>NW_027362771.1:55304186-55904186 GCF_046119375.1 Phyllobates terribilis | reverse complement strand
AAGAGCTCCACTCCGACTCAGATGCCAGCAAGGTGGAGGTGGGGTACTGGTATGGGCTGGTATCAAAGATGAACTTGTGGGACCTTTTCGGGTTGAGGATGGAGTGAAGCGCAACTCCCAGACCTACTGCCAGTTTCTGGAAGACCACTTCTTCAAGCAGTGGTACAGGAAGAAGTCGGTATCGTTCAAGAAAAACATGGTTTTCATGCAGGACAATGCTCCATATCACATTCATCCAACTACTCCACAGCAGCCAGTAAAGGCCTAAAATAAGAAAAAATGACATGGCCCCCTTGTTCACCTGATCTGAACCCCATAGAGAACCTGTGGTCCATCATAAAATGTGAGCTCTACAGGGAGGTAAAACAGTACACCTCTCAGAACAGGGCCTGGGAGGCTGTGGTGGCTGCTGCACGCAATGTTGATCAAAAACAGATCACGCAACTGACAGAATCTATGGATGGAAGGCTGAGTGTCATCATAAAGAAAGATGGCTATATTGATCACCACTATTTTTTTGTTTTTTCATGTCAGAAATGTTTCTAAATTTTGTGTACTGATATTGGTTTACCTGGTGAAAATAAACAAGTGAGATGGGATTATTTGGTTGTTTTTAAGTTGTCTAAATTCTGCACAGTAACAGTTACCTGCACAAACAGATATCCTCCCAAGATGGCCAAAGCTAAAAAAAAAAAAAAAAAACTTCCAAAAATATTAAGCTTGGATATTTGAGTCTTTTGGGTTGATTGAGAACATAGTTGTTGATCAATAATAAAATAATCCTCTGAAATACAACTTGTCTAATAATTCTGCACACAGTGTATAGTCTCTCTGCTCAACATTTAAATTGCATTAAGGAAAAGTTGCAGAACTATGGATCACATACTCGCTAGACATGTTGATTTGAAAATGGCTTCCTAGGTTGTCTGAATGTTCTGCCAAACTGAATGCACTTGGGCTTGCAAATCAAGATCTGTTGGCAACTGTTTGCACTTTACAACAAATTATGGGCAGCTGGTCCCGATACACTACAAGCCATGGTAGCATGCTTACACCATGCAAGCTGCTCACAGTACCACAAGCAACATACGGCCTGGTGTTGAAAAATGGCTCCTGGGGCAAAGACTACCACTGTTTCACTACCAAATTAATGAAATCCTGAGCTGTTGCTGTACCTGGAATGAAGACTAGACTGGCTACCATACACTGCCATCCCACATGCTAATCTCAGGAGTAGGACCACTGTTGCCTTGTGAAGGCCTCTTTATAGTATTGGTCTGGAGACCACATGGGCAATCTCATACAATCAGTGCATCAAGACAAAAGTGGGACTTGTCACTGAAGATTGACTTCTGTTCTAGTCTTTGATCTCCAGCTGGATACCATGTGGGCAAAGCCAAAGGCCAGTCCTATACATGGAATTATGGTGATGAGTGGTAAAACGCAGTTGTATCCCCCTTTTTCTTCCTGCATTGGTAGAATATATTTCCTCCTGTTGCATGTGTTTGGTGGGTTGTTTGATTTGTTGTCCAGTTTGGCAATAAAATCAAGCTCATGCTTTTTATGGAGATCATAGATTTTTATCTTGCATAACTGTAGTAAATGGGTGGCTTGGACAAAATAGTTTTCAATGCCTGACTTCATTTTCTTCAGACCTGGTAAATGAAAGGCATGGCTAGACAGAGCTGCCTTGTTTCACTAGTGAAGATGCCTGTGGCTTCAAATTTTCCCTTCCTCCATGTCAGAATGAGAATACTGCTTAGAAAACTTGCATATTTTCCTTTCTGTAGATATCTTTGGTGAGGCGTAAACAAGTTACTGTACATGGGAACAATGCCAGTTGGCATCGGGCAGGAGAAAGCCTTGTGACACTCCTCGGTACTCGGGGTTAGAAAAATGACTTGACTTCATTTCCTCCCGTTAAGTGAACACAAAGCACTGTCCTGTTCATCTGTGTAACCATTTCTGCTCAGAAGCCTGCTGCGCTGGCACACAACCTGCCGGGATGGAAACTGTCCACAACAAGCACTCATTTTCTACATAGGAATGCCAATCTGAAAGCTGTAGCTGATTTCATGTGTGAAACTGGTGTATTAGAGGCCCCTGTAACATGCAGTGTCCCCATGTAGCCCCAGATACTGGATGATGCATACGTACTCTATATTTGGCCTTCTCTGCTTCCCACCTCTTTGCTAAGGCTGTGAGCAAACGGCGTCTGAGCATGACGTGGTCTCTTTTTACAGAAAGCTTCCAGTTTATACATCTAACAGGTCTTGAGATCTGTGATCCTATGACTTTCTAAGAAATGTGGATTTCTCTGGCATATATGTAATAAGCTGTGGGCCAAAATTGGATCTCTGAGAATCTGCCTCCTTGTTTTAAATGAAAGGGGGCTTTACCTGAGTGAGACATGTAGATCAGAAGAGCAGACTGTCATTGTATGGCTCATTCTAACTTCCATATTAAGGGAAACATGGGCTTCTCTGGAATAAGACTTTGGATTGCAAATATCAAGGTGACATTTTATTCAGCTTCACGTGACCTGCATGTCCATTTAGAGTACTTGGCAGGGTTGATCCTACTGACAGATTCCCTTTTTAAACCATCTAATAAAATGAAGAAAATGCATGCTTAAATTTATTTATACATACAGGTGCGTGTCACAATTAGAATATCATCAGTTTAATTAATTTATTTCAGTTCTTCAATACAAAAAGTGAAACTGATACTCACTCACTCCAAGCAGTGATCTATTTCAAGAGTTTTTCTGTTAATGTTGATTATGGCTCACAGCCAATGAAAACATAAGTCATTATCAGTAAATTAGAATGAACAGACACCTGCAAAGGCTTCCGACATATTTAAAGGGAACCTGTCACGTCCTAGCTACTATCTACATTCCCCTCACAGCGTTGTTGGTGATGCAATGTGCATCACGAACTAGCTTTTTTTCATTTGTGCAACTATAATTTTATAACCTTTTAATATACAGGGTTGGCCATTTATATGGATACACCTAAATTAAATGGGAATGGTTGGTGATATCAGTTTCCTGTTTGTGGCACATTAGTAGATGGGAGGGGGAAAACTTTTCCAGATGAGTGGTGACCATGGCTGCCATTTTTGAAGTTGTCCATTTTTGATCCAACTTTATTTTCAATGGGAAGAGGGTCATGTGACACATCAGACTTGAGAATTTCATAAGAAAAATGCTTGGTTGTAACGTAACTTTATTCTTTCATGAGTTTTTTACAAGTTTATGACCACTTATAAAATGTGTTCAAAGTGCTGCCCATTGTGTTGGATTGTCAATGCAACCCTCTTCTCCCACTCTTGACACACTGATAGCAACACCTCAGAAGAAATGCTAGCACAGGCTTCCAGTATCCGTTGTTTCAGATGCTGCACATCTCGTATCTTCACAGCATAGACAATTGCCTTCAGATGACCCCAAAGATAAGTCTAAGGGGGTCAGATCGGGAGACTTTGGTGGCCATTCAATTGGCCCACAATGATCAATCCACTTTCCAGGAAACTGTTCATGTAGAAATGCTCAGACCTGACGCCCATAATGTGGTGGTGCACCATCTTGTTGGAAAAACTCAGGTAACGTGCCATCTTCAGTACATAGAGGGCAACACGTAGCAATTTCAGATATCCAGTGGCACTGAGGTTTCCATTGATGAAGAATGGCCCCACTATCTTTGTACCCCATATACCATACCATCAAGATACAAGATGTGCAGCATCCGAAACAACGGATACTGGAAGCCTGGGCTAGCATTTCTTCTGCAGTGTTGCTATCAGTGTGTCAAGAGTGGGAGAAGAGGGTTGCATTGACAATCCAACACAATGGGCAGCACTTTGAACACATTTTATAAGTGGTCATAAACTTGTAAAAAACTCATGAAAGAATAAAGTTGCATTAAAACCAAGCACACCATTGTTTTTCTTAGGACATTCTCAATAAATCTGTCACATGACCCTCTTCCCATTGAAAAAAAATAAAGTTGGATTCAAAATGGCCACCATGGTCACCACCCATCTGAAAGTTTTCCCCCTCCCATATATTAATGTGCCACAAACAAGAAGTTGATATCACCAACCATTCCCATTTAATTTATGTGTATCCATATAAATGTCCCACCCTGTACTTAAATCCTACCTGTTCACTCATTCACTGTTGGCACCGCCCATGTATTTGAGTATTCCTCCCGGCAAGTGCTGTTGTGGGACGCATGCACATTTGTACATGGCCTCTGCCTGCGCAATGAGGCTGTGATTACAGCTTCCCTGCACATGTGCAATCACAGCCTCACTGCGCAGGCACGGGACGCGGCAGGACATGTACAAATGCGCATGTGCCCCACAGTATCAGCGCTTGCCGGGAGCAATATTCAAATATATGGGCGGCGCCAGCAGTAACTGAATATGAGAATCTCACCCCTATGACTGAACGAGCAGGTAGGATCTAAGTATATTAAAGATTATAAAAGCATTATAGTTGCACCAATTTTAATGAAAAAAAGCTTGATAGTGATGCACATTGCATCACTAACAACACTATGGGGGCAGTGTAGATGGTAGCTAGGATGTGACAGGTTCCCTTTAAAAAGGTCCCTTAGTCTGTTTCAGTAGGCTCCACAATCATGGGGAAGGCTACTGACTTGACAGATGTCCAGAAGGCAGTCATTGACACACTCCACAAGGAGGGTAAGCCACAAAAGGTCATTGCTAAAGAAGGTGTCTGTTCAGAGTGCTATATATCCAAACATATTAATGGAAAGTGTGGTAGAAAAAAGGTGCACAAGCAATCAGGATAACTGCAGCCTTGAATTGATTGTTAAGAAAAGGCCATTCAAAAATTTGGGGGAGATTCACAAGGAGTGGACTGCTGCTGGAGTCATTGCTTCAAGAGCCACCACACACAGATGTATCCAGGACATGGGCTACAAGTGTCGCATTCCTTGTGTCAAACCACTCATGACCAATAGACAACGCCAGAAGCGTCTTACCGGGGCCAAAGAGAAAGACCTGGACTGCTGCTCAGTGGTCCAAGGTGTTTTCAGATGAAAGTAAATTTTGTATTTCATTTGGAAATCGAGGTCTCAGAGTCTGGAGGAAGAGTGGAGAGGCCACAATCCAAGCTGCTTGAGGTCTAGTGTGAAGTTTCCACAATTAGTGATGGTTTGGGGAGTCATGTCATCTGCTGGTGTAGGTCCACTGTGTTTTATCAAGACCGAAGTCAGCGCAGCCGTCTACCAGGAAATATTAGAGCACTTCATGCTTCCCTCCGCCGACAAGACTTTTGGAGATGGAAATTTCATCCTCCAGCAGGACTTGGCACCTGTCCACACTGCCAAAAGTACCAATACCTGGTTTAAAAACAACAGTATCACTGCTTGGCCAGAAAACTCACCTGACCTTAACCCCAAGGGGTATTGTCATGAGGAAGATGAGACACCAGACCCAACAATGCAGACGAGCTGAAGGCTGCTATCAAAGCAACCTGGGCTTCCATAACACCTCAGCAGTGCCACAGGCTGATCGCCTCCATGCCGCATTGATGCAGTAATTGATGCAAAAGGAGCCCCGACCAAGTATTGAGTGCATTTACTGAACATACATTTCAGTAGGCCAACATTCTGGACTTCAAAAACCTTTTTCAAGTATTCTAATTTACTGTGATAATGACTTTTGTGTTTTCATTGGGTGTAAGCCATAATCATCATTACCAGAAATAAACACTTGAAATAAATCACTGTTTGTAATGACTCTAATGAGTTTCACTTTTTGTTTTGAACTGAAATAAACTTTTTTGATATTCTAATTTTGTGAGAAGCCCCTGTATGTGAAGGTCCTAGCCCTACGTTTTAGTTGCTTGTTAACTGTCCTCTGATAGCCTGGCCTTACCTTGAAACTTCACCTGCACATGGTGCATTTTCACATCAATAGCAGGTAATTGTCTAAAGTGTGTGCATTACCAACAATGGGTTGTGTGCCATGGGTTAGATGTCAGATGCCACAGAGTGGCAGGAGCATGTTACTGCATTCAGTATGCCAAAGGATATGTGTGTGGATGTCAAAGGAATGTGCTCTGGATTTTACAGTAATGGTGAAAAGTAGGAGACTGACTGACCCACTGGTCTACCACAGCCAACATCTGAGTGGTCCCTAACCTTGAGATGCACCAGTATCTGTCAGCAAGTTCACTTGGCTTTAACACCTTTTTTACTTTCATGACCAACAATGACATTCCCAAGTGATACAGGTGCGTTTTACACTTATATCAGCTAAATATACACCGCACAAAAAAGGAGGCACTCTGCTTAAAATACAAGCAAGCAGTTTGGCAGGAAACCAGCTGAGCTGTCATGTGTATAACTGCATCAGCAGCACTTCCCAGGCCACAGTCCAAAATGTGAGCTGAGTGTTCTGTCATGTATGTACATGTTACCTTTAGCTCGCTATAGAAGTATGTCAATAAGTGACATCTGCTCCTAGGATTGCAGAATTCTTGTAATGTATAGACTAAAGAATAGTATATGCTTCTGTTTTGGCATAACATTTTTGAATGGGATGAGGATCTTGAAAAATCCTGATCTAAAAACCTCAACTTGAATATTCATACAGTAAGTAGTTCAGCTTTGATCTTCTTGCATATCAAAAAAAAAAAATCATTTTAGATGGGTAAACTCTCCTTCGCGTTTACAAGCTAATGGATGGTGTGGAGAATAGAGCTAGAGTGATCGCTTCAGATCTACAGCCTCATTTGCATAGATGCTAACTTCTTGGTAATGGCAGAAGGGACTTGCCATGCAAATTTACTGCCAGACTTTATCTTTGAAAGAGCTCCATGCACATATAAATGGCTTGAGAGGGTGAAATCCTGCTGGCAAATTCCCTTTAAAACACAGCTGTCCTGGTAACCAGGGCTGTGGAGTCAGTAAGCCAAACCTCTGACTCCTCCATTTCCATGACACCGACTCCGACTCCCTCATACACGGCTCATGTTTAAGCGATAAATTTACTGTAGCACAGATTAATCTCAGCTAAAGGTCTAGACCCTTAGATCAGGAATAGGACAGACATTCATAGGACATTTCATAACTTTCCCAAAATTCTTATGAAAAAATATTCCCCACAAACTGCATTGAACTACTGTACCCAATGTATTATATATTTTAGGAGTCGGTCCATTTTATACTGACTCCGACTTAACCGCTCTGCTGGTAACCAGCTTGCCACTTCTGATCACTTTTGGAAGTTTGATCAGTCCTGCAGTAAATCTCTCCTCAACCCCCTATATAAAGTACTATTCTGAACTGTCTTGGGTCTTGTCAGAATCCACTCTTTAATGAGCGGAGAGATGGCGGGAGTCGCTCATACACGTTCCAACTCCTGCGTGCGGTAGAAGCATTGGGTATAGTGCAACTTCACCAAATCTTTGTCATTTAGGCTCTGCATGCCACTGTTTTGGATTAAAAATTAAACTGATGCAATTGAAGTGTAGACTTTTGGGTTAATCAAAAATATTCTGTGAAACGTTTAAGAATTGTAGCCATTTTTCTACAAAGCCTCCTCATTTCAGGGGCTCAAAAGTAAGTGGACAAATTAACTTTGCAATAAAATGTTCACTATATTTTGTAGAGAATCCCTTTGCAGGCAATGATTAACGTCCGTGGCTTCCAGACGTCAGGCAAATGCTGGATTTCTCCCTTTGATGCTTTGCCAGGCCTTCACAGCAGCTGACTTTAGTTGTTGCTTGTTTGTGGGTCTTTCTTCTTAGGTTTTGTCTTAAGCATGTGAAATGCATGCTCGATGGGGTGGAGATCTGGTGATTGACCTCGGCCGTTGCAGAATATTCCACTGCTTTGCCTTAAACTCCTGAGTTGCTTTTAGGTCATTGGATGGCGTTTCACAGTACAGATGGACAATCACCCTTGCTGCATTTGGTTGAATCTGAGCAGAATATACAGTCCTATACACTTCAGAATTCATCCTGCTGTTTCTGTCTTCAGTCACATCATCAATAAACACTAGTGACCCAGTGTCATTGGAAGCCATGCATGCCCGTGCCATCAGACTGCCGCCACCATGTTTTACAGAGGATGTGTGTGTCTTGGATCACGAACTCTTCCAAACTTTCTCAGTACTTTCTCCTTCCCTTCATTCTGGTACAGGTTGATTTTGGTTTAATCTGTCAAAAGCATGCTTTTCCAGAACTTTGGCTTCGTTTTTATTTTATGTTTTTTTTAGTTCCCAAGCTCATCAGTGCGCTCTTTTCTTTGCAGAATGTTCTAAACTGTTTTGGCCACTCTTGACACTTCTACTTTCTCTCTGGATTTCTTTTCTTTTGTTTTTAATGATGGTCTTTCCCTTCAATTAAGAGCTGCTTTGACTGTATGTGGATTCACAGCAAAATCTTCCAAATGCAAATGCCACACTGGAATTGGCCCCAGACCTTTTACCTGCTTAATTGATGGTTTAGCCCATTGAAGAGCTTTTTGAGAATTGTCCAATTACTTTTGGTCCATTGAAAGTGGCCGCTACATTCATTATAGCTATAATTCCTAAACAATCACTCCACTTAGGATGTGTATACTGTCAAATTTAAAATCTGCACTTGAGACCATATTGATTATTACTGTATCTTGAATGTTCTGATAAACTGCTCAAATAACATTTGTGTCAAACTGTAGTGCCCTAAGGAAGACAGTGAGCTGCTTGGGACATTTTTGCTTGCTATCTAGTCCTTTTTGCTGTAAGAAATTCCATCCAAAAACCAAACACATTATATGAACAACCTCTTTAAGAATGGAGGGTTTTGGCAATGCTGTTACCTACTGGTATAAACCCAGAATTGATAGAAGAATCGAGGCAATACTCCACTAAATGTCTTGTCTATGCTTCTAACAGTGCTCCCATTCAAATTATACAGTTTTCTGTTTGTCTATCTTCCATTGAAGCAGCTGCTGTGGGGGTGAAATTAGCAGGCCAACAGCATCTCCCAGTGGTCAGAACGAATAAGGGTGAGATGAGCTAATGTACAGCCACCAGGATATCACTCCTGTCTAATCTTAAGAGGCTGACCCAGATATCACAGCGTGCTTTTATTTTTTGGTGACTGTATATGAAGAGAAGTCCCTCTGAGCCAACATCCTCAGCTGGACTTAAAAATTGGTTCTTTAATAGAAGTTTATGAATTGCCCCTGTCAAGATCCACTATCTGCTAGGTATGACTATAGCCTGAAAGGGCCACTCTTTGAAGCTGCCCTACCATGTTCAAGTGATATTTGTAAAAGTATCCAAAAAGGCTTCAAAGCCATCACACGTCTTATCTAGAGCATTTGGGATTTGCAGTAGTTCATGCACAAGACCATCTATCCCTGTAGTGAGGGGGGTGGGGAACTTCTTTTTTTTTTTTTTTTTGCCAAGGGCCATTTGGAAATTTCTACCATCATTCGGTGGCTGCACAAAATTGTCAACTTGAAAATTACCCTACTATATTTGGTCAAACGATAAACTCAACCCTAATGTGGTGGCTGGAGCGGCTTCTTTGGTGTGGCTCTGTTAGGGGACTTTCAGCATGTTTCTCACAACTGCTTTTCCAGGTTTGCATCAGTCTGGAGTGCAGTCAACTTTGTGATTTTAATTTTTTTTTGTAAAGCCTATACATCACAGGAGGCTCTGAGACTTCGGTTATACATCACAGGAGGCTCTGAGACTTCGGTTATACATCACAGGAGGCTCTGAGACTGGAGCACATTGTAAGAGCTCCGCCCACAGTTACACTTCCCCCACCCCTGGCCAGCGTGAGGGCATAATCCTTCAATGCATGTTCACGCAGCATCCAGTAGTAGCTGCTGTCCCCGGGATTCTGCCTGGGGGCTGAAGAGAAGGTTGTGTGTGAATTTGTGCTAACTTGATAACCTTCTGACAATCAGGAACATTCTCAATACATGTGTCACTGAAGTCAAACATTTCCATTCCTTTTCTTTGCTTTTAAATGCATTTGGTCTAATTATCCCGGATTAAATAAGATTTTCTACTGCTGTTTCCTTCTCACACTTCAGAACTGCACAGATCTGCTTTTCTCACCAGCCGCTGAGGTCTTTCTGGCACTTCGGTTACTTGAAGCCATTCACTAGGACAATTGCAAATGTCCAAATCATGTAAGGCTTAATGGCTCCCTAAATTCAGCTAACTTGAATTTGCTTGCTTTCAATTGTTCGGTCTCTTAATTCCAGGCTTCTTAATACTTTAAGGGGAAGGCCGTTTTCACATGGCAGTATGTGGTATCCATTAACTCTTCACATGTGTATTCTTGATGTTTTATACTCAATCAAGGGTGCAGAACAATGAAGATGGTGACACTGCAAGTTCTCTTGTGAGGACCCCATAGACTGCTGGGTTTCATACAGTATTTATGGTAGACTTTTCAAAGGAAGCTCTGAATGCAGTTTCCATCAGACGTGAACATGGCCGAAGCGAACTCTTTAGTGTAACTGAGACTGACAAGGTCGTATAAATAGCTGCACCCGTTAGGCTGTGTGCCCACGATGTGTTTTTGATGCGGATTTTCCACAGCATAAACGCTTGGTAATCCATGCCCCATGATCCCCAATGAAAATCTGCATGTTCTGTGCCCATGCTGCGGAATTTTCCTTGCAGAAAAATCCACAGCATGTCCATTATTTGTGCATTTCTGCATGCGGATTTAAGGTCCCAATGCACTTGAAAAACGCAAGTCAAATCCGCATGTAAAAACGCATGTAAAATCCGCAAGAGTTTTTGACTGCCAAGACCATGCAGAAACGCTACAGAAATTTTCTGCATCATGGGCACATACCCTTATATTGTAGATCCTAGTTTTCTTAAACTGAACATGCTGAATAAAATGCTACCATGTGAATAGGGCCTTCAGCTTCATGGGTTCAATTTGATATTGTCATATTCAACATCCTCAAATTGCATGACTGGTTCTATGCACATGACTGCGTTTTGAAGATGCTGGTCATTTCATGCGCTAGTTTTGGTAAGTAAAAACGGACCAGAATAACGCAACGCTCTTGCGCACTCACGCTCGCTCGCGCACTCACTCGCTCCTGCTCGCGCGCGCGCACACTCGCTCCTACTCTTACACACTCTTGCTTTCGATTACCGTCCTATATTTATTTTTTTTTTATAACCTTTGCTTGCGGTCAGTGAAAGGGTCCATCTGGGAAGATTTACTATCAGAGTAGGATCACACAACACACTTCTCCACATACATGAAAAACTGACTGATTATTCTGATCAGAGTGGAATCTGCTTGTGTGTTTTGTTTTTTTTTGTTTGTTTTTTTTTATATATTGAACCTACAACAAACTGACTCATCCCTGTAATCAGGGTCTCTGCCCCTAGTTCATGCTGCTCTCATTGCAGAAAAAACTGACTGCTTAAATTTAGACGTCTTATTGTTAGAATGTATACTCCAAACTTGTATGCCAGTGGATCATGCATTTGCACCCATGTTTGCATTGTACTACCTCTACATTGGCTTACATTATGCAGGTGTTTGTTTGCGCCAAAATGTTAAAACGTGAGGCTAAATGACTTGCTGAACTCTGCACAGTATTTGCCAGATATCTGGCACACTTGTAAAGAGTAAATGTCTACATATATTGGTCTGCTGCGACTCTTCTTGGGGTTCCTATTTTAACCAAAATATTTGCCTAGGAAAAGTGCTAAAACCATGAAGGCAGAGTTCGCCGTAGCTTTGGTTTGCTCTTACTGCAGGGACACGTAGACCTTTCTGCACTGGTGACATGGATACTTGCTGATGATTTTCTAAATCGGCAAGGAGTGCAAAAACTACATCTCTTTTTTTATTTATTGCCATGATACAACTGCCTGTTGAATTCCCAGCTTTGTTATTGATTTAATGTGTAAGCTGTATACTTCTAAAATGGCTGTCAGAGGAATTTGATCCTCTGAACTTTAGATGCATTTCATAAGTTTGTTAATGTCACGCACTATACATATGTGCATCAGATCAAGGCCAACAGTCTAGTCAGCCATTATTTAGCGAGTAATCCCTGAACTGAACAGAGGAATATGTGGTTTTAGTTTGCCTTGTGTTGTGAACAATTACATTTTCTTTTCCTCCTTTCCACATCCCCAAAGGCTCATCCAATACCCCGACCAAGTACAGAACAGTTCTGGATTCATGTGTTGTAAGTTTTACTGTAAACTGCACATGCCCAAGCCTAAAATGGCAGCTCTGTACTATCCATTGAATCCGGTTAACACTGCTGTCCACAGGAGCTCACTGGTGCTAGCGATTGACAATTACCTGAGCATTAATGTACACCTCCATTCTGCATTGCACTGTTGTGCAGCACACTAGCCACTCTAGTGACTCTTACCACTGCTCGCAGTGCACTTTCAAATATCCTAGAAACCTCTTAATCTGGAATGACATTCTCCAGATAGCATTTCACATACTTGGCACAGCTACTGGCCGCAGCTCCCAAGAAACAAAGTCAGAGGTGAATGTATAAATACACAATGAGCAGTTTCTAGCCCCCAAAAACTAAATCACTAAAAGCCACAATGTTCAATTTGAAGTATGAGGAAACTTCAAGTGCATATGGTTCGTGTGTGTTTGTCCATTATGACGGCAAAGTTTGTCTTCGCACCACCCACCGCACTAATAGGCATACTATTTGTAGAATTTACAATGCAGACAGTTATCGGCTATATCCTTGTCTTGGGCATCCAGAAGGATGGATTGGGTTTATTTGGATGAATAGAACCTATAGAGGTCTTTGTATATTTAAGAGGATTGGTCACACAGGACTTATTGCTGCTGCTCCTCTGATGTGTAAATTGTAGGGGGAATAACATAATTTAAAAAGACTGGCCCCTCCAGATCTGATAATGGGTGTCCTCCAAAAAATAAATAAAATAAAAAAATCTGATTTTAAATTCAAATCTTGTATAGATTGCAAATATTACCTACTGACTTTCTATTCTGCAAGTTATCCTGTATCGTGGCTTGGTTTTGCCTTGCAGATTCTTGCAGTTTTTCTGTGGGAAATCTATTTTAAATTTCTTAGCCATGTCGGGGTTTTATATACTAAAACTGTAGAACAGAAGACAATGATTGCACATCCAAAGTGTTTCTACAATTCTGGCTTAATATACAGATGGACATGTATAAGTGTATATCAGCCAGTACCTAGGGATCTTCATGTGACTGACCGGGAAGAGTAAATGTGCTGCTTCAGCAACGTAAGCTGTTATGATTGTACAAAATGTGCCCTGGAATCACTTAAAGCCCAGTGATGTACATGTACGTGATTGAATACTTCTAGTTAAGGTACCATGCCTACATGTATTTTATGGTGATTAGACTCAAAAAGCTGTGCCTGTGTAATTGCCATAGGAAATTAGCAGTGGTTAACAGCCGGACCTTTGCTGTGACAGCTGGAATCAGAAACCTCTTGTCCTGGTCATTTAACCACTTAAATGACTGCCTCATCTAAGAAGTTAGACAGATTTGTCCCCTTCAACTCAATCACCAGGCTACTTATAGCTTGCGAAGGTAACCAAAGGTCTTGTGATGGCTTTGGAGTCGGCAGCTATGGAAGCTGACAAGACTTTAGTAGTTATAAAAAGAAATGCATAAAGTATTTGAAGAAATTCGTTTAATCATCCAGAAAAGTGACATACAGTAGTCATATGTACAACAAAAGTAGTTCTAGTTTTCATGAATGCATTCTGTAAATGCGGTATGTAGTTGAAATCCACAACATGTCAATTTTTCTTGCAAGTATGCAGAGTTGTGTGGATTTTCCCCATAGATCTAAATTAGATGTGGGAAGTATGCAGATAAACATGCATTTAGTGAGTTTCTGCTGTAGAACTTGCATGCTTCTGTGGATTACAGGTTTATCAATAAAGGAGTTAGAGGCTATCCACTACATTACATATCCTGAAAGGGCTGACCAAGCCCATTTCGATATACATACATACATACATACATACATACATACATACATACATACATACATACATACATACATACATACATACATACATACATACATACATACATACATACATACATACATACATACACACACACACCACACACATGACCTAACATATTCCAATTAACCATTTAAAGATTGCATTCAAGAAAACTAGAACTACCTGTTTGTGTGGTTGTCTTACAGCTGCAGAGATGTTTGCCATGTATAAAATAACCGTATACAAATTTACCGTAGCTTTGTAGACTTTCTAAACGGCCTGTTTAGGGTTTTATGGATCTTTTCTGTCCAGGCTCTAAAACTCTGCTGTTCATCATTGTAGGGTTTTCAGTTTGGTTTCTTAGTAGCAAGTGAATCTGTGCACTTTACTTCACACGCATCCCTGTCAAACTACTGAAATTAATTATACTGGCATGACTAAACAAATAGCCAAAAATCACAGCTAATGCTGCTATGCAATACGTGTACAATCATGAGGGAAAAGACTTCTTCAGAAGGTAACAAAATTGTACTTCCAGATATGTAAAACCATTGACTGCAAAGCAGGCTGTGGGGTCGGTAAGCCAAACCTGCAACTCCTCAATTTCCCTGACTTCCGACTCCACAGCCCTGCCTCACTACTGAGCATGTACATAAAGTGCAGCACAGATTCATCTCACTGCCTCACTACTGAGCGTGTACATAAAGTGCAGCACAGATTCATCTCACTGCCTCACTACTGAGCGTGTACATAAAGTGCAGCACAGATTCATCTCACTACTGAGCGTGTACATAAAGCGCAGCACAGATTCATCTCACGGCCTCACTACTGAGCGTGTACATAAAGTGCAGCACAGATTCATCTCACTGCCTCACTACTGAGCGTGTACATAAAGTGCAGCATCAGATTCATCTCACTACTGAGCGTGTACATAAAGTGCAGCACAGATTCATCTCACTACTGAGCGTGTACATAAAGTGCAGCACAGATTCATCTCACTACTGAGCGTGTACATAAAGTGCAGCACAGATTCATCTCACTACTGAGCGTGTACATAAAGTGCAGCACAGATTCATCTCACTACTGAGCGTGTACATAAAGTGCAGCACAGATTCATCTCACTGCCTCACTACTGAGCATGTACATAAAGTGCAGCACAGGTTCATCTCACTACTGAGCGTGTACATAAAGTGCAGCACAGATTCATCTCACTACTGAGCGTGTACATAAAGTGCAGCACAGATTCATCTCAATGCCTCACTACTGAGCGTGTACATAAAGTGCAGCACAGATTCATCTCACTGCCTCACTACTGAGCGTGTACATAAAGTGCAGCACAGATTCATCTCACTACTGAGCGTGTACATAAAGTGCAGCACAGATTCATCTCACTACTGAGCGTGTACATAAAGTGCAGCACAGATTCATCTCACTACTGAGCGTGTACATAAAGTGCAGCACAGATTCATCTCACTGCCTCACTACTGAGCATGTACATAAAGTGCAGCACAGATTCATCTCACTGCCTCACTACTGAGCATGTACATAAAGTGCAGCACAGATTCATCTCACTGCCTCACTACTGAGCGTGTACATAAAGTGCAGCACAGATTCATCTCACTGCCTCACTACTGAGCATGTACATAAAGTGCAGCACAGATTCATCTCACTGCCTCACTACTGAGCGTGTACATAAAGTGCAGCACAGGTTCATCTCAATTATAAAAACCTAGATCCTTAACGCAGGAATAGAACAGACCTCTATATAGGTCATTTCATAACTTTCCCAAATTCTTACAGTACAGTTATATGCTGTAAATTCTCATATTACTGTACCCAATTTATTATATATTTTCAGTCTGTCCATTTTATGTGCACTTGGTCCACATCCCTGCTTCAAAGAACCAAATGTTTAAATACAATCTCAGATGAACACATGACAGATTACTTTTTCCTATTGTCTAGCTGTTGAACTAAATGAAACCGTGAAAAACTAAACACCCCATGAATGAATAGCTTGGAGTAAGTCTTCTGGTGTGCTTGGGATCACAAAGTGACCTAGTTTTGGACAAGATTTAGATTTTTGGTTAGATTTGTCAACACAGTTGACTGACTAGAATACTTTGAATCGACCATGGACTCCTGTATACAAATGATTTGCAAGGTGACCAGATCTTGTGGTTGCAAAACACGGCCAAATCGCCACTCTGCCACCACCATATGACACTTGGTAGGAGAGGTTTGTGCTGATATTGTTGGGCCATAATGCTCTGCTTGGCAAAAAACAATAGTCAGTATCCAAAGGACCTTTTTCCAGAAGGCTTGTGCAGATGCAACTTTGCTAACTTTAGGCATGCTGTCATTCTTCTGAGAAAGTGGTTTTGTCAACCCTTCCAAACAAGTAGTTAATTAGCTGACCATATCCACAGGAATGGACACCACAGCAATCTCGACTGTTTCCCACTGGTGAATAATCGTTAACACTGTAGACTTATGAATTCCAAGACCCAGGTTCAGTAACGCATGTTTTTTGTTTTGTTTTTTCTCGCCTTCCCTCCTACCTGTAACCTGACAGTGCTGACAAGTTAGTCTTTCTTTGACCATAATGTGTATACAGAAACAGAATTCTCTTGTGAGAAGTCGGTCTACATTTGCTTTTATTAATTTATGCAATACATTGTTGAAACTGTGAATATTCATTACACATCTATATTACAATATATTGTTTCCTGAAATGTTATCTATTGACTGCAGGATTTTTAATTACTTGTTTGTGCAGTTCAAATGACCATTATGAGAGCTTTTACATAAGATATAATTTTATTAAGCAGAGATATGCCTTGCAGCATGCAAATGGATGATGTCGGTCAGAAAATGATCTGTTTGGCATGGTTGTAACCTTTGCTGGGAGTAGGTGAAAGGCATCAATCAGATTGTCTGGATGGAGATATGAGACCTTTCATTGCAGTCCAGCCTCTGATGTGAATGAGATGACTGAGCCTCACAATATGACGAATCTTGTGATCCGCTCTCAATATATAAACTGCAAGGTTTCAGGCTTTTTCTACATAGATGGCAATATGAAAAGTTTAAACCCCTGTATTCAAAAAATGTGCTTAACAGAAGTAACTTAAACGATGGGTAACTTTCCAAAGATGGTTTCCTTTAAAGTAAGAGACTATATTCCTCCTGACAGTTATTCCTTTGCCCTCCAGAAGCAGTTTCAGAAAATTGTGCACCATCTCACAGGTTGTATAGTTTGAGTGACAGATGAGGTTTACAGCACAGACAAGTGTACACAATTTTCACTATTACATTGTAGAATGAGGCAAGGTACATGTACCATATCTACTTGGCGGTTTACACTGTAAACTAAAGCTTCTGTAATAGTGATCATCAAACATACTGTTATAAAAGTACAGAAGTTCATACGTTCATACAAGTGACCTGGACAGACCTGGCTAACGTGAACTGGCCTGTTTATTGCCATGACTGTCCGGCTGAACAATGGCATTGAGATGGCTGACAAGTGGACTTGTCCCTTTCCTGGTTTTCTAAGTAAGCAGAAAACTGCTGCTTTAACTTCCCGTGAGTGCAGACGACATGCAGCTTTGTTGGAAGTAAATGAAATGGGTTGATGTTTCACTGAATGTACAGTATATAGTGGACATTGTTGTGCCTGGTGCTCGTAGACCCTGGTATCACAGGAATGGCCATACTGTCCAAAGCATGGTTTGTTTTTTATATCCATGAGAAAGTTGCATGTAAAGTTAAAATTGGGTGAACTGAAAGTCACAAAGGCTATATTCAAAAGTGCCCTGTGTGATCTAAATCAACCCAAATGGGGCAATTGTAACAACTTAGTGTGGAGTCACGTACTCAAACTCCTTGTCACCATGGCTATCCTGGTAAGGTTATTTGGGTCATACGTCAGTTTTCACTGGGGGAATGTACTTCTGCCTTCTGTATAGCTAAACACACATTTGGAATTGGGTATCAAATACTCCAATTTCATCTGTGGCAATATTAGAAATTAAGAAAAGTTAGATTTGGAGACAGGTTCTTGAAGTGGTGAGGAAGCTGAGATGTTATGAAACCTATGGTGCATCGTTTCTGACATCAGGATTTTGCCTCTGACAGTAATTGTCAGGTTGAGTCATTGTACAGAACAATCAGCAACTGCCAGAAGTCTTTTCCCGCTCCATTGTGGAATTTCAATCCAGACAACACCTATTACTTCTGCCCTTTAGTCTCCAGAGTGCTGTGGCATTGTGGTTCAGGCCATTTTTTTTCACAACTTCTCCCAGTTGGTTTATTGGATGAGATGAACTGTCTGAGAAGAGGAGTAAATGATGCCTACCTGTCGCTGGATCTTAGTGGTGGAAACTGTGGTGGTATTTGGTGTTTCGGGCAAATCTAGAGCAGGGAATCTGGAAGAGGTTTGGTGAGGCAAGGACCCCCCCCTCCCATTCCCCACTGAGCCAGCTGTCAGCAGAGTCAGGGATTAGTATGAATTGTGAGTGATGGAATTGCTACCTTTTCATAAACCCATTGTAGTTCAGAAGGTGATGGTGTGGGTGATAAAGTAGAGCCCAAAAGATCTTCCAGGGACAGATCTACTTCTACTTTTGCGATCTACTCAAAAGCTATTGCTCCACCAACTGTCATTGGTTGTTGAAGAGGCTCAACTGCACCTGAAAGCTGAGTTGGGAAATCCATATGCAGACCTCTCAAATGTAAGATTCTTTAACATCTTGCTGGCTGGTGACAGTTGTGTGGTGTGCAGGCCCTGCAGGAAGAAATTGGGCAGTTGATGTTGCAGCTCAAGTATACTTGAAACTACGGCTCTCAATCAGCATCACATGCTCATGTGGGAAAAGCAAACTGGCAAGTAATATAAGCAAGGCTCAAGCTATCCTCTTACCCCCTTCTCTGCATGCTCTTCTTCTTGTAGTCAGGCCACATTCTTAATGAGTGACACCAGCTGGGTACCATACCCCCCCCCCTCCCAGACTTTTACATCTTCCTCAATGGCTATTACCCAAAACTATAACTTGGTAGAACTGTGTCCACTTCCCATCCTCAGTGGGGGATTGGTGTCATTGTGGCATAAAACAAGCCACTGGGCTTTGCAAAAGAGTACTGCCTGCTTTGATGTTGAACCAATAAAAAAATTCAGTGCTGCAACTGTCGGAGCATCTACGGTATATGGGCAGCATAAAGCTGTGACACTGACTTCATGTAGCAGGCAAATTAAAGCTTGAGTTGCTTTGAAATCAGCTGCCATTGGCAGCTGGAACACATGTAGCTTACCAGCTACTAAACTTGTCAATAAGGACAACTGTTGTCAATTGTCCCACCCCCAACCATAGTTATATGGGAGTTGGAGTGATGGAAATGCTGAAGGATGCAATAAAGAATGTATAAAAAGAAGCAACTTCTATATGATTGACAGTGTTTGTTGGGATCCTCAAGTACAATGTTACATGCAGCAAGTGTATGTGGAACATTGAGTTATGCCAGGCACAGGCAGGGAAAGAGGCTGACAGTCAATGTGAAGTGGATGCCTACACTGGATGACTAAAAACTATCAGTGAAGTGCTGAAGGTGAACCAGTAGCACTGTCATGCTAGCAAGCATAGGAAGCGGCATGCTTTATTGCTTCTGGTCTGTCACTCCTTTGCTTGAAGCTAATGATATGACTACTAGCCACGTTTTTTGACCCTCACTAGATATGCAAAAAAAGGAATGTTGTTCCAATTTCTGAATTAAAATTGGCATGTAGCTAGAGCAAGCAGTTCCTGCTGGGCCTAGAGCTCCCTGAGCAGACTCCTAACAGCATGTCTGACTAGGAGACACACTCTGCACTGACTGGGAGCTTTGGCTATGCAGGGAACAAACACTATATGGCTCCAACAAGATAAGAGGCAGGAGCAATTATATGATGACATGGTGCAGATTTTGGCGGTCACTGTGTCAACTTGACACATCTGCAGAGACCACATGAACACCCAGGTTATGAGTCTGTCCTTTCACTCTTGTAGCTGTCTGACTTCTGGGCCAGCCGACTAGACCAATAAACTAGCGCAGTTTGCCATGCATATACTATGTTGTCCGGCCTCTGGTGTAAAGTCAGTATTCAGCACAGCAGGTGTGTCTTTTGTTTTTTTTGTCACACCAGGTGACCCAAGTGCAGGAAACCTTACATTTGGCCCAAACCAAATTCATTTTGCCAATGTCCTCTCAACCCCCACCCCCACCACCAACTACATTTGTCAATGGTTATATTGGCCATGGTTTCGGCCTGTCCATAGTCTTCAATAGCTATACTAGACTACTGCTGTGTATTCTACTCTGCATATAGTGAGTAAACCTGAAGCTAATACTCCCAAAGTAGGCTTTAAGGGGTTTTCCACTACTTTTTCACCCCCCCATTATGCATCTTGGTTCTTCAAAACAATACCTTTTGTAATCCACTTTGTATTACATGTATAGCTTCCATGAGCGCATTTCAGCAGGGACCATTTAGTACTGAATAATTATGCCAATACTACTTCCTCCTCTGTTTTTGTCTGACCTTTTTGTTTTCTGGCACAGATCATACAAAATGAAAAGTTGTCACTGCTCCTGGTGGTGGGTGTAGATGTGTTGGATTGAATGACCACTTACCTGAGCATGATCCTGAAGAGTGAGAAGGAAGGTGTTTGGGTGCAGAATGGAGTGGATGTGATAAGTGCTGGCTCACAGGCCACTGCAATACATGATGGAACTTGTAGTATTAGAACACATTAAGCCTGGGGACAGGAAGTGATCCATGTAAGCGTCAGAGCAGCAGCTGGTGACACCAAGTGATGCTATCTGCATGATAAAGGTGTGTGTATATATTACTATAATAAGAGTGTGGATGCATTTACTGCCACTGGCACATAAGAGATTAATAAATGAAATGCGGTAGGGTAGTGGATGGCTTCTTTTTAAGTGATTGTCCACTACTAGGACAACCCCTTCTCACACCCCACTCTTGTCCCCGATAAAGCCTATACTCTCCTCCCATGCTGGTGCATGGTGTCGGCACTCTCCCCAGGGCTCTCGTGCGGTGTTGACATCCGCGCCCAATCAGTGCTGGCTTCGCTGTCCCTGCCTCCTGTCTAACTGAATATGAAGAGGAGGTCCAGGCTGCCGCTGATCTAACTTCCAGCCTTCGTACAAATTTAACATTAAGAGGGACGGTGACGCCGGCGCTGATTGGGTGCCGGTGTCGCAACACCACACAAGAGCCCCAGGGAGAGCGAGTGACACCACTGGAGGGGAGCGTAAACGTTATTTATCAGGGCCAAGCATGGGGTCTGAGAAGGGGTTGTCCTAGTAGTGGAAAACCCCTTTTTTAATTTTTACACAGCTTTCTAAACTATTGCGGCTTTACCTTCAAAACCACAAGCCTGTTGCTATTCCCCCAAAAAGGAAACCTTTTGGACCACCCTTCCCAATAAGCTATGGCTCTTCTACTGTAATTGGCTGTTGCTTCCCACAGGTCACCTTTTGTTTAGTAATGTCAGAGTTTGAAAAGAGGAAGAATAGTCTTTGGAGACCTTGCTGCTATACTTGTTTCGTGGCCAGGGTCTTAGGACTGTTTTTTCTTTTATTTTTTTATTGCAGTCTTTTGGGGTATTCCAAGGACTAACTTTGACAGGAAATATGCGCTACGGATATGAGTGACCCATTTGTAGTCGTTACAATTTGACTTCTCAAAGTCTGAGTAAATCTTGTGAGGTGTTCCTTTTTCATTGGGTAATATTTTCTAAAAGTGTGTGAAAGCACAAACCAGGGAACCTGCAAGGGTTATGGACACCCAAGACTCATTGAAGCACATGGGGATTGAAGGATTGTCTGTGATCCACAGAAGAGCAGCTGCAGCAAAAATTGCTGAAAAAGCTACTGCTGGCCATACTGGAAAGGCTTCTGATATATTGCTTTAGTGCGACATGCCACAGCCCACTGTAAAAGGCTTCTACAATTGGCAGTTAACTATCAAAATTGGCCCATCGCACGATGGAGGGCTACCTACTGGAAGACCTTGGGTCCTGGCATTCATCTGGGGGTTGCACATACCACTGGCATAAACATTGATAGTGTCCATCCCTTAATGGCAACAGGGTTCCTAGTCAGCCTACCAAATATGGTTTTAAGAATTAGATCTGGGGCATTTTAAAGGACCAGTCACTACCACCTTCAATCTGTGATGGAGCATCTGTGGGATGTGCTGGATAAACACTTTCAACTCATGGAGGCTGAATCTCACATCTTGTAGGACTTGAAGGGAAGCTAGCCTTTAAACTTATTGTTTAAAATCTTACATTACAAAAAAAAAACATGATTTTTCAGGATGATCAACCCTCCCAAGTAATCTATATGGTCATGAAGGTCATAGGAAGCTGATTAAAATGATATATCTGCAATCCAATGTCTTATGCCAGAGAAAAACATGTTTTTGTTATGTGAATGAGCTGTTAAAGGGAAACTGTCACCAGAAAAAAAAATCTGCAGATTAACCCCATATTTGGAGGTTAATAGTTACTAGCCTGGACATAACCGAACGCTGCGAGGAGAAAATTAACTTTATTCTCCCCGGCAGCTTCCTGGTTTCAGTCATGGCGGAGGCCCTGGTGCTGGTTCAGTCATCGCTCTGTATAGAGTGGCGGCTGTAACCGGTGCCCCCAGCCCTGACTGACAGCCAGCCCCAATGCAGAGGGAGTGTCGGTCAGGGCCAAGGGTGCAGTTACAGCCGCTGCTCCATTTACTCAGTGGTGACTGAACCGGCACCACCCCTGTGACTGAAACCGGGACGCTGCAGGGAAGAATAAAGTTAATTTTCTTCCCGCAGCTTTTGGATAAGTGCAGGTGGTACAGGTTAATACTATTAACCTGCAGTTTTACCCTATATCTGCAAGTTAATAGCGTTTTTTTTTTTTTTCCTGGTGACAAATTCCCTTTTGTATCTATAGGCCTGACATGAATCTGTCTCCTGGCCTTATTTTACATGAAAGGTGTTAACCTGTATGAGACATGTAATGACTGACAACTATGCTCTCATAATCACACACAGCTCTGCAGTGAGATCAGAACATTCCATTCCATTCATTTTGTATTTAAACAGGATATCAGAGATTAGCATTGTAGCTTTGCAGTACTGGGGTCCTTGGTTCAAATCCCATCAAGAACAAAATCTGCAAGGAGTTTGTCCTCCCTGTCTTTGCTCTGATGTTCTCCAGTTTCTTCCCACCCTCCAAAGATCTAATATGGAATCTAGATTGTGAGCCCCAATGGGGATACTGATCATAATGCCTGTAAAGCGCTGTGGAATTAATGGCGCTATATAAGTGAGTAAAATAAAATGCATTCCAAACATCTGCAGTTGCCTCTCATAGTACTGTCTGCACTGCTGCAGAGCTGTGCCTGATTTATAATCAACACTGTACAGCAAAGTTGAGCCTTGTCTCATTGCAGACACATTTGCAGGAATGTCAGCTTGCTGTACTGCGCCCCCCCACCCTATTGTCTACCTGTGAGATGGAAGCTGAAGCACTGAGGACATCTTCAGTGCAAATGTTAGTAACTTAAGTGATCTCATTGGTGTCAGCTCTGATGTATTTTGGTGGTTCTCATGTCAGCTGTGTGATTATGAGAGCAGACTGTTGGTCATTACATGTCTCACACTTGTAACTCCTCCTTTCATTTAAATTAATCCCTGGAGGTAGATTCCCAGGGAGATCTGTCAGCCTGTAGTTCTTATCTGCCATTTCACATATCGTAAAGAGATATTTTTCTTACCTTGATATCTGCAATCCTGTTATCCTATTATTCAGCTTCATATGACCTATATGCCCATTTAGATGACTTGAGGGTTAATCCTACTGAAATAAAATTGTGAAGTAGTGATGCATTTTAAATTTAGTTAAAATCTTGCAATTTTCTCACTGGCTGCTGGGGATTTTCTTAGCTTGTTCTTTTCCTGCATTTCCTGAAACCTAATCTATGACCACAGTGGTCATACCCCTACACTCTTTTGTATTGAAACATGTAATTAAGTGTGAAGGGAGGGAATGGAAGGTCCGCTGTTACCAGTCACTGTAATCCTCATTCTGATATGGAGCGCTGCTGAAAACTTTCTGAAATGACAGGAAGTAAGAGTGTGAAAACTGCAAGAAGTTTCTGATTACTATTTATTTTATTTTTTTTTTTTTTTGTATTCTTGGTTTTAAATCGGGATTTGTGTTGCAGTTTTCCTTATTTATGGTTAAAGTTATTTTCTGATGCCATTCCTTTTTAAAGCTTCTACTACAAACGTCTAAGTGCCAGATACTACAGGACACCTTCAGAGGTCTTGCGGAGTCCATGCATTGACTTGAAAAAAGTGGTTTTAATGTCATTGCAGATTTAGTGAAGAGTGGAGGTAGAAACCTTATCCGATCATCCCAGAGGTGGCTTCACAAAAAGTTTTATTTCCCCCCCCCCCCCCCTCAATACAAAAAGCAAATATCACTGGGCAAATAAGTGTACCATGTACTTTGTGCTTCCTTACATTTTGGATTTGTTAAACCTTCCACTGTGATGTAGTATTCCTAGTGAGGAGCTCTTAGCAAATATAAGACCTCTATTTCCACTGTGCATCTTGTCGCTGCAGGCCATACACTATATTGCCTGTACCTTCCCTGCAGTCTTAAGCCCGTGGCTAGATCCACTTCTAGATGTAATTCCGTGGTCTCCTCTGGATCTCCCCCCAGCCACACTGTGACCTCTGTACAATCTAAGAAATGTCCTACTCCTCTGCTCCCGGGTGACTACAATTTCTTGAAGAGCTTGATGGTTCAAACCAAAAACTGAATGGTCTATTCTTATAATGCACAGCGTTAAAGCAGACTTGTTTTTGCTGGGTGGTATAGTGCAGCATGCTGCATTATTCTGGCTGTCAAAGAAGGTGACCTCTGCATACTAAAAATAGGGAAAGATGTATGCATTGCAATGGGGTCAGGGATGCCTCATACTCCGCAGATTTGTCATGAAAATAGGGCTGTCCTCTAGATTACATCTGTCAAATCATACCAATATTACTATTTTAATGGACATTGTGAAAAAATGCTTTAATATAAATATTGTGGTCACACAACTGTCACGGTGCTCTGAGCGGTCTCTGCGTCTGACATCTATCTAATGCATGCAGTGGGGACACATGCTCAGTCTCACCACCTGATACGGTCTGTCCTGCGACAGAGCAAGCCAGTAAGAAATGGTGCTATAGAGGCTGCTTCTGACCACACACTGGCTGCTCCGCGATGCAATCAGATTTGCTTTACAACTGCTGTATGGGCATAATCATTCACAAAAGGCACTATTAAAGGGGTTGTCCAGCTTAATTTATTACTAGTATAAAAATCAGTCAATACGCTCCTACTGCAGTGGTGACATTGTCATGTAGTTGGCTGCTGCCAATGATCAGCTGCTCGTCTGCTGCAGCCTTTACCAATTCATCAGTGGATGTCCGCCCTGATTGAATGTCAGGGCTGTAGCTGGCATGTGACCAACAAGTCACATCACTCTCCAGGAACAGCGGTGCCAACACTGCTAAAATGGCACTGCTGCACTAGGTGACTATGAACCATTTTATTTTAACTTTCGTCCTGAATTACACCATCTTCTCCAGTAAAAATCCTTTAAAGTTTTGTAGAAGGGTTATGAGCACAATCTGTGATCTGTGCAGTCGTGACCATTTTGCTTAACTGTAATCCTATCTGTGGGGATCGATCTGCAGAAAAGTGATCTCTTCAGAGCTGGAAGTGGAAGTTTAAGTGTTAAAACACTTAGGAAACATGAAATGTATTAAAATATTTCATGTGCTCTTCTAGTCCTAGATATGGACATCATTGGAGGCTGTATGTTCTAGTCATCTGACCACTGCAGACTTAAAGAAGCACTCCTTCCATCAAAGTTTTTATCCTCTTAATATATTGCAGTCGTCATATTATATTGCACTGTGTACTTATAACTACTAAATTTGGTATTCTATTCAGCTAATTCTTCTTTTCTCTGCTCTATGTAGAAACAGGAAGTGTATTGTCCCTGCATAAATCCTCCCCCCTCTAACTCCTGACCCAGCTGCTCTGCTGTGCCCTCCCCACTTGTTAGTTTTGCAGTGACTTCGAGTCATAGAGGGAAAGCTGACCTGTTTGTTCATAGAGCTTGGACGGATTCGGCTAGTTTGTTTATAATCACATGATGTGGTGGTAATTCTGCTCTTTACCCAGTTAGTAGACTTCATGGGAGTTTTCTAAATGAGTAACTGTAAGTACACCGTGCTATCTAATATGATTGCAATATGTTAAGAGGATAACAATTTTGATGGTAATGCTTTAAGAAGTCCTGTCACTTCCAAACAGAGCATACATTAAAGCTCTGCACTGGCTCAAAAAGTAGAGTAGTATGCTCTGGTCCATTGGACTGCACTTCTAGAAAGTGTGTATCCAAACAACCATCGTGTGTTTGGACATGAGGAGCCCCAAGTTCTGGCTCTTTCACATGCAAACACGTGAGCAATTACCTGGCGAACTGAGGCCACCACCACACTAGGAATGAAAGGCTTATGGAAGAATAGGTCTTCAAAAAGAACACCTAATGTGAAGTGGAACCTAAGTCAAGTTGGGCAGCACTGGGGTCCTGGGTTCAGGAAGGAAAACAAAACTGTGGCGAATGGTGGCCATGATCCCGGCTGTGGTACTGGTCTAAAACAAATTAATTCTTAATTACTGTGCTTGTTGCTATATCCAGAAGCAAAATTAAAAGTAAATGAAAAAATATGGAGTCATGATTAAAGCACAGTATTGCTTTTTGGCACAATTGGAGGCCTGTCAAAATTACAAAAAAGCAAAAAACATTTAGACTTGATTCTGGTACAGAGGATATGCACTTATATACTGAATGTGTGCACAAACCTGACTCAATTGACCAATTGGTTCTGGAAATATCGTGGCTGCCAATCTGTAAAAAAACTGTTTTGAGAAGTTAGTTTTTCATACTGATTACACACACATTTACTTACAATCAGCTATTCCAGATCCTTCCTTGTGCTCATAAAATTCCTGCAGAGCTGCTCTTTTCTGTGAGATCTGTCTCGAGCTGACTGAGACCAACGCTGCTCCTTAACTTAAACAAGTCTTGTCCCAGCTTGCTATCCAATAGTCATTCCCATCATGTCCATTACTTTTAACAATTGACCTCCCTCGTTAAAGATAATTATTGCTAAATACGTAGCTATGTTCACAAGCTTGTACTCTGAAAAATCTTCCTTCAGGAGAGATGGTTAGAGATGGTTAGAGCAAAAATCTACCTGCAGGAAAGGATTAAAGAATATGCTCATTTATCTGTTAGCAAAATCATAAGGTATTTGACAACCTATTGAATTTAGTCTTATGACCCTGGAAGCAGTGGGATTCAAACCCACACCTCCAAAGAGACTGGAGACTAAATCTATCGCCATGGACCACTTGCGTCAAACTCTGGACCGCAGGATAAGATTTGGCCCGCGATGCTGGCACTGGCCCCCTCTCCCACACAGTTTCACACTTCCAACTGGCATCCTGGATGCTGATACAGTTGAAAGCAGTGATGGAAGAGGGAGCATCATCTCCCATCATTCCCCTTCTACATTTTGAAGTGTCAGTGCTGTGAGCATGATGACAACATTATACCACCCCTGCTGCGCCAACACCATGAAGCGACCAGAGGAGCTGGAAGAGGTGTGTGTGTTTTGTTATTATAAATGTGTTGATTACAGTTGGGGAATACTTTGCTGGGGGTGGATGGGGAAGGGAGAGTGTGTGAAGAAATTCACTGTGGGGGTATCTTACTGTTTGGGGGCACTTTTGTTGGTATCACACTTTCTGTATTCAAGGTTTTTTTTTTATCCTTTTATTACTGATTTAAATTAGACCATTGGGCCACATGCTTTTTACTGCTTTTGCATAACATCATTTATTCCAAATCTTATTCTAAGATCTATTAATTTACTTTGTTTGTGGGACAACCCTTTTTTTGTTTCCATATGGAAAGGTTCATTAATATTTGTTGGAAAAAAAGTCCTCAATTGTAGACTTTTTTTAACAAAATATTTTGGCCCGTAACTTTGCCCAAGTTTTTAATCTTGATCTACTGTGGGTGTTTGACATCCCTGCCTTAGACCATTCGGCCATGCTACCGTTGGACAAATGCATATGTTTTCTTGGAGGAAGTGAAGTACATCTGACAATATGTAAAACTTGGGAATGTTGAAAAATAGGAAAGTTGCTACTCACCAGGACAAAATACTGATTCGAAGACCGGTCTTCCCTAAGCAGAGAACCACACACTTCTACACTTGCTGGAAAGGATTAAAACATGCTCATTTATCTCAGCAAAATCGTAAGACTAAATTCAATAGGTTATCAAAAACCTCATAACCCTGGAATTGGACCTGATCAGTGGGAAGTAATTACGAAGGGTCCGAATACTAAGGACTGTTTAAAATTCCACCCAAAAAAACAATCTATTGGGCGAGTTTATTAAACTAAGAAGGCATACATGCACACTAGGCTGACGGCATGCTCTGGAGATCGCTCCCTATAAGGTGCTATAACTTTTTTAATATTGCGAATCAAGCTAAATAGTATTTCAGATGTATTCTCCACACTAAATACATGAGAAATATGAACTTGGTTTTGTTTGTTTTTTCCAATCCACTAGACTAGAAGACCCACCCCCTTTTAATGCTTGAGTTATTGTAATGAACGTTCTTGTCTGAGCTTCCTCTGGAAACTAGCACATGCTGTAAAGTTACATAGGAGGATAACTTGGTGCTTTCAGTTTAGTTGTGTAACTTATTGAGGTGTTTTGTGTTCAACTTTAGGAAATGTGGTGGTTTATAAATAGCCGCATGAGAGCGGAATTTCTTGACAATAATGTGCAATCACTTAAATGTTCAAACCTTGGTTCTTCTCCTTCCAAATGCCCATATAAACTGACTAGCCAATAGGATGTGCTTGTAAATGGTTGCCTCATATCTGCTGACTTCTCCAGCAAATCATGATGTGAGCTGTCAAGCAAAGTGTCATGTTCAGGAGGTGGAAGGCTCTTCTATTTGTGAGCTAGTAAACTTCTTTACCTAAAGCAGAATAGGAGCACTTGCAATCGTTACAGGTTCTTTGCCAAATATGTATATTTAGAACGTGGATAATGTGGCCTTAAAATATAAAAAGGTCCTGGCAATCACCTTCTGGTTTGTTCTCAGTAGAATGGGACTTTTGCCTAGAGACCTTGAATGGTAGTAACATACTTCCTGAGACGAGCATTGAAAAGCTTGTGGTTGTCGGGCAGTGTATCCCCGACAGACATACTCAGCTATTCTGCTCAAAGACCAGCTACCACTTTGTTGCTTGGCAGCAGCCATATTGTTCCATCTGTATGTCACCCTTCAATTCTAACTAGTGGTTTCTAAAACGCATGTGAAAAAAATTACTGCTTTCTTTGCAAGACTGCAATGAGGCTTTAGACGGTCCCATATAGAAAATCAATGAAGCCTGCAACACAAAACCTTCTTGACTATGGATTTCACAATGTATGGCCAGAGATAAATCTGTAATAAATGACCAAGTAGATTTGGGATTTCATGATGTCGCTAGTGATGAGCAAGCATGCTCATTTAACCCTTTTCACAGAGCATGCTCGGGTGCTTGCCGAGTATCTTCGGTGTGCTCGTATATTATGTTAGAGTCCGTGTCTGCAAGATGTACAGCTATAAGACAGCCTCAGCACATGAGGATGCCCTAATAAACAAGCAATTCCTGCATGTGTTGAGGCTGTTTAACAGCTGTAAATCATGCAGATGCAGGGACTCTAACATAATAGACGAGCACACTTAAGATACTCGGTAAGCACCCGAGCGTGCTCTGTGAAAGGATTAAGTGAGCTCGCTCATAACTGGATGTTGCCTAAAAATCCGTGCAGATTATTGCCAAATTGTGCAGAGGTGGTCCAAAATCTCTGCTCTAATATTGCATTGTAATTTTGCAGCTACAAAACCTTCAAACACTTCTGATTTTCAGGACACATTAGCTCATTGGGGGTCTAACAATAATGCAATTACACATTCCTGGTAAACTGCATTACTTGATTCAATAGTTTTGCTATGGTCCATTAGAGGGGATAAAAAGTCAGCATTTCTGACTACTGTAAAGGAATTGTCCCTTTTAAGGAAGCCAATTAACACTTTTATGCCGCTTGAGAATGGAGTTTTTTTTTTTTTTTTTTTGCCTTTTTTTATAGCCACTGTCTACAACAAGCCTCGCTGTTCATTCTAGGTGGTGTGTGCTTTATAGGCTCTGCCTGAGCTATTGTTTGAATATGTTTTGAATATTGATTTATGTATTTTGAATGGGGTCCAGGGGAATCCAGAATGTGTGCTTCATATGAAGAAATTGAGGAAATTTTCACAAAGCAGCATATTAAAACAATAGGAAGCCTGAAATGTATTTTAATTTCTGTTCAAACAAGCCTATAAAAAAATTTGTCCCAAGATGCTGAAGGGGTTAATGTTAAAAATATTTATATATTTTTTTTTATTTTAAAGAAAACAGAATTATTCATCCAATAAATACATTTATGTAAAAATAACTAATACTAATTTTAATATAAACGAGGCAAAAAAACTATGCTTCATCATTCGCTGAACAAAGTGCAATAAAACTCTATCAAAAAGACAAATGTAAAGAAAGATATAGCTCTCAGAATATAGCGATGCAAAAATAATTTTGTGGCATCGCTGTGATCGCACGGACCCGAAGAATAAAGCTGCCTTATCAATTTTACCACACGTGGACCGGCATTAAAAAAAACCTTCCTGAATTGCTAGGTTTTGTTCTGCCTCCCAAAACTCAGAATAGAAGGCGACAAATGCCATGTGCCCGAAAATGGTACCAATAAAAATGTCAACTTGTCTCGCAAAAAAAACAAGCCCTTACATGACTGCCGGCCGAAATATGGAAAAATTATAGCTCTCAGAATATGGCAATGCGAAAACTTTTTTTGCAAAAAAAATTTGTGTGACAGTAGCCAAATAAATGATATATAAATCTGTTATTGCTGTAATCGCACCGATCCAAAGAATAAAGTCATCTAATCACTTATACCGTACGAGGAACGGCATTAAAAATAAAACCAATCCTTCACCTGCTGTTAATTTGTTCATTCTGCCTCCCAAAGATCACAGTAAGGCTCATTTATCCTGCGCTCTACACTGAGCGATTACTCCGGGGGTTCTGTGTAAATCTCTGAAATGCGTGATTGAGATGGAACCCCCGGCGGAAGATTCCCTGTATGGAGGCACTGTGGATGCCGTCTGGCCTGTGATCCAGCGATGTACGTCTTTTTATGCGTGCATAAAAGTGCGGTCTGCCAGTTTTTTGTGCACTTCTGGAAAGGCCAAAGCTGAACAGAGGCGAGGTGGAGTCAAGAGTAACTCTGCTGCCTCATTATAGTGAATGTATCCCTCGGGATTTCACCTGAATGACGTCCTCGGAGGTTTTAGATGGAAATCTCGATATAAGTGCTCAGCGTAGAACGCAGGATAAATGTGTCCATCTGTTATCGGAAATATAGGGGCTTCCACATTACTGGTAGTACAGAGGCTCTGGAGAAGCTCTATGGCTCCTCGCCCCCCCCAAAGAAATTCAGCAAATTCTGTGCTCCCGAATGCTCATCTCCCTTCTGAACCCCCGATGTCTAAATCGCAGTTAACATCCACATGCTTGGCATTTCTGTAGCGATGAGAGCCCGCCTAACTTACAGTTGTCTCCAAAAGCATGAGCTGGGCATAACTTACTGGTCACTACAACTGCAGTTTGCAATTTTCACTCAGCAACATCCACTGCTGCTTTTTTCTGGAAAACACCCATGGAGTCAAAATCATTACACCTGTAGATAAGCTCCCAAAGGGATATCCTTTGTAAAATGGGATCATTTGAGGGGGAATTCTGTTCTTCTAGCACTTAGCGACTCTTTATATGGAGTCCGCATACTATTCTAGGAAAATCTGTGCTCCAGGAGACAAATAGCGCTCCATCCCTCCAGAGTCTCGCCGTATGGCTAAGCAGTACTGTACAGTCACATATGGCGTATTTCTCCATTCAGCAGAAATTGGGGGACAAATTTTGGTGCCAGTTTTACCCATTTCCCAGTGTGAAAATGTAAAATATGGGGCTAAAACAAAAAATTTTGGTTTAAAATGTAATTTTTCTTCACTGCCCAATGGTATAAAATGCTGTGACCCACCTGTGGTGTGAATATAATCACTGCATCTTTAGATGAATTCATTGAGAGGTGTAGTTTGTAAAATGGGGTCACTTATTGGGGGTTCAGCTGTTCTGGCACCTCAGGGGCTCTACCAATGTGACATGGCACCCTCCAAACCAGTCCAGCAACATATGAGCTCCAATATGGCACTTGTTCTCTTCTGAGCTTTGCACTGTGCCTCCAAAAGTAGTTTTCGATCACATATAGGGTATCTGTGTACTCAGGAGAAATCTCAACAATTTTTGGGGTCCATTTTCTCCAGCTATCCTTGTGAAAGTGAAAATATTGGGGGCTAAAACATTTTTGTGGGGAAAAAATTCTTTTTTCACAGATCAACGTTGTAAAATTCTGTAAAGCACCTGTGGGTCAAAGGTGCCCACCACACATCTGGATAAATTCCTTGACAGGGGGGTTGTCTATTTTCCAAAATGGGGTCACTTGTGAGGGTTTTCACTGTTTAGGCACATCAGGGGCTCTTCAAAAGCGATATGACACTCTCAAACTATTCCATTATACTGTATTCCAAAACGTTGCTCCTTTTTGAGATCTGCGTACTCTGGAAAAATTGCACAACAAATTGCATGGTGCAACTTCTCTTCTTACCCTTGTGAAAATGCAAAATTTAGGGCTAAACATTTCTGTGGGAAAAATATATTTATTTTCATGGCTCAACATTATAAACTTCTGTGAACCACCTGGGATAAGTTCCCTGTGGGGTGTATTTTCCAAAATGGTGTCACTTGTGGGGGGGTTCCACTGTTTAGGCATATCGGGTGACATGCCAGCAAACTTTACATTTAAAAAGTCTAATGGCGCTCCTTCTTTCAAGCCCTGCCATGCACCCAAACAGTGGTTTTCCCCATTTACCCTTGTGAAAATAAAAATACAAAATTGGGCCCAAAGGAAAATTTGTGTGAAAAGTTACATTTTTGCTACTTCCTTCCACATTCCATTAATTCCTGTGAAGCACCTGAAGGGTTAACAAACGTCTTGAATGTGGTTTTGAGCACCTTGAAGGGTGCAGTTTTTAAAAGTGTCACTTTTGGGTATTTTCTGTCGTATAGACCCCTGAAAGTCACTTCAAATGTGGTGTGGTCCCAACAAAACGATTTTGTAAATTTTTGTTGTACAAATGAGAAATTTTTCAACTTCCTAGCAACAAAATAGCTTCAAAAATTGTGCTGATGTAAAGTAGACATGTGGGAAAATGTTTATGAACTATTTTGTGTGACGGAACTCTAATTTAACCCCTTTAAAACCCTTGCCGTATTAGTACGCACATTTGCGTACCCCCAGTTCAGTGAGGGCTGCTGCGCTGAGCCCTCACTGAACCGAGCACATGTTGGCTGATTCTTACAGCTGACATGTGCCCGCAACAGCCGCAGGTGGAATCGCGATCCACCCGCGGCTGTTAACATGTTAAATGCCGCTGTCAATCTCCGACAGCGGCATTTAACGCGCGCTTCCGGGTTGCGCGTCATAAGCCCCGCCCATCGGCGACCCCATCACGTGATCGCGGGTCACCGATGGGTGGGCATGATAACCCAGGGTCTGCAGCAGACGCCTGTGGTTGTCATGATCTGGTCGCTATGAGCGCCACCTAGTGGTCGGTGCTCATGGCACAGGACCATTTCTGCTGCATGCAGGGGATCTGCTGGTCCCCTGTATGTAGCACGGCCGATCAGACAACTGCTGCTTCTAGTCTCCTATAGAGACTATTGAAGCATGCAGTAAGTGAAAAATTTTTTTAAAAAAATATAAAAAAAAAAAAGCTTAAATCACCCCCCTTTTGCCCCATTCAAAATAAAATATATAAAAAAAAAAAACCTACATAGACATATTTGGTATCGCCGCGTTCAGAATCGCCCCATCTATCAATATAAAAAAAGAATTAATCCGATCAGTAAATGGTGTAACCAGAAAAAAAATCTAAACGCCAGAATTACTTTTTTGGTCGCCGCAAAATTGCAATAAAATGCAATAACGGGCGATCAAAACATTGGATCTACCCCAAAATGTTTTCAATAAAAACGTCAACCCGGCGCGCAAAAAATAAGCCCTCACCCGGCCCCAGATCATGAAAAATGGAGACGCTACAGGTCTCGTAAAATGGCACTATTTTTTTTTTTTTTTTTTTTTAAATTTACCAAATTTTGGAATTTTTTTTTCACCACTTAAATATAAAATAACCTATACATGTTTGGGGTCTACGAACTCATAATGCCCTGGAAAATAAGAATGGCAGGTCAGTTTTAGCATTCAGTGAACGTGGTAAAAAAAAAAGTAAAAACAACTGTGGTATTGCACTTTTTTTGCAATTTTACCGCACTTGGAATTTTTTTCCTGTTTTCCCATACACGATATAGTAAAACTAGTAATGGCGTTGAAAAGTACAACTTGTCCCGCAAAAAATAAGCCCTCACATGGCCATATTGTCCAAAAAATAAAAACTCTATGGCTCTGGGAACAAGGGGAGCAAAAAACGAAAAGGCAAAAAACGACAACCCAAGGTTGCCAAAGGGTTAAGGGCATAAACACTTCATATTGCAAATTTTCTAATCTTTTTGGCCAAATTTCAGATTTAAATTTTTTTCACAAATACAAATCACATCAAAGCAAAAAAATGTACCACGATCATTAAGTACAATATGTCACGAAAAAAAAACAGTCTCAATCACTGTAATCCTTTGAAGCGTTCCAGAGCTATTACCTTAGTGACATTGATCAGAATTGGTCAGGAAGTTGAAAACGGGCTCTGGGGTGAAGGGGTTAAAGATGCAGTGCACCCATTGTCCTATAAATGGTTTTTAGTCTGATTTGTTGATGGGAAGTGAACATCACTGCTGTTACAATGAAGACCAACAGGAATGAACTCCTTTTAGCCCCTTCATTTCCAGCAGAGTTTTTTCTGGAGCTTGACTTTAAATCGGACTATAAATCACTTCTCTTGAAAATCTGCATGCTCAGACTCTGGAGCAGAAACTGAGCTAAAAATTCCATCTTTTTGAGACCTTTGGAGTTGTAACTCTGAATTTTGAGAAATTTGGGAGCAGAAGCAATGTCTGCAACAATCATTTGTACGAAGTTTCATTATATCTATCTATCCCCAAACACATATTGAACACGTCACCAAATTTCAAAGTACCGTATATTCCGGCGTATAAGACGACCTGGTGTATAAGACGACCCCCCTACTTTCCTGTTAAAATATAGAGTTTAGGATATATTCACCGTATAAGACTACCCCTTTTCCAACGCATACCAAACACCGGTAAAAATTAAAAAAAAAAAACAGATTTGAATTTAACATGGTCCTTTTTTAATTTAAATTCTTATGACATGCAGGTATATAGCAGGAAAACTGTCACTCATAAACATATTAAAATAGGGGGGACCCCACGTCATTTTTTGGGGGGGTCCCCCATTCTAATAGCTAGTAAAGGCTAGGTATTCAGCTGGGGGCTGATATTAGTAGCCTGGGAAGCTCCGTGGGTATTACCCCCTTCCCAGACTTCAAACATCTGCCCCAGCCGTCTGCTTAACCTCCGCTAGAGACTATAATGATGGTGGATCCCACGCCAATTTTCTTTTTAAAAAATCCTTTATTTTAACACTAAATGACAATTGAGGGGTTAATAAAAATGCAGTCCCTAAATTATTATTAATTTTGTAATTAATTTTTCCCAAAAATGTTGACGTGGGCTTCGCCATATTTTTGTGTCCAGCCAGGTACAGCAGGCAGGAACGGGCTGCCCCCAACCACCAGCTGCCTATTTGTACCTGGCCGGACACAACAATATAGGGAAGCCCTTTTTTTTTTTAATTATTTCATGAAATAATTTAAAAAAAAAAAGACGTGGGGCTTCGCCCTATTTTTGTGTCCAGCCAGGTACAACTAGGCAGCTGGGGGATGGAATCCGCAGCGCAGGGAGGCCCAAGCTTTCTGCCCCCCCCCCCCCCCCCCCCCCCCCGCTGCAAATTGCAGTCCGCAGCCACCCCGGAAAATGGCGCGTTCATAGAAGCGCCATCTTCTGGCGCTGTACCCAACTCATCCAGGGCCCTGGTGCGGTGGCTCACTGGGTAATAAAGGGGTTAGGGCCAGCTTGGCATTATCAGCTGGCCCTAAGCCCAAAATTCATGGGGTCACGCCAATATTAGACATGACCACCATGAATTTCTAGTAAAGTAATTATTCTGGATGTTTGTGTTTTTTTTAAAGTCCTTTAATTGAAATAAAGACACAATCCTTTATTGTTCTAAATTAAACCATACTTACCATCACACCCATTCCAGCTGAAGCCAACGATCTCCTGCAATAAAAGTAAAATAATAAAGCAACCTCATCCTTGCCTTTCCATGGTTCCCAGGACCAGTCCAGCTCTGCTACATTCACATGACAGGCTGGACCGCAGCAGAACGCTGCCGTTCAGCTTGCCATGCGGCAGACACTGAGAAGCGCAGGCATGCTTGTGCTCCTCAGTGTCTGACTGTGATGGCATCCAGATGAGCCGAGATCATGTCCAATGAACTCGGCTCACCTCATGCACGTCACTGACAGCGTGGGAAAATTCTCACGCTGAAGCGCTGAGTGCAGGAGAATTTTCCCACGCTGTCAGTGACGTACATGAGGTGAGCAGAGTTCATTGTCGGCTCATCTGGATGCCGTCACAGTCAGACACTGAGGAGCGCAAGCATGCCTGCGCTTCTCAGTGTCTGCGGGATGACAGGCTGGATGGCAGCGTTCTGCTGCGGTCCAGCCTGTCATCTCGATGTAGCAGAGCTGAAGCTGTCCTGGGAACCATGGAAAGGTAAGGATGATGTTGCTTTATTATTTTTCTTTTATTGCAGGAGATCGTTGGCTTCAGCTGGAATGGGCGTGATGGTAAGTATGGTTTAATTTAGAACAATAAAGAATTGTGTTTTATTTCAATTAAAGGACTTTATTCTGGGTGTTTGTGTTTTTTTTAACTTTTACTATGGGGTTAGTAATGGGGGTGTCTTATAGACGCCTCTCCATTACTAACCTGGGCTTGATGTCAGCTGGCATTATAAGCTGACATCAACCCCAGCCCTATTACCCCCTGCCACCGCACCAGGGCAGCGTGGAAGAGCGAGGCTAAGTGCCAGAATTGGCGCATCCTATGAATGCGCCATTTCTGGGGCGGCTGACGGCTGGTGTTTCTAGCCTGGGAGGGGGCCAATATTCATGGCTCCCTTCCTGGGCTATTAATATCAGCCCCCAGCTGTCTGCCTAGCCTTTGCTAGCTATTAAATTAGGGGGGACCCCACGTCATTTTTTTTGGGGGGTCCCCCATTTTAATAGCTAGTAAAGGCTATGTATTCAGCTGGGGGCTGATATTAGTAGCCTGGGAAGCTCCGTGGGTATTACCCCCTTCCCAGGCTTCAAACATCTGCCCCAGCCGTCTGCTTAACCTCCGCTAGAGACTAAAATTAAGGGGAACCCCACGCCAATTTTTTTTAAATAAATCCGTTATTTTAACACTAGATGACAAGTACAGTAACCAACACTGTCACTGTACTTACTATATATGTGACTGACCTGTTTCTATCTATGTGTGATGCTCTATCTTTCTGTTATAAATTGTCGGGTACAGATGCTGAATTGCCGGCCGGCTTTTTTAAAGAGACTGTGCATGAAAACACTATTATTTGTTTTAATAAATCCTTTACACTAAATGACAAGTACAGTAAGCAATACTGTCACTGTACTTCATATATATGTGACTGACATGTTTCTATCTAATCTATGTGTGAAGCTCTATTCTTTCTATTCTAAATTGTCGGGTGCCGGCTTATGCCGCTGCTGAATTGCCGGCTTTTCATATATTGTCACAGAAGCGATGCGAACTTCCCAGCTCCGGACACAGCGCAGCGCTTCTGTGACAAGTGAAAGCTGTCGGCACAGAAGCCCTGCGCTGTGTCCGGAGCTGGGAATACGCAGCGATGTGTCAGTTTCAGCACAGAAGCGCTGACTGTCTGGACCTACCGCCGCCGTATTTTAACTCCCTCCACCTTATATTAACTCCGACATGGCAGGGATACAGCCACGGCAGCTTATTAACACCCCCAGAGTATCCCCACATGTCAATTTCTGAAAGTTCAAAAGCATTACCGGCGTATAAGACGACCCCAGACTAGACAGAAGATTTTTCAGTCTTCAAAAGTCGTCTTATATGCCGGAATATACGGTAAATATATTTCTAAAGGTGCTGTTGACATGAAATTCTCACCAGATGTCTGTAGCAACCCATCTAATCCACACAGGCAAAAATCAAACCATAATGTCTAATAAATTAAGTGATGTGTAATAATGAGAAATGACACAGGTAAAAATTATTGGACACATGTAGAGAGGTGCAAAAAGCCATGGAAAGTCATGACACAAGCTGAAATCTCTGTAATTAAAACGGATCCACCTTTTTATAGGTAGTCGTTGAAAAATCTAAGCTGGTTCCACTAAATGGTAGGATTGCCTTCTAACAGATTGCTGGACATGTGAACATGGCCTGATTTTCAAGTTGTCTTGAGCAGCACACAACTTTCCAGTCTCCACCTTCTTTGTTGCTGGAGAGTTCGGGCATGGCTTTAGTGACCATTCTGGTCCAGTAACTTCTGCTGGTCTGATCATGCTACTTTGACACATTAATGGTCTGTCCATGCTTGTTCTGAAGTCTACATTAGCTCAATACTTGCCTAGCGTTTACTATGCCTTGAACACACAAGAATCAAATGAAAACTGGCAAGAATGGGGGATTGTGATTTTGCTAAACTGTTCAAGAGGTGCCGAGGAGGAGAGAAGCTAACTGCTTAACTTCAGAAGAACTACATTTCTGTCTCTTACCCCATGTGCAGGGCATTGCAGTAGCTTGGGTATCATGGTTATGACCACTGATGTAGTGAGTTTTAGTCATCTTAACCATAGATACTGAAGCTACTGCAATGCCCTGCACATGGGGTTGGCAACATAGTGAATCAAAAAACTATACTACATATCTAATTGAAGGTATTTGCTAATATTTATCTTAGAGATGGGAGTACCCCTTAACTCCTGTACTGGAGTATAGCTACTATGCATACTCTGCAAGGCTGTTGGTCAAGCACTTTGGAAACTAGCTGTACAATGTGTTAAATAAAAGCTCCCAGCAGGAGAATGACAGCAGCTAGAATGAAAAGTAGCAATTGTAATTGACTGGCTTAGTTCTATCTATACCACAGCTTCATAACATTAGAATACCCTTTTTAAGAAGTATATGGACAATTTTAATTTTTTTTTTTTTTGCCATTTTTAAAATACAATGCAGGTAAAGTAGAGGGCAACACATCCTATACAGGGATACATGAAACTCAGGATAAGTTTACCTTTATCCTCTTGATGACTACAATACTGCAGGAGAAGTCTGTATCTAGGTGTAAACATGAGCATATCTGCCCAAGGCCTGTGTGCAGGAATAGACGTTGCCTCTTGTGGGGTTTTTTTTGGCTCGGATACGGTCTGCTGTGAACATCTGCAGCACAGAACACATGCCACATGTGAGCCCACGCTGGATTCCTAATGCTGCGCCTCCTCCTGGCAATGTGGCAGCAGCTCTTACTAGGTGGTGAAGAAAGCGTGCATTCTCTAATCAGGCTCGCATTTGAAGGACATGAGATATAATTGTATTAATGTCACTTTCCTCACCGCATTACACTTGCTTTGGGAGCAGATTTTCTGTCCACACTTCAAAGTGCTTCTAAACTTCCTTTTCATTTTTTTTTGTGCACAGCAGTGAAATGAAAGAAACTGCTGTTCCTTTGGAATGTGTTTTGTTTTTATTGCAAATGGAAAGAAATTTGTAAGATCAGTAGGGTAGAAAGCACCACAAGTGCATGCTTAAAAGACTTGCTTATTGTTTCCTCCTTCGTTGAAGGCGAAAGGTCTAATGGCTGGGGTGGAGTTTTGGCTCTGTTTTATATTGTATTTTAAAACTACCAAATAGGGTTACTTGTGTTATTTTTTTTTTTTTTCTGTCTGCATACATTGTAAAGGGAATATATAGTTTATAATTTACAGCTAGTCTGTATGTTGTTTTTTCCTAAGCTGCTGTTATGCAGATGTGCTCTTTAGAGGTCCTATACCAGACTGGGGATGATTGACTTCTATGGGAGGGCTTTCTAAGCATGCTCTTTGGCCTGTGCAGAGGTCGGTGTACAGTCCATTCCCTGTTGTGAATGATGAGATACTGTGTATCTGTGTAATCTTGCCTGTGGTGGTATTGATGGGATTTCTACTATTGAGTAATCAGATGTATCTGGCCAACAAGAATCTTGGGTTTGGTTGACTTGTGTGGCTCCCCCTGAATGTTCCCACAACATAGGATTTGGCCATTATTTAATGCCGTCTTTTTTGTTTTGTTTTGTTTCCAATTACTTGGAAAACCTTCCCTCTTAAGAAGCCATCACAAGAGACTTTCTATGCAATACTACACAAATATAGGAAAGTGTGTCCACTTAAAGCCTGCTCTAGAACACTGTCCAAAACCCAGGCTATTCTGAAACCAATGTGTGGAGCTGTTCTCTGTAGGAATAGCGTGCATGGAAAGATGGAACTTCTCCAATATTGTCCCTCAGCACATGTTTCCGGACTTCCAGAGTTGCCTTCTGGTCATGATGGCCTATACTGTAGTTGGTGGATTGGCGTGCAAGCTTGGTATTGCAAGTATAAAATTCGTGTTTGCGCAGACTTGGATTGGAGGTGGCTGGATTTAGTTTCCCTTCTAATGATACTTAAGGCTGGCTTGGGAAACAAGTAGTATCTCCAGTTTCTTCAAATGTCATAAATGATGAATCTCTTGGCTGAAAAAGGCACTTTCCTTTCTGGTCCTTGTTTGATCACTGTCCGAGTTTCAAAACCTCTTTTCAGCACTCCCTTTTATGTGGGACTTATTATTTTTGCCTTGGAATCACCTTTTTACATGTTGGTTGTCTACCTATAAAGGTGAGACCAGTTCAATACAATCTACCGTACATGCACCTTAGTACATCCTCATTAAGGAGACAGTTCTTTACATTGTAAGGAAAGTGTCTTGTAGCCTCTTACAACTTGTCTGAGGTCTTGGTGCTGCCTTGCTTTATCTCTGCATCTTTGCCAGTCTTTGCCTGCGCATTGGCACAACCGCAGCTGAGTGGATGAGAATGTCCTCGCAGAGAACAGCCAATGAAGGGAATGTGGTGCTATCTTGGCAGTTAAACCTCGTCATCCTTAAAATTACTAAGAGTAAAACCTGTCCTGTTCACTTAATGACCCCTTGAGTATCCCTTTACTTTTCTAACAGTTTTATGTTGATTGGTATGCTTTAATGTTCATGGCTCAACCATCTTTAAAAAAAAAAAAAAAAAAAAAAAAAAAAAAAAACCTTTGGTGTAGACACTGTCCAAGAACTGTTTAAATGCTTTGTAACTTAACTTTGCTTGGCTATGGCTTCATGTGGGCAATTTCTCAATCTACATTCTGCCAGCACTGTATGTGAAGGAACTTTCTTTTCCTTACCCATCATGTATTTCACTTAGCATTTCTCAAAGGATTGCCTACACAAAGCTGAAGGGGTGCCATGCATGCCAGGATGGGGGCAGCACATACCAGCATGGGCAACCATATACCAATAAAAATGCTCGCCACCCGGGCGTAGAACGGGCTCAATAGCTAGTTTATTCATATTTTCATCGGACTAGTGGCAGTCAAACTCCATGCTTGCGCAGTTTTCAGTATTAGCGAGCTTGGTGTGTGTGTGTCTGTGTCATCCGCGCTTGAGCAATCCGGAGGCTTAAGCCACGCTTGTGCATTGACAATGGGGGGTCCCCACGCGTGTGCACACAGGTTCACGGCGCACACGCAGGGACCCTGTGGACAATGTGCAAGCGCGGCTTAAGCCTCCGCATTGCTCAAGCGCGGATGTCACACACTGCAAGCTGGCTAATACTGAAAACTGCACAAGCACGGAATTTGACTGCCACTAGTAAGATGACGTCGCAGCAAACACTCAGACAGAATGCAAGTTTGAGTGGGTGGAAACCACCATAACTGAATACAATAATGAACACCCCTATGACTGAATTAGCAAGTAAGTTCTAAGTATATAAAATGGTTTAGGTAAATGAGTATAGCAGCGATTTTCATGGAAAAAGCGTGTTAGAGATGCACGTTGGATCACTAATTGTGACCTGGGGGCCGTTTACATTATACAAATGACATGACCGGTTCCCTTTAATTAGTCCATTTTATGGGACTTCAAGTTTTGTCTACTCTTTGGACTATTTATGCATTGCAGGGTATTTGCTGGGGTGAGGAAGCTTCCTCCTTCTCACAACCTTCTATATGCTGTGATTGTTGTTGATTGTGGGATTTAGAGGGTTAAACAGGCAGGGTCTGTGCTGGCGCTTGGCTCAGTTAAGCTAAGATCTTGTGGTGATGGCGCTGGGCACATAATTTGTCCGCAGAATCACCAGGATGTACTAATGTCAATTTGTGGGAACTCCCAGGTCCTGGTGTTGCGGGCTTATCAGGAGAACTTGCAGCAGAATGTCTGCCTGCCTTTAGCTCCTTCCCTCTGAACTCTCCCATTACAGAGATGGGAGATTGCAGCTGCTGCTCAAGGCACTATGGAAAGTCTGCATTTACTGAAAACCATATATTACAAAGTTTCTTATTCATTTCATAAAATCTATCCATCCAGAGGAGTACCCCCCCCCCCCCCCCCCATAAAGTACATCTGAAAATGAGACCTTAAACAGTAGTTCCTTAAGCTTCTCTAGTACACAAGGCATTACACAAAAACATGTCAATTTAACATACTAGAGCGAAAACAACTCTGCATGTATTCCTAATCTGGTGGAGATTAGTCCAGGTAACAGAAGTGTTGGATTAAAGAGCCTGTATCCTTCTCCGGAGCGTCTGCCCACCCCCACTAAACCGCAGAGTGTCTTCTGGAGCCTGGATTGTGTACTTTGGTTGTCCCTTGCAATAACTACTTGTGTTGCATTATTTTTACCCTTGGCAAGCTGTTCACAGACAGTATTGAATCTGGCAACTTCCCACACGGCCCAGTAAATATTGTCATTTATCTGACTAGATGGATTGCCTGCTGAACATGCCAAAGCCCAAATTAGATTCGGCTCCCTGGGATACTGTGGTATTTAATAAATTATTTTTAGTGTGTATAGACACATTAGCTTGTATTATACTGGGCTTGTGTTTTGTATGTATACCAGTCTATTGGCTTCTTATCCCCTTCAGAGGACTGGCTATTTCCATTATGGCTGCTTTGACAAGACATCTACAGATTAAAAAGATGCATCTTAATAGGATCCATGTGTATACTACGTCACTAACCCTAAATGCCCACACCTTCCTCCTTTTAACTCGAATACTAAGTGGCCTCCATTCCTACACTTGAAAAATTTAGTTTACCTCCTTAAAATTTTAGTTTATCAAAACTTTTGTTCCTGTGACCTTTTTTGAGCTTATTGATGTAAAATAACGTAAGCTATTAACCTTGTGGTGAGACTTGCAGCACATGTGGAGACCTTGTGCGGGTTACGCCACGTGCCAATATAGTTTGCCGCCATGAGACATTATATTTTTCATAGTATGTGAGAAATCCTTCACGTGCCATCATATAAAAGGCAAGGTCCAGTTCGGCCTAGTTGGAGACTGTTTACTATCTTGTGGTCCACATCTGGTTTCTGTCTGACATCCTATTGTATGGGCTATCAGTGCTGCACATGTTAACACTGTAATAAGCTGCAGACAGTCTTTCAGATAAAGTGCTTCAGACAACTCGAGTATGACAAGTGTGTATGCATATATAGAGCTCTTGTACTAAATGGTTTCATATCAATTTCTACTTCTATAATTATTTAAAAGTGGTGTATTTGGTCACCCTATGCTGCAGGAATAGGAATTTTCCACTATTCCTGGCCTCCACTGACTGCCAGGTTAGAAGTACCCAGAATTAAACTAATGGGATTGAGTATTGCTATAAAAATTCTTCTGCAGTTGCTGGCAGACTGTGTGCTGTGGTCATGAGGCAGTGCCAAGTGTTCCTGTTCTCCTGGTTCTTGTCTGGTGAAAGGTTTTGTCTTACAGCCAGGTGTGTTAGAGGCACAGGTTTGCCGAAAAGTGGCTAATCTTCAATAATTATCGGAGTTTACAGGTTTAGTACTTTTTTCTTTTATTGCATGTGATTGTGTGTATATATAGCGCATTTGTTTTGTAGCCTTTGTATTTCAAGTACACCCTTGGGGTGGCCAAATATTTGAGTGCACCTTCCCACCTGTGTTCCATCAATCTGGCCTTCACTGACTCTAGTAAAGCAAAGCTATAAACGTGGGGGTGGAGATGGAGGGAAGATGCATGCTAATGTTTGGTCACTCCATTATGCATCAAGCACCTGTGCTTTGTTTGAACAGTCCTTCTGTGCTGACAGTCCCTTTTTAGACTGTGCACAATGGCAGGGTAGCCCCCTCCCCCAAGTTGTCTTCAAAAACCACGTGGTTTTACAAATGGGAATAAATTAGGAACACTGCTGTTCAAATGTGCAGGGTTTTTCTTCTCTGCTTTACCTCTCTCCCTGAAGTCGTTTCTATTTAAAAATGTTTTCCCACAAACAAAAGTTTAATTTTTAAAAATTGTCTGTGTCTGACCATGTACAGAACATACCACATCTCCTGGACAGGGGAGGAAGCAAAAGACAATACAGACATTACAGCAGAGGATTAATTTTGTGAGGTAAAATATTGTTTAAAAACAGGCAGTGAAATGTTTTACCTCACAGAAAGAATCAGCTGTGATCCTCTGCTGTAATGTCTGTATTGTCTTTTGCTTCCTCCCCTGCCCAGGAGATGTGGTATGTTCCTTACACGGTCAGACAGACAATTTTTAGAATTAAAGGGGTATTCCCATCTCCAAGATCCTATCCCAATATGTAGTAGGTGTAGTAATATTACCAAATACCTCCAATTAGAAATGTAGTATAGTATTTTTGATTCGCTATGCCACTTGCCTCATGTGCAGGTAATACAGGACCTTAGGTATCCACGGCTACAACCACTAGCAGCTAGCTGTCACTTTATCAGTGGACGTAACCATGGATACCGAAGGTCCTGCAATGCCTGGACATGAGAAGTGACATGGCAAATCAAAAATACTATACTACATTTATAATTGTAGTTATTTGCTAATATTACACCTACTACATATTGGGATAGGTTCTTGGAGATGGGAATACCCCTTTAACTTTTGTTCGTGGGAAAAACCCTTTAATCTGATCTCTTCCTAAATGCTTAAAGTGCATGTGGATTTATTGGTTCCAAGATTTGTTATGAATATAATGGCAAAAAAATAAACTATAAATCACATCACTTGACCTTGATGTGAATGGACCCCTGTGGAGGAAGGCCAGATCTGCAGCAAAATTCACCAGTTGGTAATGCATGTCAATTTTGTATATAGATTGACATTGGGGCTCGTGTAGATGACTGTATTATTGGTCTGAGTGTGATCCAGCAAAACATAAGCTTGCACTCGGGCTAGTATTATCCTATGGGGTCGTCCTCCTGTCCAAATTGTGTGGTTTGTTTGTTTTTTTTCCCTCTGATTGGCATGCTGTGAGACTGAGGTTTGATCTGATATTCAGATCACACTCTGCCATGCAAGTCAATGAGTGCGTAGGAAACTTCGGACTGCACTCGGATGACATCTGAGTGAATCTGAGCACACTGATCAGAGTGTGATTGGCATAATTGATTTGATTTTCTCAGCTGACAAAAAAAATACAATAGTCTGCACCTAGCCTTTAAAGTAAAAAATCTGGAGTTGAGCAAAAACTTTGGTTGGTCCAATAATCAGTCCAGTCCCCTGACAGACAAGTGAGCTTCTGTGGCCTGCACCTGAGCAGAATGAAACTACCCTGGATCTAGCTGCGATAAAGGACCAGAATGGATTGGATGCTGGACCAGGTCAGCAAGAATGATGTTGCTTAAATCTAGTGAAATCCACAGTTAAATTTGTGCAACATATCCATCAGTCTACTTTGGATTTTGTCTTCAACATGCACAGAATTTGAAAAGCCCAATCTCATCCCAAATCTTTGCAGCTTTTTTTTTTTTTGTGCTGAATCTGATCAGTCTTTAACTTAATAGACGTGTGTGGTTACTCTGTTTGACCATTGGCGCTTGTATTTTCATAAATGTTCCATTCTACATCCTTTACCTACAATTTTCTGCGAACTAAAGATCGTAGAGAAAAATTGCATAGCCATAACTACTTCTCCGGAGAGGGGACTTATCACCCTCACGTTGAGATTAATTATAACTGAGGAAGTGAGAGCTGACACTTCAACCTCCATTGAAGTAAGACCTCCTGCAGTAAACATATTTTAACAGGAGAACTGCTGAAAGCTAGCCACCAAGTCTAGGATTTGTGTACTTGGGTGGAGAAGTACACTTTTGAGGTAAGAGCTTCCTATGTTCAGAGGAATTCTTAGACACTGGAGCCAGTAGTCAATGATAAATATTCGGGATTGCATCGATCTGATATTTTCGGCAACGTGGCTAACACATTCATTCACTCACGTCACTGTAAGGCCAGCCTAACACCTCCATCTTAATATCATCAGATGGATTATGCTATCCATGCCATGTTTCATCTTTATAGAAAAACAATCCCATTGTGATGGGAAACAGGACTACAATATCTCCTGCCTGGGAACTCCAGGGGCAAAGATATCCTGAAAGTTGGGCATCTCATAATCTTAAGACCTAACGCATCCCATGACCAGACCCCTGTACGAGCTCGCCAATCGAAGGTATGTGGGTGTTATCTCGATCTAATAAAAATCCAGAGTTTGGGTTTGTCAGTTCTGGAAGACACTATTCCTGGTTCTGGCTGTTGCTCTGAGGAGTTCTTCCTGCCGCTAAACTGAGTCATTTGTGACACAGGTTTAGTACTTTTTCTCATTGTGTGATATATATAGAATAGCTTTGTTCCGCTTGCTCTGTAAACTGCACACCTGAAACCACCTGCCTATATAAACAATTGGTGGCAGCTAGTTCCTTTTGCTATTGTGGAGTTGGCAGTGACCGTACCATGGGTGTATGGATGTTCCATGCGTTGGAATCGGAGGTGTATATGCCATACGCTCACGGAGTTCCCCAATAACTGGCCTAGTAGGGAAAACTGCTGCGGCCCGTCCATCACTTGTCGGAAAATTGTGTAATTGTCCTGACAATTGAAGGCAGCAGAGTTTCATCCTGTGACATTTTGGCTGTAATGTGTCCCATACACAGTACAGAGAGACGAGGAGTTCTTGCAGTTCGCTATGTAGCACATTAAAAGCAATGGCATGGAAAAACGTATTTGGTACGAATTAAGAAGTATAGCTGTAAAGATGACCTGCAAGCAAAGATGTATACTTTATTTTTTGAGGTGAGAATTTTAAGTTAATCATAGAAATATGCTTCTGAATCAAAGTTTTACCTTCACATGTACTATTGATTTTATGCAATGCTTGTTGAAACAGCAGTGACCATACATATTGAAAACCTTTGAATATTCAGTAAGGTACGGTCAGGCGCCTTTAGCAATGGTTGCTCTCCTATGAGAATAAAGGGTCTGGTAAGCATTGTTTTAGGCCAATACACATTTTCCCACATAATCTGTAACTGGACTATGCAGTCCTATGTAAAGGCGCCATGGTATGTGAAATTGTGCTCTTATTGGCAAAAAAAAAAACATTAACCATATTGTGCGGTTGTTTGTATTTTCCAATAGTTTTTTAGCTTGACACATGGTTGTGGATATGATGTATTCGTAACAATAGAGCTCCTGTTGCGGTTTTATCTGGAAAAACTGTAAGATGGAGCAAGATATCTGGGATTTTGTTGGATGCTACAATAAAATTCTTCAGCGTTTCCATGGTACTAGTGCAGGGTGACTTTTCAGAATTGGCACACAGCAAAAAACCTGCAGCGGCATGGAGGAATCTATACAGTAGTACTAAGCTGTGTAGAGGTGAATCCAGCTATGGGGTGAGGTAAGACTTTGTAGAAAGCTCAACTATACTGGTTTCAGCACCCCTTCTGCAGGTGCCTGTATAATGAAGTGTTTTGGCACCTGCTAGCAGTCCATCTGGTCTTCAGCAAGACAGTTGAGCTGGCTCCTCACCCCATTCCTACCAGAGTGGATGGTGAGACGAGGAAGGAAGTGGCTCCTAAGTGGAGAAGGAAGCCTCACAAGATAAATGAGTTTCTTGTTTACCTGTGCTATTGATTTATGCAGACTTAGTCCAATGCTCATTTAAATAACCCAGGAGCTTCTTTCAATGGCGCAGTTTCAGTTCATGTAAAACAAGATTGTCCCTGGGCCTCTAGTTCTAGGCACACTGTATTACATGGGTGTACTGCAATCTTATGCCTGCGTCTCTGTAAATGGTATTTACTGTGCAGACTATAAAATCACTCTCCATACATAGTCAGGGAGCATAGATAACAATTCTGGACTTGTTTTATTTGTCCTGTAGCTTATAGCATTACTGGACATACTCGCTTCTACCATATCACTACCTCATTTATAGTGTGTGTGTGTGGACCCCTTTCTAAAGCATTATCCACAGATACAGGTTTAACAATTGCAATTGGCTCCCATATATCTCCACAGCATAATGCTGATGCATGTAAAGAGAGCCACAAATATACGGAAGGATCTGAAACAGATATGACTGCTTACCCATATTATATGTAGTATGGGGACCACCACAATCCCCCACAGGTTTGTGGTGGTCCCCATACTACATATATTATGGATGAGCAGTGACCTATTGGTTTCAGTTAATTCTGTATATTTGTGCTTCTCTTTACATCTATCAGCATTATGCTGTGGCAATATGAGGAATCCAGTTACAATTGTTACACATGTTTCTGTGGATAATGCTTTTTAAGGGGTCTCCGTCTGTTTGCTCCTTTTTAAAACCATGTTTTTGGACTAAATTTTATTTAAACACTACTTTAATTTTTTTGTGTGGTTTTGTACATTCTCTGGGTATTCATATGTAGGAACAAAGGTTAGAGTAATCCACTCTAGACTTTTTGTATATTGATGGAGGGATGAATACTGTATGTATTAATATTATATGAAGTCGTGTACTCCTATCAGCACCTCAGTATGGCCATCAATGTGAGATTTGTCCATTGTTGAGCTGTGAAGCATTCTGCTAGTCTTAGTTTCCATACATGGCAGCATTAAACCAGCATGAAATAATCTGAGTAGTTTTTTGAAGAACCCATACTGACTAGTTGCAGAATTTGTGTTCTGCACAAAGCACGGTCAGTGGATCACAATCCCCCTTTCTGCTTGTTATATTGAGGGAATTGAATTGAAGGCAAATTGGAGATGACAGGCTATTTTCATATTCCATGTGACCGCAAACTCTTGTGCTGAGTACTAGGCACCTGCAAAGTAAACTGAAGGGGTGTGATGTCATTCATGACCTTGCATTGATGCTGCACCCATGCCGTAGGGTTCCTTCATTTCTTATTGCTTGCTATTAGAAGTAGGCTTTACACAGTTGTCATTACATATCTCTGGGGCTTTGCTTATGAATTAAATGTTAGGTTTGAAGAAATCGATTGTTGTTATCTGACAGAAGGAAATTACCATTTCAAAGCACAGGTTTAAATGTGATACTTCAGACATTTACAGACTGAATACTACATTTTGTATTTGGCTCTGACCAATTCAACTGACAAGTTAAAGGGAACTGTCACCAAGTTTTTCTCCCTATAAAGTAGGGCCAGCACCTGTAACCTCTCATAGAAATCATTCTAGAATGCTGTACGTATGTCCCCAATGGGCTCTACACAACACAAATGGCTTTTGTTATACTCTCCTACTGTCCGGTCCAATGGGTGTCGCTGACCTTGATCCAGCGTCTCCTCTCTTGCGATCGCAGTCCCCCTTCTTCCTTCATGTAGATGACATGGCCTACAGTGTCCTGCATCACGCTCCTGCACAGGCGTACTTCTCTCTGGCCTGTTGAGGGCAGAGCAAAGTTTTGTAGTGCGCTGTCACACTTTGCCCATTCCCCACTCATGTGAATTACAGTACTTTGCTCTGTCCTTGGCAGGGTAGAGAAGAGCCCCTACACAGGAGCAAAATAGGACACTGGATGACCTAGGATGTGTCATCCACATGAAGCAAGAAGGAGATAACTATTGCAAGGAGGGGAGGTACCGGATTAAGACCAGCAATGTCGACTAGATCATGGTGACATGAGTAGAATAGGTCTTTGTGTTGGGCCAGCCCCTGTATTCTAGAATGCTGTATAGATTTCCACAATGCACTCTACCCTACTTTGGTAAAGTCTCCCCCTTATTGTGCTTAAAAAGGGAACCAGTTTCTCAATGTTGGGTCTGATTCATGGTCCGAGCATGGACTGACCCAACACTATATAGCCTCGGGTAGGGTATGTGTGGGGTACATGCAGACAGTTTGTACCTTGATATGTACAGACATGAATGCTGGATGTGTGGCATTGGCCTTTAAATGTGTTTGCTAGTAGTCCATGGGGACAAATAGCCAAATGTTCTCCTGACTATGGTGTATGTTGTAGGACAGTCCAGTTAACCTTTGCAGTGTGCTCACTGGGCCAGCAGCGCATCAGATGTAAATCAGTCAGCACCCTTGTTATGTAGACATCTGCGGGACCCTCCTGGCGCAAACTTTGCGATAGTGTCCAATGCATTATGTTGGCAACATTGAAGCCAACAATGAGCACTGAATACAATTCCATAGTTTTAATCCACCAATTTGCACAGAAGAGCTGATAAATGTTGTCTTTCTCATACCTTTGCCAACATTGACATGCACCACTTCGTATGTCCACATCCACTAGGTCTCTGTAAACCTACAACAGGTGTCGGGTGCATTTTTTTTTTTTTTTTTTTTTTTTCCCCCGGATGGAGGAATTCTCTTTAGTTTTCATACATGTATCTGTGAAACACAATTTTGCTATCTGCTGGATGACATTGAATGTAACAAGTTAATAGCTGAAAGGTTACCTTTACTACAACTCTAGCATCCAGCTCAGATATTGGTCAACATCATAATATAGGAGGCCTTATTTTCGGAGCAACCATTGTAGAATGTTGGGCCACATTCTTGCCAGCCTCATCTTTCCCTATACTACCTGGATAAATCCAATATAATGCTTTTTTTTTTTTTGGGTCTTTTTTTCTCCACAGCCCTGCCATGAGATCTGATGCGAGTCCTTCTCCGTCCACTTCATCTGCAAGCACCGGACCACCCCCAAAACTTTGTTTGGTGTGTTCAGATGAAGCGTCTGGGTGTCATTATGGAGTATTAACCTGTGGCAGCTGCAAAGTATTCTTCAAACGAGCAGTAGAAGGTGCGTTCTTTTTACTACTTGTAATTATGAAACTAGTATACTATACAATTTTTAAAGTACTCTGCCAAGTGTCAAAGGCAAGACACTATGAAATTGATAAGTTACAACCTGATTATTTACTTTATCCTAATATTTAAGATATCTGCTTGCTGTCAGTGAATATGAAACCTTACTTTATGAGTAACCATGTGTGACCATTTAGCTGTGTAGCTTATCTACATTATTAAATGCAACCTGTCACTTGATTTTATGCAACCCAAACCATGAATCTGTGCTGGAGTGCATGCTTTCAGCTAGGCATTTTTTTATTTAAAGCATCTACCTATAGTCCCCAACCAGATCTTCAGACTTAACGAGTCGGGTACAGGCCGGTCCAGCTATTCTCCCACTGTTCCAGGTGATTTACTTGTCTCGTCCATATGTGTACTTGGCAAGAGACCGGTCAGTCGCCTAGAATGGTGGCTTTTCAAACTTTTTCTGAATAACACGAGCGTTTCTTAGGGAAATGTATACCTGTCAGCAATCGTGTAGCTAGGATCTATTCATTCTGTATGTGTTTTGGGGTGCATGAATTGACAAGTTCCCTTTTTAACACACATGCAGTCAATTACATGACAATGAATAATTTACTTCTAATGTATAAAAATACTAAGTTTTTTTGCTTAACTGCTTACCACACCATGACTTGTATATCCATCATGGAATGGGTATATGGTGTGAGCTTAAAAGCTGTTGGCTGGTGCTGGCTGTGGTATGCGAACAACTGAAATGTTAATGGTGGATGTTGGTAGTGGCATTTAAGTGGTATATTATCGGTTGGGCTCACATTCCTGCCCCACACAACACAATTGTTGATTGCTGTCTGTTTGCCATGGTATCCGTGGGCCTACTGAAGGCCTTTATCGCTGCCATTCTTCATGCATAAGGGTGTATGTATAATATTACAATATGATTTAGTTGCAGCAATCAAACAATCTCTGGTTAGTTCCCCTAGGGGAACTTTTTTCCTTTTTTGTTTTAAGTTCACTTCCTTTTCCCCATCCTAAGATATAAATTAAAGATGGCTAATTTTTCATGGACACAGCAAAAATGCTTATCAAAATATTAAATTAACTCCGCAAACCATGTTAAAGAAAAAATAATAATTAAATGTCAGAATTGTTATTTTTCTAGTCAACCCACTTCCCCAAAAAATACACTAAAAAGCCATGAGAACCGCAAAATGGTATCAATGAAAGCTACAGCTTAGCATGAACACTGACATACAGCCCAGTTGACAAAGATCTGATTTTTTTTTTTTTTTTTTTTTAAGGCATGTTAATAACCAAAACTTAAAGGTTTTTTTTTTTTTTTTTGTTCTAATCTTATTGAACACAAACGTGTTGCCAGGTTTTTGCTGCAACTTGAAAGGTGTAAAAACAAAGACTCTAAATTTCACTTTTTTTTTTTTTTTTTTTTTTTGATCGAATGGTGAAGGAAGAAAAGCTTTGTGTAAAATATTCTTGTTCCATGTTTATGGCACTCCCTTCTGCTACTTTAAGTCCTACTCAGTCCTGTTCTATATGACCTGAGTGGCTTGCGCAGGCTGAGTGGCTTGCGCAGGCTCCTCCAGGGCACAGGCCTGACAACAAAAGTCTATCGCCTGTGCACTGGCTTCTGTTCTGCATTACTGTGCTAATCACAAAAAATGCTTCAAATGTTCAGGTTGTATGGATGCTTTCTCTGCACCACTTTAGAATCCTAGTAGGTACATGTACTGTGCTTTGTATATTAACCCCTTCACTACCAATGACTTGTATGTCATCTACTATGTCCCTGCCTTTGTGGTCTCCAGTGCTGAGCCCACATCTTTCCCTGCAATTGATGGCAGATTTAATCAGTCATTAAGTGCCTCTATCAGCCGCAGATGGATCAGAGATCCACCTGCACCTGTTAACAAGTTAAATGCCACTGCCAATCACTGACAGCATCATTTAACACTTGTCAGCCGGAAGCATGTCACAAGTGCCTCCCATCAGTGCCCCTGTCACGTGATCGTGGGACGCTGATGGATTGTCATGACAGCCGAGGGTCTGCAGAAGACCCCCGTGCCGGTCATCACGATACTCCTGTAAACGCCAGCTTCTGACTGGCATTTATAGGAGACTTACAGCTGTCATCTTCCAGTCACCTGTGCCATACAGAAGTCCTGCTATGTATAGCAAAAATCACAATCTCCTAAGGTGACTAAACAGTTTATAAACTTTCATTTTTTTTTTTATTTTTAAAGAAAACTAGTTCAAATCACTCCCCACTAACAAGCAATCAAAACATCGTGTCTATCCCAAAATGGTATCATTAGAAAACACCAGGTCAAGCTGCAAAAAAATAAGCCCTCATCCAGAGCCTAAAAATGGAAACACTACAAGTCTCGGAAAATGGCGACAAATGCAAAAAATTTTGATACAAATTTTGGAATGTTTTTTTTTTTAAAACATGTTTGGTATCTGTGTACTTGTACTGACCTGGGGAATCATATATTACCAGGTCAATTTTACCATATAGTGAACATGGGATATGTATGTATGTATGTATTTGCAATTTCACCGCACTTGGAGTTTTTTTTTTTCAGTACAAGATATGGTAAAATTAATGGTGTCATTCAAAAGTACAACTCATCCCGCAAAAAAACAAGCACTCGTATGGCTATATTGATGGAGGAATAGTTATGGCTCTTGAAAGGGGAAGAAGAAATAAACTGAATCGCCCAAGGGTGAAGGGGTTAAATGCATCCCACGTCACACTTTAACCCCTATAATAGTTCGACACGCGTCCTATCCCCCTGTTTGGTGCGGGTTCCAGCGTGGAGGCTGCACCTTTCTGGGCACATGTCAGCTGTATAGATCAGCTGACATGTGCCTGCAACAGCCGCGAGTAGAAACTAGTTAAATGCCGCTGTTAATCTGACAGCGGCATTTAACTTGTGCTTCCTGGAAGCACGTCGTTGGCTCTGCCCATCGGCGACCCCGTCATATGATCGTGGGTCACTGATGAGTTGGCATGACAACCTGTGGTCTGCAGGAGACCCCTGCGGTTGTCATTGCCAGATGGCTATGAGCAGCTGTTGGCGCATATAGCAAGTGAGCAATTCTGCTACACACAGATCTAATCATCGCCTGTGTGTAGCAGAGGTGATTAATATAATATATAATTTAAACTTTTATATTTATTTTAAATGATTATATCGCCCCATTCAAAATAAAACAATAAAAAAATCACATATACACATTTGTTATTGCCACCTTCAGAATCGCCCAATCTTTCAATATAAAAAAAAAAGAATCCGATCGGTAAATGGCGTAACGAGAAAAAAATTCAAAATGCCAGAATTGTGGAGTTTTTTCTTTTGGTCTCCACAAATGGTATCCATAAAAATGTCAGTTCAGCTCGCAAAAAATAAGCACTCACCCGGCCCCAGATCCCGAAAAATGGAGACGCTATTGGTCTTGGGAAAATGGCGTTTTTTTTTTGTTTTTTTTTTTTATTATTTTACCAAACTTTTGGATATTTTTTTTCACCACTTAAACCTATACATGTATCTACGAACTTGCAATGACCTGGAGAATCATAACAGCATTTGTGAACATGGTTAAAAAAAAAAAAAAGAAAAACTGTGGCGTTGCACTTTTGCAATTTCACAGCACTTGGAATTTTTTTCCTGTTTTCCAGTACACAATATGGTAAAACCAATGGTGTCATTCAAAAGTACAACTGCAAAAAATAAGCCCCCACATGGCCATATTGACAGTAAAGTTATGGCTCTGGGAAGAAGGGGAGCAAAAAAACAAAACGAAAACTTAACCCCTTAATGACCGGGCCATTTTAAAAGAAAACAATAGATGCTGAGGTGCAATTGGTGTCCTATAGAGTAATATGTAGTGAACAACTTTGTAATAGGTCGTCATACTCAGTGCAGTCATTGACTATACACAGAACTGAGGGACTCTATACACCACACTACATTACCGGGCATATTATGGGTGTAAATTAGTGATGAGCGAGCATGCTCGCCACTGCTCGGAGCTCGCAGAGTACTTGCGCGATGCTCGGGTCCCAGTCCTGCATGTTTAGCGCTATTTAGAGCACCAATCATGCAGGGATTGCCTGCCACTCACTGTAATGCCGCAGCCATGGTGGTTGTGGGTATTACCCCCTTCGCAGGCTTCAAACATCTGCCCCAGCTGTTTACTTAACCTCCGCTAGAGACTAGAATTACGGGGAACCCCACGCCAATTCTTTTTATTTTTTAAATCCTTTACTTGTTGTTTAGTTTTAAAATACTGTAACCAACAGTCACTGTACTCATTATACAGGGTGGTCCAAAAGTAGGTGGCCAGAAAATAATAACATTTATTTTGATTTATATATAAATTATATTTACTAACACAAGCATAACATTGACAATTAAATTTTATTCTGAACAATAATACAAAAGCCCTTAAATTTTATCAATGCAGGTGCTCAACCTGTTTTCCATTACAATTTGCACAGCTTTGAAGTCGCCTCTTGCGCTTCGACAAACTTTTTGCACAAGTCTCTTTGGGTATTAATTTCTTGAAATGCATCTCTTATGTAATTTTTCAAATCACTGACACTTTTTGGTTTTCAACTATAAACTTTTTGTCCTAGAGTACTCCCCAAAAGAAAAAATCCATTGGGGTCAAGCCTGGTGAACGCGCCGGCCAATCCATTTATTAGGAAATGTTTCATCAGGATACTCGCGGACTACTCTGGAATAATGTGGAGGGGCCCCATCTTGTTGGAAATAAAGGTCATTTGAATTAGGCTGTTGCTGTAACTGGGGAACAACTTGATTCATTAGAATTATCAAGATACTTATCTCCTGTGACTGCACCATCAAAAAATATTGGTCCTAAAATGCCAAAACTTGAAATAACACCCCAAACATTGACACCAGGCTCATTTAGTTGTTGCTCTGTCATGTTCATCCTCCAATAAACCATGAATTAGACGTGGACGATAAGCTTTCCACCCAATAGATTTCAGGATTCGCATGATAGAAGCTTGTGAAATTCTCAATTCCAAAGAGGCTCTTCTGATGGACTTTTTTGGACTCTGAACTTGTTGCTGAAACATTTGTTATCTTCTGTACAGACTGTTTTGGGTCGACCAGTTTTTGGAGCACTAAGGATTGAGCCAGTGGCATTGAATTTGTCATGCATGCGGTAAATGGTTTGTCTCTTTGGGGCTTGAGTACCAAATGTTTCAACCCAATTTGCTCTGACTGTTTCAGCATTTTGAGATTTCCAATACTCTGTTAAAATCCATTTTCTTTGATCTGTATTTAAATTATTTGCCATTATGTGTTATCTGAATTATCTGAAAAGAAAACCATTTGGGGGAAATCTATCTGTGAAAACGGCTCAGTTGCCCTTAGCAACCAATCAGATTCCACCTTTCATTTTCCAAAGAGTCTGTGAGGAATGAAAAGTGGAATCTGGTTGCTAAGGGCAACCGAGCCCGTTTCACTTTACACCATGTTTGATAAATCTCCCCCTTCATAACCTTATTACTCTTTCTGTCCACCTACTTTTGGACCACCCTGTATGTGACTGACATGTTTCTATCTATCTAATCTATGTGTGATGTTCTATTCTATCTGTTCTAAATTGTCGGGTACCGGTGTATGCAGCTGCTGAATTGCTGGCCTTTTTAAAGAGACGAGTGCGTGAAAATCGGAGGGCACTAATGTTCCGAGTGCCCTGCTATGTTTTTCATGCACCCTCCTATAATACCCTGCCTGTCTGCCTATATATTCCGCCTGCCTGCCATGTTTCATTGAGCACTGTTTCCATCGATTTTGGCAATTTTTGACCACCTGCAGACCGCCGGGCGGGGGGGCCGCCAGAAAAATGCTCGAGTTTCCCATAGACTTACATTGGGATCGTTGCTCGGGTTGAGCACCCGAGTATCGCGATATGCTCGGCCCGAGCTTCAAGCACCCGAGCATTTTAGTGCTTGATCAACACTAGTGTAGATCTCATTTAACGTGTGTATAAAATGTGACAGCTCTGATGAACCGGTCTACCTCACTAACTAAATGATCTCATTACATTAATCAAGTGTTTCTCGGGTTGTCAGATGGAACACTTTTGAGAAATATACAGGAGACATCTGCTGGGGTAAATTAAGGTAAAATGGAAAATGAAAGCCATATTTTGTGTTACTGCTGTATTCAGCTAGATGGAAGGTATAGTCTCTTACTTCTAGAATGAAGAAAAACTAATGATGACTAGGCTGGCTTGATAAAAGATGGAGTTTACATATAGCTGCTTTTTACAGCAACTCTCCTCCCTTAAGTTATAAAGGCGTATACACACACCATAATATGGGAAGGGGTTGTTGTAATAGGACATCCCATCTAAAGCTTAGTGTTAAATTGCCCTGGAGTGCTACAGGAAAATGATGCCTTTGAAACTTGTGTAGCTGTCCGATTACTCTGCAAAGACCTTGTTTTATAGAGATGCTGGTAATTGAAGATATGACTTGAGCACCCCCCAACTAAAAAAAAAAAAAAATATGAAATGCCCCATTATCAGGTTATGCAAGAAGAATTCTGGGGTACATTACACCTATATTTATCATTAAATTCATCCTACAGAAATTCATGCCTTTTTATATATATATATAATGTAATATATTTTTATATAGGTCAGCACAATTACCTTTGCGCTGGAAGAAATGATTGCATCATTGATAAAATACGGAGGAAAAACTGCCCAGCCTGCCGTTATCGTAAGTGTCTCCAAGCTGGGATGAATCTAGAAGGTAAGAAGGCTTTTCTTTATCTCCTGTAAGGAATAATGAATACTAAATCTGGGACCACATTGCATTAAAAAAATGTGCATTCAATTGGACAGTGTTATAATGAAAACATGAAAATTAAAGTAAAAAGGAACTTGCCATGTTTGACATCTAATGAGCCAGTGTCAGCTTTGACCTGGTCAGAAGTGCTGCATGCTTCTCGTACATGTTTTGATATAAAGCCATGTAGGTGTCATCATGCACTTGAATTGGAACCTTGGATGGTTATACAGGGTGAAATGGTTAGTTTGTTAATTGGTCAAGCCAGAGTGTAATTTTATTTTTTGGGGGACATCATGCACAAATCAGACAAGCAAAAAAAAATTTTCAGAGGTTTTGTGTATTTAAAAAGAAGCCCTGCAGATATAGCAGCAGCCTCAAATGCCAAATAGTAGTACATGGCCTCTGTCCACATTACCCAGACAATGTACCTGAAGACCTTTTCACATTCTAATCTAGCAGGATGCAGTTGGCATGGGTGACCCTTAGTGGCATTTCTTAGAAAATGTATTTTTATCTTTTTTGTAATTATTATATTATATTATATTATATTATATTATATTTTTTTTGTCTTGCTTGATGAACTGATTGATGTAATTTTGACTCTAAAGGGAATTTGTCAGTAGGATCAACCCTCCTAAGCCATCTATGTTGGCATATAGGTAATAGGAAGCTGAATAAAATGATATCTGATGTTCCAGTGAAATCCACATCTTTCTTAGATCTTAGCTCATTTACATATATGGGCCATACCTAGAGCTGCAGGAGAATCTGCCTCCACAGATTATTTTTAATTAAGGAATTACCACTGTAAGACATGTAGCTATCACTTTAAGGAGTCAAAATAAATTTCTACTGTACTAACCTTTTCTGCAGCTCTCACAGCTCTGCTGTTTTACAACACGGTCTGCTTGTGAGCTAGAAGCAGAAGAACTGAGGGACACCTGCAGATCTCGGTTCTGATCTCACAGCCGAGCTGTGTGAGAGCAGCCATTACATGTCTAACACTGGTAATGCCCTTTATATTTCAAATCCCTGGAGGCAGATTCTCATGCAGACTCGTGTCCGGCCCATAGACCTTCTAACGTACCAGAAATTTACGGTTTTCTTTTCTAAGACATCTGATCACAGAATTCAAGGAATCTTTTATTTGGACCTACATGCCCATATAGATGGCCTAAAAGGCACGATCATACTGACATTCCCTTTAACTTCACACAGAATTTTGGGTAAAGCCACTGCAATTTTTGAATGCATTAATTTTTTTCTTCTCTCTAAATCACTTGCAGGGTGCATGGGTTTAGTATGTTGTGGTCCAATCGAATTTCCTGTGTTTGCACAAAACTACACCATTCTGCTGTTTTTTTGCTTTAAAAAAATCATAATTTGCCTAGGGTACATAAATAGGGTCTGGTCAAAGACTATTCAGACCCACAATTTTTGTAGAACGTGGTTGGTGTTTTTTTTTTTTTTTTTCTCTGTCAAGCTAACCGTTGCTGTCCAGTATGCAGCTAACATTGGAAAGTATTTCTGCAAACTGTATAGCCTTAGCCCTAAAGTGTTCACATTAGTTATCCAGGAGCACAGGGACAGTAGTAATGTTCTTGATATGTATGCCTATTGAACTATTCAACAAATTGCGTAGGTAGTGTTAGTCGTAAGCTTTCCTTCACAAGGTGTTCATTAAAAAGGTTAACCCTAGAATGCATGACCATAAAAATCTACATTTTCACATACCTGGGGCCTTTTAGGCCCGTGTGCAAATAACATGGAATAACTCAAACAAAAATGACAAACAACTATATACCTGAGGAATACCTAGAGTTTCAAAATTCTAACTAAAGTAATCTTGCAGAAAATAGAAAACAATTAACAGGGCGGGCCTGCGAGGCCCCAGGTATGCGTTCTAGGGTTAAGCGGCACTAAAGGATTATATAATTGTACCCTATCTTTGTTTTAAACACACTTTGCTGGAAGATAGATCCTCCCATAATGTGGACTTTGCCTTCTATCTAATTTTGTATAAGGGGACTGTGGCCGTATGTCGGGGGAGGGGGGGGGGGGGTGTCTATGTCTGGATGAAGTGTCACTATCCAGAGTTTCACAAATTGGAAAACTGTATCTAGATCTGTGTATACAGAGGATTATACTGTAGTAACTCAACTATGTACCACTGCAGAGGGTAGAGGAGGCATTTCTTTTTGTGCAATGGTATGAAATTGCCAATTTCTTGCAATAATTAAACCTTTTTCTGATTTGTCTTTAGAAGGGTTGTCTGGTACTTCATTGATGGCGTATCCTTTGGCTGGGTCATCCATATCACATTTGTGGGGGTGTGACATCTGGCACATCTACTAATTGGCTATTGTTATGGAGTGTAACGGCATAGCTGGCTACTGTATAGCAGATAAAGCCCCCGTCACACTAAGCAAGATCGCTAGCAAGATTGCTGCGGAGTCACAAGTTTTGTGACGCAACAGCAACATCAGCAGCGATCTCGCTACTTCTGACACTTAGCAGCAACCAGGCCCCTGCTGTGAGATCGCTGGTCGTGTCTGAATGGCCTGGACTTTTTTTGATCGTTGCGCTCCCGCTGGGCAGCATGCATCGGTGTGTTTGACACCTTACCAACGACCTCGTTGGCGACTCAGACACAAACACATAGGCGTGCGTCGTTATACAGGTCACTGCATAAAGGAAGGGAAGATCGGTCTGTTTGACATCTCACCACCGACCACATAGTGACGCAGCAACGATCCCTGTCAGGTCGTATCATTGTTGGGATCGCTGTAGCGTCGCTAAGTGTGACGGTACCTTTTAGCCATCAAAGTACTACACAGCCCAGTAATTGGCAATCAGAAAAAACATCCATTGCAAAAAATAGGCTAATTTTTAAAAAATGAAAGGATAGGCAACTGTATAGTGGCCACAACTGATTACTACAGCGCTACCCCTATTTGAATAGTGGTGGATGAGCAGTACCTTGCCACTATACAGTAGGCAGACGTATGCTTTTCTACACCAACAGCTGGTTGGTGTGGGTGCAACACCTGATCTGGAAATGGCTTAACCTTAGAATAGGTCATCAATATAAAGTTCTGGACAACCCCTTTACGTCACATGTTTAAAATGAATTAACCCCTTTTGCTTTGCAAAGTTCCAGTTCGAACAATAAATCAGGTATTGATTAACTTTGGAACAAAGATCTATTTTTAATACATCAATTGTTTAGGTTTTGAAGATGAGCAGTGTTTAAATGTGGCAATAACTTGAAAATTTAATATTTTCTAACTAAAATTGGTTCTCAAAGAATAAACTATAAATAAACTAAAATATCAGCATAAATTACCTTTTTAATTGGCAGATCACTTTTTTTCTTTGAAGCTATTTGGTATACTATATTAAAATGACTGTCTTGCTACACTCACAAGCCCTGTCCTAATGTGTAACTGTGAAGAGTGTATGTGAATTGGAAAACTCTGCTGCTGTGACTTGGAGATGAACTATAGCACATATCAAGCCTTCTCCAGGCCACAGGATGCTCCTCGCAGACACTGCTGTTCACCCTTCTAAAATGCAGCCATTTTGCATCAGCACCCCTGGTATCTCCAGTATTGGATCAAATGGACAGGGTGGACTGCAGTGTGAGCAGCCTCATCTTGCCTCTGCACTACAGGTGTCTTTTCTGACAAAATTTATCTAAATCCAGTTTATAAATCACATCACATTACAGAAATGTAAAAAATTTTTACATTAGGGTCACATCGCACTGGTCAGCTTCTGGATCTTAGGTGCTGGGCATTAAGTTACATTGCTGCACAGTCTGAAACCACAGGCAGAACAGGCAACTTAGCGGGGTCCCATAGTAACCCAGTTTGGAAACAATAGAACTGTAATGAGACAAGATTACAGAAAGTCTGTGCCCATGATGCAGAAATGCTCTGGATTTTTTCCTGAGCGTTTCTGCATCTCCCTGGCAGAAAAAACACATGTGGATTTTACATACGCTTGTCCCTGGCAGAAAAACGCATGTCCCCTGTTTTTCGCATGCGGGTTATCAAGCGCTTTCCAAGCGATTTTGGCATCACTTGGGAAAAGTGCTTGACAACTTGGTAACACTATATAAATCCATGCAACCGGCATATATAGTGTGACCAAGTTAATAGTTAAAAAGAATGGTAAAAAATAAACATACTCTCCTTCTGATGGCCCCCGCTCTCCTTAGCGATGCGTCCGGTCTCCCCGGCATCTCACGATGGTCTAAAAAGACCTTCCATGACTTAATTTAGTCATATGACAGGTCACGCGGTCGCATGACCTGTTACATGACTAAATGAGGTCATGGTAGGTCCTTTTAGACAATCACGAGCTGCTGGGGAGCCAGGATGCATCGCTAAGGAGAGCAGGGGCCATCAGAAGGCGACTGTTTTTTTTATTTTAATTTTTTTTTTTTTTTTTTTTTTTTTTTTACAGGTACTATGGTACCCAGGTGTGGATGAGTCTCCTCTCCTCCAGAACTGGGTACCATCCGCACATTTAATCGCTTAATATCCGTATGTGCAAATGTAGTCATGCGGATATTAAGCGATTCAATGTAAGTAAATGACTGGAATCTAGGTCTCTGTCCCCAGGTTTTTGCTATCCCATCAGAACTGCATAATATAGGGACACATTCCCTTTCATAGCTGCTTTTCGGTATGGACCTCTTTTACTAAAGTCACTGGTTTTAGTATTTCTTTAACCCTGTTAATGGCGTACAGCATCCTGTAGTGCATTTATTACAAGTAGCATGTAAAGCAATTCTTCTCTGTAAATGGAAAGGGCTGGTGCTATTTGTGGAGTCATTAATGCGCTGTCATCCTCCACAGAGGAGGAGGTTAAAGAGCAGCCTCTTACTTTTCCTTTTCTCATCTGTGCAAGGGCTGCTTACACGTTCAGATTGTTTCTTATGTACAGAAAACTAAGTGGCCTGATTTGCAATGAGCAGCATGTACCACTTTGTACAGGAAGAATATGTTTTTGCATATGAATGAGCATTAACCATAATGCATTTTAATGACTGACGTAGAACAGATTCCACTGAGGAATAGAGTTTGAGTCCAAGCCAGTGGCCAGACCCTAAGAAGTTGATGCAGGTTTATGACAAAGGGGGGAAAAACACATCACAAGATGAAAGAACATTTACCGTCTCACCACAGTATTTATAGACATATTTTACATAGTACAAAGAGTGGCTGTGCGCGCTTATGTCCTTATATTCCCTTTAATCACTTCATGAGGAATGTTCTCCTTCCTTTCTCCAGTCTGTATATGCCTGGTGTAAAGAAAAAGGAAAATGATACGTTCATTGTTGTATAAGCAAAGCACTTTCTAAAAGTTAAAGAAGTTTTTAAAATTAGATCCAAATGTTGTTCTGCTGCTTCTCCATTAAGATTACAAAATCTCACTGCTGGAGTATTCTGGGAGAAGAATCGGCCCTTAATCACTTACATACATGCTTTCTGCTGGAATTCTATGACTAGATACATGCATGGGCAGAAATGTGTTCTTGCCAAGAACCAGCGACTGGTGGTTTCCATGTATAGTCAAACAAAATTGTAGAAAATTGCAGTGCACTTAACCTACTTGCACCTCGCCTCATCCTAAACATTTAGTGACATGGGCTCCACAGCACAGACTACTTTTCACTGATCTCCACCCCCTCTTTCCAAGAGCTCAGCTTTTATAATGCGGGGTTAGTTTTTTATGGAGTTTTTTTTTCTGAAGCTTGGTGTCAAAGTACATTAGATTTAAAAAAAGCAGTTTCTCACTATCTCCTAATATTCATTGATCCTAATTTGTCTATTACAAGATTTCTATATATGCTTCATTTTATATGGTTTGTCTCAAAATATCAGCCATTTGCTTCTTCCTGCTGTCTGGCTCTAAGGCAGCTGGATGGAGCAGCTTCCCCTCACTGCTTGGTGTCCAAAAAGGAGAATTATTTTTAGGTTCCATAACTCTGCACAGATCGGTAGCAGTCCAGGGAATCTCAGCAGGTTTTTGCTACCTCCTGAGAACAGCATGATGTAGGCAAGAACACCCTGAATCCAGCAATGTCATCTTGGTTTTCTGGGTGCATCCCTTCTGACAGTTTTTAAATTTAGAATGCAGCAGAGCTGAGAGCTTCCCACACCAGGCTCTTTGTACAAAGTCCATAGACCGTGAGCTGCCTATCACAGGAGGGGGTGGAGTCAGACCAAAAACCTACTGACAGATTCCCTTTAATGAATAAGGAGCATCCCACTCCCCCCTAATCGATACTGGTGCCAATCCTAATCTAACCTAATTGTGACCAGCCCCCTGAAAAGTTTACTTATTAAGCATTTTGACAACTTGCTTAGTTTGGTTTTATTTCCCTGCAGTATTTCTACAAGATGCATGTTCCTTAAACTCTATTAAAGCGAGTTGAGGTCCCATACACAAGACTATTCACTGGTCCAGCTGACAGTCTTGTGTGTATGGAAGGATCTCCAAAGCCTCTTCCTAATGACAGAAGTTTGACATTTTAAAGGACATCTATGATCAGAAAATGACCTGTTGTAGTTTTCACTGTAAAGGAACCTGAAATCTTGCAGTTTTTCTCATTGGCCTCTTGAGGTTCCGAACACTAAAAAAGCCTTTCATTGTACATGTGTCGGCGTTGCCTTTATTGTGACCAGTGAATGGCTTGGTAAGCATTGCTGTCTATTTCTAGTTCTATTACACCCTAAAGTATTTGCATTCATGTAGAATGGATTTTATAAATAAATAAAAGCGGTCAGGAAGCGGCGTAACCCTCGCTGTGCCTCTTTAGGGGTGTAACAGTTAAAGCTCTGTCATGCGAATGCTCTTGTTTAACTCCGCTTTGGGACATAGGCCCCTGCCAAGTTCTGGAAGGCTAGAGAGAAAATATTAAAAAAAAAATTATGTAATCCCGTTCCATAAATTCTATTTTTCACCCTTGAAAATGTGTTGGATTGGCCTGAAATTGGCATAAACAAGGTCTCCACACCAGTGTATGTGCTGTCTCTGGTATGAGGATTTAAGGGTAAGCCTGTGCATGGAAACGGCTTCTTTTCCTTTCCAAAGTAAATGGCAGTCTTACTGTATCATCCCCCTCTGGCTCCAATGAAAAGCATTACTGTTTTCCAAATTAAATATGTACAGTAGTTCCAGGTCCAGGAGGTAGAAAAGCGTACTGTATGCTCTGGCAGTCCCTTCTATGAAGCGCTCTTATGGAACATGTATGGCAAGATCAGATAAGAAGCTGGTCCTATCCAATGTGTGCAACACAAAGGAGATTCTTTAAGAATTTGCTTTTGTTTTTAAGGGATTTTTCAAGTTGAGACATCTTTTATGGTCCCCAACGCTCAAGTATATTTTAAGTCTGCAGCAGGTAAGATTCTGAGCAAAATCAGCTTGGACTCTTGAGTGATCGAACAAATCCAGTGTGAGCAAATTCCCTTTTTGTTGGAGACTGTTTCCCTTTCTATAGCAATACAATGGGTTCTAAAAATATAAATCTCTGCCCCTCTATTGGACTGTTTGTGCATCTGCATACTTCTGTAAAGGCTCAAAATACTTTTTTTTTTTTTTTTTTTTTTTTTGTATGGTCATGTTAAACAAACATGTAACCATAGTGCTTTTTTTCACAGACGGCCTAAAGGCTTCCAGACTCCTATAAAATCTTTGGTCGGGAGAATACTACTGTTGGGTGGACAAACAGTTGAATAAGGTGTATGGTACCTCAATTTCTACAATTTTTTTTTTTTTTGGTGCACATTGCCTCTTCATAGTTGAAGAGGACTTGTACTCTATAGCGCCACCTAATGGAAGCAGCAATCCTACAAGTCACAATCCTCCCTTTAACTAGCCTTGCAATATGACTTGGGATAAAAGCCAAATCAGAATCTCAATTTGCAGACAGTGTTTCGGGCTGTTGGCCCTCATCAGTGCAAAGTATGAGAACAGATTTGGCTAGATGAGAGGCTCTGGACTGAGGTCTAAGGGGTAGTGTTTCTCCTTCTGGAGAGTGACACACCAGCTCTGGCACGTCAAGGTAAGGAGGCTTATTTTCCTTGCAATGCTCCTCTGAAAAAATTAGTGTGCAAATTACCTCTTCAGAGATAAAGAGGACTTAAACTGTATAGCGCCACCTAATGGTCTCATTTCCTCCAACCTCTTCACCATACATTTTTTTTTTTTTTTTTTTCTTTTGATGCTCCTCCCTTCCCAACCTTTCCCTGCCACCACCTCATTCTCCTCACCTTTCCTCAGCTCAAAACACTGTCTGCAAATTGAGATTCTGATTTGGCTATTCTCCTAAGTCATATTGCACGACTTGTTAAAGGGATGATTGTGACTTGTAGGATTGCTGCTTCCAATAGGTGGCGCTATAGAGTTCAAGTCCTCTTTATCTCTGAAGAGGCAATTAGCAAATTTCCCAGAGGAGCATTGCACGTGTTTGTGTTGGAGGATACCGGCATACCTGGAGGCAACACGCTCTAAGATCTAATCATAGGGAATTTTCATTGTGTGCCCCAATGCCACAGTAACAGCCCTGCATAGTTGACTGATCTAACCAGCTAGAAATCCCACAATTGAGATCTGTCTTACCACAGCCATGTGTTCATATACCCAGTGCATGCTATAGCTGTAAATCACTGCACTGCTGAGCTTTTGCACATGTCATGTCCGATTAGGGCTCCCCCTTTTACCTCTGTCATTTTGGATATTCTGCAGGAATAGATTTCCATGACAATTTACAGTAGCATGGTTATATTTAATAAGGATTAAAAGTCTGACCTGGCTTATTAATTCAGACCTAAAAAACATTGCACATACAGTAATTAGTACAAAAGTAAATTCATCCCAAGAATGTGATACAAAAGGAAGATTTTTAGGAGATGAGGCTTAAAGGGGTATTCCCATCTCCAAGATCCTGTACTGATGACTTGAAGCACCAAGTCTGAAATGCCACTGCTTGCAGACAGATTCCCACTTCATACAGTTCTACCGCTCCAAGGACACTAAAAATGGCTGAAGTATCAGAGGATTAAAAAAAAAAACTGATAGAGGATCTAACCTTGTTAAAGTTAAATAGACTTTTAGTTATTCTTAGCATACATCTTTGATGTCATGTGAAGCACAGCATATAATGCACTTGATTCTTAAACATTCTGTAAGCCCATACATCACTTTCCTAGTCATCAGGAACATGGAATGCCTGGCTGCTTCTACTGCTTTGTTCCAATGATCGGTGGAGGTCTTGGCACAATAGTGACGTTTGGGGAAACCAAGTTTGGAAAAATAACTTTACTCTTTACATTACTAGTGATTTGCTTCTGTGAACAAAACTAGTATTGCATGCAATTCCCATGGCAGTCATTTGTTTCGCAACAAGGAAAAAAATGGACCACAAACATTGGCAGTTTTGCCACAGTTTCAGCCAGGGCTGTGGAGTCGGTAAGCCAAACCTCCAACTCCCTCATACATGGCTCGTGTTTAAGTGATGAGTTTACAGTAGTGAAATGGTAACATCAGGCGTTTAATCATTATTTTGATACAATAATCAAGCTATTTAGATACAAACATAAAATAGATTTATTGGAATACAACTTTAGAACATCAACTTTTGCATATTTACAATTTATTATACACTATGCAGTAAATGGGAGGGGGGTGGAGTTTTCAACAGACATACTGAATAACATTTGTGCAGTCTATGAATTTTTGTTCTGAGAAACAGTATCGCATCCATCAGATCCTCCTTCATAGATGACCTTAAATCTGACCTAATAATTTTAAGGCTAGAGAACAACCTCTCTACACTAACTTGGGTTGGAGGCAAAGCCGTAACCACATGGTCAACATCTGTAACAATTTCTCGGTATAAAGGAATTGCCTCGTGCAGTCAGTTTTGATGAACTATTAAACTCTTCTGCTTTGAGAGCAAGTGAAAAATTTTGTAATTCCACAATTGCCACTTTTCTAGCACGTCTCTTCAAGATGGAATAAATTTTAGGGGTTCTGGCAGCAATAGCCAATTTCCTCACTTTGCTAATCAGAGTTGCAGTATGTCCCTCTTGCAAACTATCTTATTGCCAGCTGCAGCGTGTGCACAACATGGCGCATGTGATGAATAGGAGAGAGGTGGGAAGCAGCTTCAACAAGATCTAATTATAAAGAATCATTTTGCTGTTCTTCTGTAGTAATGTTTGTTCCTCCGTTATGGGCACAGGACTGTGGCCTTCCATCTCCAACATACGGAATCTGAAATGTTCTTCTAGCTGCTGTTCACCTTCATTATTCTCATTCATCAATTTAATTGTACTTATGTTTGAAGCATTCTGTTATAATAGCAAGAACCTGTTCTTTTTTTGTTCTTAATCCTGCTTTCTTGTTCACTCCAGCAGTTCTGAGATGAGTGCAGGCATTCCTTCCGTGTTTGTTTGTTTTTTTCCCCCTTATCTGTAGAGGAGGAGCTTCACTACTTGTGTACATAAACTGCAGCACAGATTCATCTCAGCTAAAAGTCTAGACCCTTAGATCAGGAATAGGACAGACTTTAAGGCTATGTGCCCACAATGCAGAAATGCTGCATATTTTTTACGCTTCTCCCTGGCAGGAAAAACGCTTGCGTTTTTTTTACATGCGTTTTTCCCGCCAGGTAGTAGCGTTTGTCAAGCGTCTTTGCATGCATTTCTGCATGCGCTTTTCCAAGCGATTTTTAGCATCACTTGGATAAGTGCTTGACAACTTGTTCACACTATATAAATCCATTCAACCGGCATGGATTTATAGTAGTGTGACCAAGTTAGTTAAAAAAAGAATAAAATGGTAAAAAATAAGTTTATACTCGCCTTCTCGTGTCCTCCCTGTGTTCTCTCTGCCGCGTCCGGTGTGTTGGGCGGCTCGCGGTGGTGTGAAGGACCTGCGGTGACGTCATTGAGCCATGTGATGGGTCACATGACTCAGTGACGTCATGGCAGGTACTTCACAACAGCGGGAGCATTGCAATAGACCGGACGGAGCAGACAAAACACCGGGAGGACATCAGAAGGTGAGTATAAACTTTTATTTTTTATTTTAAATTATTTTTTTTATGCAGTTTCTATGGTACCCAGGTCTGGATGAGTCTCCTCTCCTCCAGACTTGGGTACCATCCGCACATAGAAACTCGTAATATCCGTGTGTACAAATGTACTGACACGGATATTATCCATTTCAATGCAAGTCAATGGCGGTGATTACGCTGCGTGTCCGCAAAGTTAATGGACATGCTGCGGATTTTTGAGAGCAGCATAAACGCTGCGGAAAAATCCGCAGCATGGGCATTGACATTGCAGCTTGTCATTGGGGACCATGGGGGGCGGATTACCAAGTGTTTCCCAAGCCTTTACGCTGCGGAAATTCTGCAGCATATATGCTTGTAAAACGCTACGTGGGCACATACCCTTTATAGGACATTTCCGAACGTTCCCAAATTCTTATGAAAAACTTTTTTTCCCACAAACTGCATTGAACTACTGTACCCAATTTATTATATATTTTAGGAGTCGGTCCATTTTATACGGACTCCACCAAATTGGACACAGACTGACTCCACAGCCCTGGTTTCACCATGGTAATTCAAGGATTGGCTTCTCTCAATTACCGAGGCTAATGCTTGTGCAGAACTGCAGCACATTGTATTTTGGACACAAAAAATGAACACTTATCTAATATTCCGGCTTGTGAACAAACCCATACTAGCTATGTGCAGAGTCTTTTTGAAGCAGAAAGTTAAAGGAAACTCAGAATTCTTTAAGTCAAAACTCCTCCTGAACTTAGTTTTTTGAGGAGTTTTTGGAGCAGAAATGCTGTGTGCACGAAGCCACGGTTTGGCCGCCTGTTTCCCCCACTAATACCAATCTTTACAGTATATGTTCCTTCATTTAGGGATCATATATTATACAATTAAATTTTTTTTTTCACCACAAGTGAAATGCCTTTTTTATATTGTAGATGAATGACTGGTTTAGCGACATGCCTTACCTTCTATCTTAACTTATGTGCACACGTTGAGAATTTGTAGTAGAAACTTCTGCACCAAAAATGTCTTTGCAGGAAAAATGCTGCATACAATACTGTTTGACATGTTTTCCCATTCATTAGAATGAGTGGAAAAACTACAAAAATGTTGAAAGAATTGACTTGCTGCAGATTGGAAACTACTTCAAATCTGCAGGGGAAAAAATGAGCAACCTGTGCATGAGATTTCAGGAGTCTGATTTATTTTACTGGTACTGTAAACTGCAGCAGAAGTTTCAGCACCAAAAACACTGCAAATATTCAATGTCTGCACATACACTTAGTCAAATGTTAAAACCATATTTTTTTTATTTTTGTTAGCAAAGATAATACAACATATTTTCAAGCAGAATAAATAAAGTATTGATTGCTTGTAATTTTAGAAGTAATGATCTACAGCAGGCCTCTCAGGATTGCTGACCCTTTCAGAATTTAAGCGTGCTAGCCTCGGGCAGTAAAATGTTCCCCGACTTGCAATGACTTTCAGAACTGGCAGCAGATTACAGGAAAGCTCAATTGTGTGCCGCAGCTGATAGAAGTATGGAGTCTGTTAGTTGTACCTGAATACCATTTGAAGGATTGGGAGTGGAAGAGTTATCTTAAAGGGAATCTGTGACGTGGTTTGTGCGGCATGAACCAGAGAGAAACCTACCTGGCTTCAATTGTGCCGCCGTGCTCAAACTGTTTTTGAGAAAACAGTTTGAAGAGCTGGTGGATTGGTCTACCCCATGTGTGTACAGAAGAGATCTGTCAAGGACTGGGGGTGATGGATATGGTTTTTTGAAATGCTGGAGGATTTTAATATTGGTCTACACTTGTGCAGCCAGACTCTAATTCATGTTGCCCATGGTTAAGGCCAGGGCTGTGGAGTCAGTAAGCCAAACCTCTGACTCCTCAATTTCCATGACTCCGACTCCCTCATACACTGCTCATGTTTAAGTGATAAATTTACTGCATCACAGATTCATCTCTGCTAAGTCTAGACCCTTAGATCAGGAATAGGACAGACATTTATAGGACATTTCATAACTTTCCCAAATTCTTATGAAAAAATATTCCCCACAAACTGCATTGAACTACTGTACCCAATTTATTATATATTTTAGGAGTTGGTCCATTTTATACCAACTCCACCAAAATGGACAGACTCCACAGCCCTGGTTAAGGCAACATGACTGCTTCACTTTTTAATGTATTGGTAAAATAGGATCATTGTGAAGACAATTTTTTTTTTTTTTTTTTTTGTGAGAAAATTACAACCTTCCTGTTGGCTGTATTTGTACTTGTGCATATTATACCGAGCCTTGTTGTGATCATTGCTGGTGGCATGCCGCTAATGGCGACCTAATTTTAAATAAAATTGTGTGTTTATATTGTAATATATGGGGGTCCATGGCTCGTCTGCGCCCCTGATTATCTTATTGCCACATGAGAATGGACATGCCAGACTTGTTCTGAGTGGCTCACAGCGGATACATCTGATTAAGTAATGTGCTATTTATTGTAATGTGATTTTTCTTTATTACATACAGTATACATAATTGAGAAGTTGTACACACAGGCCCTGAATCATGAATCCATTTATACAACAGGTCTGGCCAGCTAGGACTACTTTTTTTAAACTCCTCCTAACCTAAGCTTTCCTCACTACTTGGACCGAGCTAAACCTAGAAGGAGTGAGCTGCTGCTCGGATTTCCTCTGAATGTCAGTTGTGTCTTAAGGAAGCGAGTGAAGCGACCGCTGATTGGCTTCTGGAAGGCTCACGTGGCACAACATCCCACGAGCCCTGTGAGAGCCAGTGCCGTCATCACTGGAATGGCACTGGAGGAGGAGAATATTGGCTATTTTCTAAGGGAAATATAGCAATTGATAAGGGGTTGTCTGAGTAGGACGACCCCTTTAAGAATTTACATAAACATCCATGTACATTAATATCAAATCAGCAGCATGTTGAACGATTTATGAACATGTCTATATGTATTTTAATATAAATCTCCGTGTCCTGATGGTTTTTACTTAAAGGGGTATTCCCATCTCCAAGATCCTATCCCAATATGTAGTAGGTGTAGTAATAGCAAATATCTCAAATTAGAAATGTAGTATAGTATTTATGATTCACTATCTTTCCTCATGTGCAGGTAATACAGGACCTTAGGTATCCATGATTACAACCATTAGCAACTAGCTAACTAACTGTGACTTTATCAGTGGACGTAACAATGGATACCTAAGGTCCTGCAATGCCTGCCATGAGGAAAAATATGGCGAATCAGAAAAACTATACTACATTTCTAATTGGAGGTATTTGCTAATATTACACCTACTACATATTGGGATAGGATCTTGGAGACGGGAATACCCCTTTAAGGGTTTTTTTTTTTTGCCAAAAGAGGTTGACAGTGGCATTTTAAGGGCTGGAAAACCTTATTTTCTGTTTTTTTTTTTTTTTTTAAAGTTGTGTGTATGTGTTGACATGCGGACTGTTTGAGGAGATATTGCCATACTCAAATCTTATAAATTACTGACTTGTGTGTATGTGAGGTATTGGCATATCTGGCAGTACAAAGTCTACATTGACTTGACTATGACTGCACAAGACTATAGTAAAATGCACTGTTTAAATGATTTGAAAATGGGAGATAAAACTATATATATTTTTTTCCTTTTCCTCAGCACGTAAAACGAAGAAGAAGATTAAAGGAATTCAGCAGTCGACTGTACCAGCAGTGCGTGAACTTCCTGAAAGTTCCATGAGCAAGACCATTGTTCCCGCTTCTGTAGCACAACTTACCCCCACCCTCATCTCGTTGTTGGAGGCTATAGAGCCTGAGGTTTTGTATGCCGGATATGATAGCACCTTGCCTGAAACAGCATGGAGGCTAATGTCGTCAATGAATATGTTAGGTGGACGCCAAGTGGTATCTGCTGTGAAATGGGCAAAGGCCATACCAGGTAATTTTGGGTTTGCATAATTGTGTTTTTTATTTTCTTGTCTTGCTTAGATCTTGTGAAATGCTATGTAACATTGCAGCAGATACAGCATTGTATCAGAAGTGCAATGCACTGCAAATGCTGGCTTACCCAAATGCATAGCCTACTGTCCCTAAAGCGGCTATTCGAAAAACAAGTTTTACCGGCCTTGCTGTTTGGCAATTCCACAAATGCTTACATTATAACTACAGCACTGCCAAACAGATCACCTACTACAATGCATAGTTTTCTAATGCCATAGAAAAGAACACCAGCACCACTGTGTGCAATGTACTTGCACAAGGAGCTAGTATGGGGCCATGGTGCAGACCATGTATTAAAGGGTTTATTTAATCCATGTCTAACCGGCTCAACCATCTTGCACACAATCTTCAATTGTTTCTTGGGAATCTTTTGATTGTTGGGATTTGGGTGTAGGAGTCTGTGATTTTATTCCTGGCTTCAGTTATTCCTGATTTTTTGTTTTCAGGTTTCAGAAATCTGCACTTGGATGACCAAATGACCCTTCTTCAGTACTCCTGGATGTTTCTCATGGTTTTTGCTCTCGGATGGAGGTCTTACAAACAAGCCAATGGAACAGTGCTATATTTTGCCCCAGATTTGATAATCGATGAGTAAGTAGATTTTTTTGGAATCCATATTTCTCTAGAGGCAGGTAGTTTGTTTTACAATAGCAATAATTTTACGGTTTCATTTTATTAAGGCATTCACTGACTATGTACCTGAAAATTATATCCTAGACTCTAGAGCAGGTCATAATATGACAACATGGGGATGAAGAGGCAAAAAAATGGTTCCATAAGCCAGAATAAAAACCACTTTAACAGGGAGATCCTTCTATTTCTAGGTGTTGGCCTAGATTACATGCTCTGTAGGCATTTGCTTTATGCATTAGTTATTTTTACTCTACTAAATGTTTACTTTTTGCTTTGATATTGACTCTGGAATCACAGCATTGTGTAATATACAAATAGGAAATTTGTGATGATCCACATCTGAAACATTTTGAAGAACTGCCAAAAGCTAAAAACTGAGACAGGTTGTTTTTACAAAAACTTGTGTTTTGGATCTGGTCTGGAAGCCGTTCATCATGCATGCAGTGTTAGGGGCATTTTTTATCTGTAGGATTATATAAAGGCTTCCAAATGTATCTTGGTTTATGGGGCTTGCAAGAGTTAAGAGTTTTTTTTACCTGCATAAGGATATATATTTTTAAGAGGTTTTCACCTGATAAAACCAACTTGCTTTATTTCCATTGTATAGTCATCCATTACCTAGTAACTAGTGTACAATTTCCAGCTCTATCCCTCAATATTTTTAGTGCAAATTCTGAAATAAAAAGGCCTTTTTGAGCTCTTTTCACAATGCTTTTAGATGGAATCTGTCAGCAGGTTTTACACGGAGCATGATGAAGGGGCAGAGAACTGCATTCCAAACACTATCACTTACTGCAGTTCTCCTAACCCTTCTGTCTTATTTGCTGCAATTCTAACAGTTCTGTGAATGCTGAGCTCTGGATAATCTCACTCCCACTACTGATTGGCAGCTTTCTGCCTATGCACAGTGTACACAAAGCTGCTAATCAGAGGTGGGGGTGGAGTTATACAGAGCTCATGAGTATGGAGGACTACATGGCACCAGGTTTACTAGTCCTTTTAGTGATCTCCTGCTGATTAAACAGTGATTTTTGTCTAAACTACTGCAAGCAGCCTCTATACTGTTTGTTCTCAGATTAGGTGGCAAAAATCTGGTGTCAAATTTTCTTTTGAAGCAAATATCTGCAATAGGGACATGAAGAATAGTGTAACTTCCAGCACTAGCCTTACTGTCACAAACCTAAACTAAGGTTGATGGCGTCTGTTAGGTGCTGCTGGTATGTTGTGTGGTGAGCTAACTTCACGTTTCCTGTGTGCATGGCGTCATATTGGTATGGTCGGTGTGCACTGTGACTTCAGTCTGGAACAGAAACAATGATGCAGTTGCCATACAAATAACCCATGGTGGGGTCTCTTAAGGAGGCTTTTTTTTTTTTTTTTTTAAGAAATTTGTTGAATGACTCTTTTATAGTTGAAGCAGGCGTGTATATGTAGCTAGATATAATAAATATATACAGTGTGTATACCAGTCACACATCTGTGAAACTCTTACCCTTATTGAAATCCCCATCCCATCCGAGAGGTCTCATTGCAAGAGCTTCCCCCATAAGAATGTGAGTCCTTTAGCTCAGGTCTGGAGACCTGCCGGTCTGTGAGTATCGCGATCTGAGCATAGTCCCTGTTTCACAGCCTAATTCACAAATGAAGAGGCCAGGTTCTTGAATGCAGGGGCGGACCATATACATGTTTCGACAACCCATTAGAAAATAAAAAGGGAAACTGTCCACGAAATGTTTGTCAATCTTTAGCAAAGTAACCCTGTAACCAAAACTACTGTCAACCATATAGAAAATTATGGAATCACGAGTGAACAAGGTTTGGGACTTGGAGGTCGTATAAATCTTATTTGTGTATGTAGTATGGAGATTGGAGGAGCATGCACATTATGTGGGGAGACAGTGCTTTTTAGATACCAGGGAACGGACTGAACACACTTACAGTACGTGTCACCTGTATGCTACATGTTATAGAAATTGATGTCTGTGGTCCCTGCTTGCCAAATCCCTGTACAGTAATATGAATCTGATACTCCTGTATAAGGTCAGTGTCTCAAGGTCAAGGCAGGAATTCTTTGGCACCAGTTCAGCATGACCTAGTAAACCTTATTCGTTATTTCTGATAGAATCAGTGCTAACTAGAATCATAGAATCATAGAATGGTAGAGTTGGAAGGGACCTCCTGGGTCATCTGGTCCAACCCCCTGCTCAAAGCAGGATTCACTAGATCATCTCAGACAGATGTCTGTCCAGCCTCTGTTTGAAGACGTCCATTGAAGGGGAACTCACCACCTCTCGTGGCAGCCTGTTCCACTCATTAATCACCCTAACTGTCAAAAAGTTTTTTCTAATATCTAATCTGTATCTCCTCCCATTTAGTTTCATCCCATTGCTTCTAGTCTTTCCTTGTGCAAATGAGAATAAAGATGATCCGTCTACAATGTGACAGCCCTTTACCTATTTGTAGACAGCTATTAAGTCTCCTCTCAGTCTTCTTTTTTGCAAGCTAAACATTCCCAAATCCTGCAACCGTTCCTCATAGGACATGGTTTGCAGACCAGTCACCATTCTGGTCGCTCTTCTCTGAACTTGCTCCAGTTTGTCTGTCTTTTTTAAAATGTGGTGCCCAAAACTGTACACAGTATTCCAGATGAGGTCTGACCAAAGAGGAGTAAAGACCGATAATGACTTCACGTGATCTAGACTGTATGCTTCTGTTAATACATCCCAGAATTGTATTTGCCTTTTTTGCTGCTGCATCACACTGTTGACTCATGTTCAGTCTATGATCTATTAGTATACCTAAGTCTTTTTCACATGTACTGTTGCTTAGCTCTATTCCTCCCATTCTGTATATGCTTTTTTCATTTTTATTGCCCAGATGTAGTACTTTGCATTTTTCCCTGTTAAAAACCATTCTGTTGGTTGCTGCCCACTGCTCCAGTTTATTTAGGTCTTTTTGAATCCTCTCTCTCTCTTCTCTAGTATTAGCTATCCCTCCTAGCTTTGTGTCATCAGCAAATTTAATCAGTTTACCCTCAATTCCTTCATCTAAATCATTGATAAAGATGTTGAACAATACAGGTCCCAGGACGGAGCCCTGTGGTACCCCACTTGAGACATTCATCCAGCTGGATGTGAAGCCATTTACAACCACCCTTTGAGTCCGATCACTAAGCCAGTTATGAATCCACCTAACAGTTGCCTGGTCCATTGCATACTTGGTCATTTTTTCAATAAGGATGGTGTGAGATACTTTGTCAAATGCTTTGCTGAAGTCAAGATATACTATATCTACAGCATTTCCCTGATCCACCCAGTCAGTGATTCTGTCATAGAAGGAAATTAAGTTAGTCTGACATGACTTGTTAGTTACAAACCCATGCTGACTCTGGTTAATCACTTCATTCTTATCCATGTACTTACATACATGTTGTTTAATAATTTGTTCAAAGATCTTTCCTGGTATAGAAGTCAGACTCACCGGCCTATAGTTCCCTGGGTCCACCTTCTTCCCCTTTTTGAAGATAGGAACAACATTTGCTCTTCTCCAGTCTTCTGGGACTTCTCCTGTTCTCCAAGAATTTTCAATGATTATGGAGAGTGGTTCTAAAATTTCTTCTACGATCTCCTTCAGTACTCTGGGGTGTAATTCATCTGGACCTGGAGACTTGAACTCATTTATGTTAGCTAAATATTCCCTCACAATCTTTCTGTTTACAGATAACTTGGATTCCTCTATTCCTTTAAAAGGACAGTGAAGATCAGTTGATGTTACATTTTCTTTCTGAGAGAAAACAGATGCAAAATAGGCATTAAAAAGTTCGGCCTTCTCAACATTTTCTCTTACCATTTCTCCATTTTCATCCTGTAAAAATCCTATAGCATCTTTGACTTTTCTTTTACTTTTGACATACCCCCAAAATCCTTTTTTATTGCTTTTGACATCTCTTGCAAGCCTTAATTCATTGTCAGCTTTAGCTAACCTGATACGTGCCCTGCAGGATCTGCAGACTGCATTATAATCTTCTTTAGATATGCCTCCCTCTTTCCATTTAATAAACATTTCTTTCTTTCTTTTTAGCATGTGTTTAAGTTCTGTGTTCATCCATCCTGGTTTCCTTAAATGCTTCCCATTCTTCCTACTTTTCGGGATTGTTAACGATTGTGCTTTGAGAATCTCATTTTTAAAAATTTCCCATCCTTCCTGGACATTTTTGTCCTTAAGGACATCCAGCCATTGGATCCCTCCTATTCTCTTTCTGAGTCTCTTAAAATCTGCCTTTCTAAAATCTAACCTTGAAGTTTGAGTCTTCACATGTCTTCCTCCTCTAGTTATCCAAAATTCTATAATAGCATGGTCACTGCCTCCTAGGGTCCCAGCCACTTTTACCTCCTCAACCATTTCCTCCCTGTTTATAAGGATTAGATCCAAAGTAGCAGATCCCCTTGTTTTCTCCCCTACCTTTTGGAAGATAAAGTTGTCAGCAAGAGAGGATAAGAATTTGCTTGACCTGTTAGTTTTACTTGAGAGAGATTCCCAACAAATGTCTGGATAGTTGAAATCTCCCATGACCACTACGTCATATTTTTTGGAGAACTTGGTCATTTGATACATAAAGAGGTCATCCATATCTTCAGCTTGCCCAGGTGGCCTGTAGTAAATGCCTACAATGGTGTCCTTTCCGTTGTTCTCTCCTTGTATTCTTACCCAAACAGTTTCCACAGAACTCCCAGTCTCTGAAGCTTCAATCTCTGTGCAGATATACGCTTTTCTAACATACAATGCAACACCTCCTCCTCGTTTATCAAGTCTGTTTCTTGCAAATAAGTTGTATCCTTTTAGCCTTTTATTCCAATCATGTGTATCGTCCCACCAAGTTTCAGTGATTCCAATGACATCATATTCCTTTTCCTGCATTAGTAGTTCCAATTCTCCTTGTTTGTTGCCCATGCTTTGTGCATTTGTATAAAAACATTTTAGTTTGGTTTCTCTTCCTCCCATATTTTTATTTAAATTGTTTTGTCTTTGTTCTTCCTTTCCACTTCCAGTAGCAGAGATCTCAATAGTATTTGTCAGCTGTATGGCTTTTTCAGGCCTTTTGCTTCCCTTCCCAGATTGTTCTAGTTTAAAGCTCTTCTGATGAGTGTAGCAAGGCGACTTCCAAATACATGTTTTCCAGTCTTCGTAAGGTGCACCCCATCTCTAGCAAGTAGTCCATCGTATAGGTAATTCATTCCGTGATCCAGAAATCCAAATCCTTGTTGACGGCACCATCGACGTAGCCAGTTGTTCACCTGTAGAATCTTATTCCACCTCATTGTTCCATGGCCATCCACTGGGAGGATGGATGAGAAGACCACCTGCGCTCCCAATTCTTTCACTTTCTTGCCTAAGTCTTCAAAGTCACTGCAGATGGTTTCCAGGTCCTTTCTTGCGGTGTCATTTGTCCCCACATGTATTAGCAGGAATGGGTAGTGATCTGTAGGTCTGAAGAGTCTTGATATCCTGTCAGACACATCTTTAATTTTTGCTCCTGGAAGACAGCACATTTCTCTTGAGGTTATGTCTGGTCTGCAGATAGCAGCCTCTGTTCCTCTTAACAGGGAATCCCCCATGACCACCACTCTCCGTTTTTTCTTCACAACATTCTTCTTTCTCCATCCAGGAGGATTCTGAGGGCTTACAAGGTTATTCATTGCTGGCAAAGTCTTATTTTGCTGTATTTCTTCATGGTTCTCCTGCGTGAGAGCCTGGTACTGGTTCCTGAGCAGTATGGGTGCTGACTGCCTCTCGATCCTCCTGCTTCTGTGGGTCACATGCTTCCATTCCTCTGTTTTGTCAGGTGCAGTCCGAATTTCTTCTTTCTGAATCATGAAGAGATAATTCTGCTCTGTCTAAGAACTCTTCACCTTCCTTAATGATTTTCAAGGTAGTTAACCTCTCTTCTAGATTTCGCAACTTTTCTTCCAACAGGGACACAAGCTTGCATTTCTGGCATGTGAAGTTTGGCTTTTCCACTGGCAAGTCTGTGAACATGTAGCAGGATATGCAGCTCACCAAATGGCTCCTGGACTCTTCCATGTTCTTATTGTTAATGTTCTGAAAACCGTGAAAAAAGCTTAAAAAAAAAAAGCTTAAAAATGCGCGCGCCGGTAGGCACGCGGTTTACCGATGTCCTCTTTTCAGCTCAAACAGCCAAAATCCAGTGTTCTTTGAGCTCGCGGAGACTCTTCACTTACCCCAAAATGCAGTGGGAATATGCAAATTATCTCCTCAGGACTCCTCCCCTGGTTTACCGATGTCCTCTTTTCAGCTCCAACAGCCAAAATCCAGTGTTCTTTGAGCTCGCGGAGACTCTTCACTTACCCCAAAATGCAGTGGGAATATGCAAATCATCTCCTCAGGACTCCTCCCCTGGTTTAACTACACTTCCTATAAGGCTATGTGCACACAAACGCTTGTAAAACCATCTGCCATGCAAAGCAATGTGAATTCGGATGTGCTGTGCACATGATGCGCTAATTAGCGCGCCGAATTCGCATTGCGTTGCAAAACGCAGCATGACCATTTCTACCGCAATTACTCCACAAATTCGCGGCCATTGAGGAACATTGATACCTGCAGGTTTGCTGCGTTTATGTGGATTTTCTGCATTTCAATTAAATTCAATGGCTGCGAATTTGCGGCGTAATCGCGGTGCGTGTGGTACCCAGGATGAAGAGGAGAATACTACTCCTCTTCATCCTGGCTACCAAGTGGTGCAAAAAAGAAAGTTTAAAAATAAAAAAAATAAAACCCTGTATACTCGCCTCTCCAGTCTCCTCCTGGCAGCGTCCTCTCCTCAGCGTGTGACCATCAGCTGACTAAATGATGTCACCGCAGGTCCTGCAAGTACACCGCAGGACACCGAGGAGAGGACGTGGCCGGGAGGAGACTGGAGAGGTGAGTATACAGGTGTTTTAACTTTTTTTAATTCTATAGATGCAGCATTTAAAGCATCTAAGTTGGTCACACTATAAATCCATGCCGGTCCATTCACCATGTTGCTTTCCTCATGTGCAGGCATTGCAGGACCTTTCTTGTGAAGATGGATAGATTAGATAGGATGGATGGATAGGAGGGATGGGATGGATTAGATAGATAGATTAAGCTGCCTAGGCAATGATCATGGTGCACATCCTTCTGGAATGGACTCAACAGATGGTATTTTTTGGTATTTTAAAGGATTCCGTCTCTTTATCAATATGAAAATGTCCTTATTAATTTTTGTATTTTTTCAGCATGTTTCTGATGTCTTACACATGCAATTATAGACCCCTTTTGGTCTACTCCCACTTAATCATCATATTACACACATTTTCACAATTGGTTTATCACTATGTACACCTTCACACACTAGCAAATTTTCTCTAACACCCCCCCCCCACCCCCCCACAGCAGCACACAGTAGGATGTAACCCCACCCTAATAGGGACAGGAAATACGAATGTTTAAATAGCCCCTCCCACATCCTCCATCCAGTGTTATTTCCTGTCCCTATCTTGATTGAAGAGGTCATCCCTGGTGTCCTGGGCCGGCGACAGGCACTGGGGGAAAGCTGCTAGCCGGGCAGCAGAGGATCGAGCAGTCTTTACATCTCCTCCTCCTCAGGGCGCTGCTCCCGTCTCCTCCGGATTCGGGACCCCCAACTGTAGTCCGCGCTCTCGGGCAAGGTCTGCAGGATCTTCTGACCGGAGGCGTCTCTGAGCTCTCCGGTCCATCTCCTCCTCCTCCTCCTCTCCCCCTCTGGATGCGCGGCCGATGCCGGCTCCCGGATGTGGAGCGCACACCGCGGAAGTGACGTCTGGCGGTGGATGATGACACTTCGGGCAGTTGCGTTCCACTGTGAACCGCATCAAAAAACTATGGGGGAAGAAGAGCAGAATGCCACCGGTGATCAGAAATCTTCACCTGGACACTGGGGGAGGAGCCCTAAGAGGGAGGTGCTGGTCCAGTCGCCCATAAAAGGAGCCCTGGACAGGAAGACATCTACAGGTAGGACAAAACCATGTCTGTCTGAAGCATCTCGCTCTGTATCTGTAGAGCCCAGCGCTGGTCCGGTCCCAGTAAGTATGGCATTGGTAGTCCATCTCCCAGATGCAGGAAATGGTGATTATAGCTCCCCTCCCCTTCTCCCCCCTCTTGTAGGGGGACAAGGAACATGCATCTGGAGAAAAAGTTAAACTGTCATGCAGATGTCCCATCTGTACAAAAAAACTATCCTCCCATAGAAAGCCCCTATGCAAGGACTGTACGGAGAAGATTATCAGGCAGGAACAACCTTCCTTAATGGAGGAGATAAAGGGGATTGTACACCAGGAGATCAAATCCTCTATAGCCTCGGTCACTCTCCCTACGTCCTCACCTAGTCAGGGGTCTCCATCTACTCCCTCAGCAGCCAAAAAGAGGAAGCTTAGTCCGCCAGAGGGAGGGGAGGAAGACTCTCAAGAGGAGATGTATATCTCGGAAGATCTTCCAAGTCTAACCCCTGATAACTCCCAACGAGAGATATTATTTTCCATCAGATAGTTTGGAGGAACTCCATGGCAGTGAGGAGAACTATGGAGGTTGAGGAAGAAAGTGCCCCAAACAGTACAGGATCAGATCTTTGGGGGGCTACGTTCCTGGAAAAAAATTGGTGTTCCCTATACACCAGAGTATTAGGGACTTAGTCTTAAAGGAGTCGGAATCTCTAGAAAAGAGATTGAATACCCCTACAGAGTTAAGGGATAGATTTCCTGTGGCCAATGAGACTGCAGAATGCTGGTCTGAAGTCCCAAGAGTGGATATCCAAATTGCACAAGTAGCAAAGAAAACCACTCTGCCCTTTGAAGATTCCTTTCAATTAAAAGACCCCTTGGAATGCAAAATGGAGGGACTACTCAGGAAATCCTGGGAGACCTCGGCAACACTATTAAGCACCAACGCAGTCTATACAGGCGTAGCTCGATCAATGTCTCGTTGGCTAGATCAACTGGAGGAACACCTAGTTTCAGGCACCACCAGAGAAGACATCTTGGCATCCCTACCACTTCTACAGAAGGCTACGGGGTTTTTAGCAGACGCCTCTGCAGAATCCATGAGTGGCGGCAAGAGCATCTGGGCTATTAAACTCTAAGTAGGGCCCTATGGCTGAAATCCTGTAACGGCAACGTGGCATCAAAAATGAAGTTGTGTTCCATCCCCTTTAAGGGGAAATACATGTTCGGGCCAGCCCTAGATCTTCTAGAGAAGGCCTCAGACAAGAAGGCCCTCCCGGAACCTAGGAATGTGAGGAAGACGCCTTTTCGTCCCTCCCAAGAGCAGACCCCTCAATATAGGGGTAAAGGCAAAACAGGACTATGGAGCTACCCAAAAGGTAGAGGAGGCAAAAATCTTTTTCTCTCCCAAAACCAACGTCCGAACAGACCATGACGTCAGGACAGTCGGGGGCCGCATCTCAAATTTTCTCCCTCAGTGGAAAGAAATCTGCTCAGACCCATGGGTCCTGAGGGTTGTCGAGTTTGGAGTAAAAATAAATTTCTCCGCCTATCCTCCAGAGGATAAGGTTAATACCGCTCTCCGCTCAGTCGTCGGGCCACCCTGATATCCAGTCTTACAGACCTATTGTCCTCAGGGGTGATATCCCTGGTTCCTACAAGAGAGATAAGCACAGGACATTATTCCAGGCTCTTCCTAATAAAAAAAAAAAACAAATGGCTCACAGTTATAATCAATCTAAGGCCACTGAATGAGTATATCCACTACCAACGATTCAAGATGGAATCCATCAGGTCGACGGACCCTCTGATGGGACAGGACCATGTCATGGCCACAATCGACCTCCAGGATGCATATTACCACATCCCCGTACATCCACTTCACAGGAGGTTCCTAAGATTTGCAGTGGCTCAAGGGGATGAAATAGTCCACCATCAATTCAATGTTCTCCCATTTGGAATTTCATCAGCCCTGCGAATATTTACAAAAGTCATGCCTTGTATCAGGGGTCAGAACAATTCAATAGTACCATACCTCGATGACCTGTTATTAATCGGGCCCTCAGTACCAGTACTCCGAGAACATCTACAGTTGACCACTCAGATCCTATCATCTCTGGGCTGGTTAGTGAACCAGGAAAAATCAGAGATGGTTCCCTCCATGACACAAACATTTCTAGGAGTACTATTGGATTCCCACAGCCAGATGTCATTCCTGCCCAAACAAAAACGGGTCATGATAAAAGCAAAAATCAATGTCCTGAGGAGCAGAAGATCCGTATCATAAGAAACGCCATGTTGGTCCTCGGGTCTGACTTCCTGTATTCAGATGGTGGCCTGGGCTCAGGTGCACACCCAAACATTACAGACCCACATCCTTAAGAATTGGGACGGATCTCCAGTCTCTGAACAGGAGAATCCCTATACCACCACGAGTAAGGACTTCTCTATTCTGGTGGCTGAACGGAAAAAAAAGAGGAATACCATGGATCCAGAATCCGCTGGTAACCATAAAGGTGGATGCCAGCGAAAAGGGATGGGGAGCCAGGGTATATGGACCAAAGAGGTGAGCCAACGTTCATCGAATTTCGGAGAACTAAAGGCCGTAGAGTAAGTCCTCAGAGCAGCAGGGCCTCTGGTCCAGAAATCTCATTCAGATATTTTCAGGCAATATCACCACAGTAGCCCACATTCGTCATCAAAGGGGCACAAGATACGAAAGCTTAAAAGCAATCTCAGCAGGAATATTCTCCTGGGTCGAAGAACATCTATCCTTGTCGGCTCTTCATATCAAAGGTTGTCAATATCCAGGTCGACTTCTTAAGCAGAACAAAGATTCATCCAGGAGATTGGAGCCTAAACCCAGACGTCTTCCAGATGTTAGTCGAGAGATGGGGCTATCCAGATGTAGATCTTTGCCGGACACCAGAACGCGAAAGTACCTCAATATTTCTCCCTGGATCCAAACGGCCCTTGCCTGGTCGTGGACGCATTCACTTACAAATGGGAGTTCAAACTAGCATATGCCTTCCCCCACTACCTATCCTTTCAAAAACCTTACAGAAGAGCAGGACCGAAGGGACGAGAATGATCCTAGTGGCCCCTCACTGGCCAAAAAGAAGTTGGTTCGGAATGTTAACCAGTCTGAGTGTGGAGAGCCCTCTAATCCTTCCTCCCATCAAGGATCTCCTCCAGGGACCGATTCACCATCCGGATCCCTAGAGACTACACCTAACTGCCTGGCTTCTGAATTCCTGATATTAAAGACAAGAGGCCTATCAGAGAAAGTCATAAAAACTCTCCAGAAGAGCAGGAAACTTGTAACGAACACAATTTTACCATAAGATCTGGAAAACCTTCTTAAGGTGGTGTGCACCCACTCGCCCAGACCCTCATAGGGCTGATGTGGCTCAGATTCTAGACTTTTTACAAGAAGACCTGGACTAAGGTCTCAGACTTCGTACTCTTAAGGTCCAGGTAGCGGCGTTAAGTTCTTACTTCGATCAAAGTCTAGCGGAACATCAGTGGGTGAGAAGATTTGACAGCAGCCACCCGCATCCACCCTAGAGTAACAGACCTGGTACCCCCCTGGGACCTTAACATTGTTCTAAAAGGGTTAACCCTTCCACCCTTTGAGCCCTTATCAACCATAAGACTGGACAGGCTGACCTGGAAAACTGCTTTCCTGGTGGCAATAACTACAGCCAGAAGAGTGTGAACTACAGGCCCTTTTCGATCAATGGACCTTACCTGAGAATCCTGGAAGATAGTCTAATTTTCCAACTTGACCCTTCATTTTTACCTAAAGTGGTATCAAATTTCCACAGATCTCGGGAGATAATCCTTCCATCTTTTTATGACAACCCAAAAGACAGAGATGGAATTCCACACTCTGGACGTTCAGAGAATAGTACTGCACTATCTTCAGGAAACAGAAGGAAGGAAAGACCAGAACCTATTTGTCCATATGCAAGGTCCAAACAGAGGAGGAAAGAAAGCCGCAAAATGCACAATATCCAACTGGATTAAGAGGGCGATTACTGAGGCTTACCAGATCCAGGATCTACATCCTCCAGCAAAGCTCAAGGCCCATTCTACAAGGGCGATATCTGTCTCCTGGGCTGAAAAGACCAGCGCATCCATCGAACAGATTTGCAGAGCTGCCACATGGTCCTCAATTCATACTTTCTCCAAACACTACAGACTAGACCTAATGTCTGTTGGAGATTTAGCCTTGGGAAGGAAGGTCCTTCAAGTTATTGTCCCTCCCTAGTATATCTTTGGTATGCCTCCTGTGTGCTGTTGTGGGGGGTTATTAGAGAAAATAGAATTAGACTTACCGGTAATTCGGTTTCTAATAACCCACCACGACAGCACGGGTAATTCCCTCGCTTATTGTTTCTACGACAGCTTGATCAGTAGAAATAAAAATTAGTTTGAAGCATCTATACTCTTGTGGTCCTTTGTAATAACACTGGAGGGAGGATGAGGGAGGGGCTATTTAAACCTTTTCGTATTTCCTGTCCATATTGGGGTGGGGTTACAGCCTCCTGTGTGCTGTCATGGTGGGTTATTAGAAACCGAATTACCGGTAAGTCTAATTCTATTTTTTACATTTTACACTTTACACACGTATTTAATAATTACAGATATCATCCCCTCATACGCTCACAATCCAATTTTAGTCATTTACATTATATAGTCTAATTATTCCACATGCATCCCACTTTCATACACGCATTTAATTATTTCATAGATTTCATTCCCTCGTACATTCACGTCTAATTTCAAATTTTTTTTTTTTTACAGGATTTCAATAATAAATTTCACTCACACCCCACTCATATATGCATCTGATTTATAGATTTCACCCCCAGGTGTATTCACACTTAATTTTAGTTATCCATTTCACTACACATTACTCTTACACTTTGCACCTTGGTAGTCCTTTATATTTCTACAAATATTTATTTATTCATACATGTAGATTCAAGAACTCTAAAAATGAGAAGGGGAAATCTATTAATGTGTCACTTAAAAGCACATACACATGTCCCATACTTTGCTATATATATAAAACTCTACAGTCAGAATATCAAATTAGTTTAATAATCATATTAATTTATATTACACTCTAGTGGTATATGTGCACTAATGTAATATGGGGACTTTAAAGTAATGAATGTGCATGGCGTCACCCATAAAATATTCCTTAGAAGATTTTACATATAAAAACCCATTTCTATGTTCTTGGCGAGCCTTTGTTCTCAATTACCATTTTTTTAGTCACGCCCACTTCAAACAACGCTACTGCCATATAGGGAACCTAGGCAATAAGTGCGCATGCGATGATCCACAAACCCCTATGACTTCCGGACCTGCGCAGTGAACATAGCATGCGTTCCATCATCGGGTAAAGATCAGCACCACCATCCACTCTGATATTGCTTACTTGTAAGTACACCCTCCATATCAATACTCATACAAATGTAAATACGGTAGAAATACTAATGAAAGACCCCAGTCTGACCACGGGATAATTGATTACTCCATGACTGAGATTGGAATAGAGTTTGGCATTTGCACTTTATCCGTACATGGAATTATGTAATGGTCATCTGTATAGAGGGGTATAAAAGTTGTTGAAAACCTGGCATTTGCACTTTTGATATGGGGGTAGGTGCAATAAAACATTAGAATATTGATAATTAATTAATAAATATATAAGTCAGAATTAAAATCAGCCTGTGGTTGTAATTTGAAAGTACCTGGAATTTTAATATTTATTTTAAATTATTTTGAAATGAAAATTTTCATTTTAAAATTGTTATCTTTGCATCTTCCTGCTCTTGAAATTGGTGCGATAGCACGCTGGTTTCTGATTGTGGTAACTCTAAAATCATGGCTGAATAAGTGATTTGTACAAATGTGACAAACTGTTGTACAGAATGGCCAGTGTTTGTCATTGCTAAAGCTAAATAACGCATTGGATCCCTAATCCTGGGTCTGCATGTTAGGTGCAGAATGGATATAAGATTGCATTTTGAGGCTTTATTTAGGCGCAGCATGGCATTTCATCCAAATTCTCTTGTTTTTCTTGAGTTCTTTATGAATGGTAAAAACGAGATGCATTTTATCTGCACTGGAAGTCGGTCCTAAATAATATTCAGAGTATAAGTTTTAGGCCGTTAGCATTCACTAATGGAGCCCCAATGGAAACCTTTCTAGCAAAGGCCAAACTAGTAATCAGTATACTGCTATACAGAAAAGCAAAGTAGTAGTTTAGCAGATCAATTTTCTGGATTCTGCTGGATAATCGTGTGAACTGCTTGGTATAATATATATTTTTTTATTTTGGGTGGAGAATGGTTTTTCTGTGGAAGAACCCTGCGTGGTTTTCAAAGTCATCCATTAACATGTACAGTTATTAGCTTTGTACAAAGTTACTAATCCTGTTGGATTATTAGGTAGTGTAGATTTTGGCTGAATGATTAATCCGGAATCCTCTTTAGGCTGTGTGCCCACGATGCATTTTTTAAGCGTTTCCACAGCTTCAGAAACTCTTAAAAAATGCATGGTAGAAGGCCTGCCATGTTCCCCAATGATGATCCGCATGTGCTGTGGAAATTTTCCGCTGTGGATTATCATTGCGGAAAAAAAAACGCAGCACTACCCAATTATTTTGCGGAAGCGCTGCATTTTCGCCACCATTGACTTGCATTGAATCACTTGGATTCCGCATCACTAAATCTGTAGATGCGGAATCAAATTGTTTCAATGTGCGGATGGTACCCGGGTGTGGAGGACAGGAGACTGTCCTCCGGACCCGGGTACCATGGTACCTGTGAAAAAAAAAAAAAAAAAGAGAGTAACATATTTTTTTTATTTTATTTACCTTCTGGCTGCCCCCCCGGTGTGCTTGTCCTCCCTTGCCAGCAGAACGCGGTGGACTGAAGGACCTGCGCTGACGTCAGTCATGTGACGGCAGATCCTTCTGTGTAGTGTTCGTGAGCTGCCGGCAAGGGAGGATGGAGCGAAGCAAGACTCCGGGGGCCATCGGAAGGTAAGTATAGATTTATTTTTTTATTTTTAAACATTCTTTTATGGTCACACTATATAAGTCCATGCCGTTTCCTTCTCGTCGGGCGCAAGAATGACCGCAGGAATCAGGATGGTCTTACCTGGGCCGGGGTCAGTCAGGTTTGGCAGGGCACAGTCTCTGCTGCGGCCGGTCCCGTGAATCCTGGAAGCGCCGCGCAGGGCGCCAACATGTGGCCTCCCCGCGTGCGGGCGGTGGTTTTGCAGCACCTGCACAGTATGGTGGCTGGCAACCCCGCGCCCCGGGTGTGACGTCACGAGGGGAGATGACGAAACCGGAAGTCGCGCCCCGATGACGCACGATAGGACCTCCTGACCCCTGTGCGGGGGCAGTACCGGAAGCTGTGGGGACGCCAGCGTGATCTCCCTGGCACAATGGAGGTACTTAAGGGAAGATCACCGGCCAGGCTGCGGCGCAGTGTAAATAATGGCCTTCCGGTACCCTGTCTTTGTTTACAGGGTGGTGAGTGAGCTACGTGAAAGTCGACTTATTAATGTAGACTTTTTCTGTTTTGTCTCTCTCTCTCCCTCTCCTTCCTCCAGTAATGGTCAGGATGTCCCTAAGAAGTGTAAAGAGAAGTCCAAGCATAGAGTATGTGCCCTGTGTGAACGGGGCCTAATGAATGATTGGCCCAAAAGATTATGCCAGCCCTGTATTGAAGAGACAATTGCGGAGGAAGCCCCAACTTTTTCTTCAAATTTAAGGACTCTGGTTAGGTCTGAGGTAGAGAGATCGTTAAAATCACTTTCCCAACCATCCCAGGCCCATAGAGCAAAAACTCCACCCCCACTTTCAGGCTCGGAGTCTGAGGGAATGTTGGATGACTCCACTGACTCTTCCTCCTCGGATAGCGGGGCAGGGCCAGGTCATTGTTTTCCCCTGGAAAGTGTGGATGGCTTAGTAAAAGCTGTCAGGTCCACAATGGGGTTGGTTGACCAGAAAACAAAAGTCAGTGCAGGATATTATGTTTGGCACCTTGGATCGCAAGAGACGAGTTTTCCTGTTAATGATAAGGTGCAGGGTCTTATCAGGAAAGAGTGGGATAGGCCGGATAAAAAGGGCCCCCTTCCATCCTCTTTCAAAAGGAAATATCCGTTTAGTGAGGAGGATACCGCTTCCTGGAGTAAGGCCCCGAAGCTGGATGTGGCAGGATCCAAAGTTTCTAGGAGATCTTCCCTCCCTTTTGAGGACTCGGGGATGCTGAGACCTGCTGGACCGGAAGGTAGATACCTTCCTTAAGGGTACTTGGGAGTCGTCGGCGGGGGCATTGAAGCCAGCCATAGCGGCAACTTGTACAGCGAGGTCCCTTATGGTATGGTTGGACAGGTTAGAGGACCAGATTAAAAACAATGAGTCACAAGACTCCATTCTGGCCTCTCTGCCGGTATTGAAGGGAGCGGCGGCCTTCTTATCAGACGCCTCTGCAGATTCCGCCAGACTAGCGGCAAGATCTGCGGCCCTGTCTAACGCCGGCCGTAGAGCGGTCTGGCTGAAGTGTTGCCCAGGGGACATACAGGCAAAAGGAAAACTATGCTCTCTTCCATGTGAGGGGGATTTTCTGTTTGGTACCTCTCTGGACTCAATTCTAGAGAATGCGGGGGACAGTAAGAAAGGGTTCCCTAAGCCTTCCATCCCATCCTTCAAGCAGTCCTTTCGGAGGAAGAAATTTGGCCGCAGGAGGGCATCCGGGGAACAACCTGAAAGGGAAAGGATTTTTGTTCGGCAGGCCCTCCCAGGATAGTCGCAAGCCGCCGAAGTGACACTCTATCCCAGGTGGGGGGGGGGCTCTCTCTTCCTTCCAGCCTGGGAAAAGATCTCTTCCAGCAGGTGGATCCTCAATTTAGTGAAATCAGGGCTAAAGCTAGAATTTCGGAGGAATCCACCAGACAAGTTTATTCTCGAAGATCCTCTCTACCAGAACAGCGGGCACTGGAGGAAGAAATATCCGTTCTCCTACAAAAGAATGTCCTGCTAGAGGTGTCACCACAAGAGGAAAGAGGGGCTTTATTCCCCCTTATTCCTTAGAAAAAAGCCGGACAATTCATCCAGAGTCATCCTCAATCTGAGAAGGCTAAATGCGTTCCTGAACATTCCCTCATTCAAGATGGAGACAATAAAATCAGCTATAACCCTTCTATTTCCCGGCTGCTACATGGCAGTATGGGACCTAAAGGACGCATACTATCATGTGCCGATCCATCGCAATTTTCAGAAATACCTCAGGGTAGCCGTAAATATGCAGGGAATTGTCAAGCACTTCCAATACAGAGCTCTTCCCTTCGGACTGGCAGTGGCGCCCCGCATATTCACAAAACTGATAGCGGAGGTTACAGCCCATCTCAGGGAGAAAGACAGACTGGTCATTCCATATCTGGACGACTTCCTGATAGTGGGCAAAACATACGATCACTGCCTGGGCCAGGTCTATCAGGTATGCACCATCTTAGAAGACTTAGGATGGTGTTTAAACCTAGAAAAATCCAGATTGATCCCTCTCACTACTCAGATCTTTTTAGGCCTTAAGCTGGATTTGATTCGGCAAGAATGCTGCCTCCCCGACCAAAAGAGGGAAAAAATAAAGAATCTAGTTTCAGCAGCAATAGCGGACCCAGTCATGACTCTCAGGGGGGCAATGTCTCTGTTGGGATCCCTCACCTTCTGCATCCCCACAGTACCCTGGGCCCAATATCATTCAAGAGAGTTCCAATGGGACGTACTAAGAAACGACGTGATCCTGAGGGGACATCTAGAAAGCAGGCCAATTCTCACCCAGAATGTGATTCAGTCTCTGTATTGGTGGTTGGAGACTAGCACGTTCCAGACAGGCGTTTCTTGGGTTCCCCAAATCACCAGGGTGATTACTACAGACGCAAGCCCCAGGGGGTGGGGGGCGCACTTGGACAACCACCCGATACTGGGGACTTGGTCACAGGAGGAGAGTCTGGAGTCCTCCAATTTGTGGGAGTTACGGGCGGTAGAGAAAGCACTGATCAGCTTCTTGCCCCTACTAGGAGGTCATCACGTGAAGATTCTGTCAGACAACCAGGTTGCGGTGGCTTATGTGAACCACCAGGGGGGAACCCTTTCAAGGTCACTAATGCTGGTTGCGGGGAGAATATTTTCGCTGGTGTAGGGAAAAGTTCTCTCGTTAAGGGCCCTTCATATCAGAGGAGAGGACAACATGAAGGCAGACTTTCTAAGTCGCAGGCCATTATTGCAGGGAGAATGGGCTTTAAATCTCTCAATCTTCCGCCAGCTAGTGGCCATGTGGGGGTCTCCAGAGGTCGACCTGTTTGCAACCCGTCAGAACAGCAAGGCAAAGGTTCTGCTCACTGAATCCCTTAGAGAACCCGCTAGTAGTAGACGCCTTCCAGTGCAGGTGGGATTTCAGTCTGGCCTATGCCTTTCCCCCAACGTGCCTAATTCCAGCGGTGTTGAGGAAAATTCGGGAGGATCAGGCTCTAGTGGTCCTCATGGCCCCCTTCTGGCCCAAGAGGCCGTGGTTTTTCTGGCTAAGCATGTCCATCACGAACCCCTGGATTCTTCCAGAGATTCCCGACCTTCTTGCTCAAGGGCCTATATTCCATCCTCAGGTGAAAGGATTGCACTTGGCGGCCTGGAACTTGAGAAGTCGTTGCTAGAGGGTCGGGGTTTCTCATCAAATCTAGTCACTACTCTTCTAAAGAGTAGGAAGCCAATCACTACTAAGATCTACAGTAGAGTCTGGAAGAAGTTTTTGTCGTCATCTCAGGGAGTTTCCCTGGGGGGGGGGGGGGTTCCCATTACAGCCACTTTAGAATTTCTTCAAAAGGGGCTAGAAAAGGGTCTAGCAGTGAGCACCTTAAAGGTCCAAATCTCTGCCTTGGGAGCCTTATACAGTTATAATCTGGCTGGTAACAAGTGGATTTCCTGGTTCGTGAGGGCATGTAGTAGAGCTAATCCATTCCCTACAGTAAGGGTCCCTTCTTGGGATTTAAACTTGGTGCTAAACGCATTAACAGGTTCTCCCTTTGAGCCTCTTAGCTCAGGGTCCATAAAACTACTTACCCTAAAAACAATACTTCTGGCGGCCTTAACATCAGCACGGAGGGTTAGTGAGTTACTGGTTTTGTCGGCAGATCCACCATATACCCTAGTACTAGACGATGGGGTAGTTTTGAGACCAGACCCGCCTTTCCTACCTAAAGTGGTTTCTAGGTTTCATATGTCTCAGGAGATAGCCCTACCATCCTTCTGTCCTGAACCCAAAAATAGCAAGGAGGAAAGGTTTCATACCTTGGATGTCAGGAGATGCCTTATACATTATTTAGCATCCACAAGCTCATGGAGGAAGGATAGGTCTCTTTATCTCCTTCCAGGGCTCTCGAAAGGGATTGAGGGTCTCAAAAGGCACTCTGTCAAGGTGGATCTGGGAAGCCATTGCGAGGGCCTACACGGGGTCAGGCAGAGATCCCCCTGACAATTTGAAAGCCCACTCTACTCGGGGCATGGCTGCTTCCTGGGCAGAAAGGGCGGACGTGCCCATTGAGCAAATATGTAAGGCGTCCACATGGTCATCTCTGTCCACTTTCTATAACCACTATAGACTTGACCTTTCTGCCTCCTCTGATCTCACGTTTGGGAGAAGGGTTCTGCAGGCTGTGGTCCCTCCCTCACATACTTAGTTCTCTGTAATTCTCTCGTTGTGCTGTCATGGGTGACAGAAAAACACTTATTACTTACCGGTAATGTGTTTTTTCGGAACCCATGACGGCACCTTTTATATTCCCTCCCTGTCACTGTGGTGTACACCTTCTGGTGGGTGGGTGTTGAGTGTTCACATGGGTGAAATTCGTTATAGTTATTAAAATTATGTGCTCTAACCGGAGAGTCCTCTCATGCTCTGTAATCCACTGAAGCGGGGAGAGGCGCCGCCCTTTTTATCTTGAAGGTTTCCTGTCCTTGAAGGGCGGATCCCCTCTCTCGTTGTGCCGTCATGGGTTCCGAAAAAGCACATTACCGGTAAGTAATATACGTGTTTCCTTATACTATTAAAGCCCCATATACAAAGATAAACTGGCGCATTTCTGGTTTCCTAGACGCCCTTAATCATAAGAATCTAGTCTGCATGTGATTGCAGTGTGTACATTAGTTAGGATTTGGCAAACTGCAGTGCTTAGCAGAAGTTTTTTTGAGTATTTTTTTTCTTTATGGATTTTGGTTAGCTGGAAAGTTCGACTGTTTTTGTTTTCATTTTCAGAGGACTTCCTTATATAAGATAATTAACAGTAATTACAGAGCATGTGTTTTGTTTGCTTTTATTGGTCTCTTGCCAACAACCGATTTTTATTTGTTTACTTGTGCAAACAAATACTAACACATGCATGGGGAAAAAGTGCCATAAAAATACTGCTTGTAAAGATGAGTCACGTGTATGGTATCTCGAGACCTCACATTCCTGCATGTTGCCTTCTGGAGTTTACCAGACTTGCTGGATGAATAAGGTTGTGCATTTCTGAGAACGTTTTGTGTCAGTTAGAAAATATTGGCGAGTTGTGTGATGTAAATCTCCTTGGTGAGCCTGAGGCTGCAGAGCCTAACACGTAGTCCGTGCCCTGGAATCAAACATTCCTCCTCCAACTGTATCCCATTTATGGCAGCTTTCTCTGCTTATATTGCACAACACTGGTTCATTGCTGTAAACTGTAGAAATCTAAATGTGTGACCAATAGCACATGCAAAAAAAACTAACCTATTACACCAGTAATACTTCATTTAAAGGGAAGGGGCTGTGCCAAGTATACACGGTGTTCCAAATTATTATGCAAATAATATTTTCTCAGATTTTCCCAAATTACCTATATGAATTGCAGTCCTTGTAATTTTCCAGTCAAATAACTATTAGAGTACAATTGAAAGGTTTTTGTACAAACTGCCTATGATAACAGTATATTTTTAAAAAAATAAAACTCAAACTGCACTCAAAATGCATGTTCCAAATTATTATGCACAGCAGAGTTTTCAACCTTTTCATTTTAATAAAGAACAAAAAAATGGTAATTTTTGAAATTATAAGCATTAGCAGGTTATTAGAAACTGAAATCAAACAGTTTTCAACTCAAAACTTTATTCTAGGTGATGTTACATTTGCACATAGGACCCCTTGTTCGAAAGGAGCTTCTGAACTCTCTCGTCCATTGAATTTGTCAGGTTTTGGATGGTTTCTGCTTCAATTGTTTTGCATGAGGACAGAATACCCTCCCAGAGCTGTTGCTTAGATGTGAACTGCCTCCCGCCATCATAGACACTCCTTTTGATGATGCTCCAGAGGTTCTCAATGGGGTTGAGGTCAGGGGAGCATGGTGGCCACACCATAAGTTTGTCCCCTTTTATGCCCATAGCAGCCAGAAATGCAGATGTGTTATGTGCAGCATGAGACGGGGCATTATCATGCATGAAAATGATCTTGCTGCGGAATGCACGGTTCTTCTTCTTGAACCATGGCAGGAAGTGCTGTTTGAGAAACTCCACATACATTATGGAGTTCATCTTTAACCCTTCAGGGATCCTAAAGGGGCCGACAATCTCTCCCCATGATTCCAGCCCAACACATTACTCCACCTCCTCCTTGTTGGCGCCGTAGCAGTGTTTGCATGGGGTGTCAATCAACCAGCCATCCTCCACTCCATCCATCTGGACCATCGAGCGTTGCACGGCACTCATCTGTGAACAAAACCGTTTTGAAGTCAGTCTTCATGTATTGTTTGGCCCACTGGAGCAGTTTCTGCTTGTGTGCAGTGGATAGAGGCGGTCGACAGGATGGCTTACGCACAGCTGCAAACCTCTGAAGGACTCTGCATCTTGTTGTTTGGGGGACGTTGGAGGCACCAGCAGCTTCAAAAACTTGTCTGCTGCTATGACTAGGCGTTTTTGCCGCTGCTCTTTTAACCTGACGTAATTGCCTGTAGGAAAGAGTCCTCAATTTTCCCTTAGCACGCACACGTGTGTACTGTGAATCGGCTACATACTTGATTGTGCGATGATCAGGATGAAGTGTCTTGGCAATGTTGATTGTAGTCATGCCTTGACCTAAACACTCCACAATTTGTTGCTTCTCAGCAGCCGACACATCCTTTCTTTCCCATTTTGGCAGAAAATGTAGGCTGCTTAATAATGTGGGACAGCCTTCTTAAGTAGTCTTGCCTTTCATTGGACACACCTGCCAAGCTAATTAGCACAGGTGTCTGCAATTGCTTACAGTGATATAAAGAGCCCTGACACACATCACCATCAATGAGTTTAACTGACAAACAAACAAATTCTTCCCTTATCACTCCTAAACACTTTTTGCATAATAATTTGGAACACAGTGTATGAACCTCCTATGAATAGGATTGGGAATAAATCCAACACTACAGATCCATCCACGGAGACCCCCACTGATGCAGAGCCCCATGTGAATACAGCAAAGTTCAAGCCTGTGCATCTCCACTCCACTCATTCTGATACTGATTGGAGTAGTCAAGCACTGCTCTCTGCAATTCTTGGCGGCCCTATGAATGAGACTGCTTGACCCCTACAGAATTCTGTTCTGATGAGGTGCTGCAGAGCCCTGTTCTCTCAATCTGTGGAGGTCTTGGCAGTCTAACCCCTGGTGATCAATACATTACCCCCTACCCTGTGGATGGGTAATGACTTGTATACTTGCTACAACCCCTTTTGGCTGCGTGCTCACGATCAGGAATCGCAGTGTTTTGGACGCAGCTCACCTGCGCAGTGTCCAAAACACTGCGTTCTATATTAGAAGCAGAGGATGGGACTTGTATAAATCCCATGTCCACTGTGCTTCTATTTGATGCCGTGTAAACTCGCTGGTGATGTGGCTTTACAAGCCACAGCATGTCAATTTGTTGCGGAGTCTCCAACAGTAGTCTCCGCAACAGAAATTTCCCCAGTAGAATGTATTGGTTGCGGTAAATCTGCATTGTTCAATGAACACATGCGGATTTACCTGTGTGATTAGAACGCAGCATTTTGGAAGCAGCGAAAATATGCTGCTTCCAAAATGCTGCTCTGATCGTGGGCTCGTAGCCTTTAAGTTTTAACTACTGAGAACCTTTTTTGGGCATTTCATAGCTTGCACTGTACATGTTATATTTATAAAGGGTTTCCAAATGAGCTTTTGAATACAAAATGTTTATTTATTCAAATTAGTGTGCTACTGTGCAGTTTGAAGAATTATATTTTTGGGCTTTTCATTGTGATTCCATTCAGTGATGCAGAGTGAGTCACTGAAGTGGCATTCAAATACAGAGCCCTCTTCACCTTGCTCTCAGCCTACACACTGTCATTTGTGATTCCAACCACACAGTTACTTGTATGGCCATAGAGATACACCTGCAATACTATCCGTCAAGCAAGACCTTGAATAGTAGATTTCAAATGCCGTTTTAATGTAATATACCCCCCCTTCATTTGTGAAAAAAAACAATTTATATACCAGGAAAATTTGGGTTGCAGAGTCAATTTGGTTACACAATGAACAGAGTAATAACAATGGCAGAAATGTTCTACAAAAAAAAAAAAACATTTCTGCACTTTAAAATTTTTTTTTCTCGGTATGTTATATGGTAAAATGAATGGCATCAATCAAAACTAAAACTTGTTCCATAAAAAATCCCTCCTACAGCTATGTTGAGGGAAAACACAAAATTGATTCTTGAAGGAAGCAAAAAATAAAAAAAAATAAATTGTGCGGATATTTAAGGGGTTTTCTAGAATGTAGTTCCCTGGTTTTCCCAGAGTTAAAGGTTGTCCACTACTTTTAATGTTGACCTATTCTCAGGATAGGTCATCAACGTCTGACCAGTGGGGGTGCGACACTGGGCACCCCCACCGATCGGCTGTTCTCAGTATTGGCAGTGCCAGAAGTGCTCAGTTTCAGAGCTGCTCTGTCTGATAGTGACTGGCTGGGTACTACACCTCCAACCCTTATTCAACTCCATAGTGGCGGTTGTGCAGTACCTGGCAGCGGCCACCATCAGTAGACTGACACAAACCATAAGAGAGAAAGCCCTTATTTGCAGAGTGAACATGTGCCTACACATTGCATGCATACCAATTTACATTCCAGTTCATTTCTTTTGGTTTTGGCTTTAGGTTTTTGCACTCAGACTGAGAAGCTCTGTAACGAAGCACTGCCGTCTGCACAAAACAGCTGATAGTCAGGGTGCTGGGTGTCTCACACCCATTGATCAAACATTAATGTCCTATCAAAGATGGGTAATCCACATTAAAGTAGTGGACAACCTCTTTAAATATAACAATGAGCTGTAGTCACTGCTTTGACAGACTGAGGCTGCAGTGTTAAAACTACATCTTGAGGGCTGCACTCAGTCACTGTCCAGAGCGGTCAAGTGATCATGTCATCATTGTGGCCCTCAATACAGCATGTAGGGCAAAGCAGTGGCACTACTGCAGCGTGCATGTCACCAAATGGCAGTGCTGGCCCTGCGGTGGGTTAGTACAGCTTATTTCGCTTTGGCACTGGGCATCTCTAGGCCTTCATTTTATCAGTAGATTTGGTATGAATGTGCTGCACTAAGGCCAGTCCTTTTTTATTCCGTGAAATGAAATTGGTCGTGTGTGTCAGTCTGACCAACAATAGACTATAATAGCTTTCCAACCAGCCACCCCCAGAATGCATATTAAACGAGCTGTACTGTGATATAGGGGAATTGGCCTGCTATAAAAAATCATTTATAGCGCTGTACATTTTATAGTATAGCGCATGAGAAATTTCTTTTCTTGGTGCACCTTTGGCTACTGGAAGGGTAATTGTCACTGCTGGCGGGTATGTTCTTCCTGACTCCTCTGAAGCACTGTGCATGCGGCTGGGCTCGGGCAGAATTAAGGCAGTGCTTATTTGACTGTGCCCGCTTGCCCAAATCATAAGCCATGTGGTGGGGGTGAGTGCCCAGAATGCTAATTGATGAGGGCATAACTGTGCACTTACCTTGGCCACTCCAATGGTGAACCGAAGCCCCCTCATTTGCATTTGAGTTAAATAATTTTTTTTAAGACACAATCACTAAAATGTGCATTACTACTGACTTGCATAGGGGTGAAGTCTTCTATCACTTCACTGTACAACTAGTTTAATATGCATTTTGGGGTGACAGACTTCCTTTAACCTCCCCTGTTATTATAGATGTTTTTTTGAAAAGTTTCCATACCTGGTTGTTCATGGTGAAAAAAAATGATCACTGCTTGTGATAGTTTCTTCTTGAATTCCAGCTATTGTGGAGAGAGCGCGCGCTCCTGGCATAAATAGTTGGTGGACTTTTTAGCTTACGTGTCTGAAAGTAAATACTAAGTTGTTGTTTTTTCTTTCCTCTTTGCCTGAAATTAAAGAGCTAATGGAAGTGATGATAATTGTATCATTGTCATACCTTTATTTTGGTGGAGTTGCATATGAGGTAACTTTCTATTTCCTTGTAATAAGTCTAGCAGAAGTGTAAAATAGGTTGCATGGAACCTCTAATAAATGCAGGAAGGTGCATTTTGTTGGAGCTCACTAGTCTGTACTGATGTACAGGATTTGTCAGGTGCCCAGAAGCAATGGAGGGGGAATACTGCTTTATATGGAACAGGTCAGGTGTTGTGTATTGGTGGTTTTTGTTGGACTTTTTATTAATCCCAGAACCCTTTTAAAGCCATTTGAAATGCCTTAGCCCTCTCTCAAATGAATGCAAACTTCAGACGTTTGCTAGTGCATATGAACAGTTTTCCAACCTGCAGCATGCACTATTCTTTTGTTCTGCGTACAGGACAGAGCGCGTTTAGTTTGAGCTTCATGCCATGTAACTCGCGCACACAGTTGCACTTGTATGCAGTCACATCATTTGCTGGCCAGACTATCCCATGAAAGTTCTGGATTGGTGTTGGAATAGTTCTGGGAAAGTATGGGTTGGGATCTAACAGTTTCACAAACATCCCTGTAATATAACTACTCCCTGCCTAGATCTGTCTACAGTTTCTATGCTCAAAACTCACCCTTTGATTGGGGCCACGCTTACATGCTGCAATAGTCTTTCTGTTCTTTCATCAATTCCGCCACTATATTCCTTTATGTACCCTATTTTGGGTAATCTACTTTTTCCCCTAGGAATAGAGGATGAAATTTTTCGCTCCTGGTTTAACGATGGCTATTTAGTGATATATTTCGGACAAGGAAACTTATAGCTTTCAAAGAAACACCTTCAGGGTCTTTTGACTCCTTTGTCCTTAGGACACGGGAGAATTGGTCAACTTTCTCATTTTCTTCAATCTCTCCCATCTAGAGCCTTTTATAAAAACATTAAAACAATTTTTGAGGTGGAATGTTCGACTAGTGGCCGCTTAAGACATACTTTGTCATTTTCGTATTCCCTTCTGTTGGAAGAATGTTCTAGACTGGTCCAGGGGTTCAAACTCAATGGAAGAGAGATCTGGGTTGCACCTTCACAAGGGATCAGTGGAAGTGTCTCTTCACCCTAACACACAAATCATCCATCGGCTCTCTATTTCAGGAGGCCGGCTACAAACTACTTTCTCAGTGGAATCGGGTCCCATCTCTCCTACACTCTAGATTTCCAGATGCTAGTCCCATATGTTGGAGATGTGGGGAGGAAGAGGGTGACCTAGTACATATTTTCTAGACCTTCAAGCTCCTTTCTGGGAAAAAGTACAAATAGTGATTCGTAAATTCACTGATCTTATTTCCAGGGCTGTGGAATCTGTCCATTTTGTTGGCGTCTGTATAAAATGGACTGACTAACTCCTAAAATATATAATTGGGTTCAGTAGTTCAATGCAGTATGTCAGTATGTGCTGTAAATGTTTTCATAAGAATTTGGGAAAGTTGTGAAAAGTCCTATTCCTGATCGAAGGATCTATGCCTGTAGTCGAGATGAATCTGCTGCACTTTATGTACATGCTCAGTAGTGAGGCATTGAGATGAATCTATGCTGCACTTTATGTACACGCTCAGTAGTGAGATGAACCTGTGCTGCACTTTATGTACACGCTCAGTAGTGAGGCAGTGAGATGAATCTGTGCTGCACTTTATGTACACGCTCAGTAGTGAGATGAACCTGTGCTGCACTTTATGTACACGCTCAGTAGTGAGGCATTGAGATGAATCTATGCTGCACTTTATGTACACGCTCAGCAGTGAGATGAATCTGTGCTGCACTTTATGTACACGCTCAGTAGTGAGGCAGTGAGATGAACCTGTGCTGCACTTTATGTACATGCTCAGTAGTGAGGCAGTGAGATGAATCTGTGCTGCACTTTATGTACACGCTCAGTAGTGAGATGAATCTGTGCTGCACTTTATGTACACGCTCAGTAGTGAGGCAGTGAGATGAATCTGTGCTGCACTTTATGTACATGCTCAGTAGTGAGGCAGTGAGATGAATCTGTGCTGCACTTTATGTACACGCTCAGTAGTGAGGCATTGAGATGAATCTGTGCTGCACTTTATGTACACGCTCAGTAGTGAGGCAGTGAGATTAATCTGTGCTGCACTTTATGTACATGCTCAGTAGTGAGGCAGTGAGATGAATCTGTGCTGCACTTTATGTACACGCTCAGTAGTGAGGCAGTGAGATGAATCTATGCTGCACTTTATGTACACGCTCAGTAGTGAGATGAACCTGTGCTGCACTTTATGTACACGCTCAGTAGTGAGGCATTGAGATGAATCTATGCTGCACTTTATGTACACGCTCAGTAGTGAGATGAACCTGTGCTGCACTTTATGTACACGCTCAGTAGTGAGGCATTGAGATGAATCTATGCTGCACTTTATGTACACGCTCAGTAGTGAGATGAACCTGTGCTGCACTTTATGTACACGCTCAGTAGTGAGGCAGGGAGATGAATCTGTGCTGCACTTTATGTACACGCTCAGTAGTGAGATGAACCTGTGCTGCACTTTATGTACACGCTCAGTAGTGAGGCAGTGAGATGAATCTGTGCTGCACTTTATGTACATGCTCAGTAGTGAGGCAGTGAGATGAACCTGTGCTGCACTTTATGTACACGCTCAGTAGTGAGGCAGTGAGATGAATCTGTGCTGCACTTTATGTACACGCTCAGTAGTGAGGCAGTGAGATGAACCTGTGCTGCACTTTATGTACACGCTCAGTAGTGAGGCAGTGAGATTAATCTGTGCTGCACTTTATGTACATGCTCAGTAGTGAGGCAGTGAGATGAACCTGTGCTGCACTTTATGTACACGCTCAGTAGTGAGGCAGTGAGATTAATCTGTGCTGCACTTTATGTACATGCTCAGTAGTGAGGCAGTGAGATGAACCTGTGCTGCACTTTATGTACACGCTCAGTAGTGAGGCAGTGAGATGAATCTGTGCTGCACTTTATGTACATGCTCAGTAGTGAGATGAACCTGTGCTGCACTTTATGTACACGCTCAGTAGTGAGGCAGTGAGATTAATCTGTGCTGCACTTTATGTACATGCTCAGTAGTGAGGCAGTGAGATGAATCTGTGCTGCACTTTATGTACATGCTCAGTAGTGAGATGAACCTGTGCTGCACTTTATGTACATGCTCAGTAGTGAGGCAGTGAGATGAATCTGTGCTGCACTTTATGTACACGCTCAGTAGTGAGATGAACCTGTGCTGCACTTTATGTACACGCTCAGTAGTGAGGCAGTGAGATGAACCTGTGCTGCACTTTATGTACACGCTCAGTAGTGAGGCAGTGAGATTAATCTGTGCTGCACTTTATGTACATGCTCAGTAGTGAGGCAGTGAGATGAATCTGTGCTGCACTTTATGTACACGCTCAGTAGTGAGATGAACCTGTGCTGCACTTTATGTACATGCTCAGTAGTGAGGCATTGAGATGAATCTGTGCTGCACTTTATGTACATGCTCAGTAGTGAGATGAACCTGTGCTGCACTTTATGTACATGCTCAGTAGTGAGGCAGTGAGATGAATCTGTGCTGCACTTTATGTACACGCTCAGTAGTGAGGCATTGAGATGAATCTGTGCTGCACTTTATGTACACGCTCAGTAGTGAGGCAGTGAGATTAATCTGTGCTGCACTTTATGTACATGCTCAGTAGTGAGGCAGTGAGATGAATCTGTGCTGCACTTTATGTACATGCTCAGTAGTGAGATGAACCTGTGCTGCACTTTATGTACATGCTCAGTAGTGAGGCATTGAGATGAATCTGTGCTGCACTTTATGTACATGCTCAGTAGTGAGATGAACCTGTGCTGCACTTTATGTACATGCTCAGTAGTGAGGCAGTGAGATGAATCTGTGCTGCACTTTATGTACACGCTCAGTAGTGAGGCATTGAGATGAATCTGTGCTGCACTTTATGTACACGCTCAGTAGTGAGGCAGTGAGATTAATCTGTGCTGCACTTTATGTACATGCTCAGTAGTGAGGCAGTGAGATGAATCTGTGCTGCACTTTATGTACACGCTCAGTAGTGAGGCAGTGAGATGAATCTATGCTGCACTTTATGTACACGCTCAGTAGTGAGATGAACCTGTGCTGCACTTTATGTACACGCTCAGTAGTGAGGCATTGAGATGAATCTATGCTGCACTTTATGTACACGCTCAGTAGTGAGATGAACCTGTGCTGCACTTTATGTACACGCTCAGTAGTGAGGCAGGGAGATGAATCTGTGCTGCACTTTATGTACACGCTCAGTAGTGAGATGAACCTGTGCTGCACTTTATGTACACGCTCAGTAGTGAGGCAGTGAGATGAATCTGTGCTGCACTTTATGTACACGCTCAGTAGTGAGATGAACCTGTGCTGCACTTTATGTACACGCTCAGTAGTGAGGCAGTGAGATGAATCTGTGCTGCACTTTATGTACACGCTCAGTAGTGAGGCAGTGAGATGAACCTGTGCTGCACTTTATGTACATGCTCAGTAGTGAGGCATTGAGATGAATCTGTGCTGCACTTTATGTACATGCTCAGTAGTGAGATGAACCTGTGCTGCACTTTGTGTACACGCTCAGTAGTGAGGCAGTGAGATGAATCTGTGCTGCACTTTATGTACACGCTCAGTAGTGAGGCAGTGAGATGAACCTGTGCTGCACTTTATGTACATGCTCAGTAGTGAGGCATTGAGATGAATCTGTGCTGCACTTTATGTACATGCTCAGTAGTGAGATGAACCTGTGCTGCACTTTATGTACATGCTCAGTAGTGAGGCATTGAGATGAATCTGTGCTGCACTTTATGTACATGCTCAGTAGTGAGATGAACCTGTGCTGCACTTTATGTACATGCTCAGTAGTGAGGCAGTGAGATGAATCTGTGCTGCACTTTATGTACACGCTCAGTAGTGAGGCAGTGAGATGAACCTGTGCTGCACTTTATGTACATGCTCAGTAGTGAGGCATTGAGATGAATCTGTGCTGCACTTTATGTACATGCTCAGTAGTGAGATGAACCTGTGCTGCACTTTATGTACATGCTCAGTAGTGAGGCATTGAGATGAATCTGTGCTGCACTTTATGTACATGCTCAGTAGTGAGATGAACCTGTGCTGCACTTTATGTACATGCTCAGTAGTGAGGCAGTGAGATGAATCTGTGCTGCACTTTATGTACATGCTCAGTAGTGAGGCATTGAGATGAATCTGTGCTGCACTTTATGTACATGCTCAGTAGTGAGATGAACCTGTGCTGCACTTTATGTACATGCTCAGTAGTGAGGCATTGAGATGAATCTGTGCTGCACTTTATGTACACGCTCAGTAGTGAGATGAACCTGTGCTGCACTTTATGTACACGCTCAGTAGTGAGGCAGTGAGATGAATCTGTGCTGCACTTTATGTACACGCTCAGTAGTGAGGCAGTGAGATGAACCTGTGCTGCACTTTATGTACACGCTCAGTAGTGAGGCAGTGAGATGAATCTGTGCTGCACTTTATGTACATGCTCAGTAGTGAGGCATTGAGATGAATCTGTGCTGCACTTTATGTACATGCTCAGTAGTGAGATGAACCTGTGCTGCACTTTATGGACATGCTCAGTAGTGAGGCAGTGAGATGAATCTGTGCTGCACTTTATGTACACGCTCAGTAGTGAGGCAGTGAGATGAATCTGTGCTGCACTTTATGTACACGCTCAGTAGTGAGGCAGTGAGATGAACCTGTGCTGCACTTTATGTACATGCTCAGTAGTGAGGCATTGAGATGAATCTGTGCTGCACTTTATGTACATGCTCAGTAGTGAGATGAACCTGTGCTGCACTTTATGTACACGCTCAGTAGTGAGGCAGTGAGATGAATCTGTGCTGCACTTTATGTACACGCTCAGTAGTGAGGCAGTGAGATGAACCTGTGCTGCACTTTATGTACATGCTCAGTAGTGAGGCATTGAGATGAATCTGTGCTGCACTTTATGTACATGCTCAGTAGTGAGATGAACCTGTGCTGCACTTTATGTACATGCTCAGTAGTGAGGCATTGAGATGAATCTGTGCTGCACTTTATGTACATGCTCAGTAGTGAGATGAACCTGTGCTGCACTTTATGTACATGCTCAGTAGTGAGGCAGTGAGATGAATCTGTGCTGCACTTTATGTACACGCTCAGTAGTGAGGCAGTGAGATGAACCTGTGCTGCACTTTATGTACATGCTCAGTAGTGAGGCATTGAGATGAATCTGTGCTGCACTTTATGTACATGCTCAGTAGTGAGATGAACCTGTGCTGCACTTTATGTACATGCTCAGTAGTGAGGCATTGAGATGAATCTGTGCTGCACTTTATGTACATGCTCAGTAGTGAGATGAACCTGTGCTGCACTTTATGTACATGCTCAGTAGTGAGGCATTGAGATGAATCTGTGCTGCACTTTATGTACATGCTCAGTAGTGAGATGAACCTGTGCTGCACTTTATGTACATGCTCAGTAGTGAGGCATTGAGATGAATCTGTGCTGCACTTTATGTACACGCTCAGTAGTGAGATGAACCTGTGCTGCACTTTATGTACACGCTCAGTAGTGAGGCAGTGAGATGAATCTGTGCTGCACTTTATGTACACGCTCAGTAGTGAGGCAGTGAGATGAACCTGTGCTGCACTTTATGTACACGCTCAGTAGTGAGGCAGTGAGATGAATCTGTGCTGCACTTTATGTACATGCTCAGTAGTGAGGCATTGAGATGAATCTGTGCTGCACTTTATGTACATGCTCAGTAGTGAGATGAACCTGTGCTGCACTTTATGGACATGCTCAGTAGTGAGGCAGTGAGATGAATCTGTGCTGCACTTTATGTACACGCTCAGTAGTGAGGCAGGGCTGTGGAGTCTGAGTTGGTTGTTTGGCTCATTTCCGACCTTGATCCTGCTCTTGTCCTTCTCAATCAGTGATATCCTTTTAAAAATTTATAAAAACTCAATACTGAGACATTTGATTATGTCTGCTAGTGTGTATTTCTTTGTTATGGAAAAGTGACACAACCCAGACAATCTCTCTGGTTTTCCAAAATAAATGAGCTTGTTAATGGAGGAGCTCACCTCCAGGACCAATAATACCCATGATAAATTCTACAAAACATGGCTGGAGTTTAAATCTTCCGCTGATTACCATGACCTTATATGGGAAAACTAACTCCACACTTTAGGAGCCTCTCTGTTGTTCCCCTCACCCCCTTTCCCATACATCCCTTCCTCCATCCATCCATCCCATCCCCCTTTTGTCTGTATTACTTTAGCTTCTTCTCTTGCTTTTTTCTTTCTTATCCCACTTTAAATGTTAATTTATACAAGTATGTAATAACTTAAGTTTGAGTCACCGCTTTGGTATAGTCTATAGCCACGTTGAACCAATACACAACCAGTGACTCTACCTTGGATTGTTTTACTTTATTTTGTTTTAAATGTTATGAAAATACTGTTTATTTCCATGTGGTCTTGTTTGATCTGCTACTTCTGGCACAATTAGTGCCTTGTGTTTCTTTTTCGAAACTTAACATAGTTGTGTTTTTTGGTTTTTGTTTTTTTTATAAATTTTATCCCATGAAATGCCACATTGGTCTGAACATAGCCCTATTCAGTATACCTGGTCCAGGTTTCTTTGACATACATCTTCAATAATGGCACAAACGTTCTGACCTGCATTTTTAATCACAGATCTGTTGTCTCAATTTCTTTCCTTTATCAGAGAACGAATGCATCTACCCTACATACAGCAATTTCAGGATATCTTCAAGATTGTCAATGAAATGACTCGCCTTCAGGTTTCATATGAGGAATATCTGTGCATGAAAACACTGCTCCTCCTGTGTACGAGTAAGTATTGATAAACAGAACATGTTGGCTGAACATGTTCACATTTACAGTTAAAGTAACTAAATATTAAGCTTAGAAAGGCATACAGAAAGTATTACTGCTATTCATTGCTTTTAGCTGATACGTGTCCAACTTATATCTTTTGTTGATGAGTATAGGAAATGAGCTACGTATGTATCTGAATGCACTTTATGAAATCAAATTTACCTAATGTAGCATATAGTAATTTTTGGGCAGATTGGAATGAAGCAACAAGATAAAGTGAACCTTCAGCAGAAATAAGTGATAATCTGAAAGTAAAGACTGTTGAACCTCTTTGACTGCTGATATGCATTAAAATGGCGGCCGCTAAGGGGTCTTATTCCCTTATCGCCATTTTAAAACGACGATCGGGAAGAAGTCTGTCGAGTCCCCCTGAGTTCGAAAATCTCCAGGGTCTCGGCTACTGGCAGGGAGCTGAGACTCTGGAGAACACAATCACGGCTGTTTTTTCTGGTCCCCGATCACGGGCTTGCTGTTATACGTTGAAAAATGGCAGGCGCACCTGCTGAAATTGGCCAGCAACGGCAGGGAATTTTCCTATTGGTTCCAGACTTTTTTTTATCACACTGATAGGCCCAATCAGTGATCAAGCCCAAAAATTAGTAAATCATAGGCTCGCTCCCTTCCTGGGAATATTTTTCTTTCATTTTTTGAGGTTGGAGCTAGAGTCGGGGGTTTTCTCAACAGTTTAAAAAAAAAAAAAAAAAAAAAAACACTTGCGTTGCAAACTGGTAGTGACTAGTGTTTATTGGGTGCTCAGATATGCACGGAGTATCGCAGTGTGGTTGAGTGACATGCTCAAGGCCCTGCATGTTTTGCAGCTGCTAGACACCCAAAAAATATGCAGGGATTGCCTGCCATACACGAGCAATTCTTTCGTTCATGTATATTTTTGGGTGTCTAACAGCTGCAAAACATGCAGGCCATGTACTCAAGCCCCCGCAATACAATGTGCATACCTGATGATGAAACTCTAGTAGCGAGTATCAAATTTTGTGCATTACCTTTTGGGTTCAAAATTCTCACTATACCCCTTCTAATATATTTTCTTTGAAACGTTGCAGAAAAATGCATACCTAGCTTCAGTTGTACAGCCAGGCTCTGATTCATGCTGCTAGCAGTTTGAGCATGGATCAGATGACTGGTTCCCTTTTTCAAAGTAATTTTTAAATGTTTTTTTAGGTGAAAATTACTTTTTTTTCATATTTTTGTTCTGTTAATTCCTTTCTAGTTCCCAAGGATGGCCTGAAAAGTCATGCACTATTTGAGGAAATTCGCATGACCTATATTAAAGAACTTGGAAAAGCCATAGTAAAGAGGGAAGGAAACTCCAGTCAAAACTGGCAACGATTTTACCAACTGACAAAGCTCATGGATACAATGCATGAAGTAAGTCTTTAGTGGAATATAAGATCTACTTTTCCTGCTATGATGGATCTAAGGCGTCCTCCACCACATCAGAAACAACCCATAATCAACTGTCGTTTAAAGAGACTGTCGGCACAGAATGAGTACAGGCGCTTGGTGCATTATGGGCCAAACATTTAACTACACCTTCCCACTTGCTTGTTTTCCCTTATCTCCACCCCCTTCTCTTTTGATTGATAGCTTTGAGAAGGGCGGAAGTGGATAAAAAATAAGCAGGTGGGAAGGTGTATATAAATGATTGGCCACGCAGTGAAGCACTGAGCGCCTGTACTTGGTTTAAACAGTCATTCTGTGCAGATAGTCAATTTTTAACTTTAAATGGTTTACCTCAACTTTGCAATGATTTTTTTAATGTGCCATAAAAGCCTACAAAAAATATTTATCACTGATCCACCGGATAAGACATAAATGTATTATTGCTGGTGTGATGGGAGTTGTATATTTTGAATATGGCAAAGTTGTAAATGCAGTTTCCAATTATATAAGCTAAAGTTCACCTACGGCAAACCAATGTTACTCAACTTAATTACTCGGATTCCAAATAAACCCCAGCGGCTATTAAAAGCTTTGAGTTTTGTACCTTTTCGTGAATCCACTGATGGCAGCGAGACCATATACTCCCGATAGTCCTTTGTGACATCAGGCCTTCCTTCAGTTTGTCGGCAGCAGCCGTTACACTGTCACATAGCCTACAGTATCACACCTGTTATACTACGTTGTCAGTGTGCTGCACAATGTCTGCATTTCCAACTACAGCTTGGCTGGTGTGCTCAGTCAGAATGGAATCCTCACCAATATAAATAGAATAATATGACACAGCTACACGTTCCCTTGTATTACTTGCTTCCAGCATGACTCGTATATTCAGGTTTTGTCATATTGTTTTGTTTTTTTCTTTTAGGTGGTTGAAAATCTTCTAGCATTTTGCTTCTACTCTTTTACGGACAAAACATTGAGTGTTGAATTTCCGGAGATGTTGTCCGAAATTATCAGCAATCAGATACCAAAATATTCGTCTGGAAATATCAGAAAACTCTTATTTCATCAGAAGTGACTGCCTTACTAAAATCCTATATATAAATATATATAAATACATAAACTTTAAAAAGTTGCCTTAAGGAAAAAAAGTAAAAAAAAATAAAAAAAACATAGCTTATACTGTATGAAAAAAAACAAAAAAAAGTGGTAATTGTCCTTGCAACGGTGTACCTATTGTGATTATGCACTACAGTTCATGTGGTTTACAGAGGGCCAAGATTTGGACTATACAAAATTCCTCATTTCACTCTGAAATGAGTGTAAGAGATCATTGAACCAGAGGCTCCATTCTAAACATTCTGGTAAAATCTTAACGTTGGATGGAAATTGTGCTACATTTTTATCAGTTGTTTCATTTTTCTTGTCAGGTGTTTTTTTTTTTTGTGTTTTTCTTTCTCCCATGAGGAAAGTAAGATTTTGATTTCTGTATGTAACCTGCTGAAAGTTTACAAGTGTATATCAGAAAAGGGAAGTTGTGCCTTCTTTAAGCTACTGTTTGGATCTATAAGTTTCTTAGTTTTTACAGATTAACTTTTTTTTTTTTTCCCCTATGGTTTCAAGAATCCTGTTTGTATAGATTTGGATTTGTTTTTCTTAAGGCTGGGGAAGCTCACTGCTTTCATAACAAGTGAAACGAATAGTCAGTATGTCTTTCATATCTACAGTCACCATATTGGCCACTAGGCTCCCTCGGCTCCCACTTTCACCATATTGGCAACTAAGGTGTTTTCAACTATTCCTACTCGCCATATTTTCCACTTGGCTCTTTCAACTACTCACAAATTGCAGATTTATGTAGCCAAATGCATTTATTTCACCAAGTTAATAGTCTACTTCGGATACCATCTTGTGTCTGAAAATCATGTACCAGATCCTTGTATAGGCCAGAACTTTGCCTCCTTGGTTCTGGTCATAATCCCTACAATATCGTGCAGATGTGAACCCTACCTTGGTGGGAACGGACTCTGGCAGTTAAGGCTAGGTTCACATGTTGCATGTTTGGTGCTTATTTTCCACACACAATCCACACAGCATTTTATAATACTAGTGAAGTGGATGAGTTTGAACTCATTCCCCATGCTGCATTTCTTTTTTTTTTTTTTTTTTTTTTTGGTGTACAGAGATCCACTTTTAAAAAAAAAAAAAAAAAAACACACTAGCCAATTTCTGTTTTAGAAATAAACTCTTGGTACAGGTTTCACCTATTGCAGTGGCAACCCTAAATCCATACCATGTCCTGGCGTGGTTATATTGTGTTTAAAGTTTCTGCACTAAAAATGCACACAAACCCAAGTGCACAGATTTTAGATGCATTAACATTTCAAATTTCAGGCAAAAAATCCACACCAAATGTGCAACTTATGAACCCAGTCCACATAGAGTAGGTCAGCTGCAAAAGTTCCCATCTTTCATGTGCCATAATTACTCCGATGCAGTGGTAGAGGCTGCTGTAGCCGTGTCAATGCTTGCCTACGTGTGCGCTCTATTTGTAGAGAAAAAAAATCATAGCGATATCTAAAAGCCATTCACAGGATTTATCTCTTAATCAGACCAATATTTATTTTTTTCAGAGTCACTACAAAGCCACTTTACAGCAGTGTCATGAATAAAAAAAAGTTTAATGTGGTGGAGGTAAAAGAAAAAAAGCTACATTACTGTGTATAAATTAACTTTATACTTACAGATGTATGCCATATTGGTATAAATGGAAGTGTAGACAGTGAAAGGGCTACTGCAGCTTAAAGTAACACTCTGGTCTACTGGTCTATTAAATGCTTTATCTAATGTGCAAAAAGTAGTGTGAAGCCTTCAAGAAGTCTCATTCTGGACAGCACATCGATAACAGCCATTTTACAGTTCTAGATGCGAAGCGATATGGTGGTATTTCAGGATGTAGAAAGTTTGACCATAAGCGGATAGTGCTAATGTGTTTTTTATTGCGCTTGTCATGTTTTTTTGTTTTTTTTCTCAGAACTAAAACTGGATAAGTAAGCGCTTAGGTAACTTGTGTCTTTTCTCTGCATTTCTCTTTTGTACTACTTGATATGTTATCTGTAATGGTTCAGGCCTCATTCTACCTGGGTCTAGAATTTTGCAGGTTGAATGTTTAGAAACAAACTAGTGAAATTTAAAAAAAAAAAAAAAATTGCTGAAATAACAACCAATTAGTTTATTCATAATTAAAGTCTCACATTTTCAACTTTTTACAGTTTTAATAAATGGAAACTTTCATATTTGTTTTTAGAAACTTTTCAAATTTTTACAGGATTCAGAGACAAATTAGTCTGTAAAGAAAATCTAATATTTTTGTCAGAATAAAAAAAAAAAAAAAAAATGTACAAGCGCAGTTTAATTTGCTATGAAGCTTTAGGAACGCAAATCAGTGGAATTTCTCAGGATTTCTCTGGCGTACTCTCACCACCTCCCACTGCTCTACCTCCTAGGCCTGTAGTAGATATCAGTCTTGTACCTATAAAACGAAGATCCATCTCCAGCGATATTTATCCATTGGCCAAAAGACAGTATTGAAAGCTCTTATTTCCTTATCTGAGATGGCAGTGTTCAGCTGTGGAATCTGAAAGATGGGACAACCAACCTCTCGCTGTACCTGGATGCAGTGAGCCCTGGCACGGCTTTCTTTTGCTGTAACGATAGATATATATATTTTTTGTCTTTGTCTGAAATGTTAAATGTCATTCAGATACATGTCAGCTAACTACTAGCAACTTTTGTTTCCATGTCAATTTGATATCTGTAACCCTCCCTTCCCCCGCTTCATTGATTTAATGTATTGTGGTGTAAATGGCCTAATGTATTGTGATGTCCATATTCCTGTAGTGCATAATTTAGTTATCATAGTGTTGAAGTTGCAAGTTTTTTTTTTTCCTTTCTCCTTAACATTGAATGCCTTAAGAGTTTGATGTCAGTTTATCAGCTGTTTCCAGGGAGTTGGACTGAGCCGTCTCAATCTATTGCACCAGTGGCTGAGGGGGTGCATGCACACAAGTCGATGAAAGAAACGACCCTTGTGACTGCAGCCTTCCTGGTAGTGCTATGCTATTACCTAAAACTTAACGTAAATCTGCAGAACGTACCTAGCTAGCCATTCCTTGCTTTGAGGGCAGTTTATAATACCAAATCTTGCACTTATGAGACGTGCATAGTTCAGGGTAACTGTATAGTAGAGTTTATTGATACAAGCATATTCCTGTGCTGTAATATTTGAATATCATGTGATTGGATGATTTACAAACCATTTTTTTAGAATTTAATAAAGTGTTGTGCCTACCAAAATAAAGAGATAAAAGCTGCATGGATCTTCTTTTGCACTCCTCCATAGGCCACTAACTCTACTGCTTATCCAGTTAAGAAAACGACACACATGGGTCTAGAACAGTTGCTTGTAGCGAACAACCTGATTTTAACTTTTTCTAACCACCACTTGTCATGCCAAAAGCCAGAATCTGGATATTTGCTACTTGAGTCCTCATATGTGATTATTGTATTCCATGCCCTAAGAACCTCTAAATGGTCACTGCATTAATTGGTAGACATGGCTTTTCTGGTGTAACCAATGGACAATTAGAAATTGTTCTGTTTTATGGAAGTGCTTCCTTTGGTATTTCTGTGGAAATGACAAGGCATTGTTTTTTTTTTACCTGCTTTGTACAATTTTACTAAACAAGATAAAATTTCAACTTCTCAAGAGTGGAGCGTAGGTAACAATTTATCTTCATTATACTATACTTGTAGCCTAAAACACCCTATAGATGGTTATCGGCTATCTCTTCAGTGTCCCCCAAACAAAGGAATGATTGGCTAGTGTCGCTAGTCTCTTCTGGCAGCTGATTATATCCCAGAGAATCAAAGTATCAATCGGTAATCTGATGTCAGATCTTTCTGTACTCTGACATCATATTTACGTGGGAGAGTAGGGAGGCCCCCATACATATTAGTCTGCTGATCCTGCCATTACGTGTAGGTCTGGCCGACGTATGTCCAATGTGTATGGGAGCCTTACTGGAGGGGGTTCTTTGCTTCTGCCTAATAAAACTATTTGCACCTTCACATTGGAGATTTACAGCATATAGCCCTGTTGTCACATGATAAAGATGACCAACATTTGGCTCTTCTGTCACTAAGAGCTTGAATCTGATTGCCCCATATAATAATTTTACATTAAAATGTGGACTAGGTTACATTATAATAACGTGAAGTGATCCGGTCACCATGAAAATGCCCTCCATTCTGCAGGAATCATAGTATAGAGCAGATTGATATATAGTTGTGAGAAGATTCCGTATAATCTGATTGAATCTTCTGCTTTCTGGGATTTTCTGTCCAGTTAGCTGTCAGTCACTGATCTGAACACCATCTCTGGATGCACGCTTATACAAAAAAAAAAAAGCAGTCAGTCATTGATGGGACCGCTCACTGGACTGAAAACCCCAGAAAGAGTAGAAAATTAGATAACACAAGTTATACTGAATCTTTTTCCACACATCTATACATCAGTCTACTCTTCTCCTGATTTATAACATTCCTGCAGGTTGGACTGCATTGTTGTTGGGTGTAAAACCCTTTAAAGGGAACTGGTCACCAAGAAAAACACTTTTTAAAAAAAAGTCAAGCCAGCCACGGATTTCTGAAGGTTCTGCTTCAGTAACTCACAGCCGGTCTGCTTATTACATTAATACCATGGTTTTTGAACACTTTACATGGCATACATGTGTCATAAGAGGCCATGTGAGATGGTATTATGTTCAGGAGATGACCCTTTTTAGTATTTTTAAATTTAGTTCTTAAAATCTGAAAACTGAGCTGGGTACTAGCACCAGTGATGATTGGTGAACACATGATTGTACTGCTTGCCTGTCAGATGTAGACAGTTCTTGAAGCTTCAGTACTTGCCTGCTCACTGGATGATCTAAAACCTGAGTTTCTTGGGCTGGGTTTTCACATGGCCCTTTATTGCGTATTAACCACTTTCTGGGGTACTTGAGTACATAAACATTACAAATGCATGCATTTTTTTCTTAAAAATTATATTTTTTGTCCATCCAATTACAGGTGAAACCTATTCCAAAAATGTCTCTTATACAAAGCATGTTGTGATAAAACTTTTATTCAAAACATGAAAATCCACTGAAAAAAGTGTTTAAGTACTTAATTACATAAAAACAGTCTGTGAAACCCAGCCTCAAAAAGCAAGTTTGCCAACTGGATTACAACAATTTAGAAAGCACTTTGGCCACTGTAGCAGTGCTTTCCTCGTCATAGATGACCAGGTTTAGTGAAGAAAGAAAACTCCCATGAATGTTTGGATATTGGCACAAGTGTGGGTTGTGATGAACTAATGCATGATCTCTGGCATCAAAGGAGAATGATGTCCTAAAGATAATCTTTCATGGGTTCTCTTTGCACTAGCCATGTCCCAATGTAACAGAAAATAAAACTTATGGCTAAAGCAAAGTTGCAGAAAATCTTGACTAAAAACTTCTCTTAAAGAGGTCTGTGGTGTGTTCCCACTTTTGCTTAAATGACATTTTCTTAAATGTGCACAAAGATAATAGTAACATTTCCCTTAACCAATCTAACTTTTGTAGCACTTTTAAAACAGAGGGGCAAGTTAAACATTTAATGAAATAGTAAAAATTTGCGTTGCATGTGTATCCTTCTTGAATCATGCTTACCTAACACATGTGAAAGTGGTGGCATGCATTGGTCTGGCCCGAGCTACAGACAAGACTATTGCATTTCCGTAACGGACAGCCCTTGTACAGGTCTGCTGTGCGGACGAGAACACAGAGCGGCACTTTGTATCAGTAATGTCCACCACTTGTTGATAAGAACGGGCTATTTTAATATCGCTGTCTTAACCCAGCCTGATAAAGTAACCCTCATTGGCTTGAGCTTACCCATTTCTGTAGTGTATCTAAATGATATTTCTTGTGAGCTGATATTAAAGGTAACCTGTCGCACTATTCATTCTGCCTGAACAATGAGCAGCATGAATCAGTGTGGCTGACAGATTGCAGTCAGGTTTAGTTTACTCTGGAACTCTTCAGAGAAAACAGTTTGACGAGCTGGCTGATTATGGAGATACATCGGCTAGTGTAGTCTGCCCCTGGCCGGCTTCTCCCCATTCTAGGTGCATGACAGATTTCTACCGTGTGTACATATTAAGACCTGCCAATCAACTGGAGCTAGTGGCGAGAAGCCATCTGAGGTTGCACTGGATTAGTAAAGTCTCTTCCTATAGTCTATGGCTTCTGACGCACTGGAGCATTTCAGAGTAAAAGACCTGGCTGCAAACGTGAAGCTAAGCTTTGATTCATGCTGCCTATGGTTTGCCCAGCATAAATCAAGTGACTGGCCAATAGATATTAGCAGTAATAGAATACTGGACTCATTTTCAAAGGAAACCAGTTTGAGAGGTTCCAAATTCCTAGCAGCTTTCTAAATGTTAATTGAGTTAGAAGATTGACACTGAATTCCGAGGACTTGATTGTTTTAAAGTGTTTCTCACAAATGCACACACTGGTAACTCTATACTTTGCCAATCACAACTACTTTCTGATGCTACTAGCAAAATTTTAGCCAGATCACTGAAATGAAAATTGTTGTGCAAATGGAATGGTCTAAGCTTCTTGTGAGAACAGAAGAGGACATAGAAAAGCACACCAAATGGATCTTTTAATATTTTGCAACATGGTATAGAGAAAACTCTTTTTGACCATTAAGTAGCAACTCCTCTATTGAGTTGTGTGTAAAGGAAACACAAAAGGCACTTAACGAATCTGAGGGTAAACTAACTTTTTCAAGTAAAATAATCACCCCAACTGCATTTGAACATAGAATGCTTGCATTATGCAGGTATAAAAAGGCAGGAAACTGTATACATAGATTTTCTATTACACAATGTAGTACAGCTGCTTCTCGCAGTGTTCTGTAGGAGTACATGAACAGGTACAGATTTCCTGCTGATCGACAGCAAAATCTGTATGCATTACTAGAAAAACTAAGTAGAATAAGTTATCTGATACAAAGAAAATCTGTGTCCATCAGATGACTGATTGAAGTTAGGTGCACTGGCTAAATAGTCTCCTGATCATCTAACCAGCGGGTGTACCCTTCCACCTGTATTAAAATAATGAAGGCTGAGCCCTCTTGTCAAATGAGAAGTGCCAAAGGACTGGTGCATGAGTTCAGTATAAACTGCTTAACCAACTTGAATGCTGAAACTTAAGATTAGCAGTCTTAGAAATGGGGTGAATTTAAAGGAACATGTCACACTAAGGAAAATCTGAGCAATTTTCCATCTTTATCTAAAAGTTTGTGACCATGCCTACTTTTCTTTGCACTCACAAGAATTAAAGTACAAATGCTTGTCATTTTGGGATGTGAACTATGTTTTGCAATTGCGAAAGAGTTTTCTGAAAACCTTGTCCCCAGACTCTTTTAAAGCAGTTTGCTTTTTTTTTTAAAAAAAAAAAAAAAAAAATCTCCCTCCTTGGGTCCAACAATTGGTCTCCAACACTACTGCTGGTGGTCTGCAGTGCTGCAGACCATCTGAACTCCACAGCTCTGGCTGAGTAGACTGCATGAACTGCTTAGCGCCGCTAAGCAAACTGGCCACAGCGTTGTCAACGTGACGTCCGCACTGCAGGCAATAACAAACCCCAGAAGGAAATGTGAAGACTTTGTCCTGGACCCGTGGAGCATGAGTAAAGCGTAGGGTTTGGGTTTTTTTTTATTTAACTTTGGGTCTGGGGTCAGGGGTTTTCTGAAAATGGAAAATCCCATTTCGTTGCACAGTTAATGCCAAAAACTAGTGGAAACTGATGAAAATATTTAAGCCACCGTGTCAATAATTGGTCACAGCTGAGCACAAAGTTTCTTATTGTGCAGAAGTCTCTTAACCAGGCTAAAATCCTTACTAGTTGTTGGAAAGCCATAGTTCTAATATAAGGGGCACACACTTCTTTTTGTGTACTTGAATCCATTTGAAAATAATTATAGGTTTTTTGTTATAGCAAAACTGGGTGTATTCACATGTAATAGTGGTGTGCCATGTGGTCAAAAAGTTTTTACTGCAAATAAGCAATGTGACTTTTCTATGAGTAGTAATTCTTAACATGCACCACACTACTGACCTATCCTGGTATGTGTGAATACACTCTCCAAAAACTGCCCACTTATTGTAGAGATTCTGTATGCCTTATTCATATGAATGTGCCAATTAGTATCTGGGTAGGGGCTTGCACACTCTATTTTAAGATAAAGCACTTTTTGTATGGTCCTGGTGTCATTTATTACATGTCTAAGGGATATTAGAATTGTTCCATGCAAGTATTCCTTTGCAAACTGCGCGTAGAACAATTTTATAATAATGTCACCATTGTAAAGCTTTAACGTTCACTTTTAAATTATTGATATTACATCTGATCATTCAAGTCGTACAAGCAGCATTGCATTGCTTGCGTGTTCCTTCTGTCTATAAGCCTGTGCTGATTACTTCGCTTCTTGTTTATAGCCAAAATATATATAAAATATAAAAACTTATACGTTGATCTCAACAGACGCTAATGTTTTTTTGTTCTCTAAAATAATCCATATGAACAGATTGGAAATATGTCAATATTTTTATTTTGTATAAAGTATATGAAATACATTATAATGGGGAGAGATTGGATTCTATAATGGTGTAAGGCCTTATTAGAAATTAATAGAAAGATGCGTATATATATATATATATTTTTTTTACATTGCATTAATTGTAAACCCTGTATAAAAATTAAAACAGTAACTTCTGTTAATATGTAGGGTTTTTTTTATACATGCTGAATGAAATTCACTTGTTATATTGTCTTTTCCCTTTATTTTGTGAAATGTTGGACTTTTATGTCTTTGTGTGGAACAGGTGTGCATTTATTTTCTCTTTAATTTGCTGTTTCAGTAAAGTCCCATTTGTACAGTGTTGCAGTACATGTGAGACCATGCGCTGCAGCTCTCAATAAAAAGAAATCTTGAAGTCACATAATAAAAACATGCTTTTTCATTAACCAATTTAATACTGTCATGTTTTATTTTTTGTTTTTATCGGGGTTTTTTGACCAGCTAACTTTCATTACAATGTTATCAGCAAAAATGATTTTGCATTTCTAAACGTGTTCATCTACAGTGATCCGACTGCCCTCCAGTGTAACATGGGCAAGGTGAGCATCAGCCACACCACACTACAGGAAAATAGGGGTTGTGGCTAGGACGGTGTGCTGCCCTTACCTTGGCGATACACCTCTGCAGACCCACATGCTGCCTTTTGACATGGCAGGCTAGGACCAGAAGAGGCAGAGATTAATGAAGGAGAGCAGAGTCCAAAAATAAACTTATTTACTGAACAACTTGATGAAAAGTTTATACAGTGGCTTGAGAAAGTATTCACCCCCTTGGCTTTTACCTATTTAGTTACATTACAACCAATGTTTTAAATATTTATGTAATCAGATTTGTGTGTGATGCATCAGCACTAGATAGTCTAAGTTGCTGAAGTGAGAAAAATATAAGCTTAAATTTATGGGGTCAAATAACTAAAAAATGGCATGTGCGTATGTACTCATTCATTTTGCTATGAAGCCCCTAAAAATTTCTGGTCCAAGCAATTACCTTGTCACATGCTTTGATTACATACAGCTTGATGTCCTTTCACTAAGTGTTATGTGGTCTCAGTATATACACACCATTTCTGAAAGAGGCCACAGAGCCTGCAACACCATTAAGCAAGAGGCGCCACTAACCAAGCAACACCATGAAGACCAAGGAGATCTCCAAACAAGTTGGGGACAAAGTTGTTGAGAAGTCAGGGTTGGGATAGAATATATATATATTACATTTCTATCCCAGTCTCTGATTCCCCAGAGCCCTGTCAAATGGAAAGAACATACTACCACAACAAACCTGCAAAGAGAGGGTCACCCACCAAAACACTCAGCCCGGGCAAGGAGGGAGTTAATCAGCACAGATACCAAAGGTAACCCTGAAGGAGCTGCAGAGTTCCCAAGCAGAGACTGGCGTGTCTGTCCATATGACCACAATAAGCCCTACACTCTATAGAGATGGCCTTTACGGAAGAGTGGGCAGAAAAAAAGCCTTTACTTACAATTTGTGTGTGTAAGGCTCGTTTTGAGTTTGCCAAAAGACATGTGGGAGACTCCCCAAATGTATGGAGGAAGGTGCTGTAGTCAGATGAGTCTATAATTAAACTTTTTGAACACCGACGCCCAGACCTTAATCTAATGAAGAATCTGTTCCCAGACTTGAAAATTGTTTCCTCTGGTGAACAGCAATCTAACTTGAAGATGCTGGAGCAGTTTTTCTTGAGGAATGGGCGAAAATCCCAGTGGCAAGATGTGGAAAACTCAAGACTTATCCAAAGCAACTTTCAGCTGCAATTCCCGCAAAAAGAGGCTCTACAGTGTACTGACTTTTTAGGGGTGTGAATAATTATGCACACTGAAGTTTTCAGTTATTTTGTCCTATTTTGTTAGCTTCACAATAAAAAGAAAACCAAGTCTTCACAGTTGTAGGCATGTTCTTTACAAGAACTGATGCAAACCCTCAAAAAAAATCTGTGAAATTTCAGGTTGTGAGGTTGCAGACCACAAAAATTGCCAGGAAGGTGGTGGGGGGGATACTTTTGCAAGCCACTGTACATCAGATAGCAGGCACTACACTTCAAGAATGCTTCCTCACAATTCAGATGCAGGAACTTTACGGTTACACATGGCAGTACATTACTTCTGTTGCATGATACAACAGTCCAGCACAACATTATGGGAAGCGCCATCTCGTGTGAGGATTGTATCGGTCAAGGTCTGGCGCTACGTACCATCACGGCCAGTGTCAACTCGATTTGTGAGGACCCCCACTAGCTGAGGTAAGTTGGTACAACCCTTCACTACTAAAGTGTCCATTGGATAAGGGACACATGCTCTTTGCAGTGCCACTGCATCTTCAGCTCTCCATAGGAGAACTCTTGTCCCTCTACGGCGACATTTAAGGAAAAGATTATCTATACGAGATAAGCTAAAGACCCGCTTGCCAGAGATAAGGACTCCTTCCTTCAGCTTAGTTCTTTATTTAGGCTCCCCTGAGCTATATAACATCCCTTTTATTTAGGCCTGCTGCTATGGATTTCTTCCTGGTGATCACCTTTCCGGTGATCCGGAATCCTGCTGCCACGTAATCTGTTTCCTTCAGAATGTGCCAACCGATATATAGCAGTCCACCTTTTTGCACACAACAATGTTTCTATTTAAGTTTGCAAACAGCTATACCATAGGTCTGTTACTTCTCAACGCTCATCTCTATCTAAACAATAACCGAAAAACTTCCTCTTTTATTGCTCACATAACTCCTCCCACCCTGGGATGGTCCCAACCATTAATCCTGTCTGCTGCTAACTTACTGATGCTGGGCAGAAAGGGAATAAAACTTTCAAAACATGGACGTTCAAGGGGAAGTGTGGGCAGCTTCTCCACGCCTTTGCATGGCAAAAGGTTTTTTACTTACCTCTGCCCAGTGTTGCTTACATGAATGGGGGATATGTTTAAATAAAATTTAAAAAAAAACAACTTTGCAATGATGTACTTAAAAATAAGACAACCCTTTTTAATTTTTTCTTTGAAAGATCCTTTTCTGTATCACATTCAACTTTTTTTTGTGTTTAGGAAAGGAGGTGTCTAAATGTATTTGTGATGCAATATACAGAAAAGGAGGTATGCAAATAAAGGGATCACCTAGATTATATTTATTTTATTAACGAACAAGACATATTTAAAAACATTTAACAAGCACCACTGGCAATAACAAGAATATATTCCAGACCACGGCACTACAGTGCTAGGGTCTAACTTGACGGTCAGTAAGGTAATTTATGAAACCAAAAGTACAATCCTAGTACTAATACAATACAGATAATTGTACCAATAATGTAAGAATGATGTTATCAATGACCCAGACCCTAGAATAAGGACTAGTAGTGATAGAAAGGATCAATGATAAATAAATCTCCAATACATAATGTATAAAAAAGTACAAAGTGGCAGATAATGAAAAAAGTGGATATCCCAAATACAGTGGAGAGGTTGGAGTGTGATTGACTGAGTGTGTGGGCAGGTGTCTTTTATACAGGTAACGAGTTCAAACAGGTGCAATTAATACAGGTAATGAGAGCCGTGTAGGAGGGCTTCTTAGAGAAAAACTAACAGGTCTGTGAGAGCCAGAATTCTTGCTATTTGGTAGGTGATCAAATACTTAATTAGCATTTTATTGCATGAAATAAAGATTCTGTCTCACAGTTGAAGTGTACTTACAATAAAAATTACAGACCTCTCCATTCTTTGTAGGTGGGTAAACTTGCAAAATCGGCAGTGTATCAAATACTTTTTTTTCCCCACTGTATATAAGTTCATCAAAAACTGATTATGATGAGTAACTAAAAATTTATAATACTGCATTGAGATAACTTTAATGAATTGTATGACTGTCTAGTTTACATAAGTTAGTAAACGTGTCACGTTCATGCTAGCTGGCTAGCACATACAAAGTTAGGAGATACAGAAACATCTGTATGCATTTTGGTTTTCTAATACAAAGAGTGAATTAACCGCTTCCCAACCGCCCACTGTACATAAACGTCGGCGCTGCCTGGGCTCTGTGCAGCGCCGACGTTTATGAACGGTCGGTGGTCCCGCAGCCCTCAGGACCCCCAGGGTCCTGCAAATGCTGCAGGTTGCGGTTCAGAGCGACAGCTCTGACAGGGGACATCATCGGGACCTGATTGGATCAAGTCCCAATGATGTTAACCCTTTGCTATCTTCTATATGCCGCGATCTATAGTGATCGCGGCATATAGAAGATAGTGAGAGGAGAGGGGGTCGTCCACTTACCTCTCCGATGGCCCCCTGATGTCTTCCAGGACCTGCCGTTGTTATGGCAGCTGGAGGAAACATGACCGCCTCCAGATCTGCCATATATGGTGTCCTGCTAGACTCAGCCTGCAGCTGAGTCCAGCAGGAAACAGACAGTGTGAAACTGTCAGCAAAGTTCTCATCCAATGCAATACATGTCTATTGCATTGCATGAGAACAGTGATTAGAAAAATAAAAATTAATGTCCCATACAGGTACTAAGTAAAAATGTAAAAAAAAAGTCTAAAAAATGTTTTCAAACTGTTAAAAAAAATCACAAAGTAAATAAAAATAAATAAATAAAATATTAAACCAATAAATCCTTATATTTATGCAAAAACAAAAAAAGTACACATATTTGGTATCGCCGCATCCGAAACAACCCGATCTATAAAACTGTCACACTAATTAACTCCTTCTGTGCACACCGTAATTAAAAATAAAAAACGGAGCAAAAAACTATGCTTTTTCATCATATCGCCAAACAAAAAGTAGAAAAAAATGCAATCAAAAAGCAAAATGGAAATAAAAATGCTACCGCTGAAAACGTCATCTTGTTCCGCAAAAAAAAGCTGCCATACAGCTCCATCAGCCGAAAAATAAAAAAGTTATAGCTCTCAGAATAAAGCGATGCAAAAAAATATTTTTGCTATAAAATTGTTTTATTGTGTAAAAGCGCCAAAACATAAAAAAAATATACAGTAAGTGTAGTATCTCTGTAAACGTACTGACCCAAAGAATAACGCTGCCTTATCATTTTTACCACACGCAGAACGGCATAAAAAAAAACCTCAAAAAACAATTCCTGAATTGTTGGTTTTTGTTAATTTTACCTCCCAAAAAACGGAATAGAAAACAATCAAAAAATGTCACGTACCCAAAAATGGTACCAATAAAAATGTCAACTCGTCCCGCAAAAAACAAGCCGTCACATGACTCTGTCGGCCGAAATATGGAAAAATTATAGCTCTCAAAATATGGCGAAAAAAAAGCTTCTCTTAATGTGTAACAGCTGTCAGTCATAAAAACCCGATATAAATCTGGTATCTCTGTAATCGCACCGACACGAAGAATAAAGTAATCTCATCACTTATACCGCACGAGGAACGGCATAAAAAATAAATAAAACCAATTCTTCACCTGCTACTGATTTATTATGTCTCCCAAAGATCGCAGTAAGGCTCTGCTCACATTTATCCTGCGCTCTGCGCTGAGCACTTACACCATGTAAATCTCTGAAATACGTGATTCAGACGGAACCTATGATTGAAGATTCCCTGTAATGAGGCAGATATAGGCCACTGTGGATGCCATCTGGTCTGTGATCCCACGGTGTCAGTTTTTTTTAGTCGTGCATAAAAGTGCGGTTGGCCACAGTTTTGTGCACTTCTGAAAAAAAAGACACCGCTAAACAGAGGCCAGACGGAGTCCAGAGTAACTCTGCTGCCTCATTATAGTTCCACGTGTGTAGCTTGTCCTCTGCCCCTGTGCCCTGACTGCTTGCTTATAGATCTCCCTTCTCTATTTTCCATTGGTATGTATAGCGGGACCTCTATGGCTTTATATGTGATTGCTACATGAATACTATTGTTATGTCTAAGGGCACATAATGACTCTCTGATAGATATCTATTGATTGTACCTTTGAATATGGGGCTACGGTAGTGACTATTTATTTTGCAACTATACAATGATATATTCAACACGTGGATTTTGGTTTTTGTCCATGGTATCTGTATTTTACCCCTTTATGCTATTATGTGTTAAATAAACTTTTGATATATTTATATATTTATGGCTTTTTGATCGTTTATTTCTCTCCTTGTTTCTAACATATGTTTTGTTTACGATTTAGCCTATTATATGTCCACATCCCAGTAGTCCTGGATATGAAAATACTTATTGAGCATAATATTGATGACTCCCGTATGGGATATAAACTACTGCTGCTTCCATGAACTGTATGTATTATCATGCCTCATTATAGTGAATGGATCCTGCAGGGGTTTCATCTGAATTACATCACTTGGAAATTTAGATGGAAACCCCGATGTAAGTGCTCAGCCTAGAGCGCCGGATAAATGTTACGTAAAATGTTCCCAATAAAAGCTTCAACTTGGTCCTCAAAAAAAGCTAGTCCCCACTCAGGTCCGTCATCTGTTAAAAATATAAGGGACTTCCAAGTTACTGGTAGCAGAAAGGCTCTGGAAAAGCGAAATGGCCCTTGCCCCCCAAAAGAAATTCAGAAAATGTTGTGCTCCCAAATCCAAATGCCTATTCTACAATAATTTGTTCTCCAATTGTCAAATAGCGCTCCGTTCCTCCCAGATCTCGCCTTATGGCTAAGCGGTACGATACAGCCACATATGGGGTATTGCCACTTTTAGAAGAAATTGTGTGACAAATTTCGGCACCATTTTTACCAATTGCCCTGTGTGAAAATGTAAACTCTGAGGGTAAAACATTTTTTGTGGTAAAAATACAATTATGTTTTCTTCACTGCCCAATGGTATAAATTTAAAAATTAAAAAATACTCACTACTTCCCTAGATGAATTCCTTGAGAGGTGTAGTTTACAAAATGGGGTCACTTGTGGGGGTTTCTGCTGTTTCGGCATGTCAGCGACTCTTCAAATGTGACATGGTGTCTGCAACCTATCCCAGCCAACATAGCGCTCCTTTCTCTTCCGAACCCTGCCGTACACCAAAGCAGTGGTTTTCCCCCACATATGGGGTATCAGCGTACTCAGGAGAAATTGCACAACAAATTTCATGGTGCAATTTATCCTATTACCCTTATGATAATGCAAAATTAGGGAATGAAGAACATTTTTTGTGGGAAAAATGTGAAAATTTAATTTTTACGGCTCAATGTTATAAACTTCTGTGAAGCACCTGGGGGTGCAAGGTGCTCACCACACATCTAGATAAGTTCCCTAAGGGGTCTAGTTTCCAAAATGGTGTCACTTGTGGTGGGTTTCCACTGTTTAGGCACATCAGGGGCTCCCCAAATGCAACATGGCGTCCGCTAATTATTCATGCAAATTTTACATTCATAAAGTCAAATGGCGCTCCTTCCCTTCCAAACCCTGCCGTGCGCCCAAACAGTGGTTTTCCTCCACATATGGGCTATCTGCGTGTTCAGGAGAAATTGCGCAACAAATTTCATGGTGCAATTTATCCTATTACCCTTATGATAATGCAAAATTATGGGATGAAAAACATTTTTGTGGGAAAAATGTGAAAATTTTATTTTTACAGCTCAATATTATAAACTTCTGTGAAGCACCTTGGGGTTCAAGGTGCCCACCACACATCTAGATAAGTTCCCTAAGGGGTATAGTTTCCAAAATGGTGTCACTTGTGGCGGGTTTCCACTGTTTAGGCACATCAGGAGCTCTCCAAACGCAACATGGCGTCTGCTAATTATTCAAACAAATTTTACATTCAAAAAGTCTAATGGCGCTCCTTCCCTTCCGAACCTGCTGTGCGCCCAAACAGTGGTTTTTCCTCACATATGGGGTATCAGCGCGCTAATGAGAAATTACACTACAAATTATGTATTCCATTTTTTCCTGTTACCCTTGTGAAAATAAAATATTGGGTCTAAAGTAACATTTTTGTGAAAAAAAGTTAAATGTTCATTGTTTTCTTCCACATTCCAAAAATTCCCGTGAAACACCTGAAGGGTTAATAAACTTCTTGAATGTGGTTTTGAGCACCTTGAGGGGTGCAGTTTTTAGAATGGTGTCACTTTTTTGGTATTTTCTGTCATAAAGGCCCCTCAAAGTCACTTCAAATAAGATGTGATCCCTAAAAAAATGGTTTTGTAAATTTTGTTGGAAAAATGAGAAATCGCTGGTCAACTTTTAACCCTTATAGCTTCCTAACAAAAAAAATTTGGTTCCAAAATTGTGCTGATGTAAAGTAGACATGTGGGAAATGTTATTTATTAACTATTTTGTGTGACATATCTCTCTGATTTAAGGGCATGAAAATTCAAAGTTTGAAAATTGCAAAATTTTCAAAATTTTCGCCAAAGTTCTGATTTTTTCACAAATAAACGCAAGTGATATCGAAGAAATTTTACCACTATCATGAAGTACAATATGTCACGAAAAAACAGTCTCAGAATCAGGGGAATCCGTTGAAGCGTTCCAGAGTAATTACTTCATAAAGTGACAGTGGTCAGAATTGAAAAAATTGGAGTGGTCACGAAGGCAAAAACAGGATCTGGCGTGAAGTGGTTAAAGAAAAATGTAAAATTGTGACTTTTTTTTCTAAAGCTAATCATTTAATGTAATGTACCTAATTTCACATTTTTGTGGGGATTGTACCGGTGGTCCTGCATTGATTCTTTTTTTGAAACTGAGGCTGTCAAGGTATTCTGAAAATTGCAACTCGCAGCATGCCCAGAAAAACTAAAGTTTTCCCAAAATGTAAACTTTTCAGGGTCCACTTAAATTATGGCTTTACAGAACTGCATTGTATGCAACACATGAGCAGCAATAAGACCTAGTGCCAATCACTTTTATTAAACCACAAATTCTGCTGTCACTTTGACACATTGGCACCATCACGGGGTGCTGATGGGTTGTCATGTCCTTACTGAAGGCCTTTTCACCACCATTTCTGTTCTCCTATGAAGCCCAGTCAGTTCATAGCAGACTGTTTATTTCTTAACATTCTGCAATATTGTAGTGTTGAACTATAATACAAGTGATCAAGAACCCAAGGGGAAATAAAACAAATATAGTAAGTTGTTTTTTTTTGCCCAATACAACAAATTAAGAAAAAATTAAAGTACACCTATTTGGAATTGCCACATCCGCAACAATCTGATCTATTAAAATGTAAAACTATTTAACATGTATGGTAAATACAGTAAAAAGAAAAAAAATCCAAACTCCAGAATTTCAATATTGTTTGCCCAACTTTCCTTAAAAAACAAAAACAAATGCTTTCTGTCAGTTCCATAGACTATTAATGGGGTGGAGACCAAGGGAAAAAATTCCAAAGGGTATTTTTTTTTTATAGCTTATTGTCCTGGATTCATCATGCCACAACCATGCAAGACATCATGTTCCACAACAGTTGGATTTAAGGTAACTCTCCATTAAGAAGGTGACTTGAATAGAATGTTGAGACAGACTTATGAAGTGTGTGTTTGATGCAGAAAATGCCAGTCGGGTCGTTACATTGTCAATTAGCACTAAAGGTCTGAAAAGCTTGTGTTTTGCTATTAAGATAAAGAAAGCCGGTTTGAAAAGGAGATGTAAAACCTGTTATTAACCAGAAGTCATTCTTGGATATAATCTGAAAACTAGAGACCCAGCAGGAGACAATGGAGACATTGTTTTGTAATTAAAGTAATAAACCATGTGAATTGTGGTTAAATGTAATAAAAACAATTATACACATCACAATTTCACTAGTTAATTTAATTCATCAAACTTTCACATTCATATTACCGTACAGTGCTGCTCACCATTATTGGCACACCTTCATTTTTTTCATACACTGGAACATTTCCATTTATTTCTTAAGATATTGTACAAAGTTATATCCTCAGGATTTTTTAATTAGTGGTCCAAAGTAATACAACAATAAAACATTGTGTTTAAACTTCCATGTTGCAATTTCAAAGAAAAAAACTAAATAAACAGCATGTGCAGCAATAAAGGCACCCCTAATTAATACTTTGTTGCACACCCTTTGGCATTGTTGACAGCCTCCAAACGTTTCATGTAGCCATGTATAAGCTTCTTGCACTTCTCAGCTAGAATTTTCTTCCACTCTTCCCTTGCAGTTTGTTCAAGCTCTTGAATGTTTGCAGGGTTCTTTTTCCCAATGGCAGATTTCAGCTCACCCCAGGACTCATTGCTGGCCATTTTAAAACAGTCCATTTTTTTATTTTTCAACCATTCCTGTGTACTTTTGGATATGTGCTTTCAGTCATTTTCTTGCTGGAGAACCCATGATCTTCGACTCAAACAAAATTTTCTTACATTGGGTAGGACATTTCGCTCTAAAATCTCTTGATAATTCTCTGATTTCATGATTCCTGTGATACGGTCAATGCCTCCAGTACCCAACGCAGCAAAGAAACCCCACAGCATTCTAGATTCTCCACCATGCTTAACTGTTGGAAAGGTGTTCTTTTCCTTATAAGCTTCATTGCACCATCTGTAAACAAACTGATGCTTTGCATTGCCAAAAGCTACATGTTCTTTCATCTGTCCACAGAACATTTTCCCAGAAGGATTGTGATTTGTCAAGGTACTCTTTGGTCAAGATCAGTCGTTCCTTTTTATGTCTTTTCTTCAGCAATAGTTTCTTCCTTGGCCTTCACCCATAAAGCTCTGCTTGGTTTAGTGTGCAGCATATGGTACTTTTTGAAACCATGACCCAAGACTGTTCCAGGTTGGCCTTCAGGTCTTTGGATATTTGATGTGTTTTTTTTTCACCTTCGAAGACCTCTCTTGTCAATTTTCCTCTTTCTCCCATGTCCAGAGAGGTTCTTGACGGTTCCATGCTTGGAAAACTTCTTAATAATATTGCGCACTGTTGAAACTGGGATACCAAGGTCTTTGGAGATGGCCTTATACCCTTTGGAAGTCTTGTGTTTACTAATAATAGCAGTTCTGATGTCCTCGGACAGCTCCTTTGTCTTCACCATTGTGACAAAGGAACAGGGCCTACCATGTGGCTTTTTAAAACACTGAAGTCATCATCCATTGGCTAATTCATGTCACATGGGCACCAACAATCACAGGAGAATCTCTTTTGTGATTTACCACAGGCGAGTCAAAATGTGTTTCCATACTAAATGTTAAGGGTATCAATACCAATGACACAGTAAGCTTTAGTTTTTTTTTATTTTTCCCGCTCATTGCTTTTTGTTTTAAATTATTGTTTATCATTTGCTCTTTTGTATTTAACACAAGTGCTCTATACGAAAAACTGTTTCACGTGATTCATTTTTTTCAGGAGATATTCCACATTATGTACTTTAAACTTTGTGGGTGCCAATAACGATGAGCAGGACTGTATATTCCACCATTTATCAGTGTACAATTTATCTTGAGTTTTTAACGTATTGTCATTTTTAATGCATTGTTAAATTAGGCAGATGCCTCTTAAGGAATCAGAAAAGTTAGAGAAAAATGGCTTGCGCCTTGCCATAAATCTTACTCCAGTCCCCGGCTGATGTAAGATTTCTGGCATAAGGAAGATGAGTGTGGCATCGTGCCCCCATCCCAACTCTTAGCTTTGGCAATTTTACCATTTTCACGTTACTTTCTCTCAGCTCTGACAAAATGTTTTTTTGCAACTCTGAGATGGTCAAAAACATTGTGAATTTTTTAAATCAATTTGCTCCAGCATTTTGGCGAAATTGTTTTGATGAATTGGGGCCATAATGTTCATAATATATCAACAACATGCAAGTTTAATATCCCCTATTCTTTATTTAAATCTCACCTGTAAATTTGAAGGCTAATGCATACTGCTTTGAGAACCTAACAGCAGATTCATGCTGCATGAAACACGGGCAGCATGTAGAAGACACTGGCTGGTTTCAACAATTCTTGTTTTGGTTGTGAAACGCTGCTGTTATGATCTGCTACAAGCACTAAGGAAAGAAAGGAGATCTGTCCCTACAATAGAACTAAGCTAGATCCCTACGATGTAACGGGGAACCTGATCCTGCGATCAGACCCGCTAAAGTCCTCGGCTAGTCTGTACGAAGACCTATAGATGCAAGGGACGGATCCCTACAAGAACTAGGGACTGGGATAAAGTTGGACACCTCCTAGCAGAAATTGTAGCAGTAAAAGACAAACACAACATAGAACATAAAGGTCCGAAGACCTAGCTAAACTGACTGAGAAAGGTAACTAAGCACCAGGCTAACTTAAGAGTAGAAATTACAATGAAGTCCAGCAAGGCCAGGAGGGCGGAGCAGGATTAAATAGGCAAAAAAGGTCATGTGACCAGCAAGATAGAAAAAACCTAACAGGAGAGTTCTAACAGTACCCCCTCTTCTATGAGGATCCTCCGGATCCCCTAGGCCCAGGCTTATCAGGAAACCTCTTGTGAAACGCTCTGACAAGTCTGGAAGCAGAAACATCATCCGCCCTCACCCATGAGTTATCCTCGGGTCCGAAACCCTTCCAAGCGACGAGATACTGCAAACTCCCTCTATACCGTCTAGAATTTAGGATGCAGGAAATTTCGTATTCCCCGTCCTCCACCACCGGAGGAACAGTGGCAGAGGCGTCTCCATCCGACACATAAGCTCTTTTCAACAGAGAAACATGAAACACTGGATTAATCTTCCAGGAGGTATGAACCTCCAACCTAACAGCAGATTGGTTAACTACCTGAAGCACCTTAAAGGGCCCTACAAACTTGGGACCCAATTTTTTAGAAGGAATCCTCAACCGCAGATTCTTAGAGGACAACCAAACCATGTCACCAATAGCAAACAAAACCTCTTGCCGTTTCCTATCAAAGTACCTCTTAGATTTTTTGTTAGCCTCCTGAAGATTACCACGCACATCCGTCCAAACTCTCTCCAAATCACCGGAAAAACTCTCTTCCTCAGGCACAGCCGATACCAATTTGGAGAATGACCCAAAAGACGGATGTCTCCCAGAACAACAAAAAAAAGGCGAACAACCAGCAGAAGAGGATGTATGGTTGTTAAGAGCAAACTCAGCAAGTGGCAGAAACTCAGACCACCCCTCCTGATTGTCTGCCACAAAACAACGCAAGAACTGCTCAACATCCTGATTCTTCCTTTCTGTCTGGCCATTAGACTCAGGATGATATCTGGATGAAAACGACAAATGAACTCCCAACCTGTCACAAAAAGCACGCCAAAAACGAGCCACGAACTGAGGTCCCCTATCCGAAACAATGTCAGTAGGAACGCCATGTAGTCTGACAATTTCCTTGACAAAGGCCTTAGCGAGTGTCTTAGCGCAGGGCAGTTTGATGAAAGGAACCAAGTGACACATCTTGCTAAAACGGTCCACGACCGCCCAGATGACTGTGAAACCCTCAGAGGGGGGAAGGTCAGTAATAAAGTCCATAGCCAGATGTGTCCAAGGTGCACTAGGAACCTCCAGAGGGCAAAGCAACCCCGCTGCAGGAGTATGTGAAGACTTAGATCTAGCACACACCGTACATTGACGCACCCACTTAATGACTTCCTTCTGCCATCCAGGCCACCAAAAACTGCGACCCACAAGTCTCTTGGTCTCAGAAATTCCTGGATGACCTGCCAACCGAGACTCATGACACTCAACAAGCAAATCTCTCCTAAAGGTCCTAGGCACAAACAACCTCCCATGGGGAGTGTTAGATGAGATTCTTAAAGCACAGGAGAATGCCCCATCTTCCAAAACGGAGTCCAATGCAGCAATCACAACACCTTCTTGTAAAATGCTCCCCTCCTCCTCAGCACCGACCATGGGAGAAAAGCTGCGAGACAAAGCATCAGCTTTAACATTCTTGGTACCCGGGATGTAAGTAACGGAAAAATTAAACCGCGAGAAAAAAAGTGCCCACCTAGCCTGACGGACATTCAAGCGCTTGGCAGCATCAAGATAGATCAGATTTTTATGATAAGTGAAAACCTGAATGGGAAATTCAGCACCTTCCAAGAGATGACGCCAGTGTTCAAATGCGAGTTTAATAGCCAGCAATTCCCGATTACCAATATCGTAATTAAGTTCAGTCGCAGAAAATTGTTTTGGAAAAAAAAGCACAGGGATGTACTCCATCCTTGTTTTTCTGAGACAACACCGCACCGACCCCCACCGAAGAAGCATCAACCTCAACCAAAAACGGCTGCATAAGGATGGGAGCAGAGCTGAACCTCTCCTTTAGAAACACAAAAGCTTCAATGGCCTCAGTAGTCCACTGAACCGCATTAGCACCTTTCCTGGTGAGATCGGTCAGTGGTTTGACAATAATAGAAAAATTTTTAATTAATTTTCTGTAATTGGCGAAACCCAAAAACCTCTGTATCGATTTCAAACCAATAGGCCTAGGCCATTCCTGAACCGCCTGAACCTTCACAGGGTCCATCTCAAAGCCCTCGCTGGAGATAATGTAGCCCAAAACACTAATTCTCTGTACAGCGAACTCACATTTCTCCAGCTTAGCAAAAAGCGAATTGTCAATTAATAACTGTAATACCTCACGTACGCTCCGCCAATGAGACTCCAGATCCGGTGAATAAATCAAAATGTCATCCAAATACACAACCACATTTTTGCCGATCAAAGGTCTAAGGATGTCATTAATAAGATTCTGAAAAAAATGCTGGAGCATTGGTAAGACCAAAAGGCATAACCAGGTTCTCAAAATGACCCACAGGAGTGTTAAAAGCAGTCTTCCATTCATCACCCTCCTTCATGCGCAACAAATTGTATGCCCCCCGGAGATCAATTTTAGAGAACCACTTGGCCCCCACTAACTGGTTAAACAAATCAGGAATCAATGGCAGTGGGTAAGGATTGCGTACAGTAATTTTATTAATCTCACGAAAATCCAGACAAGGACGTAAACCGCCGTCCTTTTTTTTAACAAAAAAAAATCCAACAGCCACAGGAGACTTGGAAGGCCTAATGTGACCGGCTGCCAAGCTTGTCTGTATGTATTCCTCCAAAGCCTTTCTCTCAGGAATAGTAAGATTAAATAAACTACTTTTAGGAAGAGTCGCTCCAGGGACAAATTCAATGGTACAATCATAGTCTCTATGGGGAGGCAAAATTTGTGACTCCTCCTCAGAAAAAACTCTCCAAAAATCCTGAATAGGTACAGGTAATTCCCCTTTTTCCACCGCAGCAATACGTCCGTTACAACACTTGTCATAACACTTAGGGCTCCAGGACTTAATTTCATTGGTAGACCAATCCAGTACAGGATTGTGCAATTTTAACCAGGGTAACCCCAAAATTACTGGAGAAGGCAAATTATTTAATACCACCAAATCCAAATTTTCTTGGTGAATACCATTAATAGTGAGGGGAAATTCACAGACCTTGTGAGTAACACTCTTCAAGGGGGAGCCATCGACAGAAACCACAGCAATAGGGGATGACAAAGGTTTGGGTTTTAATTTAAGTTTTTCCAAGAATCCCCCATCAATCACATTCAGAGTAGAACCACAATCCACAAATATCCGAAATTCAATTAATTCTTCCTGAGCAGCAGTAGTAGCAGAAAGAAATACCCCCTTAGTATTTAAACAGGCAATACGGGCGTAACTGACCTTTTTTTTTTCTTTGTTCATAGGAAGCACACAGTTCTTAATAAAATGGTCAGATTTCCCGCAATAAAAGCACAAACCTTCAGAAGATCTGCGGTCTTTTTCCTGAGAGCGGGGTGCCATCGCCCCAATCTCCATCGGCTCTCCAAAGTCAGTACAGACCCTCTCAAGACTCGGAGCTGACATGGCAGAGGATTTACTCTCATTAACCCTTGCACGAAGTCTCCTGTCCACCCGTATAGCTAATTGCATTGCCTCCTGCAAGTTTCCAGGTGTGGGATAAGCAATCAGTAAATCCTTAACCCTTTCACCTAGCCCCGCAATAAACAAACTTTTCAAAGCTGAATCGTTCCACCCCACCTGGGCAGACCACCGACGGAAGTGAGAATAATATTTTTCCACATTACCTGATCCCTGTCTCAAATGTCTCAATTCAGTCTCAGCTGATGAGACACGATCAGGATCATCATACAACAAACCCAAAGCAGAAAAAAAACTATCTACTGATCTAAAGCATGGATCACTAGGTTGGAGAGAAAAGGCCCATCCCTGAGGTTCTTTGCGCAAAAGTGACATTATGAACCCTATGCGCTGTGATTCATCACCAGAGGATCTGGGTCTCAAACGAAAATACAACAAACAAGCATTTTTAAAGGAAAAAAATTCTTCTTGATCACCAAAAAATAAATCAGGCAAACGTACCTTTGGCTCCACAAAATGTGCTCCAGAACAGCTACTCACGTGTTGTTGGAGCTCGGCCACCTCCAGAGAGAGTCCCTGCAGGCGTTGAGCCAAATCCTGAACCGACACCATGATGGAAACTGGAAGTCTTTCCTTAGAGATATTTTTGGGCTGGACTTACTGTTATGATCTGCTACAAGCACTAAGGAAAGAAAGGAGATCTGTCCCTACAATAGAACTAAGCTAGATCCCTACGATGTAACGGGGAGCCTGATCCTGCGATCAGACCCGCTAAAGTCCTCGGCTAGTCTGTACGAAGACCTATAGATGCAAGGGAGGGATCCCTACAAGAACTAGGGACTGGGATAAAGTTGGACACCTCCTAGCAGAAATTGTAGCAATAAAAGACAAACACAACATAGAACATAAAGGTCCGAAGACCTAGCTAAACTGACTGAGAAAGGTAACTAAGCACCAGGCTAACTTAAGAGTAGAAATTACAATGAAGTCCAGCAAGGCCAGGAGGGTGGAGCAGGATTATATAGGCAAAAAAGGTCATGTGACCAGCAAGATAGAAAAAACCTAACAGGAGAGTTCTAACAGCTGCAATGTTTCAAAGAAAAGCATATTTTAAATGCAGTCTGGGGACTGAGACACACGGGTGACACTAACTAGTTGAAATGGCTGGTCCCAAGCGGCCTCTCCACAGTCACTGCCAATGACTTACAGGTGAGGATAATTCTTATGGGACCCACATTTTCAACTAGTTATCCATGCGGCTTGTTCCCCGGATGTTTTTAAAGTATGTTTCCTCTGAAATGCTGCAGTATTTCACAGGCTAATATACATGGCTGAAATGATACAGCCAGTGCTTGATAAATGCTGTCTGTGATCTGTATGAGACTTTGTTTTAGGCAGGACAAATTGTATTTTTAGCGCTGGTTTGGGGTACACATAAATTGTGTAATTGATATACATTTTTTGATGCACATAGAACCAGTTTTTTTTTTATTTTACTTTTAACCATACACACCAGATAACCTGGAAAATTTATTTTAGCGGTTATTTATGTCATGTGGTTGCCTAATGTGTAGGCTTTAGTTTTTTTGAGATATGCATGTAATAAAATGTGTCCAAAACAAGATCACAATTGAGTGGACACCACCTGTATATTAACCAGTTTATGACCGGGTCATTTCCCCCCATTCCTGATGGGCACATTTTTGGGCTTTGGCATAAATGCACTATTCAAAGCTCTAAAAAATTCTCATTCAAATAATCTTTGCCTTACATGGGGCTTCATTTTTTTTTTTTTCATTTTTCTTTTATCTTTGTGCTGACATTGGAGAAGAAAAACACTATTTCTACAGAAAAGGAAGTACAATTTAAACATTAAATATGTTTTATCTCCTCTGTTGAAACAAATTAGATTGATGCCAGCAGTGGAAACTGCTTACACTATAGACACTTTAGAACGTAAATGTAGAGTAACGTATAGACTGCCTGGATGTTTATAGTCTATGGGCAGTCCAGAAGTAGTACAAGTAAAGTTGCATACAAAAGAGCAGTTGCACTTTCAAAATTTTTAACAATATAGAAAACACAAAAGCCTAGACAAGACAAAATCTTTTAAAAAATGTTCATGTTGTGACAAAACCAACTAGGTCAAAATCTTTCACTGGATACAACCCATATAACCAGCATAACTGGCAGATCCATATGAATATCTTTAAAAAAAATTAACTAGACACTATCTCTAAAGCTTTTATCCTAAGTCATATTGCACGACTCGTTAAAGGGTTGATTGTGACTTGTAGGATTGCTGCTTCCAATAGGTGGCGCTGTAGAGCACAAGTCCTCTTTTTCTCTGAAGAGGCAATTTGCATATTAAATTTCCCAGAGGAGCATTGCATGGCGAATAAGCCTCCTTACCTTGACGTGCCAGAGCTGGTATGTCACTCTCCATAAGGAGAAACGCTACCCCTTAGACCTCAGTCAAATAATGAAAAAGGTGCCATGCATATATTCTCTTAATGCAGTATCAATAGAATATTGCAATATTACTTTTACAAGTGCCATGTACATAATGCATTTTCAGAAAATTCACCCAAATGACTATGTGGGAATGAGTACCCCACACGTATCACCACAGGGGTCGTAAAATTGAGTAAAATGTAGATTAAATGGAAAATATATATTTTTTGTCATGGAAACTTATTTATTACATGTTTTCCATATGTTTTAGATATTTAAATAATTTGTCTCATAAACACAAATCTTTGGTCAGCGCAATTTTTCCTTTTTATTGCTAATTTTTTTCTGCTGTAACGAGGGCAGCTATATGAGCCCTTGCGACAGAGAAAAACAACCCACTTCAGAGGTAGACGTCTCTGGCAGAAGTGACCCGGGCTTGCTAGAAAATACTATATTGTTCAGTACTCATCCAGTAATGAGGAACAATCGACTATTGCTTCAGAAGGGCTCTCTCCCTAAGCTTCCACAAAAAATTCCAAAAAAATCAGAGCACATACATCTCAAATATTAAATTTATATAAATATATCAAACATATGATTTTCCATCAGAAAATAGGAATTATTCCTACCGTTAATTACGTTTCCAGGAGTCCATCATAACGGCACGACAGGGGTTAAGTCCTCTGTTCCTCTAGGGACAGGAAACACATGAGAGGTTAAAAGCCCCCCCCCCATCACACCCTCAGTGTTAGTACTAATCACCAAACCAGGATGGATGCAACTCTATTTTATTATATACATATACCAATGTTACATTCACATTAGTGTCAAGAGCGGGGCGGGAAATATGGTGCCGTTATGATGGACTCCTGGAAACGTAATTAACGGTAGGAATAATTCCTATTTTACCAGTACGTCCATCATAACGGCACGACAGGAGACATACCAAATCAAAGAAATGGAAATTTAGGGCGGGACTACTGCCTGAAGGACTTTACGGCCATAGGCTAATTGTTGACTGGACAATACATCCAATTTATAATGTTTACTAAATGTGGATATATTGGACCAGGTTGCTGCCTGGCAAATTTGGCCCACTGACGCTCCAGCTTTCTCTGCCCAAGAAACGGAGATTGCCCGAGTAGAATGAGCTTTAAGGGAAATTGGTGGATCCTTCCCCTCAGATTCATATGCGAGGGCGATAGTCCTTGTCAACCACCTTGCTAGAGTCGCCTTAGAAGCTTTCTTGCCCTTATTCAGGTGGTAGCCACGCCTCAGCGATAAGCATTCTTAATGCCCTGGAGGTTCATCACTGCCTCTGGGCACCTGTGCATCGAAGCCCCTCTCCTCAACTAGAAAGAGAAGCGGCGTGCGTTCCACCCTGGAACGCATGCTGGCCAAAGCGAATGTTCGCTCTTCTGACTCCACCTCCCGGCCGGAAGTCTCGCACAGCGTGCGGCGTGCGTTCCACCCTGGAACGCACGCCCAAAGCGGATGTTCCTGGATGACTCCGCCTCCCACAGAAAGCCATACACCGCGCTCCTCCATGGAGCGCATGTCGGCCTTTCAGCTGGTGGTACAGCGCAACGCTCAGAGCCCCCTGTCCGGGGGATACAGTGGCGGTCTTCTGGCTGAGGGACCCCGCAAAGGGGTATCAGCATGGAGCCTCTGGACCGAAGGAAGGGAGAGTTCTGAGACCCCCCCAATCCACCTGGCTCTCAGGTAACTCTTTATCTTCGGAAACCTCCCATAGCGTCCTGTCCTGCTAGGGACAGGAAAAACACTGAGGGTGTGATGGGGGGGGGGGCTTTTAACCTCTCATGTGTTTCCTGTCCCTAGAGGAACAGAGGACTTAACTCCTGTCATGCCGTTATGATGGACGTACTGGTAAAATATCATAAAGGCAATCTGTCAGCAGGTTTTTGCTATGTAATATGAGAGCAACATGATTTAGGGGCAGAGACCCTGATTCCAGTGATGTGTCACTTACTGGTCTGCTTGTTGTAGTGTCAATAAAGTCAATGTTTTATCAGCTGTAAATTATCACTAGAGGACTAATTGTTTCCTGCGATGTAGTCGTCCTTCTCTGTGTATCCCTGCCCACCACCACTGATTTGTAGCTTTCTGCAGTTTACCAAACTGTACATAAACCAAAATCCCTCTGGGAAAGTGTCTTGTGGACAGATGAGACCAAGATAGAGCTTTTTGATAAAGCACATCATTCTACTGTTTACTGAAAACTATATGAGGCCTACAAGGAAGTAAACACAGTACCTACAGTCAAATATGATGGAAGTTCGAAGATGTTTTAGCATTTTGCTGTCTCTGGCACCTAGTGCCTTGACTGAAGATTACCAAAGGATTTTGGGTAAAAATGTTGTGCCTAGTGTCAGAAATCTGGGTTTGCGTCATGGGTTTTCCAGCAGGACAATGTTCCCAGACTTCAAGAAACACCCAAAAATGGATGGAAACAAAGTATTGGGAGAGTTCTCAAGTGGCCAGCAATGAGTCTGGATCTAAATCCTAATGAACTCCTGTGGAGAGATTTTAAAATTGCTGTTGGGAGAAGGCACCCTTCAAATATAAGAGATCTAAAGCAGTTTGCTCAAGAAGAGTGGTTCAAAATTCCAGTTGAGAGATGTAAGACACTTGTTGATGGTTATAGGAAGCAATTGATTGCAGTTATTTATTCTTAAGGGTGTACAAACAAATAGTAAGCTGCCAACAATTTTGTCTAGCCCATTTTTGGGGTTTTGTGTGAAATTACTGTATGTCCAATTTGCCTTTTTTTCCTCTTTTTTTTACTTCTTTCATTACACACAAAGGAAATAAACGTGTATAACAAAATGTGTAATTGCAATAATTTTCTGGGAGAAATACCGTATTTTTCGGACTATAAGACACACCAGACTATCAGACTCACCTAGGTTTTAGAGGAAGAAAATAGGGAAAAAAAATGTGGTCATGATGCCCTGTTATGGGGGAGGGGGTCTGCTGCTGACACTGGTATTGGGGTAATGTCCACCAATTCTGTTGATATCCTCCATCCTGGTATATATGGCCACTCCTTCCTGGTATACGTGGCCCCCATCCCCATCCTGGTATGCATGGTGCCCCTTGATCCCCCATCCTGGTATGCATGACACCCCTTGGTCCCCCATCCTGGTATGCATGGCGCTCCTTGATCCTCCTTTCTGGTATGCATGGCACCCCTTGATCCCCCTTCCTGGTATGCATAGAACCCCCTGATCCCCATTCTAGTATTCATGGCACCCCTTGATCCCCCATCCTGGTATGCATGGCACCCCTTGATCCCCCATCCTGGTATGCATGGCACCCCTTGATCCCCAATCCTGGTATTCATGGCACCCCTTGATCCCCCATCCTGGTATTCATGGTACCCCTTGATCCCCATCCTGGTATTCATGGTACCCCTTGATCCCCCATCCTGGTATTCATGGCACCCCTTTATCCCCCATCCTGGTATTCATGGCACCCCTTGATCCCCATCCTGGCATGTATGGCACCCCTTGATCCCCCATCCTGGTATGCATGGCACCCCTTGATCACCCATCCTGGTATACAAGGCACCCCTTGATCCCCCATCCTGGTATGCATGGCACCCTCTGAGCCCCCATCCTGGTATGCATGGCACCCCTTAAGCCCCCATCCTGGTATGCATGACACCCCTTGAGCCCCCATCCTGGTATGCATGGCACCCCTTGAGCCCCCATCCTGGAATGCATGGCACCCCCTGAGCCCCCATCCTGGTATGCATGGCACCCCTTGAGCCCCCATCCTGGTATGCATGGCACCCCTTGAGCCCCCACCCTGGTATGCATGGCACCCCTTGAGCCCCCATCCTGGTATGCATGGCACCATCTGAGCCCCCATTCTGGTAGGTATGCATGGCACCTCCTGAGCCCCCATCCTGGTATGCATGGCACCCCCTGAGCCCCCATCCTGGTATGCATGACACCCCTTGAGCCCCCATCCTGGTATGCATGGCACCCCTTGATCCCCCATCCTGGTATGCATGGCACCCCTTGATCCCCAATCCTGGTATTCATGGCACCCCTTGATCCCCCATCCTGGTATTCATGGTACCCCTTGATCCCCATCCTGGTATTCATGGTACCCCTTGATCCCCCATCCTGGTATTCATGGCACCCCTTTATCCCCCATCCTGGTATTCATGGCACCCCTTGATCCCCATCCTGGCATGTATGGCACCCCTTGATCCCCCATCCTGGTATGCATGGCACCCCTTGATCACCCATCCTGGTATACAAGGCACCCCTTGATCCCCCATCCTGGTATGCATGGCACCCTCTGAGCCCCCAGCCTGGTATGCATGGCACCCCTTAAGCCCCCATCCTGGTATGCATGACACCCCTTGAGCCCCCATCCTGGCATGCATGACACCCCTTGAGCCCCCATCCTGGTATGTATGGCACCCCTTGAGCCCCCATCCTGGAATGCATGGCACCCCCTGAGCCCCCATCCTGGTATGCATGGCACCCCTTGAGCCCCCATCCTGGTATGCATGGCACCCCTTGAGCCCCCACCCTGGTATGCATGGCACCCCTTGAGCCCCCATCCTGGTATGCATGGCACCCTCTGAGCCCCCATTCTGGTAGGTATGCATGGCACCTCCTGAGCCCCCATCCTGGTATGCATGGCACCCTCTGAGCCCCCATTACGCTGCCCACAAAAAAAAAACAATCATACCCACCTCCTCTCTCCTCCAGCGCTCTCCCGCTCTGCTGCCGACACTCTCACTGTGTGAGCCGCGCATGGCGTCCCCGCCATGCGCCCTCACACAGTGTGAGATGCTGTGCTAGAATAGTCACTGCTCCCCATGCTGGGACTCTGTGCGTGGGGAGCAGTGACCATCCAGTCTGTTCAATAGTGCGCACACTGGAGCCGCAGCGTGGCTCCTGCTGCTGCTATGCGGTCAGTGTGCCTCCTATTAAAGACCATGGATATTCACTACAACCCATGGGAGTGGGTTGTAGGGAATATTCATGAGCTTTAAAAGCGGGCACACATACCGCAGAGCGGTAGCAGGAGCCACGCTGCGGATCCAGTGTGCCGGCTATTAAGAAATTATTCATTACTCTCCAAGCCCATGGGCGTGGGGAGCAGGGAATATTCATTTTCTTTAGCAGCGGGCACAGGGTAGGCTGGAGCAGGCGGCTGCTGCCTTCTGTGCCACCCTGAACCCCCGCTGTCGCTCCCCCACACCCACCACCACGCACAGCCAAGTATATAGTATTTGAACTATAAGACGCACCCCCCACTTTCCTCCAAAATTTTGGAGGAAAAAAGTGCGTCTTATAGTCCGAAAAATACGGTACTTCATTTTATGGAACAATTTCAAGGGTGCCAACACTTTCAGCCATTACTGTACATATCTTTTCAAGAGAAAAAATTACTTCCTATAATATTCAAAAATTGCATATATAACATTAAGGCCAAATTCACATGGTCAGTATTTGGTCATTATTTTACATCAGTATTTGACCAGGAGTGGAACAGTCAGAGGAAAACTATAATCAAAACGTGCACCATTTTTGCATTTTTCACCCACTTCTGGGTTTGGCTTACAAATACTGATGTAAAATACTGACCAAATACTGAAAGTGTGACTGGGGCTTAATACATACAGTAGAGACCAAAAGTTTTGCATTTTTTTTAAAGTGTGATTACTTCTGTCTGGTTGTTGTGATGCCATTTTCCTGGTGATTTTACTAAACTGGTAGCAAATGGTTGTCAGCTATAAGGAAGAAAATTGTTTTGACATTGTTTTATTTCTTTATGTGTTAGTTTTTAAATGTTTTGCATATTTTGTCAAGGGTAGTTGAATTTTGCTTAAACTTTTTTTGTGTGTGTATGTGTGTGTGTTTTTAGGTTAAAACATAGTGAAGACACAGCCAAATTTATCACCAGATGTCAGGAAGCTTATTATTCGGAGTGAATTCAAGCAAAAGCCAAAAAGAGGTATGAAATTCAACTGTTCTCAGAGTCAAGTGTCATGTATATTAAAGAAAGAAAAGAAAGAAAAAGGTTATGGAACAGCTGACAAACCTAGAAGTGGATGACCACAGAAAACTTCATCCAGAGGTGATCACATTATTAAGAAAAAGTCAGTATCTGATGTCCATAAAAGTGCTGTACAGATTTCGCACAAAATGAACGAAGAGTATGGGGTCGAAGTGAGTCACCTAACTGTGGTGTGATGGCTAAGAGCAGTAGGGTTGAATGCACGAGTTCCAGTCAAGAAGCCTTTCATCTCTGCAAAGAACTGGAAGGTCCGACTTGAGTATGCCAAAAAACACAACCAATGGAAAGAGACAGATTGGTCTAAGGAGTTGTGGTCGAATGAATCCAAGTTCAATCTGTTTGTTAGTGATGGCAAGCACTATATATACTGCCCAATTGGAAAACATAATGATGTAAGATACCAAGCACCTACAGTGAAACACGGTGGTGGCAATGTCATAGTTTGGGTCTGTTTTCCGCATCTGCCATTGGCCCTCTGTATATGGAAATATGAATGCTACCATGTACAAGGATATACTGGAGAATGTAATGCTGCCACATGGTAAACCTAAAGTAGGCAGGTGATGGAAATTCAGCAAAACAATGATCCTAAGCACTAGTGTTGAGCGAACATGCTCGACACTGCTCGGTACTCGCCCAAGCATCACGCTACTCGGGATGTTCGGCGAGCACCGAGCATTTCCGGGTTACTCGGGCGGGAGCTCGAGTCTCCGCCCTGCATGTTTGGCGCTCTTTACAGAGCCAATGAACATGCAGGGATTGCCAGCCAGTCACTGTAATGCCGCAGTCATGTTGGTTGTGGGCATTACAGTAATTGGCTGGCCGCACAGCGTCACCTCGAGTATTTAAAACCGGGCGCCGCCATCTTGGACACAGTCTCTCCGGATCAGACAGTGTAGGAACAGCGCTGCTGATTGAGGGAGAGATATAAACTGCAAAATAATTAGTGTAGGGTCTGTAAAGGCTGCCAGATCAAACAAACAGTCCTTCTCAGGACTAATATCCATCCCAGATATCAGGCAGGCAGGCTGTATAGGAGACGCAGTGGTTATACCAGCAAACGCTGCATTACAGTCCTGTGTGCTGCTCCTGTTGCTGAAATTGCTGGACTTAGCTCCAGGTCTCAGGGGACAGGAAAAATCCTTTTTTTTCATCTAAATCCTCTTTTTTTTTTCCTCCTTCACACTGTACAAATACCCGTATTATTAACCTTTTCGTGTCCCCCCCCCCAAAAAAAAAGCGTGTCTCTGATTTTTCAGACACAAATATATCTGTTCAAAATAGTCAGGTGTAGGCTAGAGAAACAGAAGTGTTGTTTTGCAGTTCCACGGTTCAAACCTCTGTATTATCCACTTTTGGGCCATTTGCATCTAAAAAAAAAACTGTTTGAGTGTGTCGCTCACTGTTCAGCCGCAAATATATCTATTTAAAAAAGTCTGGTATACCCCAGTAAACAATAACTGTGGTTTTGCCATCCCACGGTAAAAAATCTCTATTATTCAGGTTTTGGTATATTTTCCGTAAAGAAAAACAGTAGCGTCTCCTGACTGTTGTGACACAAAAATATATCTGTTGAAAATAGTCTGGTGTAGGCCTGACAAATCCCAGTGTGGTTTTGCAGTTCCACGGGTCAAATCTCTGTACTATCCAGTTTTGGGCCTTTGGTATCTAAAAAAACACAGTTTGAGTGTGTCGCTCACTGTTCAGCCGCAAATCTATATATTTAAAAAAGTCTGGTATACCCCAGTAAACAATAACTGTGGTTTTGCCATCCCACGGTAAAAAATCTCTATTATTCAGGTTTTGGTATATTTTCCGTAAAGAAAAACAGTAGTGTCTCCTGACTGTTGTGACACAAAAATATATCTGTTGCAAATAGTCTGGTGTAGGCCCGACAAATCCCAGTGTGGTTTTGCAGTACCACGGGTCAAATCTCTGTACTATCCAGTTTTGGGCCTTTGGTATCTAAAAAAAAACAGTTTGAGTGTGTCGCTCACTGTTCAGCCGCAAATCTATATATTTAAAAAAGTCTGGTATACCCCAGTAAACAATAACTGTGGTTTTGCCATCCCACGGTAAAAAATCTCTATTATTCAGGTTTTGGTATATTTTCCGTAAAGAAAAACAGTAGTGTCTCCTGACTGTTGTGACACAAAAATATATCTGTTGAAAATAGTCTGGTGTAGGCTCGACAAATCCCAGTGTGGTTTTGCAGTTCCACGGGTCAAATCTCTGTACTATCCAGTTTTGGGCCTTAGGTATCTAAAAAAAAAACAGTTTGAGTGTGTCGCTCACTGTTCAGCCGCAAATCTATATGTTTAAAAAAGTCTGGTATACCCCAGTAAACAATAACTGTGGTTTTGCCATCCCACAGTAAAAATTCTCTATTATTCAGGTTTTGGTATATTTTCCGTAAAGAAAAACAGTAGTGTCTCCTGACTGTTGTGACACAAAAATATATCTGTTGAAAATAGTCTGGTGTAGGCTTGACAAATCCCAGTGTGGTTTTGCAGTTCCACGGGTCAAATCTCTGTACTATCCAGTTTTGGGCCTTTGGTATCTAAAAAAAAAACAGTTTGAGTGTGTCGCTCACTGTTCAGCCGCAAATCTATATATTTAAAAAAGTCTGGTATACCCCAGTAAACAATAACTGTGGTTTTGCCATCCCACGGTAAAAATTCTCTATTATTCAGATTTTGGTATTTTTTACGTAAAGAAAAACAGTAGTGTCTCCTGACTGTTGTGACACAAAAATATATTTGTTGAAAATAGTCTGGTGTAGGCCAGACAAATCCCAGTGTGGTTTTGCAGTTCCACGGGTCAAATCTCTGTACTATCCAGTTTTGGGCCTTTGGTATCTAAAATAAAAACAGTTTGAGTGTGTCGCTCACTGTTCAGCCGCAAATCTATATGTTTAAAAAAGTCTGGTATACCCCAGTAAACAATAACTGTGGTTTTGCCATCCCACGGTAAAAATTCTCTATTATTCAGATTTTGGTATTTTTTACGTAAAGAAAAACAGTAGTGTCTCCTGACTGTTGTGACACAAAAATATATTTGTTGAAAATAGTCTGGTGTAGGCCAGACAAATCCCAGTGTGGTTTTGCAGTTCCACGGGTCAAATCTCTGTACTATCCAGTTTTGGGCCTTTGGTAACTAAAAAAGCACAGTTTGAGTGTGTCGCTCACTGTTCAGCCGCAAATCTATATATTTAAAAAAGTCTGGTATACCTCAGTAAACAATAACTGTGGTTTTGCCATCCCACAGTAAAAAATCTCTATTATTCAGGTTTGGGTATTTTTTCCGTAAAGAAAAACAGTAATAGTTTCTCCCTGATTGTTCAGATTGTTTAAAAGAGTCGGGTGTAGGCCAGAGAAATAGAACTGTGGTTTTCCTCTTCCACGGTTCTAATCTACTTTTTATTACCCTTTTTCCATTGATAGTGCAAGTGTAAGCTATTTTACTTCCTTTGCAATGGGCAAGGCGCGTGGCAAGGGACGTGGAAGTGGACGTTCTGGTGATGGTTCGTGCAGAGGACGGGGCCGTGGCCAAGGTGAAAATGTGCCACAACCAACAGCCTCATCTTCTCGCTCCCACTTCTTGAGACCGAATTACTAGGGAAGCACAGAACAACACCAGTATTGAGAACTGATCAGTGTGAACAGGTTATTAATTGGATAGCAGATAATACTTCCAGTTACCTGGGCACCACCACCTCCGGTCTGTCTTCCACACGGTCAACTCTTAGTAGCCGTGAGTCGAGACCGCATACTCCTCCTCACCCTGATGCTCCTTCCTCCCACCATGCCGAGTGTCGTCAGACAGCAATTGATCCCACACTTGGACACTCTGAAGAGCTGTTCACTGGTCCATTTCCATATTTGTGCCCCTCGCCTGATACGCTTGAAGTGGTGGAAGAGGAGATCCCATGTAGCGATGCCCAAATATTTGAACAGCCACGGCCACAGGAAGTCGGCGCTGGCAATTTGTCACAAGAGGTGGACGATGACGAGACACAATTGCCAGGAAGTGAGGAGGAGCATCGTGGTGCGCAAGTGTAAGAGGAGGAGGTGTTGGATGATCTAGTAACTGACCCAACGTGGCAGAAGGACATGCAGAGTGAGGCCAGCAGCACACAGGGGGAGGGAGGCAGAGTACCCCAACAGGCAGGAAGAAGCAGTGTGGTGGCCGCAGACAGAAGGCGGGCAACCGTTCCCCGTAACACCAACACGAGGGACGTTGCCAGTACAAGCGGTAGGTCTTCCCGAGTCTGGAATTTTTTTAAAGACTCTGCTGATAACCTCAAAAAGGCCATATGTTCCACCTGCCATGCCAGCATCAGCAGGGGTGACAAAACTACCAGCCTGACCACCACCAGCATGATCAGGCACATGGCAGCAAAGCACCCGACTTTGTGGGGCGAAACCCAGGGTCCACGACCAGTGTCAGCGGGTGTCACCACTGCTTCTTCCACTGTTGTGCGTGCAATAGAACCCCCTATTGTGTGTGCAAGGCAATCCCCTGTCCATACAGCATGTAAAGATGCCCCCTCCTCTCAGTCTTCACTTGTTATGGCAGTTTCTCAAGAAACAGCATCAACGTCCACGTCCACGTCCCACCGCAGCGTTCAATTGTCCATATCCCAGACCTTTGAAGGAAAGCGGAAATTCGCAGCTAACGCCCCACAGGCCACAGTCCTAAATTCGCACATTTCACGACTGCTTGCGTTGGAAATGCTGCCTTTTAGGCTGGTGGAGACGGAATCCTTCCGCAATCTTATGGCGGTGGCCGTCCCTCGGTACTCGGTCCCCAGCCGATACTATTTTGCCCGGTGTGCCATCCCCGCACTACACAAGCACGTGTCCCAAAGCATCTGCCGTGCCCTCAACAACGCAGTTACTGGGAGAGTCCACCTGACAACAGACACGTGGACAAGTGCTTGTGGCCAGGGATGGTACATCTCTCTGACGGCACACTGGGTAAACATAGTGGAAGCCGGGACCCAGTCGGACCTTGGGACGGAACACGTCCTCCCCACACCGAGGATTGCGGGCCCTATGTCAGTCATAGTTGCTCCCACAGTGTATAGCTCCTGCACATCATCCTCCTCCTCCTCCTCATGTTCAGCCTCCATCTCAGATATCACCAGATCAGTTACAAGCTGGAAGCACTGCAGTACTGCCTCCGCCAAGCGGCAACAGGCTGTACTGAAACTCATAAGCTTAGGTGATAAACCTCACACTGCTTGTGAGTTGTGGACAGCTGTGAAAGAGCAGGCAGATCTGTGGCTGAATTAATATACTTGATACAAAAACTGTATTACATAAATTACCTGTATGCATCTCTACATGTCATGTGGCATATGCATTGGACTAGATCTATTCGGAACATATATACAGTACAGACCAAAAGTTTGGACACACCTTCTCATTTAAAGATTTTTCTGTATTTTCATGACTATAAAAATTGTACATTCACACTGAAGGCATCAAAACTATGAATTAACACATGTGGAATTATATAGTTAACAAAAAAGTGTGAAACAACTGAAAATATGTCTTATATTCCAGGTTCTTCAAGGTAGCCACCTTTTGTTTTGATGACTGCTTTGCGCACACTTGGCATTCTCTTGATGAGCTTCAAGAGATAGTCACCGGAAATGGTTTTCCAACAATCTTGAAGCAGTTCCCAGAGATGCTTAGCACTTGTTGGCCCTTTTGCCTTCACTCTGCGGTCCAGGTCTGGTGACTGTGGAGGCCAGGTCATCTGGCGTAGCACCCCATCACTCTCCTACTTGGTCAAATAGCCCTTATACAGCCTGGAGGTGTGTTTGGGGTCATTGTCTTGTTGAAAAATAAATGATTGTCCAACTAAATGCAAACCGGATGGAATAGCATGCCGCTACAAGATGCTGTGGTACTCATGCTGGTTCAGTATGCCTTCAATTTTGAATAAATTCCCAACAGTGTCACCAGTAAAGCACCTCCACACCATCACACTTCCTCTTCCATGCTTCACGGTGGGAACCAGGCATGTAGAGTCCATCCGTTCACCTTTTCTGCGTCGCCCAAAGACACTGTGGTTGGAACCAAAGATCTCAAATTTGGACTCATCAGACGAAAGCAGATTTCCACTGGTCTAATGTCCATTCCTTGTGTTCTTTAGCCCACACAAGTCTCTTCTGCTTGTTGCCTGTCCTTAGCAGTGGTTTCCTAGAAGCTATTTTACCATGAAGGCATGCTGCACAGAGTCTCCTCTTAACAGTTGTTGAAGAGATGTGTCTGCTGCTAGAACTCTGTGTGGCATTGACCTGGTATCTAATCTGAGCTGCTGTTAACCTGCGATTTCTGAGGCTGGTGACTCGGATAAACTTATCCTCAGAAGCAGAGGTGACTCTTGGTCTTCCTTTCCTGGGGCAGTCCTCATGTGAGACAGTTTCTTTGTAGCGCTTGATGGTTTTTGCAACTTCACTTGGGGACACTTTCAAAGTTTTCCCAATTTTTTGCACTGGCTGACCTTCATTTCTTAAAGTAATGATGACCACTCGTTTTTCTTTACTTAGAATTTGTACTATGGCAAGAAAAAAGCAGCTAACAGTCTATTCAGTAGGACTATCAGCTGTGTTTCCACCAGACTTATGCACAACGCAACTGATGGTCCCAACCCTATTTATAAGGCAAGAAATCCCACTTATTAAACCTGACAGGGCACACCTGTGAAGTGAAAACCATTTCTGGTGACTACCTCTTGAAGCTCATCAATAGAATGCCAAGAGTGTGCAAAGCAGTCATCAAAGCAAAAGGTGACTACTTTGAAGAACCTAGAATATAAGACATATTTTCAGTTGTTTCACACTTTTTTGTTAAGTATATAATTCCACATGTGTTAATTCATAGTTTTGATGCCTTCAGTGTGAATGTACAATTTTCATAGTCATGAAAATGCAGAAAAATCTTTAAATGAGAAGGTGTGTCCAAACTTTTGGTCTGTACTGTATAACCCAACAGATGCAAAACCGAACAAAGAAGATCAAAGGTAAACAAATTGTTTAAAAAACCTTTAATGAATCATGGTTTGGCCATAAATGGCACTGCATAAGAGAGACACTCACACAACACTGATACATGTATTTAACAAGGTATCCTATCCAAACATGATATGAGTATAATGATGCATATGCAATATATAAATCAGTACAGTAGTTGACAATATAATCCATAATTATCCAAACATCACAAAGATTATTTTGTATTTTTTGTATTGTTGGTACTACGAATAGCTCCAAAATATCTTCTTTGTTGGAATTTGTACGGATTATGCATACACGTGGTGCTTAATATAATCACAGGATTGTCCTTTAAAGGTGTAAGTAACACCTCAATTAATAAGTATTATCCATAGACAAAAAAGTGCTTTGTGCAATTACTGTTGGGCTGAGCCAAAACAAGGAAAGAATCAATAGACCATAGATTATATATATATAGTCTGATATACCATCCTGTACTGAATAGACATATCACCAGCACAGAAGAGAAAGGGTGCTAAATAGGTCAGATACAAATAAGTGCAAATCATATCATATCCTCAATCTCTTAGTAACCAAGTACTGTTCACATCTCTAATTAGCAGATGAGTCCAACATGAAAGTTTTCTATGTATTGCAAGGTCTAAGGCATACTCATACCTGTATATTATACCTGAGTCGGGGTAGGCGCTACAGCTTCCGCCGCCCTTGCTGTGTTGCAGCAGCGTTAGCAGCTTCCGGCACACCGACTGGTGTGTGATGTCCCCACACGTTGGAACTCTACCCTCCACATGTTGCAAAGGATTTGTAAGCAGAAGAGAGCAGTTGTGGAGAACCAGATGCAACAAGGCCGTCGATATTCAGGTCAGACTCCACACATAAGACCTCAGGAGTGGACCTGGATGTCTGACATATATACCATCCTGACTAACTTTGAGGAGGCCACCAAGATGGTGAGTGGCAATGACGCCATCATTAGTGTCAGCATCCCACTTGTCTGTCTTTTGCAACGCTCTCTGCACAGAATTAAAGAGGAGGCATTGCAGCCAGAGTATGATGAGATGGATCAAGAAGCCGTAGTGGGCGATTACACACAGCCCAGCCTCATCTCATCCCAACGTGCATTGGGGGACAATGAGGGAGAGGAGGAGGAGGATGAACAGGAGCTGCTATCATGCGCTGTAGACGGTAGTACCTGAACAAGTGTCATACCGTGGGTTCAGCGTGGGTGGCCTGAGGACAGGGGGGAGGAGGAGGAGGAGGAGAGCATGGTCAGTCGTCATCTTGGTGAGGACACGGAAATCTTGCCCGTTACCAGTCTGGCACGCATGGCTGACTTTATGTTACACTGCCTTAACCGTGACCCTCGCGTTGTCAAAATGTTGACAGTCATTACTGGTTGGTGACACTTTTAGACCCCCGCTACAAGGAGAACTTTCACTCTCTTATTCTTGAGGTGGAGAGGTCTACAAAAATGGGGCAGTACCAGAAGGCCCTTGCTGCAGAACTCTTAAAAAAATTCCCATCTGAACACGCTAGCGGCAGAGGTCACAGTTCGTTGCCCAACCAAGGCGTACAGGCGAGAGAGATGCAACTCCAATCCAGCAGAGGCAGGGGAACACTGTCAACGTTCTGGGACAGATTTCTGACACCCGCCCAGCTTACAGGCCTTGAGGCGCGGGGTACTCTCACAAGGAGTGGAAAGTTTCAAAAGATGGTGAGGGAGTACCTTGCCGACCGTACCAGCGTCCTCCGTGATTCCTCTGTGCCTTTTAATTATTGGGTATCCAAGCTGGACACTTGGAATGAACTCGCTATGTACGCCTTGGAGGTCCTGGCCTGCCCTGCCGCTAGCGTGTTATCGGAGCGTGTTTTTAGTGCCGCTGGGGGAATTATAACTGATAAGCGCACTCGCCTGTCAACTGACAATGCTGACAAGCTGACCCTTATCAAAATGAACAAGGGCTGGATTGGGCCAGACTTCTCATCACCACCAAATGACAGCAGAGTAACATAAAGTCAAATCCACTGTGTTATTTCGGGAGGTGTATTCACATGCACCGCTTCACACACACACATGGGTATATTCTTCCTCATTTCGGCTGTTTTATGTTCTTCTCCTTATCCTCAGCCTCCACCACCACTATACCACTAGGGTGCCAGCATTGCAAGTTCCTCCGTCCTTATTTTTGTCAGCTTTTGCTTGGAAGGCATAATCAAAGACTGTGGGAGACCCACTCCCCAATAATGGGACTTATGTTTGTAATATGCTGTACTGCATGGCTCTTGTAAGGGGCATTGCAAGTTGCTCCGTCCTAATTTTTGGAAGCTTTTTCTTGGAAGGCATAAGCAAATCCTATGGGAGACCCACTCCCCAATAATGGGACTTATGTTTGTAATATGCTGTACTGCATGGTTCTTGTAAGGGGCATTGCAAGTTGCTCCGTCCTAATTTTTGGAAGCTTTTGCTTGGAAGGCATAAGTAAATACTATGGGAGACCCACTCCCCAATAATGGGACTCATGTTTGTAATATGCTGTACTGCATGGCTCTTGTAAGGGGCATTGCAAGTTGCTCCGTCCAAATTTTTGGAAGCTTTTGCTTGGAAGGCATAAGCAAATCCTATGGGAGACCCACTCCCCAATAATGGGACTTATGTTTGTAATATGCTGTACTGCATGGTTATTGTAAGGGGCATTGCAAGTTGCTCCGTCCTAATTTTTGGAAGCTTTTGCTTGGAAGGCATAAGCAAATACTATGGGAGACCCACTCCCCAATAATGGGATTTATGTTTGTAATATGCTGTACTGCATGGCTCTTGTAAGGGGCATTGCAAGTTGCTCCGTCCTAATTTTTGGAAGCTTTTGCTTGGAAGGCATAAGCAAATCCTATGGGAGACCCACTCCCCAATAATGGGACTTATGTTTGTAATATGCTGTACTGCATGGCTCTTGTAAGGGGCATTGCAGTTCCTCATAATTTTTGGAAAGCCTTCCATTCACTGCTTAGGCCAACAGTGCACAGGAGACCCAGTTGCTATAAATGGAAAAAAAGGTTTAGTTAAGGCCCTCTGACCTCCATGTCATTTCCAAGGGGCATTGGAGTGCCTCGAAATTTTTGGTAGTCATTGCACTCACTGTATGCCCTATAACTGTGTAGCCGAACCGCTCCTTTTGTTACAGAAACATATCCTACAAGACATATCTGGTTGACTGGCCTGATATTGATGTGAATGGTCCCTGTTCCTCCTGCTCTTTCTCCTTTGCCACTACCACATCCATCATTTATCACCTGAAGCTTTGTTTTAACGGGAGTCATAGAACTTGGATAGTAGCAGGAAAACATCCAGCAATCCTCGGAGGAGGTAGGATATGCGCCAAAACATTGACCACCTCAGGCCTAGCCGCTACTACATACATGCGCTTGCATTCCAACAAAACAAAGCAGATGCTAACTTCTATCATCCTCATCATGCTCCTCACCTTGGCACTCTCAACTCCCCTGATGGAGAAGCCAGGGCCCACCGGAGGAGTCTGGTTGTCTGGTGGGCTCGGCCAATGCTGCCCTAAAGCAGGCCAGGCTAAGAAAAGTGTGGGAAAGGTTACCGGGACAAATAGGGGTGGCTGGGGACCGAGTATGGACACCCGGCCACCCCCTGGAGGCTGGGGAGCAAGCGGGGACATCCGGCCACCGGGCGGCTGGGGACTGAGTATGGATACCAGGCCGCTGACGCAGCCATGGCGTGGTGGCCAGATTCCGTCTCCACATGCCTAAAAGGCCCAATTTAAAGTGCAAGCAAGCAGTATGGTATTGCAGCCTGGGGGTGGGTGGGTGTTAGGCTGCATACTTGCGCTTGCATTGCAAGGAATGGGAGAGGTACAATTGAACACTGCTCTGGGACAAGGACTTGAATGGGGATAGTTGCAAGTCTGCAACGACAGGTGCAGGGTGGGAGGCATCTTCGCATGTACCATGAACAGGGGTTTGGCATGCACACACTACAGCGGAATAGGCTCTCCTTCCCACTAAATGCACTGGGGAGGGCACAGGTAATGTTTTGGTATACGCGCTTAATCTTATGTATAAAGCACACCAGGACAAATAGGGGCGGCTGGGGACTGAGTATGGATACCTCGCTGCCAAAGCAGTCATGAGGTGGTGGCCAGCTTCGGCCTCCTCCAAACTAAAAGGCCCCATTTCAAGTGCAAGCTAGCAGTATGGCATTGCAGTCTGGGGTTGGGTGGGTGGCAGGCTGCACACTTACACTTGCATTAAAAGTAAACAAAGCAGATGCTAACTTCTGTCATCATCATCATGCTCCTCACCTTGGCACTCTCAACTCCCCTGATGGAGAAGCCAGGGCCCACCGGAGGAGTCTGGTTCTCTGGTGGGCTCGTCCAATGCTGCCCTAAAGCAGGCCGGGCTAAGAAAAGTGTGTGGGGGGATGTTCCAAGGAGAAATAGAGGCGGCTGGGGACCGTTTTTGGACACTCGGCTGCCCCCCAGGCGGCTGGGAACCGTGTGTGGACACCCGGCCGCCGGGTGGCTGGGGACTGAGTATGGATTCCTGGCCGCCAACGCAGCCATGACGTGGTGGCCAGATTCCGCCTCCACATGCCTAAAAGGCCCAATTTCAAGTGCAAGCAAGCAGTATAGTATTGCAGGCTGGGGGTGGGTGGGTGGCAGGCTGCATACTTGCGCTTGTATTGCAAGGAATGGGGGAGGTACAATTGAACACTGCCCTGGGACTAGAACTTGCACGGGGATAGTTGCAAGTCTGCATCTTCTGATGCGGCAAGGATCACTTATGATGGGCACACTTTTAGACAGTGACCTGGGTGTCAGAGATGCTTCCAGCGGTCTTCCCCATGCTGTTCCCATGTCTTTTCAGCACTTTATGCATGTGTCACACAGCACATGGCCAGATAAGGTTGTAAAATGTTAAAATGACATTTCCCGGTGAATGCATTTGTCACAGTTGAAAGCAATACAAAAGTGCAAAAACGCATAAAAAATGCTACTTGTGAACATAGCCCAAGGTGTGGAGGAGTATTTTTGTTTTTGGTTATTTATTTTACCTTATACACAAGTCTTTACCCTGGAAAAGAAATTCCTTAACATATTTCACAGGAAAAAAGTTTCAGTTTCGTTTTTGAACGTTTTATTGTGAGCCCGTAAAAGTGGCTTAATACCTCTGACCACGTTGTTGACAGCAGTGACCTGGGGGTCAGAAATGCTTCCTGGGGCGATCCCCATGCTGCCCCCATGTCATTTGAGCACTGTCACTATCGTTTTGGGCACTTGTTAGGTTTTTAAAAGACTGCCGGGGGTGCCACCGCAAAAATGCTCGGGTTTCCCATAGACTAACATTGGACTCATTGCTCGGGTCGAGCACCCGAGTATCACGGCGAGCTCGGCCCGAGCTTCGAGCACCCGAGCATTTTAGTGTTCGATCAACACTACACACATCCAATTTAGTTAAAAATTGGTTAGCAAAGAAAAATGTTCACCTGTTGCAATGGCCAAGAACCATCAAATTCATTATCATCAAATGGAAAGAACATTGTACCACAAGAAACCTGCCAAGAGAGGCCACCCACCAAAACTCTCAGTTGTAGGCATGTTCTTTACATGAACTGATGCAAACCCTGAAAAAAACAGTGAAATTCCAGGTTGTGACTCTATGACTGAAAGAGCAGGGTGCAGGGGGGCAATAAAGTTCATCTCCTCCCGCCAGCGAGGCTCTCAGTTTGGCGGCTGCATAGTATCAGAACACTATTAACCTGCAGATTAACCCCATGAACAGGACATACACTTGAATCAGTTACAATTCATATGGAAATAATCATTAATTTAAAGTATAAGGTATACTAGCGAAATGCATATTATAAAACTAGTTACCATACATAGCATGCCTATTATGGAAAAATATATGCAATCAATAGCTATAAAAATATAGACAATTATATAAAAATTTACAGACACCTTCAAACCGCAGGTTTCGTTCAGACCTTTTGGATTAAGAGCATCTAATGTAAAAATCCAGAATGACTGTGATTGTAACAAACAAGTATTAATTTTGTTGTTCAGCTCTGCCCCACACTTCCTCCACTATCTTGGATCGCATGCTTTATGGCCCCCTAAAAAAAATTGTCTGTGATTTAAGGTGGATGGTAATGGAGAAAGAACAAAATTAATGCTCGTTTGTTACAAACAGTCATTCTGGATTTTTTTCATTGGATACTCTTAAAGAGGTGGTCTGAAACTAAAGTTGATTTTAATCCTAAAGGTCTTATGTATTTAATTTAATAATCAAATTGGTTTTTTAATATACTTAAAAAGTCCCTACCATTCCCTCTCTACTTCACCTGATTTTTATGTTTTTTTTACTTCTGTTTTAAAGATGTTTAGTATCAGAATCCCTAGTGCATACTGGGATATTCAAACGCGACATCAAAGGACCGGCGGTTGCAGTGTCCCCACCCTGAAACAACGCATCTTCAGTGACATCCATGTCAGAGGCTAGGCTAGTCCCTCCTCTATTGAGCTTGCATCAGTTGTCAATTCTGATAAATGTGACGTATGCACTCCTTGCTCACTGCGCAATATTCCTTTTCAATGCACAGTGACAGTGCGCTCCCTCACCGACTCTAATCAAACGTGACAAGCTGGCAAAGAAGCAGTCTCTTTGCACATTCAAAAGGAGAGAAAGTAGTAGAGAGCAACACCTGAAACAAACTGGGGGGCATGGTGGGTCACATGGTGATTCTCATTTAGTCGTTGAATAACACAGAGCAAGCTTGAGAAAGGGGGAACGCTCCTGAAATGTCTCACAGGTGTGCAAAACACTCATTTTACCTTCTCTCTCCAACAGCAATGTCTCAGCAGTTCCTTGAGGATCAAAAGGTAGCTGGAATTGAAGCCTGGTGAAAAATTTCAATTTGCTCACAAAATGGTCACTTGTCAAAGAATTTGTAAATGCAACAGGAAGAAAATGTGAATGTTTTTTTCCTTGAAAAATAGCTGTACAAACTCGAGAAGGTACCGCAATTCTTCAACAAGAAAAAAGAAAGTCTGCTCACCTTACATGGCGTAAAGCATTTATTGCCTCCCACGGATCAAGACAGAGCAGCTGAAGTGGAACTAGGAAAAATGCAAGTGATCCAGCAAAAAAAAGGCTTAGATACAAAACCATAAAGCGTATCTTTTATTAGCCATTAAAATAATGCTCCAAAAACATTTCGGCAATACTGCTATATAAAGATTAGGATCTACGTGTTTCGACAAGAAGTCTTACTCATGGTCTAACTATTCTAATGGCAATGAAACATATGTATAGACCATGGTTGAAAAGAAGTGTTACTCACCATGTGTCTATTGCCCAATTAGAACATATCATTACCATGCAGTTTTAAAATACAAAAATACATATCAAATAATTTTTAAAAAAACACACAAAAATGACAAGACATCGTATTTGTCATTTTTTTGTTTTTTTAATGCCTAATAAAAGCAAACTTTTATAATTTTATACTTTTTTCGCTGGATCACCTGCATTTTTCCTGGTACCGCAATTATTGGTTTACAAAAGCATCTGCTTTGATATTATAGGTATTATCACTTAAGCATGAATAAGAAATTTGCCAAGGATTTCCCTTTCTAATAGATAAATCGTTGGGGTTCTCTAAACACTACACCATATTTGGCATCTTGCTGTAATAAGCGCCAATATTTGAAAATTGTTTTAGTCACACTATACCAGCATGATTAAGAAATGGAAATAAAGGCATCTATTATCTTGTTTTTTATATTTCCAATTTCCTCTAGCGTCCTGACCTTGATTTCTTTACTTGCTTTAGCTCTAACTTCTCTGTTACCCTCTCTGCACAAATGCATTCACCATAACCTCTTTACACTTCTAAATCGGGATCTGAACCAATTCTATGAAACTTGGTTAACTGACTCTCCAGAATTCCTTTAAACACTTGTAATGAGTGGAAACTCTGTGGGGTAAGTTGTTACAATCTGCTTCTTTATTGATTAAAGCGGTCCTAAATTTCTTTGCTATAAAGATGAGAGAAGATGATAAACGTAATACTTTGTTGGGGTTTTATAAAGGGGTGTTATAAATTAATGGATGTTGATCATTTAAAATCTTTGAGTTGTCTCAAGTTCTTGTTCTGTAACAGACTAGACCCATATTTGCACATGATTCTATAATGAAAAGATTGCATACATTTGGCCTCAAAATCAAACATAAAATTGTTAGCAAACCTTGGGGCAGCAGAGGACTACATCGAAATCCCCTGCAGCTGCAAGTATAAAATCAGATCCACATTTAAAATAATTCTTATTGAGTATCAATTCCAAAAGACCCCAAAAATGAAATCTAAGCATTTGTTAGCTTAGGGTGTTCACATAATTTACTTACGTATTTTAAACCTTCTTCATTCAGTATATTTGTATACAACCTCTGTATATCAAAAGGGCAAAACCATTTCAATCCTAAAAAGGTTTCCTACAAAATGTGGTTAAGACACGTCAAAATTCTTTGAAAGACACTATCTATATATACTGCAAGAGGGTGGAAGACAAAATTCACACCAGACACAATCTCCTCAAGTAAGACTCTATATTGATGTGTTTTAGGTATTACTTTAATTTTATTTTATTCTAGAATGAGTTTATAAGGGATTTCTTATTATTGTTAGAAATCAAACCCACTTCATAAATGTCTTTCAAATGTGTGTCAATCTCACATTTTACTTTCAGGGTGGGATTTCCTAATAGTAATCCATGTACTTTATCATCTGATAGTGAGGCTAGCAGCTAAATATAAAATTCACTAACCATAATTACAGTGGGTACGGAAAGTATTCAGACCCCTTTAAATTTTTCACTCTTTGTTTCATTGCAGCCATTTGTAAATTCTAAAAAGTTAATTTTTTTTCTCATTAAAGTACACTCTGCACCCCATCTTGACTGAAAAAAAAACAGAAATGTAGAAATTTTTGCAAATTTTTAAAGAAAAACTGAAATATCACATGGTCATAAGTATTCAGACCCTTTGCTCAGTATTGAGTAGAAACACCCTTTTGAGCTAGTACAGCCATGAGTCTTCTTGGGAATGATGCAACAAGTTTTTCACACTTGGATTTGGGGATCCTCTGCCATTCTTCCTTGCAGATCCTCTCCAGTTCCATCAGGTTGGATGGTGAACGTTGGTGAACAGCCATTTTCAGGTCTCTCCAGAGATGCTCAATTGGGTTTAGGTCAGGGCTCTGGCTGGGCCAGTCAAGAATGGTCACAGAGTTGTTCTGAAGCCACTCCTTTGTTATTTTAGCAGTGTGCTTAGGGTCATTGTCTTGTTGGAAGGTGAACCTTCGGCCAAGTCTGAGGTCCAGAGCACCATCGAAGAGGTTTTCATCCAGGATTTCTCTGTACTTGGCCACATTCATGTGTCCATCAATTGCAACCAGTCGTCCTGTCCCTGCAGCTGAAAAACACCCCCATAGCATGATGCTGCCACCACCATGTTTCACTGTTGGGATTGTATTGGGCAGGTCATGAGCAGTGCCGGGTTTTCTCCACACATACCACTTAGAATTATCACCAAAAAGTTCTATCTTCGTCTCATCAGACCAGAGAATCTTTTTTCTCATAGTCTGGGAGTCCTCATGTGTTTTTGAGCAAACTCTATGCGGGCTTTCATATGTCTTGCAGTAAAAAGAGGCTTCCGTCGGGCCACTCTGCCATAAAGGCCCGACTGGTGGAGGGCTGCAGTGATAGTTGACTCTGTGGAACTTTCTCTCATCTCCCTACTGCATCTCTGGAGCTCAGCCACAGTGATTTTGGGGTTCTTGTTTACCTCTCTCACCAAGGCTCTTCTACCACGATTGCTCAGTTTGGCTGAATAGCCAGGTCTAGAAAGACTTCTGGTGGTCCCAAACTTCTTCCATTTAAGGATTATGGAGGCCACTGTGCTCTTAGGAAACGAGTAATGCTGAAATTCTTTTGTAACCTTGGCAAGATCTGTGCCTTGCCACAATTCTGTCTATGAGCTCCTTGGGCAGTTCCTTTGAGCTCATGATTCTGATTTGGTCTGACATGCACTGTGAGCTGTGAGGTCTTATATAGACAGGTGTGTGCATTTCCAAATCAAGTCCTATCAGTTTAATTAAACACAGATGGACTACAATGAAGAAGTAGAACCATCTCAAGGAGGATCACAAGGAAATGGACAGCATGTGACGTAAATATGAGTATCTGAGCAAAGGGTCTGAATACTTATGACCATGTGATATCTCAGTTTTTCTTTTTTAATAAATTTGCAAAAATTTCTATATTTGTTTTTTTTCAGTCAAGATGGGGTGCAGAGTGAACTTTAAATCCTTTAAAGCCCATGACATATTAATACGCGTCAGTGCCCTGGGCTTTAAGAGCCTGACCCGTATTAGTACGTCATGGCAATCCTGCGCGCACTCAGGCTGTGCGGACGCGATCGCCGCCGGGTGTCAGCTGATTGTCACAGCTGACACCCAGTACTATGTGCAGGGATCGGTCCTACACCGCTCCCGGAACATTATCCCCTGCAATGCTGCGATCGAAGTCGATCGCAGCATTACGGTGGCTAAGGGGAGGTAATCGGTATACTCACCTCCTCTTCTTGCCTCCAGTGCTGTCTGCTGCAACTTCCCGGATGTTGCCATGACGACCCGATGTCGTCATGACAACATCCGGGTCACCAGACAGCAGGAAGATTTTTTGGTCATGCGCAGTGCATGACCAAACTATCTTCTCACTGTGCAGCGCTGACAGCCTGCATAGCACAGGGATGGTGCTCCATCCCTATGCTATGCAGGCGATCAGAATAAAAAAAAGTGAAAGTCCCATAGTGGGACAAAGTAAACAAATAAAAAAGCTGTCAGAAAGTGAAAAAAAAAAAAAAATTATAAAAATATAAAAAAAAATTAAAAAAAATAATCCACCAAAAATAAAAATATAATGTACCCATCAATAAATATTATTATGAAAAAAACAAACAAACAATAAAAGTACACATATTTGGTATCGCCGCGTCCAGAACGACCTGACCTATAAAATTGTCCCACTAGTTAACCCCTTCAGTAAACACGGTAAAAAAAAAAGAACGAAGCAAAAAACAATGCTTTATCATCATACCGCCAAACAAAAAATGGAATAACACGCGATCAAAAAGACTAATATAAATAAAAATGGTACTGCTGAAAACGTCATCTTGAATAAAGTAATGCAAAAAAATATTTTTTTCTATAAAATAGCATTTATTGTGTAAAAGCGCCAAAACGTAGAAAAATGATATAAATGTGGTACCACTGTAAACGTACTGACCTGAAGAATAAAGCTACCTTATCAATTTTACCACACGTGGAGTAGAATAAAAAAAAAAAAAAACAATTCCTGAATTGTTGGTTTATGTTTCTTCTGCCTCCCAAAAGCTGGAATAGAAAGCGATCAAAAAATGTCACATGCCTGAAAATGGCACCAATAAAAACGTCAACTCATCCCGCAAAAAACAAGCCGTCACATGACTCTGTCGGCCAAAATATGGAAAAAGTATAGCTCTCAAAATATGGCGATGCAAAAACTAGATTTTACAAAATATGTGTCTTTTAGTGTGTGACAGCTGTCAGTCATAAAAACCCGATATGATTCTGGTATCTCTGTAGTCGCACCGACCCGAAGAATAAGGTCGTCTAATCACTTATACGGCACTAGGAATGGTGTAAAAAACAAACGCTAGGGCTGGGGTTGGGGTTAGGGTTGTGCTAATGTTAGGGTTGGGGTTAGGGATGGGGTTAGGGTTGTTTTTTTTTTTTAAAGTAAAAAAAAAAAAAAAAGATGACGATATGGCAACTAGTGTTGAGCGCAAGTGTTCGCTACTTGAGTTTGCATCGAGTGCTCGGGTATGCATTGATTATCGCAGGTGCTCGAGTCTCTGCCCCATATGCTTCACGGCCAAAAAACCTTGCGGGGATTGCCTGCCATGCACAAGCGATCCCCGCATGTTTTTTTGGGGGTGTCTAATAACCGTGAAACATGCGGGCAGGGACTCGAGCATGTCACTCGAGCACCCATGATACATGGTGCATACCTGAGTACCCGATGCAAACTCAAGTGGTGAGCACTTGCGCTCAAGACTAATGACAACTTATTCAATTTGATGACCTAATGTTATCAAATTCTGTGTCGTACCTCTGGGTTCAAAATGTTAACTATACCCCTTGATAAAATCCTTGAGGGGTGTAGTTTCCAAAATGGGGTCACTTGTGGGGGGTTTTCACTATTTAGGCACATCAGGGGCTCTCCAAATGCGACATGGCGTCCGCTCTCGATTTCAGCCGATTTTGCGTTCAAAAAGTCACACAGTGCTCGTTCCCTTCTGAACTCTACCATGCGCCCAAACACTATATTTTCCCTACATATGCGGTATTGGCGTACTCAGGAGAAATTGCACAAAAGTTTTTGGGGTCCATTTTCTCCTCTTACCCTTGTGAAAATAAAAAAATTGGGGCTAAAACATCATTTTTGTGGAAAAAGTTTGATTTTTTTAAAACTTTATAAACTTCTATAAAGGACTTGGGGGTTTCAAGGTGCTCACCACACATCTACATAAGTTCCCTGAGGGGTCTAGTTTCCAAAATGGTGTCACTTGTGGGGGGTTTCCACTGTTTAGGCACATCAGGGGCACATCCGCTAATTATTCAAGCAAATTTTACAATCAAAAAGTCAAATGGTGCTCCTTCCCTTCCGAACCCTGCCACGCGCCCAAACAGTGGTTTTCCCCCACATATGGGGTATCTGCTAACTCAGGAGAAATTGCACAACAAACTGCATAGTGCAATTTCTTCTGTTACCCTTATGAAAATGCAAAAGTGGGGACTGGAAAACATTTTTGTGGGAAAAATGTGAAAATGTTATTTTTACGGCTCAATGTTATAAACTTCTGTGAAGCACCTGGGGGTTCAAGGTGCTCACCACACATCTAGATAAGTTCCCTGAGGGGTCTAGTTTCCAAAATGGTGTCACTTGTGGGGGATTTCCACTGTTTAGGCACATCAGGGGCTCCCCAAATGCAACATGGCGTCCGCTAATTATTCAAGCAAATTTTACATTTAAAAAGTCAAATGGCGCTCCTTCCTTTCCGAACCCTGCCGTGCACCCAAAAAGTGGTTTTCCCCCACATATGGGGTATCTGCTTACTCAGGAGAAATTGCACAACAAACTGCATGGTGCAATTTCTCCTGTTACCCTTATGAAAATGCAAAATTCGGGGATGAAAAACATTTTTGTGGGAAAAGTGTGTAAATTTTTTTTTTACGGCTCAATGTTATAAACTTCTGTGAAGCACCTGGGGGTTCAAAGTGCTCACCACACATCTAGATAAGTTCCCTGAGGGGTCTAGTTTCCAAAATGATGTCACTTGTGGGGAGTTTCCACTGTTTAGGCACATCAGGGGCTCCCCCAATGGCATCCGCTAATTATTCAAGCAAATTTTACATTCAAAAAGTCAAATGGCGCTCCTTCCCTTCCGAACCCTGCCATGCGCTCAAACAGTGTTTTTTCCCCACATATGGGGTATCTGCGTGCCCAGGGGAAATTGCACAACAAATTTTGGGGTCCATTTTTTACTGTTACCCCTGCAAAAATAAAAAAAAAATTGGGTCTAAAGTAACATTTTTGTGAAAAAAGTTAAATGTTAATTTTTTTCTTCCACGTTTCTAAATTTCCTGTGAAGCACCTGAAGGGTTAATAAAGTTCTTGAATGTGGTTTTGAGCACCTTGAGGGGTGCAGTTTTTAGAATGGTGTCACTTTTGGGTTTTTTCTGTCATAAAGACCCCTCAAAGTGACTTTAAATATGATGTGGTCCCTAAAAAAATGGTTTTGTAAATTTTGTTGGAAAAATGAGAAATCGCTGGTCAACTTTTAACCCTTATAGCTCCCGAATAAAAAAAAATTTTGGTTACAAAACTGTGCTGATGTAAAGCAGACATGTGGGAAATGTTATTTATTAATTATTTTGTGTGACATATCTCTCTGATTTAAGGGCATAAAAATTCAAATTTTGAAAATTGCTAAATTTTTGCCAAATTTCCATTTTTTTCACAAATAAACGCAAATGATATCAAAGAAATTTTACCACAATCATGAAGTACAATATGTCACGAAAAAACAATCTCAGAATCAGGGGGATCCGTTGAAGCGTTCCAGAGTAATTACCTCATAAAGTGACAATGGTCAGAATTGTAAAAATTGGCCTGGTCATTAACGTGCAAATCACCTTGGGTTGTAAAGGGGTTAATGAGAAAAAAATTAACTTTTTAGAATTTACCAAATGGCTGCAATGAAACAAAGAGTGAAAAATTTAAAGATGTCTGAATACTTTCCGTACCCACTGTATGGTTGCCACTCCCCCCCCTAACTTCTCCCTCCTTATTTGCCATCATTCTTTAAAGAATTCACTACCAGATCCATCACGTGTCAAATTCAGCTTATTCTTTCTTGTACAGCAATCCCATTTTTTCTTAATTTCACGAATGGCCACTTTTTAAAGGACTAGTAGCACACTGTTCATTCTAGGCTCAAAACGACATTTGTTTCAATTTACTAGGTAATTCCTCTACAGATGTTAATTTATTTTTACCCTGAAAACACATCGATGAGTAGTGTTGAGCGAGCACTAAAATGCTCGGGTGCTCGAAGCTCGGGCCGAGCTCGCCGTGATACTCGGGTGCTCGACCCGAGCAACGAGCCCAATGTTAGTCTATGGGAGACTCGAGCATTTTTGCGGCGGCTCCCCCGGCAGTCTTTTAAAAGCCTAACAAGTGCCCAAAACGATAGTGACAGTGCTCAAATGACATGGGGACAGCATGGGGACCGCCCCAGGAAGCATTTCTGACCCCCAGGTCACTGCTGTCAACAACGTGGTCAGAGGTATTAATACACTTTTATAGGCTCAAAATAAAACATTCAAAAACGAAAGTGAAAGTGCTTTCCTGTGAAATATGTTAAGGATAGTGTTGAGCGATACCTTCCGATATCAGGAAATATCGTATCGGATTGGATCGGACCGATACCCAAAAAGTATCGGATATCGCCGATTCCGATACAGGAAACCAATGCAAGTCAATGGGACACAAATATCGGAATGAAAATAAACCCTTTCTTTCCTTGTAGGTTAATTCTACATGAAGTAAAACAACTAAGAATAATGTAGAATGTATTACGCGAAAAGCCGGCAATTCATCAGCGGCATACACCGGTACCCGACAATTTACAACAGAAAGAATAGAGCTTCACACACAGATTAGATAGATAGAAACATGTCAGTCACATATATATGAAGTACAGTGACAGTGTTGCTTACTGTACTTGTCATTTAGTGTAAAGGATTTATTTAAAAAAATAATTGTGTTTTCATGCACCGTCTCTTTAAAAAAGCCGGCCGGCAATTCAGCTGCGGTACCCGACAATTTATAACAGACAGAATAGAGCTTCACACATAGATTAGATAGATAGAAACATGTCAGTCACATATATATGAAGTACAGTGACAGTGTTGCTTACTGTACTTGTCATTTAGTGTAAAGGATTTATTTAAAAAAATAATTGTGTTTTCATGCACCGTCTCTTTAAAAAAGCCGGCCGGCAATTCAGCTGCGGTACCCGACAATTTAGAACAGAAAGATAGAGCATCACACATAGATTAGATAGATAGAAACATATATATAGTCACATATATATGAAGTACAGTGACAGTGTTGATTACTGTACTGTCATTTAGTGTAAAGGATTTATTTAAAAATATAATAGTGTTTTTAAAAGCTATTAAAATGGGGGACCCCCTCAAAAAAATGACGTGGGGTCCCCCCTAATTTAATAGCTAACAAAGGCTAGGCAGACAGCTGGGGGCTAATATTAATAGCCCAGGAAGGGTGCCATGAATATTGGCCCCCTCCCAGGCTAGAAACACCAGCCGTCAGCCGCCCCAGAAATGGCGCATCCATAGGATGCGCCAATTCTGGCACTTAGCCTCGCTCTTCCCACTGCCCTGTAGCGGTGGCAGTGGGGTAATAGGGTTGGGGTTGATGTCAGCTTATAATGCCAGCTGACATCAAGCCCAGGTTAGTAATGGAGAGGCGTCTATAAGACACCCCCATTACTAACCCCATAGTCAAATTAAAAAAAAAAACACAAACACCCAGAATAAAGGGTGAAATTGAAATAAACACACAATTCTTTATTGTTCTAAATTAAACCATACTTACCATCACGCCCATTCCAGCAGAAGCCAACGATCTCCTGCAATAAAAGAAAAATAATAAAGCAACCTCATCCTTACCTTTCCATGGTTCCCAGGACAGCTCCAGCTCTGCTACATCGAGATGACAGGCTGCACCGCAGCAGAACGCTGCCATCCAGCCTGTCATCCCGCAGACACTGAGAAGCGCAGGCTTGCTTGTGCTCCTCAGTGTCTCTCTCTGACGGCATCCAGATGAGCCGAGTTCATGTCCAATGAACTCGGCTCACCTCATGCACGTCACTGACAGCGTGGGAAAATTCTCCTGCACTCAGCGCTTCAGCGTGAGAATTTTCCCACGCTGTCAGTGACGTGCATGAGGTGAGCTGAGTTCATTGGACATGACCTCACCTCATTCACGTCACTGACAGCGTGGGAAAATTCTCACGCTGAAGCGCTGAGTGCAGGAGAATTTTCCCACGCTGTCAGTGACGTGCATGAGGTGAGCCGAGTTCATTGGACATGACCTCGGCTCATCTTTATGCCGTCACAGAGAGACACTGAGGAGCGCAAGCAAGCCTGCGCTTCTCAGTGTCCACGGGATGACAGGCTGGATGGCAGCGTTCTGCTGCGGTCCAGCCTGTCATCTCGATGTAGCAGAGCTGAAGCTGTCGTGGGAACCATGGTAAGGTAAGGATGATGTTGCTTTATTATTTTTCTTTTATTGCAGGAGATCGTTGGCTTCAGCTGGAATGGGCGTGATGGTAAGTATAGTTTAATTTAGAACAATAAAGAATTGTGTGTTTATTTCAATTAAAGGACTTTTTTCTGGGTGTTGTGTTTTTTTTAAATACTTTACTAGAAATTCATGGTGGTCATGTCTAATATTGGCGTGACCCCATGAATTTCGGGCTTAGGGCCAGCTGATAATGCCAAGCTGGCCTTAACCCCTTTATTACCCAGTGAGCCACCGCACCAGGGCCCTGGATGAGTTGGGTACAGCGCCAGAAGATGGCGCTTCTATGAACGCGCCATTTTCCGGGGTGGCAGCGGACTGCAATTTGCAGCGGGTGGGGCCCAGAAAGCTTGGGCCTCCCTGCTCTGCGGATTCCAGCCCCCAGCTGCCTAGTTGTACCTGGCTGGACACAAAAATAGGGCGAAGCCCCACGTATTTTTTTTTTAAATTATTTCATGAAATTCATGAAATAATTAAGAAAAAAAGGCCTTCCCTATCTTGTTGTGTCCGGCCAGGTACAAATAGGCAGCTGGTGGTTGGGGACAGCCCGTTCCTGCCTGCTGTACCTGGCTGGACACAAATATAGTGCGAAGCCCCACGTCAATTTTTTTTAAATTATTTCATGATATAATTTTTTAAAAAAAGGGCTTCCCTATATTGTTGTGTCCGGCCAGGTACAAATAGGCAGCTGGTGGTTGGGCGCAGCCTGTTCCTGCCTGCTGTACCTGGCTGGACACAAATATAGGGCGAAGCCCCACATCAATTTTTTTTTAATTATTTCATGAATTTCCTGAAATAATTAAAAAAAAATTGACTTGGGGCTTCACACTATATTTGTGTCCAGCCAGGTACAGCAGGCAGGAACGGGCTGCCCCCAACCACCAGCTGCCTATTTGTACCTGGCCGGACACAACAATATAGGGAAGCCCTTTTTTTCTTTATTATTTCATGAATTTCATGAAATAATTAAAAAAAAAAATACGTGGGGCTTCGCCCTATTTGTGTGTCCAGCCAGGTACAACTAGGCAGCTGGGGGATGGAATCTGCAGCGCAGGGAGGCCCAAGCTTTCTGCCCCCCCCGGTGCAAATTGCAGTCCGCAGCCACCCCGGAAAATGGCGCGTTCATAGAAGCTGGATGCTGTACCTGGCTGGCATACAAAAATATGGCAAAGCCCACGTCAAAATTTTTGGGAAAAATTAATTAAAAAATAAATAATAATTTAGGGACTGCATCTTTATTAACTCCTCAAAGTCATTTAGTGTTAAAATAAAGGATTTATTTAAAAAAAATTGGCGTGGGGATCCCCCATAATTTTAGGCTCTAGCGGAGGTTAAGCAGACGGCTGGGGCAGATGTTTGAAGCCTGGGAAGTGGGTAATACCCACGGAGCTCCCCAGGCTACTAATATGAGCCCCCAGCTGAATACCTAGCCTTTACTAGCTATTAAAATGGGGGACCCCCCCAAAAAATGACGTGGGGTACCCCCTATTTAATAGCTAGCAAAGGCTAGGCAGACAGCTGGGGGCTGATATTAATAGCCCAGGAAGGGTGCCATGAATATTGGCCCCCTCCCAGGCTAGAAACACCAGCCGTCAGCCGCCCCAGAAATGGCGCATCCATAGGATGCGCCAACTCTGGCACTTAGCCTCGCTCTTCCACGCTGCCCTGGTGCGGTGGCAGGGGGTAATAGGGTTGGGGTTCATGTCAGCGCCAGCTGCTATGAAGCACAGGTTAGTAATGATGGGCGTCTTTAAGACACCCCCATTACTAACCTACAAAGTGTTAAAAAGAAAAAACACACACTACACCCAGAAAAAAATAATTTATTTGAAATAAAACACACAATTTTATTTAATTCTTAGTTTACTAAAAAAAAATAGTTACCTGTCCACGTTTCTGCGCTGATCTCCCATGCACAGCTGTCACATCTGGAGATGGTGACAGCTGTCATTGCTGCTGTAAGCTCACGCTGCCGGGAACACGTCCGCTCCCGGCAGCGGGAGCCACTGACTGAGGTCACCGGAGTGCATTCAGGCAGCGCAGCTCCGGAGACCTCCTTTACGGCACTGCTGTACCGTGGGAATTTCTCACGATACAGCAGGGCCGTAAAGGAGCTAACCGGAGCAGCGCTGCCTGAACTCCGGCGAACCCTTACGGCCCCATCATTCTAGCGGCGGCAGCGGTTCAGAGCGGTCACATTCTGTGTGGCTGCTCTAAACTGGAGATCTTCGTGGGACACTCGTGGACTACTACGGAGGGGTAAGGATAAGGTTGTGGTTTATTATTTTATATTTTATTACAGGAGATCGATGGCTTCGGGGAATTAGGTGTCTAGGTGAGTATAGGTGTAGTTTTTTATTTTTTACTTTATTTTAGGTGGCGATCGGCGGGGACAGGTAATGTATGAACTAATTTATTGTAGGTAACCACTGGCCACCAATGACATGTATTTAAAATTTATTGGGGACACAGTAGGGCAATTTATATAGCAGGATCAGGCTGATGGGAACTACTGCTCCCATTGAGCTGATCCTGCTGGCACGAGTGGACCGGGGACAGACATAGGCCGATAGGAGTAGTAGTGTCACATCGGCCTATGTCTGCCTGCACGCACACACCCGCACACATCGCACAGACACCGCACACACTCGAAGACATCGCACAGACACCGCGCACACCCGCACACATCCGCAGACATCGCACACACTCGCAGACACACGCACAGACACCCACACACACCAATCATGACGGGCTGATCGTCTGGGAGGTGACGCTGTGCGGCCAGCCAATCACTGTAATGCCCACAAACAACATGGCTGCGGCATTACAGTGACTGGCTGGCAATCCCTGCATGTTCAATGGCTCTGTAAAGAGCACCAAACATGCAGGGCGGAGACCCGAGCTCCCGCCCGAGTAACCCGGAAATGCTCGGTGCTCGCCGAACATCCCGAGTAGCGTGATGCTCGGGCGAGTACCGAGCAGTGTCGAGCATGTTCGCTCAACACTAATCTAATACATAGCTTTTGGAAGAATTTATACAAAGTAGTTATTAAATCGGACAAATTTAGTGTTTTAATTGGAACAAATCCCAAACCTTTTGTTAATGATTTCTCAGCGGCAGTAAATTGTCTAGATAAGATGTTAAGCTCATCTGTTTTTCTTCATCCCTTTGTTTCGGTACCGCAACTCTAGGGATTGTCCCTTTTGCTATACTGCTCCCATTGATGTATGTCTCTTCCTGGAACGTTGTATATCCTTAAAAAAAAACAGGTGATTGATCCAAACTTTTTTCCTTTCGCTAGCTGATCGTAACCGCATGTGATATTTACTCCTTTCGAAGTGCTCACAATCAGTTCTTTCCTGTTTAGTATCCACTTATCCAACACTTTGGTTGGTTTAATCATGTCCTCTTTCTTTCTTTTGCCTATGTTTATTCGTTTTTAATTCCACTTGTGACCTCAAAAGAAGAAATTGAGACTTTATCTTAATTCTCAATTTTTGTTTTTTTCTTCTTTTACACTAGTAATTGGCAACTGTAAATGTTATGTAGTTAGCAACATTAAACCGAGCGAACCACTATTGTATAGGGTATACCAGTTTAGTTTATGAGGAGAGACAATAGTAGATATTTTTGAGCATAAGCATCAAGTTTTCGAGTTAAAATGGATTGTTTTGGAAGACAGATGTTCACCCATTGAGAAGAGAAACCTATAGGATAAATACACTTGATACAATCATTTTATATTAGGTCAGTATTGACCTATCTGGATTATGCATCTTTTGGTGGGTTTCACTTAATTGTGGTTAAGACATTTTAATATAGCATTTTACAGTAGTGTACAAAATAATAGCAGTGTGTTCAAAAACATGAGTTAAGCACAAAATCTTTATGCTAGTTTTTATTTCCCTACATTGGGAACATTGCACACAGTTTTCTAATTCAAAACATGAAGAGAAATGTATATAATTTTTAATTGCTTTGCAGAAATAGCAAAAAATGAACATTGGGCTGTTCTAAAAAATAGAAGTGTCTGCATTTGTCTTTACAAACTCACAATATGTACCCTTTTTTTGTTTGAGGATTTAGTATTCCTGCGAAAACTAACCTAATGTTTAGTTTTCCACCACAGTTTTTAGAACTGCTTCACGTCTATGTTGCATAGAGTCAACCAACTTCTGTCACATGTCAACTGTTATTCCAGCCCCAGATGCTTTGACTACATGCGACAATTTTTGGCATTTGTTGGCTATGCCGCCGAAACAGCATTTTTAATGTCACACCACAGGTGTTCTATCGGATTCAGGTCCAGGGATTGGGATGGCCACTCCATAACCTCAATTTTGTTGGACTGGAACCAAGATTCTGCTTGTTTACTGGTGTGTTTAGGGTCGTTGTCTTGTTGAAACACCCATTTCAAGGGCATATCCTCTTCAGCGTAAGGCAACATGACTTCTTCAAGCATTTTAATATATACAAACTAGTCCATGATCCCTGGTATGCGGTATATAGGTCCGGCAACATAGTAAGAGAAACATGCCCATATCATGATGCTTGCACCACCATGCTACACTGTCTTCAGAGTGTACTGTGGCTTGAATGCAGAGTTTGGGGGTAATTTGACGAACTGTCTGTGGCAATTGGACCCAAAAAGAACAATTTTACTTTTATCAGTCCACAAAATGTTTCTCCATTTCTCTTTAGGCCAGTTGATGTGTTCTTTTTCATCCTGGAGCTGATCATTGGTTGGGCCTTTTCCATTCTGGCTATTCTTTGATCCATTCGAATGGTAGTCTTCCGTTTTCTTCCACGTCTCTCTGGTTTTGCTTTCCATTTTAAAGCATTGGAGATCATTTTAGTTGAACAGCCTAGCATTGTCTGCACTTCTTTATAAGTTTTACACTCTTCAATCAACTTTTTCAGCAAACTACGCTGTTCTTCTGAACAATGTCTCAAATGACCCATATTTCTCAGGCTTTCAAGGGGAAATGCATGTACAACATGTGCTGGCTTCTGTATCTTCACAGAATGAATAACCTCAGTGTGATGGCTTGGGCATGTATGGCTACCAGTGGCACTGGGTCACTAGTGTTTATTGATGATGTGACACAGGACAGAAGCAGCCGAATGAATTCTGATGTATTCAGAGCCATACTGTGTGCTCAGATCCAGCCAAATGCAGCCAGACTGATTGGTCGTCGTTTCATACTACAGATGGACAATGACCCAAAACATAAAGCCAAAGCAACCCAGGAGTTTATTAAAGCAAAGAAGTGGAATATTCTTGAATGGCCAAGTCAGTCACCTGATCTCAACCCAATTGAGCATGCATTTCACTTGTTAAAGACTAAACTTCAGATACAAAGGCCCACAAACAAACAGCAACTGAAAACCACCGGTGTGAAGGCCTGGCAGAGCATCAAAAAGGAGGAAACACAGCGTCTGGTGATGTCCATGAGTTCAAGACTTCAGGCAGTCATTGTCAACAAAGGGTTTTCAACCAAGTACTAGAAATGAACATTTTATTTACAATTATTTCATCTGTCCAATTACTTTTGGTCCCTTTAAAAACAGGGTCGCACATGTTAAGGAGCTGAAACTCCTAAACACTTCATCCAATTTTAATGTGGATACCCTCAAATGAAAGCTGAAAGTCTGAACTTCAACTGCATCTGAATTGCTTTGTTTAAAATTCATTGTGGTAATGTCTAGAACCAAAATTAGAGAAATGTTGTCTCTGTCCATATATATATGGACCTAACTGTACATGAGTTAAGCTTGAAGCTGGATGCATATGCTTGAAAAAGGGGTGATCCTCAAAATGTCACAACAGCTGTAGGTGCTTAATTATAACAAAGAAGCGCCTCTCCCAACATTCTGGCTTAATATTATAAGTCAAGGAAGATCGACAAAGATTTCACATGGGTGATTATATTGGTGGCTGTATTTGAGATTTTGTGATGGAAAATCTTCATGATGGATATACCTTAATACTTTTTTTAATATATTTTAAATTTCGTGCGTTCTTTTTTTTTTTTTTTTAACGGGATCTGCTAGCACCCAGCAATCAGACTGTGATTGTGCAAATCAGAATTTTGTCAGATCTGCACATTTCTAGTTAACACCAATGCAGTGATGGCAGCTACCCCATTAGAAAGAGGATTTTTTTGTTTGAGCTCTTGTGATAAACCTTCACAACACAGGTGAGATGTTGAATTATTCAAGGCTATTAGCAAGTAGGAGCACTTGCACAAAAGGGGGTATGTTGGTGAGTATATTGGGTGGGAGACTAATACTTTTGCTTGTTTCTACTAATAGTTTATTGGTGATTAAGAATACTGAGAACATTACTATAAATAGCTTAAATTAAAAAAGGGTAGGTAGGTTTGCCTACAGTTCTGCTCCATGTAATAAATGTTTTTTAAAGGCTGTTTGAATAAAGAATCAATAGACTTTTCATACCATTTGGGTGGACCTACAATAATTCCTCTTTCTGAAGCAAGCAGTGCTCTGAAGTGCAGTCCATGGCAGAGAAGTCAGAAGTGTTTTACCCCTACACACATTAGAAATGTCAATTTATTTCCTGGGCAGGGGTCCGCATGTGTGAAGGAGGCTCAGGAGCTGAGCTCCCTCCCCATACCGTGGATGCAGGACCGGCGTCAGCACCCGGGCAAGTGCCGGGGCCCTGAGCAAGCAGGGGGGCCCACTGGCGGTTGCGCACCCCGCCGGGCTATGGGCGGAGGAGAGCGGTGTCAGCGCCCGCCCTTCTCCGCTGCTTGCACTGGGCCCCGGCAGCCGGATACTAACCTCTCCCCGTGCCTCGGCAGATCCACTGTCTTCCTGCTCTGCGCTCCCTGTGACGTCTCAGGTCAGAGGGCGCGGTGACGTCTTTCCACCGCGCGCTCCCCTGAGCCATCACAGGGAGCACAGAGCGGGACGACGCCGGCAACGCTGGAGTCCGGACCCGAGCAGCGGGCAGCAGGTGAGAAGGAGGGAGGTGAGTATTTGATTTATTTATTTTTTTAATGTATGGAGGCATGGGGCATAATATGGGGGGGGGGTGACATCCTGCATGGGGCATAATATGGGGGGGTGACATCTTGCATGGGGCATTATAAAGAGAGGAGGGGTGACATCCTGCATGGGGCATTATAAAGAGAGGGGGGGTGACATCCTGCATGGGGCATTATAAAGAGAGGGGGGGTGATATCCTGCATGGGGCATTATAAAGAGAGGGGGGGTGACATCCTGCATGGGGCATTATAGAGAGAGGGGGTGACAGCCTGCATGGGGCCTTATAAAGAGGGGGGGTACATCCTGCATGGGGCATTATAAAGAGAGGGGGGGTGACATCCTGCATGGGGCATTATAAAGAGAGGGGGGGTGACATCCTGCATGGTGCATTATAGAGAGAGGGGGTGACAGCCTGCATGGGGCCTTATAAAGAGGGGGGGATACATCCTGCATGGGGCATTATAAAGAGAGGGGGGGTGACATCCTGCATGGGGCATTATCAAGAGAGGGGGGTGACATCCTACATGGGGCATTATAAACAGAGGGGGGTGACATCCTGCATGGGGCATTATAGAGAGAGGGGGTGACATCCTGCATGAGGCCTTATAAAGAGGGGGGTACATCCTGCATGGGGCATTATAAATAGAGGGGGGTGACATCCTGCATGGGGCATTATAAAGAGAGGGGGGTGACATCCTGCATGGAGCATTATAAAGAGAGGGGGTGACATCCTGCATGGGGCATTATAAAGAGGGGGGTGACATCCTGCATGGGGCCTTATAAAGAGGGGGGGTACATCCTGCATGGGGCATTATAAAGAGGAGGGGTGACAGCCTGCATGGGGCATTATAAGGTGGGGAACAGCCTGCATGGGGCATTATAAGGGGGGGGACAGCCTGCATAGTGCATTATGTGGGGGGAACAGCCTGCATGGAGCATTATAAGGGGGGGACAGCCTGTATGGGGCATTATGTGGGGGGATAACTGCCTGCATGGAGCATTATAAGGGGGGGCAGCCTGTATGGGGCATTATGTGGGGGGTAACAGCCTGCATGCAGCATTATATGGGGGCCAGTATCCTGTATGGAGCGTTATAAGGGGACCAGTATCCTGTATGGAGCGTTATATGGGGACCAGTATCCTGTATGGAGTGCTATATGGGGGCCAGTATCCTGTAATGAGCTTTATAAGGGGACCAGTATCCTGTATGGAGCGTTATATGGGGGCCAGTATTCTGTATGGAGTCTTATATGGGGGCCAGTATTCCGTATGGAGCCTTATATGGAGGCCAGTATTCTGTATGGAGCATTATATGGGGGCCAAGTATTCCGTATGGAGCCTTATATTGGGGCCAGTATTCCGTATGGGGCCTTATATGGGGGCCAGTATTCCGTATGGGGCCTTATATGGGGGCCAGTATTCTGTATGGGGCCTTATATGGGGGCCAGTATTCCGTATGGGGCCTTATATGGGGGCCAGTATTCTGTGTGGAGCGATTCACTGGTTTCTGAGCTATTGTGGAATCTACAATAGATATCGCTCATGTAATGTAAGAAGTGAAATCTTTGCATTGTACTATATATATATATTTCTCTGCGGTATCTGTGCATCATGAATCGTGGTATGTATTAAAGGGGCCCACTGAGACTCTTTCGCCCGGGGCCCAGAAAAACCTGGAGCCGGCCCTACGTGGATGCCAGCTATTTTACATATCATCTGTGTCTAATAGCCACTGCCAAAGCCTAGTTTCATCTGTGGCTGTTAACAATTTGGATGCTGCTGTCAAACTATCACAGAAACATTTAAATGGAATGCAAGCTGGTGCTCACATGCATCAGCCTCCTGCAACACAATTGCAGGGGACCGATGGGCTACCATGGCAGCTGGAGGCCTGCTGAAAGCCTCCATAGCTCCCATTATGGTATTCCTGTGAAGCTCAGCCGTAGACTGATCTCTATAGGAGACAATGGTTTTCACTAAATACTTAAATAGTGTGGTATTGCAGCTTCAAGTCCCCTAAGGGGACTAAAAAAAATGTTAAAAATAAAACATTTTTAAAAATCGACAATAGCCCAAGTTTTCTCTCCTTCAAAAAATAAAAATAAAATATAAATATATTTTGGTATTGCTGTCTCCGTAAATGTGCGATCTATGAAAAAGTAGAGTCAACACTTACAATAATCACCATAAAGAGAAAAAAATTAAAAAAATTAAAATGCCAAATCTGTGGGGAGAGGGGAGAATTAAATTACACCCCTGTGGAATTTCATCTACAGGTCCACTGACTATTTTGCACCCACTGGTGTTTTCCAGAAATGAGCACACGTTGTAGAGTGAAATTGCAAATTTACCTTTGTAGTGTTCAATACATTGTGGCTAGAATGTGCCTCTGGAGACATGCACTCCAATAATTAAGGGGGATCTCCCTGCTACAGTAATGCCATACACCACCTGAAGATAGGTAACACTGGGAAGGAAGGGGATTTGGATGTAGGAATGCAGATTTCACCATTTAATTTTTTTAGTTGGGGGCATGGGAGGAGGTATACTGTTTTTCCAGAGCCTTTTGACTACCAGTAACAGGAAATTCACTGTTTATGTTTACAGGTAATAGACCTGAGTGACTAGTTTTTTTGTTTTTTTTTTGGGGGGGGGGTTTATTGGTACTATTGTACTCTGTAATCGCACAGACCCGAATAATAAATCTGCCTTATCACTTATACCACACGGTAAACTGCGCAAAAATACAAATTATTTTTGTACTGCTGTCTATTTGTTCATTCTGCCTCCCAACAATTTAAATAAGGCTCGGCTCACATTTATCCTGTGCTCTCCTCTGAGCACTTACGTCGGGGTTTCTGTGTAAATTCCCCAAAACCGTGATTCAGACAAAATCCCTGACAGAACCACTCACTATAATGAGGTAGATGGAGTCACTTTTGACTCTGTCTGGTCTCTGTTGCGGCAGTGTCCCATCACTTCAGGTGTCTTTTTAGCGCACATGCGTGGACAACCACAGTTCTGTGGATGCTGTGAAAATATGGATACTACCAGAACCGGACAGCAAACAGAGTCCAAAGCGTCTCCATCTGCCTCATTATAGTGAATGGTTCCTCTGGGGGTTTCGTCTGAATCGCATTTATGTCGGGGTTTCTGTGTAAATCCTACAAAAGTGCTCTACATAAAACACAAGAATGTGATCCCAGCCTTATACTGAAAGTGCTCAAAAAATGTTATGTACCCCAAAAATTTTTCCAATAAAAACTCCCTCACAAAATCAGCCCCCACTTAGGTCCATCATCTGTCTCTGGAAATATAGGGGGTTCCCACATTATTTGTAGAATAAAGACTCTGGAAAAGCGACATAGCTCCCACCGCCCCCAAATAAAATTCTGTGAAATCTGCATTCCCAAATACAAATCCCCCTTCTTCTGAACCTCACTGTGCCTAAACCGCAGTAAGCGGTCACATGTTTCTTAAGTGTTCTTTCTCCGCTACAATAATGTCAATTTATGGGGTGCATGTCTCCAGAAGCACAAGCTGGGCACAATGTATAAGAGCACTACACTGTATGAGGGCACAAAGTATGGGCACTACACTGGCATATTTGCAATTCTCCAGAAAAAAAGCCTGGTGTGGATGTTACAAAATAGTCGCTGCAGCCATAGATGAATTCATTAAGAGGTGCAAATTCTACAAGATGGCCACTTTTGGGGTTTTGTTGCTGTTCTGGCACCTTAGGGGCACCATAAACAGCTCCCACAAATTATTATATGGCTCTAAAAGCCAAATAGCGCTTCTCAGCCCTGACGTGAGGCCAAACAGTAGTTTCTGACAACATATGGGGAATTACAGCATTCAGGAGAAATTGCACAATAAATTGTGGGGTCTAGTTTCACCTATTAACCCTTGTATAAGTAGCAAATTTGTAGCAAATAAAAAAATTACACTTTTACAAATAAAATGTTTTTCTACATCCCAATGTTATAAAATTCTGTGAGGCACATGTGCATTCAAAATACTCACTACACCCCCTAGATGAATTCCAGAACCAGTGAAGTTTCCAATATGCGGTCACTTTTGGGGGTTGCTGCTGTTCTGGTACCTCAGGGGCTTGGCTAATGGTGTCCACAATCAATTCAAGCAGAATCAGCATTCTAAAAGCCAAGTAGCGCTCCTTCCCATCTGATCCCTGCTGTGTGCTCAAACAGTAGTGTACAACCACATATGGGGATACTGCCACATTCGATAAAAAATGCATACAATTTTCTCCTATTACCCTTCGAGTAAATGATAAATTTGGTGCTAAAACAGTATTTTAGTGGAAAAAAATTAATTTTTCCTTTTCACATCTAAATGGTATAAAGTTATGTGAATCACCTAAAGGTTAAAAGTGCTCAGTACACCCCTAGATGAACTCCGCGAGGAGTCTAGTTTCCAAAATGGGGTCACTTGTGGGGGTTTCTGCTGTTGTGGTACCTCAGGGGCTCTGCAAATGCAACATGTTGCCTGTAATCTATTCCAGCCAAATTTACATTCCAAATACCAAATGTGGCTTCTTCCCTTCTAAGCTGTGCTGTGTGTCCAAACTGACTTCTTGACTACATGTGGGGTATCGGCAGGCTCAAAAAAAGTGGGTAAGAAACTGTGGGGTCCACTTTTTCATGTTACCTCTTGCAAAAGTGAAAAATTTGGGGCTAAAGCAACATTTTCTTGAAAAAAATGAAAATTATCAGTATAATGACTTTATGTTATCAAATTCTGTGTAGTACCTGTGAGTTCAAAATGCTCACTATACCACTGAATAAAATCTGTGAGCGGTATAGTTTTCAAAATGGGGTAACTTGTGGGCGTTTTCTCCTGTTTGGGTGCCTTTGGGGCCATGCAAATGCAACATGGTGATGACAATCTATTTCAACCAAATTTGTGTTCCAAAATTCAAATAGTGCTCCTTCCCTTCCGAGCCCTGCTTTTTGTCCAAACAGAGGTTTCTGACCACATGTGGGGTATCAGCACGCTCAGAAGAAAATAGGTAGCAAATTTTGGGGTTCATTTTCTTGAGCTATTCCTTGTAAAAGTGAAAAAAAGTGGGACTAAAGCAAGATTTTAGAGTAATAATTGCAATTATTTTTTCATTCGACTTTGTATTCATTCCTGTCAAGCACCTGAAGGGTTAAAACATTTTCCTGACAGCAGTTTTGAAGTATTTGAGGGGTGCAGTTTTTAAAATGGTATCACTTTTGGGAAGTTTCCAATATATAGGCCCCTCAATGTCCATTTAAATCTGATTAGGTCCCTAAAGAAACAGGTTTTGTAAATTTCTTGAAAAAAATGAGAAATTGCTACTAAACCTTTTAATTCTTCTAACATCCTAACGAAAGGAAATGACGTTTGAAAAATTATGCAGCTGTAAAGTAGACATATGGGAAATATTATTTATTAATTATTTTGTACAGCATGACTAACTGGTTTAAGGATATAAAGATTAAAAGACGTAATTTTCTGAAAACTTTATAAAGTGAGTATTACACAACCACTCAACGGATCCCTTCACATCAGGTATCATATTAATCAGCATCACAGTGCCATTATAGTCGTGCCTTTAGTTTATAGGTTTCCTTTAACCCCTTTACAACCCAAGGTGGTTTGCACGTTAATGACCAGGCCAATTTTTACAATTCTGACCACTGTCACTTTACGAGGTAATTACTCTGGAACGCTTCAACGGATCCCCCTGATTCTGAGAGTGTTTTTTCATGACATATTGTACTTCATGCTTGTGGTAAAATTTCTTCGATATCACTTGTGTTTATTTGTGAAAAAAAGGAAATTTGGAGAAAATGTAGAAAATTTTGCAATTTTCAAAATTTGAATTTTTATGCCCTTAAATCAGAGAGATATGTCACACAAAATAATTAATAAATAACATTTCCCACATGTCTACTTTACATCAGCACAATTTTGGAATCAAAATTTATTTATTTTTTATTGAGGAGCTATAAGGGTTAAAAGTTGACCAGCGATTTCTCATTTTTCCAACAAAATTTACAAAACCATTTTTTTAGGGACCACATCATATTTAAAGTCACTTTGAGGGGTCTTTATGACAGAAAAAGCCCAAAAGTGACACCATTCTAAAACTGGACCCCTCAAGGTGCTCAAAACCACATTCAAGAACTTTATTAACCCTTCAGGTGCTTCACAGGAATTTTTGGAATGTGGAAGAAAAAAATTAACATTTAACTTTTTTCACAAAAATGTTACTTTAGACCCATTTTTTTTCATTTTCGCAGGGGTAACAGGAAAAAATGGACCCAAAAATGTAATGTTCAATTTCCCCTGGGCACGCAGATACCCGATATGTGGGGAAAAACCACTGTTTGGGCGAACGGCAGGGTTTGGAAGGGAAGGAGCGCCATTTGACTTTTTGAATGTAAAATTAGCTTGAATAATTAGCGGATGCCATGTTGCATTTGGGGAGCCCCTGATGTGCCTAAACAGTGGAAACCCCCCATAAGTGATACCATTTTGGAAACTAGACCCCTGAGGGAACATATCTAGATGTGTGGTGAGCACCTTGATCCCCCAGGTGCTTCACAGAAGTTTATAACATTGAGCCGTAAAAATAAAATTTTCACATTTTTCCCACAAAAATGTTTTTCAGCCCCCACTTTTGCATTTTCATAAGGGTAACAGAAGAAATTGCACTATGCAGTTTGTTGTGCAATTTCTCCTGAGTTAGCAGATACCCCATATGTGGGGGAAAACCACTGTTTGGGCGCGCGGCAGAGTTCGGAAGGGAAGGAGCGCCATTTGACTTTTTAAATGTAAAATTTGCTTGAATAATTAAGGATGTGCCCCTGATGTGCCTAAACAGTGGACACCATTTTGGAAACTAGACCCCTCAGGGAACTTATCTAGATGTGTGGTGAACACCTTGAACCCCCAAGTCCTTTACAGAAGTTTATAACATGGAGCCGTGAAAATAAAAAAATCAAACTTTTTCCACAAAAATGATGTTTTGCCCCAATTTTTTTATTTTCACAAGGTTAAGAGGAGAAAATGGACCCCAAAAACGGCAGAGCTCAGAAGGGAAGGAGCACTGTGTGACTTTTTGAACGCAAAATCGTCTGGAAACGAGAACGGACGCCATGTCGCGTTTGGAAAGCCCCTGATGTGCCTAAATAGTGGAAACCCCCCACAAGTGACCCCATTTTGGAAACTACACCCCTCAAGGATTTTATCAAGGGGTATAGTTAACATTTTGAACCCAGAGGTACGACACAGAATTTGATAACATTAGGTCATCATATTGAATAAGTTGTCATTAGTCTTGAGCGCAAGTGATCACTACTTGAGTTTGCATCGGGTACTCAGGTATGCACCATGTATCACGGGTGTTCAAGTGAAATGTTCGAGTCCCCGCCCGCATGTTTCACGGTTATTAGACACCCCAAAAAAAACATGCTGGGATCGCTCATGCATAGCAGGCAATCCCCGCAAAGTTTTTTAGGCCGCGAAGCATATGGGGCGGAGACTCGAGCACCTGCGATACTCAATGCATACCCGAGCACCCGACGCAAACTCAAGTAGTGAGCACTTGCGTTCAACACTAGTTGCCATATCGTCATCTTTTTTTTTTTATTTGCTTTTGAAAAAAAAAAACAACCCTAACCCCAACCCTAACATTAGCACAACCCTAACCCCAACCCCAGCCCTAGCGTTTATTTTTTACGCCGTTCCTAGTGCGGTATAAGTGATTAGACGACCTTATTCTTCGGGCCGGTGTGACTGCAGAGATACCAGAATCATATTGGGTTTTTATGATTGACAGCTGTCACACACTAAAAGACACATATTTTGTAAAATCTAGTTTTTGCATCGCCATATTTTGAGAGCTATAATTTTTCCACATTTTAGCCGACAGAGTCATGAGTAGAGATGAGCGGTGTTCGACTAGAACTGTTCGCCAATCTCAAATTCGAGCTGTTTTGGGCGGTGTTCGAGTTGTTCGACGAACCCGAACGATTTGCAAAAAATTCGGCTGTTCGAGGTTATGTTCGATAACTGTTCGTGCACCAAAAGCGTGTCCTGCATGTCTGGCGCTATTTAGAGCACCAATCATGCAGGGATTGTCTGCCACTCACTGTAATGCCACAGCCATGGTGGTTGTGGCATTACAGTGATTGCCCAAATCGATGGGAACAGTGCCAACAGTGAAACATGAAAAGCCGGCAATTCAGCAGCGGCATACACCTGTACCCAACAATTTAGAACCGAAAGAATAGAGCTTCACACATAGATTAGATAGATATAAACATGTCAGCCACATATATACGAAGTACAGTGAAAGTGCTGCTTACTGTACTTGTCATTTAGCGTAAAGGATTTATCAAAAAAAATAATAGTGTTTTCATGCACCGTCTCTTTAAAAAAGCCGGCCGGCAATTCAGCATCGGTACCCGACAATTTATAACAGACAGAATAGAGCTTCACACATAGATTAGATAGATAGAAACATGTCAGTCACATATATATGAAGTACAGTGATAGTGTTGGTTACTGTACTTGTCATTTAGTATTAAAATAAAGGATTTATTATTAAAAAAATTGGCGTGGGGTTCCCCTTAATTTTAGGCTCTAGCGGAGGTTAAGCAGACGGCTGGGGCAGATGTTTGAAGCCTGGGAAGGGGGTAATACCCACGGAGCTTCCCAGGCTACTAATATCAGCCCCCAGCTGAATACATAGCCTTTACTAGCTATTAAAATGGGGGACCCCCCCAAAAAAATGACGTGGGGTCCCCCCTAATTTAATAGCTAGCAAAGGCTAGGCAGACAGCTGGGGGCTGATATTAATAGCCCAGGAAGGGAGCCATGAATATTGGCCCCCTCCCAGGCTAGAAACACCAGCCGTCAGCCGCCCCAGAAATGGCGCATTCATAGGATGCGCCAATTCTGGCACTTAGCCTCGCTCTTCCACGCTGCCCTGGTGCGGTGGCAGGGGGTAATAGGGTTAGGGTTGATGTCAGCTTATAATGCCAGCTGACATCAAGCCCAGGTTAGTAATGGAGAGGCGTCTATAAGACACCCCCATTACTAACCCCATAGTCAAAGTTAAAAAAAACACAAACACCCAGAATAAAGTCCTTTAATTGAAATAAAGACACAATCCTTTATTGTTCTAAATTAAACCATACTTACCGTCACGCCCATTCCAGCTGAAGCCAACGATCTCCTGCAATAAAAGAAAAATAATAAAGCAACCTCATCCTTACCTTTCCATGGTTCCCATGACAGCTTCGGCTCTGCTACATCGAGATGACAGGCTGGACCGCAGCAGAACGCTGCCATCCAGCCTCTCATCCCGCAGACACTGAGAAGCGCAGGCTTGCTTGCGCTGCTCAGCGTCTCTCTGTGACGACATCCAGATGAGCCGAGTTCATGTCCAATGAACTCGGCTCACCTCATGCACGTCACTGACAGCGTGGGAAAATTCTCACGCTGAAGCGGTGAGTGCAGGAGAATTCTCCCACGCTGTCAGTGACGTGCATAAGGTGAGCTCATGTCCAATGAACTCAGCTCACCTCCTGCACGTCACTGACAGCGTGGGAGAATTCTCCTGCACTCAGTGCTTCAGCGTGAGAATTCTCCCACGCTGAAGCGCTGAGTGCAGGAGAATTTTCCCACGCTGTCAGTGACGTGCATAAGGTGAGCTCATGTCCAATGAACTCAGCTCACCTCCTGCACGTCACTGACAGCGTGGGAGAATTCTCCTGCACTCAGCGCTTCAGTGTGAGAATTCTCCCACGCTGAAGCGCTGAGTGCAGGAGAATTTTCCCACGCTGTCAGTGACGTGCATGAGGTGAGCCGAGTTCATTGGACATTAACTCGGCTCATCTGGATGCCCTCACAGAGAGACACTGTGGAGCGCAAGCAAGCCTGCGCTTCTCAGTGTCTGCGGGATGACAGGCTGGATGGCAGCGTTCTGCTGCGGTCCAGCCTGTCATCTCGATGTAGCAGAGCTGAAGCTGTCATGGGAACCATGGAAAGGTAAGGATGATGTTGCTTTATTATTTTTCTTTTATTTCAGGAGATCGTTGGCTTCAGCTGGAATGGGCGTGATGGTAAGTATGGTTTAATTTAGAACAATAAAGGATTGTGTCTTTATTTCAATTAAAGGACTTTATTCTGGGTGTTTGTGTTTTTTTTAACTTTGACTATGGGGTTAGTAATGGGGGTGTCTTATAGACGCCTCTCCATTACTAACCTGGGCTTGATGTCAGCTGGCATTATAAGCTGACATCAACCCCAACCCTATTACCCCCTGCCACCGCACCAGGGCAGCGTGGAAGAGCGAGGCTAAGTGCCAGAATTGGCGCATCCTATGAATGCGCCATTTCTGGGGCAGCTGACGGCTGGTGTTTCTAGCCTGGGAGGGGGCCAATATTCATGGCTCCCTTCCTGGGCTATTAATATCAGCCCCCAGCTGTCTGCCTAGCCTTTGCTAGCTATTAAATTAGGGGGGACCCCACGTCATTTTTTTGGGGGGGTCCCCCATTTTAATAGCTAGTAAAGGCTATGTATTCAGCTGGGGGCTGATATTAGTAGCCTGGGAAGCTCCGTGGGTATTACCCCCTTCCCAGGCTTCAAACATCTGCCCCAGCCGTCTGCTTAACCTCCGCTAGAGCCTAAAATTAAGGGGAACCCCACGCCAATTTTTTTAATAATAAATCCTTTATTTTAATACTAAATGACAAGTACAGTAACCAACACTATCACTGTACTTCATATATATGTGACTGACATGTTTCTATCTATCTAATCTATGTGTGATGCTCTATCTTTCTGTTCTAAATTGTCGGGTACCGCTGCTGAATTGCCGGCCGGCTTTTTTAAAGAGACAGTGCATGAAAACACTATTATTTTTTTAAATAAATCCTTTACACTAAATGACAAGTACAGTAAGCAACACTATCACTGTACTTATTATATATGTGACTGACATGTTTCTATCTATCTAATCTATGTGTGAAGCTCTATTCTTTCTGTTCTAAATTGTCGGGTACAGATGCTGAATTGCCGGCCGGCTTTTTTAAAGAGACGGTGCATGAAAACACTAATATTTTTTTTAATAAATCCTTTACACTAAATGACAAGTGCAGTAACCAACACTGTCACTGTGCTTCTTATATGTGTGACTGACATGTTTCTATCTATCTAATCTATGTGTGATGCTCTATTCCTTCTTGTCTAAATTGTCGGGTACCGGTGTATGCCGCTGCTGAATTTGCCGGCCGGCTTTTTTAAAGAGAGTGTCTTCTGAGCAGTTTGTCAGCTTTTGGACACCTTTGCAGTTGTTTTCTATGTGTTTCTATGTGTTTTTGTTTGCCTGCCATTGGTTTTAACGGTGTTCGACGGTGTTCTAAGGTGTTCGACGAACAGTTCGACGAACAGTTCGACGAACAGTTCCTCGAACATCCCGGTGTTCAACGAACCGAACCGAACCCGAACACTACGGGGGTGGCTCAACACTAGTCATGAGCTTGTTTTTTGCGGGATGAGATGACGTTTTTATTGGTGCCATTTTCAGGCACGTGACATTTTTTGATCGCTTTCTATTCCAGCTTTTGGGAAGCAGAATAAATTAAAACCAACAATTCAGGAATTGTTTTTATTTTTATTTTTTTATTCTACTCCGCGTGTGGTAAAACTGATAAGGTAGCTTTATTCTCCGGGTCAGTATGTTTACAGCGGTACCACATTTATATCGTTTTTCTATGTTTTGGCGCTTTTACACAATAAAAGCTATTTTATAGAAAAAATTATTTTTTTGCATTGCTTTATTCTGAGAGCTATAACTTTTTGATTTTTCGAATGATGGAGCTGTATGGTGGCTTGTTTTTTGCGGGACAAGATGATGTTTTCAGCAGTACCATTTTTATTTATATTCGTCTTTTTGATTGCGCGTTATTCTATTTTTTGTTTGGCGGTATGATGATAAAGCATTGTTTTTTGCTTCATTTTTTTTTTTTTTTTTTTACCGTGTTCACTGAAGGGGTTAATTAGTGGGACAATTTTATAGGATAGGTCGTTCTGGACGCGACGATACCAAATATGTGTACTTTTATTGTTTGCTTGTTTTTTTTCATAATAGTATTTATTGATGGGTACATTATATTTTTATTTTTGGTGGATTCTTTTTTTAATTTTTTTACAATTTTTTTTTTAGGTTTTTTTTCACTTTCTGACAGTTTTTTTTTTGTTTACTTTTTCCCACTATGGGACTTTCACTTTTTTATTCTGATCGCCTGCACAGCATAGGGATGGAGCACCATCCCTGTGCTATGCAGGCTGTAAGCGCTGCACAGTGAGAAGATAGTTTGGTCATGTACTGCGCATGACCAAAAAATCTTCCTGCTGTCTGTTGACCCAGATGTTGTCATGACGACATCGGGTTGTCATGGCAACATCCGGGAAGCCGCGGCATACAGCGCTGGAGGCCGGAAGAGGAGGTGAGTATACCGAACACCTCCCCTTAGCCACCGCAATACTGCGATCGACTTTGATCGCAGCATTGCGGGGGTTAATGTGCCAGGAGCGTGCAGGACCGCTCCCTGCACATAGTACCGGGTGTCAGCTGTGACAATCAGCTGACACCCGGCGGCGATCGCGCCCGCACAGCCTGTGTGCGCTCGCGATCGCCATGATGTACTTTTACGGGTCAGGCTCTTAAGTCCCAGGGCACAGACACGTATTAGTACGTCATGGGCTTTAAAGGGGTTAAATACTATGCAGAGGACAGGTATAATCAAGCTCTGTATCTTACTGAGCAGCTTGTATTCAGGTAATTATCTTTAAGCAATGAATGTAGAATCATTGTATTCATTGGCTAAATAGAAATTATTTGAACAACACTGGAAAATTCACTATTGTGTAATATATTGTAATAAATATGCATCAGTTTGTAGCATGTGTGTGTGAAAAATAATATCTAATCAGCATATCATTATGTGAGTATGTACATTGGGTACGGAAAGTATTCAGACCCCTTTAAATTTTTCACTCTTTGCTTCATTGCAGCCATTTGGTAAATTCTAAAAAGTTAATTTTTTTTCTCATTAAAGTACACTCTGCACCCTATCTTGACTGAAAAAAAACTGAAATGTAGACATTTTTGCAAATGTATTAAAAAAGAAAAACTGAAATATCACATGGTCATAAGTATTCAAACCCTTTTCTCAGACACTCTTATTTAAGCCACATGCTGTCCATTTCCTTGTGATCCTCCTTGAGATGGTTCTACTGCTTCATTGGAGTCCAGTTGTGTTTAATTAAACTGATAGGACTTGATTTGGAAAGGCACACCCCTGTCTATATAAGACCTCACAGCTCACAGTGCATTGCAGACCAAATGAGAATCATGAGCTCAAAGAAACTGCCCAAGGAGCTCAGAGACAGAATTGTGGCAAAGCACAGATCTGGCCAAGGTTATAAAAAAATTTCTGCATTACTGAAGGTTCCTAAGAACACAGTGGCCTTAAATGGAAGAAGTTTGGGACCACCAGAAGTCTTCTTAGACCTAGCCGTCAAGCCAAACTGAGCAATCGTGGTATAAGAGCCTTGGTGAGAGAGGTAAAGAAGAACCCCAAGATCACTGTGGCTGAGCTCCAGAGATGCAGTAGGGAGATGGGAGAAAGTTCCACAAAGTCAACTATCACTGCAGCCCTCCACCAGTCAGGCATTTATGGCAGAGTGGCCCGACGGAAGCCTCTCCTCAGTGCAAGACATACTGTATGAAAGCCCGCATAGAGTTCGCTCAAAAACACATGAAGGACTCCCAGTCTATGAGAAATAAGATTCTCTGGTCTGATGAGATGAAGATAGAACTTTTTGGTGATAATTCTAAGCGGTATGTGTTAAGAAAATCAGGCACTGCATATCACCTGCACAATACAATCCCAACAGTGAAAAATGGTGGTGGCAGCATCATGCTATGGGGGTGTTTTTCAGCTGCAGGGACAGGACAACTGGTTGCAATTGAAGGAAACATGCGGCCAAGTACAGAGATATCCTTGATGAAAACCTCTTCCAGAGTGCTCTGGACTTCAGACTTGCAGAAGGTTCACCTTCCAACAAGACAATGACCCTAAGCACACAGCTAAAATAACAAAGGAGTGTCTTCCGAACAACTCTGTGACCATTCTTGACTGGCCCAGCCAGAGTCCTGACCTAAACCCAGTTGAGCATCTCTGGAGAGACCTGAAAATGGCTGTCCACCAACGTACACCATTCAACCTGACGGAACTGGAGAGGATCTGCAAGGAAGAATGGCAGAGGATCCCCAAATCCAGGTGTGAAAAACTTGTTGCATCATTCCCAAGAAGACTCATGGCTGTACCAGCTCAAAAGGGTGCTTCTACTCAATACTGAGCAAAGGGTTTGAATACTTATGACCATGTGATATTTCAGTTTTTCTTTTTTAATAAATTTGCAAAAAATTCTACATTTCAGTTTTTTTTCAGTCAAAATGGGGTGCAGAGTGTACTTTAATGAGAAAAAAAATGAACTTTTTAGAATTTACCAAATGGCTGCAATGAAACAAAGAGTGAAAAATTTAAAGGGGTCTGAATACTGTCCGTACCCACTGTATCTGTTGTGGGGACCCAAACAATATAGGGGAATTCATCAAAATCCTTTTTTCCACTCTTTTGGAATTGCACATACCTACTCTTAGAGTTACTTTCCAACTTGGATTTACTCTTGAAACCTGTTTTGCTTTTTGTTTTTTTTTTGTTGTTGTTTTCTTTTACCTTCTTAAATAACAGCTCTTTAGTACAGGCATGTAACATTTTTTTTTTTTTGGCTGATGGAGCTGTGAGGCTTATCTTTTGCGGGGCAAGACAATGTTTTTATTAATACTATTTTGGGATTGATATGACTTTTTGATCACTTGTTACAGCCTTTTTTGTGGAATTTTGGCAATCAAAACAATGTCATACTGGCGTTCTGGAATTTTTTTCATTTACCAATCAGGTTAATTGTTTTTATATTTTGATAGATCAGACTTTTTTGAACGCGACGATGCCACATGTATTTTTTTAATATCTTTATTTTCAATAGGGAAAAGGGGTGTGATTTGATTTTTTTTTTCGTATTTTGTAAAACATTTTTTTTCACTGTTATCAGAGGTCTATAATTTTTATCATAGGTACACTTCAACTATGAGAGACAGAATCTAAAAAAATACAAAAAATCACATTGCATGATTTTTAAATAATTACAATGCATTTTATTGCATGAAATAAATATTTGATCACCTACCAACCAGCAAGAATTCTGGCTCTCACAGACCTCTTAGTTTTTCTTTAAGAAGCTCTCCTACTTTGCACTCATTACCGTATTAATTGCATCTGATTGAACTCGTTACCTGTATGGAAGACACCTGTCCACACACTCAATCAATCACACTCTAACATCTCCACCATGGCCCAGACCAAAGAGTTGTCTAAGGACACCAGGGACAAAATTGTAGACTAGCACAAGGCTGGGATGGGCTACAGGACAATAGGCAAGCAGCTTGTTGAGAAGTCAACAACTGTTGACACAATTATTAGAAAATGGAATGAACACAAGATGACTGTCAATCTTGCTTGGTCCGAGGCTCCATGCAAGATCTTTCCTCATGGGGTAAGGATGATTCTGAGAAAGGTCAGGAATCAGCTCAGAACTACACGGGAGGACCTGATCAATGACCTGAAGAGAGAAGTAAGAGCATTGAAGATGGGTCATGGCTGGGTTTTCCAGCATGACAATGACCAGAAAAACATAGCCAGCCAGGACAACTAAGGAGTGGCTCCATAAGAAGCATTTCAAGGTCCTGGAGTAGCCTAGCTAGTCTCGAGACCTGAACCCAATAGAAAATCTTTGGAGGGAGCTGAAACTCAATGTTGCCCAACGACAGCCCGAAACCTGAAAGATCTGGAGAAGATCCGTATGGAGGAGTTGGTCAAAATCCCTGCTGCAGTGTGTGCAAACTTGGTCAAGAACTACAGGAAATGTCTGACCTCTGCAATTGCAAACAAAGGTTTCTGTACCAAATATTAAGTTCCGTTTTTCTATTGTATCAAATACTTATTACTTGCCATAAAATGTAATTTAATTATATAAAAATCATACAATGTGATTTTCTGGATTTTTTTAGATTCTGTCCCTCACAGTTGAAGTATACCTATGATAAAAATTACAAAACTCTTCAGTCTTTGTAAGTGGAAAAACTTGCAAAAATCGTCCGTGTGCAAAATTCTTATTTTCTCCACTGTCGTTGTGTGAGAAAAGCTGTGTTTTTTTATTCATTTAAACCTCTGCTTTTTCTGGAGATTTTTGGTCCAGTGGGCGGTCCTTTCTGTGACTGACAGCTTTCTTTGTAGAAGTATCCATACAGAGATAGCTGTCAATCACTGATAAGACCGCCCACTAGCAAAAATCTCAGAAAGAGCAGAGGATTAAATTAATAAATCACCAGTTACACGGAATCCTTTCTCACAAAACTATATGCCAATCTACTCCGCTCCCCCTGCTCTATAACAAGGTGCCTGCAGATTAGAATGCATTTTCATGGTGACAGGTTCCCTTTAAGGACAAAAGTCATAATTCGGGAATGAAGGACACACACAGTCATCATTTATTTTCTGCAACTTTCAGGGGTTTTAAAATCCAACCCAATCCAAACAGAATCTATGGACCCCACCAAGCATAGAAGAGTATACACACCATACAGAAACTCTGCAGTATGTAGCACTTGCAAACGGGTTACTGTCCCTGCATTCTGCTGCATAACTCTAGGTTTATTGTGCAGTAATTTGTCACAGTTTGAAGATGGCACCTTCACCATGTACAGTAACGCTCAAAATAATAGCTGTGTGTTAACATGAGTTAAGCACAAAATATTTATACTAGTTTTTATTTCCATGCATTGGGAACATTGCACACTGTTTTCTAATTTAAAAAATGAAAAGAAATGTATATAATTTTTAACTACTTTACAGAAAATAACAAAAAATGAACATTGGGCTGTTCTAAAAAATAGCAATGTCTACATTTGTCTTTACAAACTCACAATATGTACTCTCTTTTTTGAGGATTTAGTATTCCTGTGAATCACTAACCTAATATTTAGTTGTATACCCACAGTTTTTTTTTAGAACTGCTTCACATCTATGTTGCATAGAGTCAACCAACTTCTGGCACATGTCAACTGTTATTCCAGCCTAGGATGTTTTGACTACATCCCACAATTTTTTGTCATTTTTAATGTCACCCCACAAATGTTCTATTGGATTAAGGTCCAGGGATTGGGCTGGCCACTCCATAACCACAATTTTGTTGGACTGCAACCAAGATTTTGCTTGTTTACTTGTGTGTTTAGGGTTGTTTTCTTGTTGAAGCACCCATTTCAAGGGCATATCCTCTTCAGCGTAAGGCAACATGACCTCTTCAAGTATTTTAATATATGCAAACTGGTCCATGATCCCTGGTATGCGGTAAATAGGTCTGGCACCATAGTAAGAGAAACATGCCCATATCATGATTCGTCTTTTTTTTTTTTTTAACAGTGGGACATTGCGGGGACTTCTTGCTAAGAGATTAGCTTCACACAGGTGTCTTCCAACTGTCACATTACTCACAGGTAACTTGAGACTGTCTTTGATCACACCTGTTTCCTCACAGAATGATTGAACTTCACACACAACCCCTTTCAATTAATCATTCAAATACACAGACTCTAAAACATGGAGATCATGAATGCTGAGTCTGTTGGTTTTCTTACAATCTACTGCACCAACTGGTAAATTGTTTGACATGTGGTAATATAATTTATACCAAAACAGTGATTAATCGGGCTAGTCATATTGGACTGCTATTATTTTAAACACTACTGTAGAATTGTCATTACAGCACTCTAGAAGCCCTCCTTTAAGAGCTTACAGTGTATCATGGCAGAAGCCTCAATACATAGTTATGAAGAAATGTAGCCTTGGGTAACCTTAGCCTCAAATGGCTATATAATCTTTACTACCATTGATGGATTATTCTCAGACTATGACAGCTGCTGACTGTTTATCCTATGTTAATGTTTTCCATGGGAATGCATGACATGCCAGTGGAGAGTGGCAGCATACTGTTAAATATCTGTGCTTCATACATCCATTAACATCTTGCACGCAGCTGTGAAAATACAGTTTTTACAGTTAATTGGATGCTATATTATTTCCAGGCTATCCAAACAAGAATGTCTAAAGTCACAAGTGGGTTTTGAAGAATGGTTTCAGCATATTAAAATAATTTGTTTGTACGGGAAGCGCATGTCCAGCTTTATGCAACATCTTATAATTGAGTATATTGGTTTAGACAATAAAAAATAATAAATTGTACCTTGTAATTTACAGTATGTTGTACTAATTCTGAGAAGCTGGATTAACACGTCCATGTGTCCAAGCTTAACTTGACAGCCTCTTGGAGTTCTGATCTAAAGACTTGTGGCTGGTCCATGCATCCTGAACAGCAAAACATGGAAGTGTGAACATGCTTGCGCCTCTTAATTATTTTAGCACATCTTTCAGCTGCCATACACCAGAGACTGGAGTAATTTATTCCATTTTTGTGATGTAAATTAGGATGAAGTTACCAGCTGTGTTTGGCCATGACTGCTCCCTAAACTCCACACGCTTCTTGAAAAAGTTGCTTGAGCTAGCAAAAAAATGCAAAAAAACACAAATGTTTGCACAACTATGAGTTTTTGCGCAATTCCAAATAGTTGTATGCCATAATTTTGCCATAAATTGATTGATAAAAGATGTGGTCAACTGCGTTTTGTTGCCCACCAGAAATAGGTGGCTACTGCTTTAAATGAAGCATCAAGACTTACCACACAGAGAGAGAATAGGTGCCAGTACTTTTTGCCCACTAGTCCTCAATGTAGTATCTTAATAGCAAGATAATTACCACAACATTACAAGCTAAGCAAAGAAATCAATGTCACTGTTACATCACCTTTCACTATATGTACGTAGTATCTTCACATAAAGGTAAAAGAGTAATGCACATGTAACACAGGTACTTTAGATGCAGTGACACAGAAGCACCGAGCAGCCAATACAGGGTTAATAAAGAGGGAAAGTTTATGATAACAAGATGAATCTCCACGCAGGGAGTAACAGGGAAAATATGGGGAAATAGCAGGTATTAGTCTGTAACTGACAGTTTACAGTTTAACTAGATGTAGCAGAGTCAAACCGGTAACAAACGACAGTTTTTTCACTTAGCTGACTTGAATCCTCTACAAGGCAGTTGCCAGCTGGTGCTGGTGACGCTGTCTTCAGGCTTCCCCACCCAAGCAATGCTCCATCTTCTGGCGGCAGCGGGCGGTCTCCGGTTTTACCCGCTGAGCCCCTAGTCCATAACGCGGCACCTCACGTGCTCAGCTCCACGGACCCTGCGTCTCTTCTCCCTACAGTCAGCTTGACTCCTCTGGTCCACTTCACTCGGATCCCTTGCTCCAAGTCCTGTAGCCAGGAGCCTGGACCCTCTCACACTGCTCTGCTCCGCAGGACTCAGCTCCGCTTTCCCGCGCAAATGTCCTCATCTCTCCCTCTCTCTCTCGTAACACCAGGAGTCTTTCTGTCACCTGACCTCCCAGCTCTCTCTCTCAACACACCCCCTGCTTCCCTGTCACATGACTCCTCTGCTTGCAGTCTGTCTTCCCCCTGCAACAAGAGGTACGGCCCCGGCAGTTCCGGATCCCTTGCTCTGAAAGCACTTACACCCCGGTCTTCCCCCTTACACACACAAGTACTATTAGTAATGAAAAAAAAGTACTTTGGCTTATAAAAAGGACATGTAATTTTCTTTAACTATTGAAAACAGGGCTGGGGCAAGGGGTAGGCATGGTAGACACCAGCCCTAGGAGACTATCTCCTGCCTCCCCCAGGGGGGCACACTTTGGAAAAAAGAAACACACTGATGAATGCCTGCGGCCACCGGGCACCCTCCTCCTGCCGGCATTCAGCCTTCAGGCATTCAGTAGATTATTGACACTGCTCACCGTGCTCACTGGGTGTACCCCGGCCATTGCTGCCTCACTTAACTCAATCATATTCGCATCTGTCAGACATGAAAACAATTGATGTAAGAGCTGCCTGGGACAGGAGCAGAGGAGCTGTAATTAGTGCCCTGCTGCCCCGGGCTACTTCTGGCCTGCACACTGAAGGAGATGGTTCACACAGGGGACATCAGATGGTGCAATGCAGCAATATCATCTCGTCATCCAGCGCCCACTGCTGTACCAGACAGAAGAGGAGATGGAGGCTGCGCTGGACGGGGAGCCTGGATCAGGTGAGTAGGAGCTTTTTTATATGTTTCTAATTTTATTTTGCCAATAAATGGGGACTATCACAATAGGGGCTGGATGTGGGGACATTAAGAGGGACTGGATGTTGGGTCATTATGAGGGGCTGGATGTGGGGACATTACAATAAGGAGTTAGCTGTGGGGACATTACAATAGGGGCTGTGGGGGACATCATATTATATGGTAGAGTGTGGGGTACATTATACTGTATATAGAGGGCTGTAGTGGACATCATACTATACAGTGGTGGCCAAAAGTATTGGCACCCCTGCAATTCTGTCAGATAATACTCAGTTTCTTCCTGAAAATGATTGCTATCACAAATTCTTTGGTATTATTATCTTCATTTAATTTGCTTGCAAGGAAAAAACACGAAAGAGAATGAAGCAAAAATCAAATCATTGATCATTTCACACAAAACTCCAAAAATGGGCCAGACAAAAGTATTGGCACCCTCAGCCTAATACTTGGTTGCACAACCTTTAGCCAAAATAACTGCGAACAACCGCTTCCGGTAACCATCAATGAGTTTCTTACAATGCTCTGCTGGAATTGTAGACCATTCTTCTTTGGCAAACTGCTCCAGGTCCCTGATATTTGAACGGTGCCTTCTCCAAACTGCCATTTTGAGATCTCTCCACAGGTGTTCTATGGGATTCAGGTCTGGACTCATTGCTGGCCACCTTAGAAGTCTCCAGTGCTTTCTCTCAAACCATTTTATAGTGCTTTTGGAAGTGTGTTTTGGGTCATTGTCCTGCTGGAAGACCCATGACCTCTGAGGGAGACCCAGCTTTCTCACACTAGGCCCTACATTATGCTGCAAAATTTGTTGGTAGTCTTCAGACTTCATAATGCCATACACACGGTCAAGCAGTCCAGTGCCAGAGGCAGCAAAGCAACCCCAAAACATCAGGGAACCTCTGCCATGTTTGACTGTAGGGACCGTGTTCTTTTCTTTGAATGCCTCTTTTTTTTTTCCTGTACACTCTATGTTGATGCTTTTTCCCAAAAAGCTCTACTTTTGTCTCATCTGACCAGAGAACATTCTTCCAAAACGTTTTAGGCTTTCTCAGGTAAGTTTTGGCAAACTCCAGCCTGGCTTTTTTATGTCTCGGGGTAAGAAGTGGGGTCTTCCTGGGTATCCTACCATACAGTCCCTTTTCATTCAGACGCCGACGGATAGTACGGGTTGACACTGTTGTACCCTTGGACTGCAGGGCAGCTTGAACTTATTTGGATGTTAGTCGAGGTTCTTTACCCACCATCCGCACAATCTTGCGTTGAAATCTCTCGTCAATTTTTCTTTTCCGTCCACATCTAGGGAGGTTAGCCACAGTGCCATGGGCTTTAAACTTCTTGATGACACTGCGCACGGAAGACACAGGAACATTCAGGTCTTTGGAGATGGACTTGTAGCCTTGAGATTGCTCATGCTTCCTCACAATTTGGTTTCTCAAGTCCTCAGACAGTTCTTTGGTCTTCTTTCTTTTCTCCATGCTCAATGTGGTACACACAAGGACACAGGACAGAGGTTGAGTCAACTTTAATCCATGTTAACTGGCTTCAAGTGTGATTTAGTTATTGCCAACACCTGTTAGGTGCCACAGGTAAGTTACAGGTGCTGTTAATTACACGAATTAGAGAAGCATCACATGATTTTTCAAACAGTGCCAATACTTTTGTCCACCCCCTTTTTTAGGTTTGGTGTGGAATTATATATAATTTGGCTTTAGGACAATTCTTTTTGTGCTTTTTCATTGAAGACAAATTAAATGAAGATAATGATACCAAAGAATTTGTGATTGCAATCATTTTCAGGAAGAAACTGAGTATTATCTGACAGAATTGCAGGGGTGCCAATACTTTTGGCCACCACTGTATATAAGGGGCTGTGGTTGTGACCATACTATATGTTGGGGGTTTGTGGTGGACGTCATACTGCATAGGGGGCTGTGGTTGACATTGTAGTGTATATTGTGGGGCTGTTGATATACTGTATGGGTGGCTGTGTTGACTATCATACCATGTAGGGGGACACTGTGAAGAGGGAGGTACAGTTTGGAGAGGACAACGTGATGGGCAATATGAGAGCATAGTGTGAAGAGGGAGGACAAAATGGATATGGAGAGGAGGCAGCATGAAATGTGGGCACAGTATGGAGAGAGGTTAGCCTGGGGGGGACAGTGTGGAGATTGTGTAAGGGAAAACAGTGGAGATGGGACAGCCAGTAGTATGGTATAAGGGCAAACGGTGTGGCATTTACAGCTGATATTGGCTGACAGTGCGGTGGTTATAGCTCATAAGGGCAGACAGTGTGGAGGTCATATACCATAAGAGGCTTATTTAGGGCATAGTATGGACATATATCTTTATGCAGAAGGCATTTTAATAACACTTTTATTTTTAAGGGTATCGTGTTGGGACTTGCTGCAGAAGAGCAAAGAAGAGGGAAGTCTGCAGAGAAGAACTGTGGATGTGAAAAGTCATCATGGCATCTGGACAAGATGGAGACGAAAAGAAAGAATCAACTCAGTCAGAGAATATATCACCTATAAGATACCTGGACATAAATGTTTACTTGTTGATACTGACTAGATCTCATCAGCACTCTGGTTACTGTATGGTCCACAGTCTGATAATGACTGATAACAACTAGTGATGGGCGAGCACTAAAATGCTCGGGTGCTCGATGCTCTGGTCGAGCACATTGGAATACTCGGGTGCTCGACCTGAGCAACGAGCCCAATGTAAGTCTATCGGAAACTCGAGCATTTTTCAGGCGGCTCCCCCCGGCGGTCTGCAGAGGGCCTAAAAATTGCTCAAATTGATGGGAACAGTGCTCAAATGACATGGGAACAGCATGGGGAAGACCCCTGGAAGAATTTCTGACTCCCAGGTCACTGCTGTCAACAACATTGTCAGAGTATTACGCCACTTTTACGGACTCACAATAAAACATACAAAAACAAAAACAAAATGGATTTTCCTAGGAAATATGTTAAGGAACATCCTTTTCAGTGTAATGACTTGTATATAAGGCAAAATAAATAACCAAAAACAAAAATTCTCCTCCACACCTTGGACTATGTTCACAAGTAGCGTTTTTGATGCGTTTTTGCACTTTTGCATTGCTTTCAACCAACAACACCAATGTAAGTAAAGCAAAGATTAAAAGGTTAAAAATTGCCAAAACATTATTGAGACATATAAAGGACAAAAATGTGCAAGGTAAAAACAAAAACAAAAAGACACACCGCAGATAACAAATAGGTGGAACACCTGGACCTATATAATGTATAGAGAGTTACAAAATTATTTTTTACACAGCTCCAACAGGTAGATGTACAACGTCAAGTATATAATAGACCTTTACATGTAAAAGTAAACAACGTTGAATACATATATGGTTCACCACATGTAGAGAACAGATATAGATAGAGTAGCAACCAATAAATTAATACAGGTAAATAAATATTAATAATATCCTTGTGGAACTGCATATATTGCATTAGAATAACCCATACTAAAACTACCCAATGTGAGCATAAGAGGAAACCATATTTACCAGGGAGCGTACGTCTGAGACCATCACCCACCACAAATGCATTCTCTGGGAAATGTCATTTTAACATTTTACAACCTTATCTGGCCATGTGGTGTGTGACACATCATCAGATACATGCATACAGTGCTGAAAAGACATGGGAACAGCATGGGGAAGACCCCTGGAAGCATCTCTGACTCCCAGGTCACTGCCTAAAAGTGTGGCCACCATAAGTGATCCTTGGCGCATGCAAAGATGCCTCCTGCCATGCACCTGTCATTGCAGACTTGCAACAATCACCATCCACGTCCTTGTCCCAGTACAGCGTTTAGTTGTCCCTATCCCATTCCTTGGAATGCAAGCGCAAGTATGCAGCCAGCCATCCACCCACAGGCTGCAATACTATACTGCGAATTTTTGACAGCTGCTTGCACTTGAAATGTGCCCTTTTAGGCTCGTGGAGGTGGAAGCTGTCCACAATCTTATGGCGGCAGCGACCGGGTATCCATACTCGGTGCCCAACCGCCACTATTTGTCCCGGTGTCATCTCGTCCTTCCACAAGCACGGGTCCCACAACATTTCCTGTGCCCTCCCCAGTGCACTTACTGGGAAGGACCGCCTAACCACAAACACGTGGACAGGTGAATGTGGCCAGGGACGGTATGGAGCCAGTCCACAGCTTTTTTTGCTGAGTTGTATTTCACCACAGCCATATTGTTTAGCTTGGTGGAAGGACTTAGGAAACCATATCTACCCAGCTGTCATTTCTCCCAGGAAGTCCTCTAAAGCTGCTTTCACTTGAAATGTGACCTTTAAGGCTCGTGGAGGCGGAAGCTTCTCATAACCTCATGCTGGCGGTGGCCGGGTGTCCATACTCGGTCCCCAACCGCCACTATTTCTCCCGGTATTGTCTCTGCCTTCCACAAGCACGTGTCCCACAACATTACCTGTGCCCTCCCCAGTGCACTTACTGGGAAGGACCGCCTAACCACAAACACGTGGACAGGTGAATGTGGCCAGGGAGGGTACAAAGCCAGTCTACAGCTTTTTTTGCTGAGAGTTGCATTTCACCACAGCCATATTCTTTAGCTCGGTGAAAGGACTGTCATAGAGGGAAACTGTATCTACTCTGGGTGTCATTTCTCCCAGGAAGTCCTCTAATGCAGCTTGTTGCAGAAGCAATGGCAGCCTGTCCAACATCAACTCGCACTTGTTGGTGATGCTTTGACACACAAACATCTTTATTTGCGCATTTAATTTCAAGACTACAGAGTTAGGCAATGGCCTGATCAGCAATGCGGTTTGAGAAATAACATGCATAAGCACGTCTGATCCACATTAAAAAAGCATCCATAGAGTGTCAGGGAACCTTCCCCCACATTTTTCTTAGCCAGGGCTGCTTCTCGGCAGGATTGGACGAACCAACCAGAAAACCGGAGACCCCTCCGGTGGGCCCTGGCTTCTCCTTCAGTAGAGTTCATAGTGCCGAGATGGGGCCATGATGATGATAGAGGCCACCATCTGCTTAGCTTTCAGTTACTTGGAATGCAAGCGCAAGTATGCAGCCAGCCACCCACCCACCCACAGGCTGCAATACTAAACTGTCAGATTTCTGGGCAGCTGCTCGCACTTGAAACGTGGCCTTTTAAGCTCATGGAGGCGGAAGCTTTTCACAACCTCATGCCTCATGCCCCGTATCCATACTCGGTCCCCAGCCATCACTATTTCTCCCGGTGTTGTCTCTGCCTTCTACAAGCGCGGGTCCCTGAAAATTACTGCTGGTACTATTCTGTGGGAATCTGCTTGCCTCCTACCAGCCTGGAATATTTCCAGTAAACTATGGTATGACACCATGGTATTAGCACTCCCAGTACCAGTAGCGAAGTCATCCCCAATTTCCTTCTCAGGAATTTTATTTGGTAAACTGAGTGGCTGCCCAAATACATTAGTTTGTCACAAAGGAGCTGAAGATAGAGTGGCAGTAGGTGCAAGTTTCTCCAGCCTGTTAGATATTAGAGGGTGAACGGCAGCACATTGGATTAGTGGTTAGCACTGAAGCCTTGCAGCGTTGGGATCTTGGCTTCAAATCCCAGCAAGGACAACATCTGCAAGGACTTTGTATGTTCTCCCCGTGTTTGCGTGGGTTTCCACCTCAGTATAAAAGCGGCCACAGAGTGTCCGGGAACCTTCCCACACACATTTCTTAGCCAGGACTGCTTCTCGGCAGGGTTGGACGGTCACACCAGAGAATCCTCTAGTGTGCCCTGGCTTCTACATCAGGAGAGTTCATGATAGCGCTAACTTTGCAGCTGCTATGGGGCTCTTGAGCGGGGGAGAAAGGTGAGCCCTCAGAATCAAATCCTCTGGAGGGCACAATTTTTTTCAATCTGAAACAGCTTCTCAGTGGGAGTTGTATTTCACCACAGCCATATTCTTTAGCTTGATGAAAGGACTGGCATAGAGGGAAACCGTATCTACTCCGGCTAGGTTCCGCCTATTGTCACACACGACCATGCCTGGCTGTATGTTCAGCGGTGAGAGCCACAGATCAGGCTGCTGTGTTACAGCTTTCAACAACTCTGCAGCGCTGGGCGGTTTGTCACCTAAGCATTAAGCATGTAATCTTCAGCACAGCCTGTTGCCGCTTGGCCAAGGCAGTGCTGCAGCGCTTTCAGCTTGTGACTGATGTGGTCATTTTGGAGATGGAATAAGAGGTGCAGGAGCTGAACAATGTGATTACATTGAGGTTACATTGGCGACTCTGTTTTTTATACTAAAGAAAGATCCTACTGTTTTGGTTTTTTTTTACGTTAAGACAAATGCATTCACCGGGAAATGTCATTTTAACATTTTACAACCTTATTTGGCAATGTGGTGTGTGACACATCATCAGATACATCCTGTTTCAATTATGATGGAGGGACTCTGAAAGTCACAAAGCCTATTTTTATAGGGCCATCAGGCGGCCCTTACTATTCTTAAAAGGCCAGCAGAAGGCCGTAGCTATTGTTAGAGAGCCATCAGCCGGCTATGCTTTGTTGTTCCCATTATTAACGAATGGGTCTCCTATACTGTTATTGCGTATGCAGTGACTGCAAGGGCTGCCAAAAATTCGGACGCAACCCAATACCCCTTTGAAGAGACATAGAGGAGGGTCTCAGTAAAAAAAAATGTTCCCATTATAAAGGAGCGGGTTTCCTATAGAGGTAATGCCCATGCTGTGACTGCAAGGGCTACCAAAATTTGGGAAAAACCCCACTAACAATTTAAAGACACATAGAGCAGGGCCACAGTAATGACATGTTCCCATTAGAAAGGAGAGAGTCTGCTATACAGTTATAGGGTATGCAGTGAGTCCAACGGCTGACCAAATTTAGGAAAAACCCCACTAAGAATTTAAAGACACAGGGCCACAGTAATTACATGTTCCCATTAGAAAGGAGAGAGTCTCCCATAGTGTTGGCCTATGCAGTGAATGCAAGGGCTGACAAAAATTGGGAGGCACTCCAATGCCCCTTGGAAAAGACTTAGAGGGCCTCATAAAAAAAATGTTCCCATTAGAAAGGAGTGGGTCTCCTATACTTGTAATGCCCATGCACTAACTGTATGGGCTGACAAACATCTACCCCTGGGGGGTATACATGAACACACTGTATAATTTTTTTTTTTTTTGCGAGCATCATAAACACCCTTTAAAAAATTATGTGGGTGTTGCATCATGGACCACGGTCACACTGGTGATATGGTGGTGGAGGATGAGGAGAAGGAGGAGGACAAGAGCAAATAGCCAAAATCAGGAAGCGTATACCCATGTGTGGGTGTGAAGAGGTGCATGGGAATACGACTCCCAAAAAAGACACTAGATTGGAGTTTATGTTATGCTGCTATCATTTGGTGGTGTTGAGAAGTCTGGCCCAATCCAGCCCTTGTTCATTTTTATAAGAGTCAGCCTGTCTGCATTTTCAGTTGACAGGCGGATGTGCTTATCAGTTATAATTCCACCCACGGCACTAAAAACCGGCTCTGATAAAACGCTAACGGCAGGGCCGCCCATGACCTCCAAGGCATAGAGAGCCAGTTCATTCCACTTATCCAGCTTGGATACCCAATAATTATAAGACACAGAGGAATCACGGAGGACGTTGGCATGGTTGGCAAGGTACTCTCTCAGCATCTTCCCAAACTTTGCACTCCTTGTGAGAGTACCCCACACCTCTGGGCCTGTGCGATGGGAGGGTCTGAGAAAACTGTCCCAGAACTTTGACAATGTTCCCCTACCTCTGCTGTATTGCATTTGTGTCTCTCTCGCCTGTACTCCTTGGTTGTCCAACGATGCGTTTTCAGATGGAAATTTTTTTAATAGTTCCGCAACAAGGGCCTTCTGGTACTGCCCCATTTTTGTAGACCTGTCCGCCTCAGGAATAAGAGATATAAAGTTCTCCTTGTAGCGTGGGTCTAGAAGTGTCACCAACCAGTAATGACTGTCACCCAAAATTTTGAGAACGCGAGGGTCATGGAAAAGGCAGCGAAACATAAACTCAGCCATGCGTTCCAGACTGCTAACAGGCAAGACTTCCGTGTCCTCACCAAGAGGATGACTGACCATGCTCTTCTCCTCCTCTCTGTCCTCTGGCCATCCACGCTGAACAGACGGTATGACAGTTAGTTGTGCAGGTAGTACTGTCTATAGCGCATGAAACTAGCTCCTGTTCTTCCTCCTTCTCCTCCTCTTTCTCATTGTCACCCAATCCACGTTGGGATGAGATGAGGCTGGGCTGTGTGTAATCACCCTGTATGGTTCCTTGCTCCATCTCATCGTGCTCTGCCTGCAATGCATCCTCTTTGATTGTGAGCAGAGAGAGTTTCAGAAGACAGAGAAGCGGGATGGTGACGCTAATTATGGCGTCATCGCCTTTCACCATCTTGGTGGAGTCCTCAAAGTTTTGGAGGATCGTACATATGTCTGACATCCATGTCCAATCCTGAGGTCTGAAGGACTTAATACCGACGGCCTTGTTGATGCTGGTACTCAACAACTGCCCTCTTCTGCTCACAAATCCTTTCCAACATCGTCGCAAGTGTAGAGTTCCAACGCGTGGGGACATCACATACCAGTCTGTGAGCCGGAAGCTGCTGAAACACGGCAAGGGCGGCGAAAGCTGTAGGTGACTTTCTAAAAAGGGCACACAGGCGGTGTACTTTAAAAAGCACATCCGGCAGCTCCAGGTAGGATTTGAGAAACCACGAGGTTAAGCACATAGGCCAGGCATGGTACGTGTGTGAGCTCGCCTCGCCTCAGAGCCGCCACCAGGTTCCGGCCATTGTCACACACGACCATGCCTGGCTGTAGGTTCAGCGGTGTGAGCCACAGATCTGCCTGCTCTTTCAGAGCTGTCCACAACTCTTCAGCATTGTGCGGTTTGTCACCTAAGCATATTAGCTTCAGCACAGCCTGTTGCCGCTTGGCTGAGGAGGTGCTGCAGTGCTTCCAGCTTGTGACTGATGTGGTCATTTTGGAGATGGAGGTTGAAGAGGAGGAGGAGGATGAGGTGCAGGAGCTGTAGACTGTGGAGGCAACCCTGATTGACCTAGGGCCCGCAATCCTTGGCGTCGGGAGGACGTGTTCCGTCCCAAGGTCCGACTGGGTCCCGGCTTCCACTATGTTAACCCAGTGTGCCGTCAGCGAGATGTACCGTCCCTGCCCACAAGCACTTGTCCACGTGTCCGTGGTTAGGTGGACTTTCCTGGTAACTGCATTGTTGAGGGCACGGCTAATGTTTTGGGACACGTGCTTGTGTAATGCGGGGACGGCACACCAGGAGAAATAATGGCGGCTGGGGACCGAGTACTGAGGTTGCGGAATGCTTCCGTCTCCACGAGCCTAAAAGGCAACATTTCGAATGCAAGCAGTTGTGAAATGTGGGAATTTTAGTAGTGTGGCCTGTGGGGCGTTGGCTGCGTATTTGCGCTTGCGTTCCAAGGACTGGGGTATGGACAACTGAATGCTGCGCTGAGAAAAGGATGTGGACGTGCTTCCTGATGCTGCTACTTGAGAGTGTGCAACGACAAGTGCAGGGCAGGAGGCATCTTCGCATGTACCATGGACAGGGGATTGGCTTACATGCACAACAGCGGAAGAAGCAATAGTGCCACCTGCAAATACTGTTCCTGGACTCTGGGGTTCGGCCCACAAAGTCGGGTGCTTTGCTGCCATGTGCCTGATCATGCTGGTGGTGGTCAGGCTGGTCGTTTTGCCACCCCTGCTGATGCTGGCCTGGCAGGTGCTGCAAATTTTTGGGGTTATCAGAATAGTCTTTAAAAAACAACCAGACTCGGGAAGACCTAACAGTTGTACTGGCAACTTCCTTCGTGTTGGTGTTACGAGGAGCGGTTGCCTGCCTTCTTTCTGCGGCCACCACACTGCTTCTTCCTGCCTGTTGGGGTGCTCTGCCTCCCTCCCCCTGTGTGCTGCTGTCCTCGCTCTGCATATCCTCCTGCTAGGTTGGGTCAGTTACTATATTATCCACCACCTCGTCTTCCACTTCTACACTCTGGTCCTCCTCCTGACTTTCTGGCAATTGTGTCTCATCAACGTCACCTCTTGTGACACTTTTCCACCGTCGCCTTCGTGTGACCGTGGCTGCTCAAATATTTGGGCATTGCTACATTCAATCTCCTCTTGCCCCGCTTCAAGTGGACCGGGCGAGAGGCCCGAATCTATAAATGGAAAAGTGAACAGCTCTTCGGAGTGTCCAAGTGTGGGATCAGTTGTCTCTGGGCACTCGGCATGGTGGGGGGAAGGAGGTTCAGGGTGAGGAATATGCGGTCCAGACTCACAGCTACTGAGACTTCACCGTGTGGAAGACAAGGTGGTGGTGGTGGCTATGTGACTGGAAGCATTATCTGCTATCTAACCAATAACTTTTTCACACTGCTGTGTTCAATAGTGGTGTTCTGCAGTCCCCTATTAATTGGGACAGGAAGGTCGAGCGAGAAGATGTGGGTGTTTGTTGTGGCACAATTTCAGCTTGCCCACGGCCTTGGCCTCTGCATGCACCATCATCACCATCACGTCCAGTTCCCCGTCCCTTGCCACGTGCCTTGCACATTTTAAATGGAGGACAATATCTTCCACGCTCACTACAAATGACTTAATTTGGAGCGAACTTATATGTGATCCGTGTGACGGACAAACCACAGTTTTAAATACCTGGCCTGTAAGTAACTATTTTGAACAGCAAACTGATGTTAATTGTATCACTGACACACAAACAAATTTTTAATGGAGGTCAGAAATGGCAATAATTTCTGAAAATGTATATGTGATCCGTGTGACGGAGAAAACACATTTTTAAATACCTGGCCTGTAGGTAACTATTTTGAACAGCAAATCGGTGTCAAAAACTTTGCTGACACACTGAAATTTTTTTTTAATGGAGGCCAGAAATGGCAGTATTTTCTGAAAACGTATATGTGATCCGTGTGACGGAGAAAACACAGTTTTAAATAGCTGGCCTGTAGGTAACTATTTTGAACAGCAAACCGGTGTCAAAAACTTTGCTGACACACTTTGCTGCCCAAAAATGGGCAAAAGAAACCCAAATAGTGAAATCTAAAAAATTTCAGAGGGATATACAGGATAGACAACTGCAGAGAGTATACAGATGGGGTTCTCCGGGAGGACGTTCTCGCCCTTACCAGAGAAATAGATCTCAATCTAGAACTCGATCCACCTCAGCATCATCTATTGCTTCAAATGAAGACACACACAATGGGCATCAAGAGACGGATAATTCTGGTGTATCCCTACAAATGACAAAGCGGATCCAAACCAGACTGACAAGTAAAAACAAAGGCCAGGTAATGCAACGGGTGAGTCACTCCCAGGGGGGATTACAGGTCGTTAATTTATCCACTCATGTTCTTTCTATTGAACAGCTGGAGGTCCTGAGCATGGGCCTAACTTTCTCACCAACTAATAACTTTAATTATTTTACAGCCCTAAAGGACCTCCACTTGTTCTCCCGGAAACTTATTTTACACAAACTTCATTCTAAGAAAGATGCTTCTATTGATGCTTTGAGCGCGGCTGAGCGGGAGGCGATCGCTAATTTGGAAGAACTGTCAAATGAACAAAACCCCTCACAGTCAGGTGGGTTGCCTCAATGTGCTGTTCCCAGATCGACATGTTTTCCCCCTTTGTCCTTATGTCCAGCTGTGGAAATTTTCTCAAAGCTTGTTGCTGAAGATTTTAAAAAATTATCTAATAAGAGGAAATATGATAATTTAACAGCAAGACAACGCTTGGCAATAAAACAATTAAAAACGTATGATGATATTGTTATTAAACCAGCGGACAAAGGGGGAAACATTGTCATCTGGCCTTGTATTAAGTATGAAAAAGAGGCATTTCGGCAACTACGAGATATTGATACTTATTTAAAGTTAAGTTATAACCCGACCGCCTCCTTCTCCGTTGCGCTTCAGGCCATCCTCACTCGTGCTTGTGAAAGGGATGTTATACCTAAAAAGACAGTGGACGCGCTTACTGTGCGTTTTCCGAAAACATCCACTTTTTATCTTCTGCCTAAAATCCACAAGGACGCCGCCGACCCGCCGGGGCGTCCGATCGTGTCCGGCATTGATGGGTTGTGTGAACCAGTCTGTAAATTTATTGACTTTTACCTTAAACCAATTGTTGCCACACTTCCCTCATATGTCAGGGACACGACGGACGTCCTTACGCGGGTTGACGGCGTCCTTCTGGATGAGGGGGCCCTGCTCGTTACGGTGGATGTCGAATCGTTATACACCTGCATTGATCATGCTATTGGCTTGGATGCAGTGCGCCTCTTCCTCGGGGCCTCGGACCAGGGCGGCCCGATGTGTGAACTAATCCTCGAGCTGCTGCACTTTGTACTCACGCATAATTATTTTTTATTTAAAGATCACGTCTATCTACAGAAGCGCGGCACGGCCATGGGGGCGGCCTGTGCGCTCTCGTATGCCAATCTCTTCCTGGGAGCTTGGGAGAGACAGATTTTTGGTGGTGAGGGCGTGGAGGTCGCGGACCATGTGCTGTGTTGGTTGCGCTACATTGATGACATTTTGTTTTTTTGGCGTGGGTCGGTGCGGCAGCTTGAGTGTTTTATGACACAACTCAATTCAAACTTTTGGGGAATACGGCTGACGTATAAATACGACACACGAAAAATGGAATTCTTGGATGTTCATCTGGAGGTGGATCCTGATGGCCGCCTCCAGACGGACATCCATAGAAAAATTACGTCAACCAATTCCCTTATCCATGCAAGTAGTGCACATCATGGATCAACAATTAGGGCCGTCCCGGTTGGGCAGTTCCTGAGGGCGAGGTGGATTTGCTCTTCGGACTCCAAATTTGAGGAACAAGCCACTGACTTAAAGTTGAGATTTACATCACGTGGCTATAGCAACAGAAGTGTCAAGCGGGGGTATGAACGAGCAAGACATACCTCAAGGAACCATTTACTCTATCCAAACAAACAGCATAATAGTGAGGATAGGCAGAGGAAAATACGGTATATTTCCACTTACAACCACGAGTGGGATGGCATGAGAGGCATCATGATGAAGCATTGGAATATTTTGGCGACCGATTCCTCCCTGGGATCAATTCTTGGTGACTATCCTCTAATGACTCCGAGACGGTCCAACAACTTAAAAGACATTTTGGTATCCAGCCATTATGTCCCGGCTAAACCAAATCCCTTTTGTTCCCGCAGTCCTGTTTTGGGAACGTATCCTTGCGGTCATTGTCGTGCCTGCGCCAATGTCCTGCGCTGCACCACGTTCGCGCCCTCGGATGGCTCGAGACAGTTCAAGATTAGGCATTATATCTCATGCAGTACTAATAATGTAATTTACTATGCTACCTGCGACTGCTCATTGATATATATTGGATTGACTTCTAGAGAACTCCGAGTGCGCGTGCGGGAGCATGTGCGGGACATTGGCGCGGCCAGGACGGTGAGCGATATCTCGGAATTAAAAACAATTCCGAGACATTTTAAGATGGTCCACAATTGCGACCCCGGGTGCCTTAAAGTTCGTGGTATTGATGTAATGCACATGAGCTCCCGGGGGGGCAATGTGAGAAAAGCTTTGGCGCAGGCTGAGGCAAAATGGATTACTATGTTGGACACTTTGTCTCCCCATGGTCTTAATCTTTATTTATTTATTTATTTGTTTATTTCAGTCCCCATGTATTGCTTTTGTTTTTATGCTAATTATGGGTTTTTTCTAATTTTACAATTTTTATTATTTTTGTTGTAGTTTTTATTTTCTGTTATGGACTGGATTTCCCTTGGTGTTCTTGTGATTGGGCTGGACGGTGTTCTGAACTGTATTGGAAACCCACGGATTGAATTCCTATTGTGTATTTCTACTTGAATGTCTATGCCCGAGCCGGATGGCGCTTTGAATCAAATTGAAGATTTATGGATGGACCTCAATAACGTGCTAAAGATCCATCCTGGCCTGGACATCTTAAAACTTATGCTGGGATATCTATTGTTACCGGATTTCTTTCTGTTTGGGTTATATAGCTGGACTCACTGCACATTGGGTGCTGTGCGCTTGTTCTGCCTCCCCCGCCTGCGGCTGTGTGATCAGCTGTCTTGGTGGTGCGGGTGCTCGGACATTTCAGTGTCGCGCGCCCGCGCATGCGCACTTGCTCCTGACGGCGTGGTCGCGCATTTGGGGGCGGGGCGCGGCAGTTCACGCACCGCTAATAGGCACCTGCCCATCTACACCTGCATATCAGGTGATCGATCACGTGAGGCCTCACGTGACCGACACCATGGGATATATATACTTCCGTCCTCACTCTTTATATCAGTCCCCTTGAGGAAGCAGCCCCTGGTGGCTGCGAAACGCGCGTCGGGGTCTGGGGTCTGTTACTGCGCTCTATTAGGCTCTGGTCTTTGGCCCTTTATTTGGTAAGCTATTGACTCCCTATTCCCTCCCTTTTACTTTTTTGTATATGGTACTATTGAAGGGCAGGGATGTCAGTTTGATAGCTCTTTGAATTTACACCGTGACTTCAATCATTTATAAAATGTTTACTAATATGTTTACTCTATATTCACTGTGTATACTCTGAACTATCCATACTATTGATATTTATTATAATTCAATATATTTATGTCCTTATCAAGTTGGATATGTCAATCTGTTTGTTATTCAGGCCTTTTGCTACCAGTGCCTTATGCTACCCTCACAAAGTCACTTTGTTCTAAATATTTGTAAACTGTGTATGTTTTTTAGCTTGATATAATAAATGAAAAACTTTTTTAATGCCTTAAAACTCTCTATTCTCCTATTTATCACAGTTTTAAATACCTGGATTTTTTGTGCTGTAATATGGAAAGGACCTGGCTGTATTCTGCAGTGCCAACAAGCAAAATGGCGCAGAAAAACTGTGTTCTCTGGATTGCTTTTTAAGCAAATAATGAGGATTAAGATCCAAAAAAAAATTATTTCTGGCCCTTGAGACCTGGGCCAATTTCTAGAAATATCTAACAGCAGCAGCAGACAGAACTGGAATAGAGCCTCTTGTGCTATATGCACTGCAGTCTGCTATATAACCTGCCTGCCTATATACACTGCCTGCCTGATATCTCTGAAGATGGATTAGTCCTCATTTGTTTGAGATGGATATATGTCTCTAATATAGTTTGGTACACCTACACTAACTAGAAACAAGCAAATCTCTCCCTAGCTCAGCAGCACCCCTCCCTACACTGTCTGATTCCGGAGTGACTGACGAGTATGGCGGCGCCAGGTCCTATATAGACCTGATGATGCTGTGTGGCCAGCCAATCACTGTAATGCCACAACCAACATGGCTGCGGCATTACAGTGAGTGGCGCGCAATCCCTGCATATTCATTGGCGCTCTAAAGAGCGCCAAACATGCAGGGAGGAGACCCGAGCTCCAGCTGAGCAACCCCAGAAATACTTGGCGAGCGCCGAGCATCTCGAGCAGTGAGATGCTCGGGCAAACACTGAGCAGTAGCGAAAATGCTCGCTCATCACTAATAACAACAACTCCCAGCATCTCCTTACCATTGTTAATGACATACTGGGAGTTGGAGGTTCATGAGATACAAATGTATATTGGGCCTCACTTGACATTACAACTGATTGCTGTACTAAGCTTGATGATTTAGTCATGTACTTATGGTGGTTCTGGTGATGTATTCATGTACTGATAATGTTTTTTGTGATGTATTCGTGTACTGATGGTGGTTTAGTTGACCTATTTATTTGCTGATAATGCTTCTGGTGTGTTATTTATGTACTATTGATGGCTCTGGTATTCTATTTATGTGCTGATGATGGTTCTGGTGGTAAATACATCACCAAATTAACCATCACTTCATGAATACGTAAAAAGAACCACAATCCGTACATGAAAATGTCAACAGAATCACTATGCGTACCGGAATATGGCACGAGAACCACCATCAGTTTTGTTGCAAACTGTATTTTTCGCATTACGAACGTAAAAACCATCAGATGTATCACTTTATCTACAATGGGGCCTGTTTAGTTTCTATTAGGATATCTGCCAATTGCTGGACACCTTAATTAAAGCCAAACAGCCCCCCTTATAGTTAAGCTATATTAGGTTCCATGACCATTCTTGGGTCTGACATTTAAAATATAGGATGTCAGGGATGAATATGGCTAATTGTCTCATGTTTTGTGTAAACGGTCTGCAAACAATGAATGATTCTACAGCCTATCTACCTTTGAAAACACACTCCCTCTTGGGCCTCACCCCTATACCACATTTTTTTTTACTTTTGCTGATATTTTTGGGTGAAAAAGGTAACAATTCTAGTGGAAGTGGTTGTCAGATCAGGAGGAGGGTAGGCGTTAGGGGACCTGTTGCCTTAGTCTTTGACCCATTCCTTCAATTGGGGGCTGAGGGTTTATCGAGGGGGGGCACCATCAGCATTATCTGCCTACGGCACCAAAATACTTTGTTCTGAACCTGTTTGTAAAAGCTGCTATTCTCCTGAATCTGGTGATGTTTTTCTTTTATTCCTGTGTCTCTCCATTCCTGAGATATGGCCATCTCGTCCCTTAATATAAATCTGGTCTTTGTAGCCAAGTGGACGTGATCCTCCACGCTTCTCTTTTCAAGGTTCGCATGCAGTTGGCTAAAAAGCTTATATTTAAAGGGAGTCTCTCAGCAGGTTTATGGTACCCCATCTGAAAGCAACATGATATAGAAGCAGAAACCTTGATTCCAGCGATGTATCCCTTGCTGGGTTGCATTCTGTCATTTTGATATACAGTGGCTTGCAAAAGTATTCGCACCCTACCCCCCTTGGCATTTTTCATGTTTTGCTACCTCACAACCTGGAAGTTCGCTGTTTTTTTTGGAGTGTTAGTGTCAGTTCATGTAAAGAACTTGCTTACAACCGTGAACATTTAGTTGTCTTTTTATTGTGAAACAAACAACAAACAGGAAAAAAATAACTGAAAACTTCTGTGAGCATAACTATTCACCCTCCTAAAATGAATACCTCGTAGAGCCTCCTTTTGCGGCAATTATAGCTACAAGTCGCTTGGAAAAGTCTCTATGGGTTTTCCACATCTTACCACTGAGATTTTTTCCCATTCCTCAAGGCAAAACTGCTCCAGCTCATTCTAGCAAAAAAAAAAAAAAAAGCAAGACAAAAATATATCTCATACCCTACCATAATTATATATAAATGTAAAGCAAAATTGCATAATAAATATAGGGTACTTAGTGAACTATTTTTGATCAAAAAAAGTATACAAGCCGTCCCACCAGCGGCAAGGTGACCCTAAATTGGGACGGTACCTATACTGCCTATATTAAAAACCTTACTGTATATCAAAGTTGAAGTAATGCATATAAAAGGGTAGACAAATAGGACCGGGTCCCAACTCCAGACCACCCAGGCCCGTGGTAAGCTACATATATACCAATCAGCTCAACAAAGGGCATGCCACACCCTTAAATTGCACAGAATGCAAACAAGTCAAAAAACCAGACAATGTGAACTGAGTTCTAAGATGGCAGACATACAAGAAACAGAGGCATGTTCACACTAGCAAAAAAAAAAAAGCAAGACAAAAATATATCTCATACCCTACCATAATTATATATAAATGTAAAGCAAAATTGCATAATAAATATAGGGTACTTAGTGAACTATTTTTGATCAAAAAAAGTATACAAGCCGTCCCACCAGCGGCAAGGTGACCCTAAATTGGGACGGTACCTATACTGCCTATATTAAAAACCTTACTGTATATCAAAGTTGAAGTAATGCATATAAAAGGGTAGACAAATAGGACCGGGTCCCAACTCCAGACCACCCAGGCCCGTGGTAAGCTACATATATACCAATCAGCTCAACAAAGGGCATGCCACACCCTTAAATTGCACAGAATGCAAACAAGTCAAAAAACCAGACAATGTGAACTGAGTTCTAAGATGGCAGACATACAAGAAACAGAGGCATGTTCACACTAGCAAAAAAAAAAAAAAGCAAGACAAAAATATATCTCATACCCTACCATAATTATATATAAATGTAAAGCAAAATTGCATAATAAATATAGGGTACTTAGTGAACTATTTTTGATCAAAAAAAGTATACAAGCCGTCCCACCAGCGGCAAGGTGACCCTAAATTGGGACGGTACCTATACTGCCTATATTAAAAACCTTACTGTATATCAAAGTTGAAGTAATGCATATAAAAGGGTAGACAAATAGGACCGGGTCCCAACTCCAGACCACCCAGGCCCGTGGTAAGCTACATATATACCAATCAGCTCAACAAAGGGCATGCCACACCCTTAAATTGCACAGAATGCAAACAAGTCAAAAAACCAGACAATGTGAACTGAGTTCTAAGATGGCAGACATACAAGAAACAGAGGCATGTTCACACTAGCAAAAAAAAAAAAGCAAGACAAAAATATATCTCATACCCTACCATAATTATATATAAATGTAAAGCAAAATTGCATAATAAATATAGGGTACTTAGTGAACTATTTTTGATCAAAAAAAGTATACAAGCCGTCCCACCAGCGGCAAGGTGACCCTATGGTAGGGTATGAGATATATTTTTGTCTTGCTTTTTTTTTTTTTTGCTAGTGTGAACATGCCTCTGTTTCTTGTATGTCTGCCATCTTAGAACTCAGTTCACATTGTCTGGTTTTTTGACTTGTTTGCATTCTGTGCAATTTAAGGGTGTGGCATGCCCTTTGTTGAGCTGATTGGTATATATGTAGCTTTCCACGGGCCTGGGTGGTCTGGAGTTGGGACCCGGTCCTATTTGTCTACCCTTTTATATGCATTACTTCAACTTTGATATACAGTAAGGTTTTTAATATAGGCAGTATAGGTACCGTCCCAATTTAGGGTCACCTTGCCGCTGGTGGGACGGCTTGTATACTTTTTTTGATCAAAAATAGTTCACTAAGTACCCTATATTTATTATGCAATTTTGCTTTACATTTATATATAATTATGGTAGGGTATGAGATATATTTTTGTCTTGCTTTTTTTTTTTTTTTGCTAGTGTGAACATGCCTCTGTTTCTTGTATGTCTGCCATCTTAGAACTCAGTTCACATTGTCTGGTTTTTTGACTTGTTTGCATTCTGTGCAATTTAAGGGTGTGGCATGCCCTTTGTTGAGCTGATTGGTATATATGTAGCTTACCACGGGCCTGGGTGGTCTGGAGTTGGGACCCGGTCCTATTTGTCTACCCTTTTATATGCATTACTTCAACTTTGATATACAGTAAGGTTTTTAATATAGGCAGTATAGGTACCGTCCCAATTTAGGGTCACCTTGCCGCTGGTGGGACGGCTTGTATACTTTTTTTGATCAAAAATAGTTCACTAAGTACCCTATATTTATTATGCAATTTTGCTTTACATTTATATATAATTATGGTAGGGTATGAGATATATTTTTGTCTTGCTTTTTTTTTTTTTTGCTAGTGTGAACATGCCTCTGTTTCTTGTATGTCTGCCATCTTAGAACTCAGTTCACATTGTCTGGTTTTTTGACTTGTTTGCATTCTGTGCAATTTAAGGGTGTGGCATGCCCTTTGTTGAGCTGATTGGTATATATGTAGCTTACCACGGGCCTGGGTGGTCTGGAGTTGGGACCCGGTCCTATTTGTCTACCCTTTTATATGCATTACTTCAACTTTGATATACAGTAAGGTTTTTAATATAGGCAGTATAGGTACCGTCCCAATTTAGGGTCACCTTGCCGCTGGTGGGACGGCTTGTATACTTTTTTTGATCAAAAATAGTTCACTAAGTACTCTATATTTATTATGCAATTTTGCTTTACATTTATATATAATTATGGTAGGGTATGAGATATATTTTTGTCTTGCTTTTTTTTTTTTTGCTAGTGTGAACATGCCTCTGTTTCTTGTATGTCTGCCATCTTAGAACTCAGTTCACATTGTCTGGTTTTTTGACTTGTTTGCATTCTGTGCAATTTAAGGGTGTGGCATGCCCTTTGTTGAGCTGATTGGTATATATGTAGCTTACCACGGGCCTGGGTGGTCTGGAGTTGGGACCCGGTCCTATTTGTCTACCCTTTTATATGCATTACTTCAACTTTGATATACAGTAAGGTTTTTAATATAGGCAGTATAGGTACCGTCCCAATTTAGGGTCACCTTGCCGCTGGTGGGACGGCTTGTATACTTTTTTTGATCAAAAATAGTTCACTAAGTACCCTATATTTATTATGCAATTTTGCTTTACATTTATATATAATTATGGTAGGGTATGAGATATATTTTTGTCTTGCTTTTTTTTTTTTTTTGCTAGTGTGAACATGCCTCTGTTTCTTGTATGTCTGCCATCTTAGAACTCAGTTCACATTGTCTGGTTTTTTGACTTGTTTGCATTCTGTGCAATTTAAGGGTGTGGCATGCCCTTTGTTGAGCTGATTGGTATATATGTAGCTTACCACGGGCCTGGGTGGTCTGGAGTTGGGACCCGGTCCTATTTGTCTACCGTTTTATATGCATTACTTCAACTTTGATATACAGTAAGGTTTTTAATATAGGCAGTATAGGTACCGTCCCAATTTAGGGTCACCTTGCCGCTGGTGGGACGGCTTGTATACTTTTTTTGATCAAAAATAGTTCACTAAGTACCCTATATTTATTATGCAATTTTGCTTTACATTTATATATAATTATGGTAGGGTATGAGATATATTTTTGTCTTGCTTTTTTTTTTTTTGCTAGTGTGAACATGCCTCTGTTTCTTGTATGTCTGCCATCTTAGAACTCAGTTCACATTGTCTGGTTTCCAGCTCATTCTAGTTAGATGGTTTCCTCTGATGAACAGCAATTTTCTAGTCTGACCACAGATTCTCAAGTGGATTAAGGTCTGGGCTTTGACTAGGCCACTCCAAAACATTTACACATTTCCCATTAAACCACTCGAGTGTTGCTTTAGCAGTATGCTTTGGGTCATTATCTTGTTGGAAGGTGAACCTCCATCCCGGTCTCAAATCATTGACAGACTGAAGCAGGTTTTGCTCAAGAATATTTCTGTATTTCGCACCATCTTCCCCTTGATTTGGACCATCTTCCTTGTCCCTGCGACTGAAAAACATTCCCACAGCATGATGCTGCCACTAGAGATGAGCGAACTTGTTCGGAAAACGTTTGCCAATCTCAAAGTCGTCACGAACATTGCACATTCAGATTTGTGTTCAGATACCTGATTCCTCAAAAATAGGCAAAATTCGGCCTAAGTTCGGTAAATGATCGAGTTTCCACTAATGCTTTTGTTAGAACTTTGGCTAGGATAGTGTGCTGTATGATGAGTGGGGTTAACGTGTTTGATGAGGGGAGGGGGTGGGGAGAGGTCAGAAGAGCGGCGGACTGTTTTTTTATTAACTTAATGTGTGGAGATTCCGGCAGCCAATCACGGCACAGAAACATTTCAGCCACACTATCTCAGCAAATAAATACTGCTTGTTAATTTAGTGATAGGTGACTGACAGGTCTAGGCCTAGGGTTGTGAACAGCTGGTTAAAAGAGGGGAAGAGTATATCCAACATGAATGGGGAAAAAGCAAGGCTGCGGTGGATGGGGGAATAGGCTTGGTGTTGAAGGTGTACGTGAGGGTAGGTGGTAATGTTACTGAAAGCTCTACTAAACAAACACCGGCTCATCCTATCCAAAGACAACTGACAACTTCTGTTACTGGACAGGCTACTCGACTCCCTTTCTTTAGCAGCCACACAGCGGTACGCTTTGTAGATGATGGCCAGAAAGATCATGTGCTCCAGTGGATGGCAAGTCCTGCATCAAGTGGCCTCTACTCCTCTTCCTCCACGTTAACATCACACACAGTACAGTCCTCAAAGGTGGCACCCCAATTACCCTTGTTTCCTCCCGGGTCACAACTCTCCAACCGCCCAACTCACTGTGGGGAAACACAGATCGGCGAGTCTGCAGAGCTGTTCGCACTTTTAATTCCATGGGCATCAAAGGTCCCATCAGAGATACCAGAGGCACACGTGGACTGTACTGTGCTGTCAGGGCAGGAAGAGGAGGAGGGTGACTCTCAGGGCGAGGAGTGGGAGAACCAAGAGGATGACAATGAGATTGCAGTTCCCACTTGGTATGAAACCAGAGGCATGCAGCTGAGTAGTTACAGCAGAGGAGGTGGAGGAGGAGCAAGACGAGGAGGTTATGTTGCGCCTTCCCGCACAGACACGTAGTGATGCAACCACGATAAGCACTGCATCCTCAGCCACATCTCTGGCTGTGGTCAGCAGCGATCGCGGGTCTGCAGTTCACAGGGGCAGCAATGAATGCCTAGCCTGGGTCTTTTTGGGACCACAAAGGATTACCCAACTGATGTTATCTGCCAAATTGGTAAAAAAACAACTTGGTAGAGGCAAAAATTCCAATAATTTGACTATTACATACATAAACAAGCACATGTGCGATCAACATGCGTTAGTCTGGGAATCTCACTGCCCTAAAATGCGGACTAGCGGGCCTTGCTAACCACTGGCCACCCCATCAACCGCATCTGCTGCTTCTTCCTCTTCAGTCACCATGGCAAGTGTTCTCACACAGGTCTCCGGCAACAGAACATCTACTTGCTTACCCACTGCAGTAAAGTCAGTCAGCTGTTATGAAAATGGACATGCCTGCTATTTTTGTTTCACCGAGCACACCACATCTTTCTCAATCCAGCATAACATCTCCGCTTGCACCTGACTCACAGTCCAGCAGTTTATCATGTTCACCCTACTCCACCCTCTCTCAGCCCTCGGTCCCGCAGTTGTGGTTACGTAAAAGATTGTTTCCTCCTACACATGCCAAAGCTAAGAGCTTGAACTTCATCATCTCCAATCGGTTGGCCATGGAAATGCTGCCTTTCTGCCTGGTAGATACAGACGGTTTCTGAAAGCTGATGGCTGTCGCAGTCCCCCAGTTGCATTTTTTAATAAAGCTGTGCCTGCTCTACACCAGCATGTCGCAGACAACATCACCTGTTCCTTGAAAAAAATCTATGTCTGGCAGGGTGCAATTCACCACTGACATCTGGACGAGCAGGGGAAGGCAGGCGAGGAAGGGGCTGTTCCACAAGTCTTGGAATCCCCAAGGCTTGCGGGACAAACCTCTGCATCTAACACTTTCTCCACTGCTTCTGCCTCCTCCACCTCCTCTAGGACCTCCACCTGCACCCTCAACCCTTCCCTTAATGAGACTCGTGTTCCAACAATGAAAAGAGAATCCCCCCCACCTCTGTACTGCACAGCCAATGCTCACTGCAATTAGGCAGTGTTTAAATTAATATGCCTTGGAGATCGCAGTCACACAGCTCAAGAGTTGTGGACAGCTATGCAGGCCGAGTTTGAGTAATGGCTGTCTCCACTGAACCTGGAACCAGGGATGGCAGTGTGGGATAATGGTGCGACCCTGTTAGAGGCCCTACGCCAGGGCAACCTCACACATGTGCCTTGCATTGCTCATGTCCTCAACCTGATGGTATAGCAATTTCTCCACCACTATCCCGGCCTGGATGTGCGGCTACAGAAACCATGGTCGCTGTTTGCTCACTTCTGCCGTTCGCACCCCACAGGTCATCGACTTGCATCGCTACAGAGGTCTTTCGTCCTACCGGTTAACCAATTGATATGCGATGTGCCGACATGATGGAATTCCCCTCTGCACATGTTGCAGCGACTGTGGCAGCAGCGACAAGCCCTGGTGTAGTATCTCATTTTGCATAACCTGGGCCAACGCAGTACAGACGTGGTGCAAATCACGCATGCGGAGTGGGCACAGATGAAGAATCTCTGCACCCTTTTGCACAATTTTGAAATGGCTACTAAGATGGTTAGCGCTGACGATGCTGTCATCAGCATCACTATTCCGGTCATCTACATGCTGGAGCACAGTTTAAATAGTCTGCAGGAGGAGGTGGTGGTCCCAGATTATGAGGAGGAAGCAGATGAGGATGCGGAAGGCATAACAATATCTCTAAGTTCCGGACTGTCGGCGCACAGGCGGGTGCCATGGGAGGGTGGATTACAGCGATCGAGGGGGGCTCATGGTACCAGACAAACTGTTAGTGAAGTTGCAGGAGCCAAGTAACAAATAGATGAGGATGAGGAGGAAGAGGTGATGGGCACGCAACAGTAAGGAGATGAAGAGGCTAATGATCCCCTCTCTGTCCATAGCTGGCGGGAGGGGACAGAGGAAGCAAGCTTGCGTGTTACCCGCCACTACCACCCCATGGACTTGGACCTCATGGAAGTGCCCGAAACATGACCACCTTCTTGCTGCAGTAACTGCAACATAATGACCGTATTGTTAGGATTAGAAATAGCGCTGACTACTGAGTTGCCACTCTGCTAGAACCACGGTACAAGAGTAAATTTTGCCAGATGCTCCCCCCCTGGAAAGGGACGCACGCATGCTCGAGTATTGAAACACGCTTGTAGACAATCTTAAGAGTGGTTTTCCTCAAGACAAGCAGTGAGGCACACAGTGTGCATCGCAGTTCTAGACTTCCAACCCCGGGAACGTTGAGTCGTCAACACAAAAACATTAGCAGCAGCAGTGTAAGTGGCAAAAGCAGTTTCTGTGAGTCGTTTCACACATTTTTTAGACCAACCCGTGCACCAGTAGAACAGAGTACTGGTACTGCCACATAGTGAACATCTGGAGAGAATGGTGTAGGAGTATCTTGAGCTCAATATCAATGCCATTGGGGGGGGGGGGATTTGGACCGTTTTGCATTTTGGTCTACAAAAATGGAAGAGTGAAGTGAGCGCGCCTGTCACACCTTGGAGGTTTTGTCATGCCTGGCAGCCAGATCTCTCTCAGAAACGTTCAGTGTATTTGGTGGTGTCCTGACGGATAAGCACATCCAGCTGTCCCCTAAAGTGTAGGCCACCTAACTTTCATCAAGATGAACAAGTCATGGATCTCCAATGGCTTTTGCACCTCAGTCTCAGACTGAGCAAACTAGGTGATGGTGTAGTTTTTAGTGTGCTGCACTGATCTCGCGATATAACGGATAATGGTGCGACCCTGGTAGAGGCCCTACGCCGGGGCAACCTCACACATGTGCTTTGCATTGCTCACGTCCTCAACCTGGTGGTACAGCAATTTCTCCACCACTATCCCGGCCTGGATGTGCGGCTACAGAAACCATGGTTGCATGGATTTATATAGTGTGACCAAGTTGTCAAGCACTTTTCCAAGTGATGCTAAAATCGCTTGGAAAAGCGTTTGATAACCCGCATGCAGAAATGCATGCAAAAACGCTTGACAAACGCTTCTACCTGGCAGGAAAAACGCATGTAAAATCCGCATGCGTTTTTCCTGCCAGGGAGAAGCGGAAAACATATGCAGCATTTCTGCATCGTGGGCATTTAGCCTTAATAATAATAATAATAATTATTTTTATTTTTATAGCGCCAACATATTCCGCAGCACTTTACAAATTTTAGGAGGGACTTATACAAACAATACAGAATAAGCATATCTCATATCGAAAGGAGTGAGGGCCCTGCTCGCAAGCTTACAGTCTATGAGACTTACAATTTTTGTGTGTAAGTAAAGGCTTTTTTCTGCTCACTCTTCCATGAAGACCACCACTATGGAGTGTATGGCTTATTGTGGTCGTATGGACTGATACTCCAGTCTCAGCATGAGAACTCTGCAGCTCCTTCCGAATTACCTTTGGCCTCTGTGCTGCCTCTCTGATTAATGCCCTCCTTGCCCAGCCTGAGAGTTTTGGAGGGCAGCCCTCTCTTGGCAGGTATGTTGTTGTACCATGTTTTTTCCATTTGATGATAATGGATTTGATGTGGATTTGATGGTGCTCCGGGGCTATCATCAGAGATTGGGTTATTTTTTTTTTTAGAACCCAACCCCGGTTTGTACTTCCCAACAACTTTGTCCCTGATTTGTTTGGAGATCTCCTTGGTCTTCATGGTGTGGTTTGGTTAGTGTTGCCTTTCTTAATGGTGTTTCAGCCTCTGTGGCCTTTCAGAAAAGGTGTATAAACTGACATTTAGATTGCATATACGTGGACTTCCTTTCATTAAGCATGTGACTTATGAAGGTAATTGCTTGCACCAGAATTTTTTTGGGCTTCATAGCAAAAGCAGTGAATACATATGCACATGTAAATTTTTAGTTATTTGATCCCATAATTTTAATTTATGCCTACATTTTTCTCACTTTACTTCACCAACTTAGACTATTTAGTGCAGATGCATCACACACAAAGTGGATTAAAAAAAATATTTAAACAAAAGTTGTAATGTAACAAAATAGGTAAAAACCCAGGGGGGGAATGAATACTTTCGCAAGCCACTGTAATCACTGTTTTATCACAGGAGATCCACTCTCCACTACTGATTGACAGCTTTCTGCCTATGCACAGTGTACACATAAAGCTGCTAGTTAGTGTTGAGGAGGGGTTATGCAGAGTTTATGAATGTGGAGGACTATAAGGCAGTGAGTTTACCAGCAGGCCCGGACTGGCAATCTGCTGAGACGGGCATGTTCCCGGTTGGCTCTAAACTGTAAAGTGGGCCGCTGGGTCTTTAAAAGTTTTGAATAAAGTCCTGTGTGCAAGCGCTGTCTAGCTTGCACGTGCTGACAAGGCCGCACGGTGGCCCTTGTCATCACGTGTGCGTGCCACGGTGCCCCTTGTCATCACATGTGCGCGTCACGGTGGCCCTTGTCATCATGCATGCAAGCGCACACATCAGCCACGATGTCCCTTGTGTGCGCACACACAGGGGCTTTGTTCAAAAGATTTTTTTTGCTTACTGGTACCAGTGAATTGGGATCTGCTCTACATGTCAGATGCTGCACGTGCGGCAGCTCCTCATCCATCCCTCCTAACCCTCATCTCAGGGCTCTGGTTATTGGTGAGTCCCATGATAGAAACATTTTATGTACATACAGCAGTGACAGTTTTACCTGTATAATGTATATACAAAATATAGGTGATACTGCTACTGCTGGATATATGTTATGTAGGTGATACTGTGATTATACATCACAGTAGCACCTATATATTGTATATCCAGCAGTCTGTATAGAATATATAGGTGATGAATACAGACTGCTGTTTATACATTATATAATACTGCTACTGCTGTATATACATTATATACGTGATACTGCCACTATACACAGCAGTCGCAGTATCACCTATATAATGTATATACAGTAGTAGCAGTATCACATTATTATATAATGTATATACAGCAGTCTGTATACATTGAGTAGTAGTCTCAATGTGATATATATTCAGCAGTCGCGGTGTCCTCCTATATGATATATATACCGTATATACTCGAGTATAAGCTGACTTTTTCAGCCCATTTTTTAGGCTGAAAAAGCCCCCCCTCGGCTTATACTCGAGTATATACTCGAGTATGTACATAGTCCGGTGGTGGATAGTGGGGGAGTGGGGTTGCCGTGGCAGAGGAGCGGGGGACACACAGTAGCCAGCTGCTGCAGCTACCATGTGTGCCCGCTGCTAAAGGGAAATTAATATTTACTCTTCTCCACGCCCATGGGAGTGGAGAGGGGTGAATATTCATTTCTTTAATAGTGTGCGCACAGTGTCAGCAGCGCCACAGCTACCACTGAGGCTCAGTGATCCACGCCATTAAAGAACAGGGATATTCACTCTTCTCCATGCACATAGTCCCGGCGTGGAGAGGAGTGAATATTTCCGCAGCTCATTTCGGCGTCTGAGGGCACATGGCAGTGACGTCATGCGCTGCACAGATGCGGAAGCGAGCTGCTGCTGCTGGCAGAACTGGAGCAGCCCTTGAGCAGAATGGAGGAAGGTGAGTATGAGTGTTTATTTTTTTTAACGCGTGTAGTGATGGGGGGGGGGCATGCAAACTAGGATTGGGGATGATGGGGCTATGCATACCAGGATTGGGGATGATGAGGCCATGCATACCAGGATTGGGTTGAGGGGAGCCATGCATACCAGGATTGGGGATGATGGGGCCATGCATACCAGGATTGGAGATGTGGGCTACCATGCATACCAGGATTGGCAATGATGGGGCCATGCATACCAGGATTGGGGATGAGGGGGCCATGTATACCAGGATTGGTGATGAGTGGGCAATACTTACTAGGATGGAGAAATTTACCAGTAGCTGCTGCATTTACCAACCTAGGCTTATACTCAAGTCAATAAGTTTTCCCAGTTTTTTTGTGGTAAAATTAGGTGCCTCTGCTTATATTTGGGTCGGCTTATACTCGAGTATATACGGTATGTGTGTCTCCTATGTGATGTATGCACCATAATTTAGCATTTAGAATAATGCTCTCTTAATATAGTGTATAATGTAGAGATGTTTATATAGTATGGTGCTGTGTATATAGTGTGGAATCCACACTATATACACTGCCATATCTCTACACTATATAGTATATACACCGCTCCACTCTATATTCCTTAACACAGTATATATTGTGGAGCTATGTACGTCGTATATACTTCTGTCCTGTATACATGGTGTAAATCTCAGTATCTGCTCTAATTATGAATGTGTGTGTATATATATATATATATATATACACACATATATATATATATATATATATATATATACAGTACAGACCAAAAGGTTGGACACACCTTCTCATTTAAAGATTTTTCTGTATTTTCATGACTTTGAAAATTGTACATTCACACTGGAGGCATCAAAACTATGAATTAACACATGTGGAATTATATACTTAACAAAAAAGTGTGAAACAACTGAAAATATGTCTTAGATTCTAGGTTCTTCAAAGTAGCCACCTTTTGCTTTGATGACTGCTTTGCACACTCTTGGTATTCTCTTGATGAGCTTCAAAAGGTAGTCACCGGAAATGGTTTTCACTTCACAGGTGTGCCCTGTCAGGTTTAATAAGTGGGATTTCTTGCCTTATAAATCGGGTTGGGACCATCAGTTGTGTTGTGCAGAAGTCGGGTGGATACACAGCTGATAGTCCTACTGAATAGACTGTTAGAATTTGTATTATGGGAAGAAAAAAGCAGCTAATTAAAGAAAAACGAGTGGCCATCATTACTTTAAGAAATGAAGGTCAGTCAGTCTGAAAAATTGGGCAAACTTTGAAAGTGTCCCCAGCTGCAGTTGCAAAAACCATCAGGCGCTACAAAGAAACTGGCTCACATGAGGACCGCCCCAGGAAAGGAAGACCAAGAGTTACCTCTGCTTCTGAGGATAAGTTTATCCGAGTCACCTGCCTCAGAAATCGCAGGTTAACAGCAGCTCAGATTAGAGACCAGGTCAATGCCACACAGAGTTCTAGCAGCAGACACATCTCTACAACAACTGTTAAAAGGAAACTTTGTGCAGCAGGCCTTCATGATAAAATAGCTGCTAGGAAACCACTGCTAAGGATAGGCAACAAGCAGAAAAGACTTGTTTTGGCTAAAGAACACAAGGAATGGACATTAGACCAGTGGAAATCTGTGATTTGGTCTGATGAGTCCAAATTTGAGATCTTTGGTTCCAACCACCATGTCTTTGTGCGACGCAGAAAAGGTGAACAGATGGACTCTACATGCCTGGTTCCCACCATGAAGCATGGAGGAGGAGGTGTGATGGTGCGGGGGTGCTTTGCTGGTGACACTGTTGGGGATTTATTCAAAATTGAAGGCATACTGAACCAGCATGGCTACCACAGCATCTTGCAGCGGCATGCTATTCCATCCGGTTTGCGTTTAGTTGGACCATCATTTATTTTTCAACAGGACAATGACCCCAAACACACCTCCAGGCTGTGTAAGGGATATTTGACCAAGAAGGAGAGTGATGGGGTGCTACGCCAGATGACCTGGCCTCCAAAGTCACCAGACCTGAACCCAATCGAGATGGTTTGGGGTGAGCTGGACCGCAGAGTGAAGGCAAGAGGGCCAACAAGTGCTAAGCATCTCTGGGAACTCCTTCAAGATTGTTGGAAGACCATTTCTGGTGACTACCTCTTGAAGCTCATCAAGAGAATGCCAAGAGTGTGCAAAGCAGTCATCAAAGCAAAAGGTGGCTACTTTGAAGAACCTAGAATATAAGACATATTTTCAGTTGTTTCACACTTTTTTGTTAAGTACAGTGCCTACAAGTAGTATTCAACCCCCTGCAGATTTAGCTGGTTGACACATGGCATTGTGACATTTGTACTGTAGATCAGCCTGGAAGTGGGAAATGCACTGCAGCAAATTTTTTTTTTTTTTTTTTTTTTAAAACGTTAAAAGTTAATTCAGAGTGTCATTTATTATTCAACCCCTCAAACCACAAGAATTCTGTTTGGTCCCCCTAAAGTATTAAGAAGTAGTTCAGGCACCAAGAATAATGAGCTTCACATGTGTGGATTAAAGATCTCTTTTGCCAGCCTTTTCTGACTATTTAAGACCCTCCCCAAACTTGTGAACAGCACTCAGACATGGTCAACATGGGAAAGACAAAGGAGCATTCCAAGGCCATCAGAGACAAGATCGTGGAGGGTCACAAGGCTGGCAAGGGGTACAAAACCCTTTCCAAGGAGTTGGGCCTACCTGTCTCCACTGTTGGGAGCATCATCCGTAAGTGGAAGGCTTATGGAACTACTGTTAGCCTTCCACGGCCTGGACAGCCTTTGAAAGTGTCCTCCCGTGCTGAGGCCAGGCTTGTCCGAAGAGTCAAGGCTAACCCAAGGGCAACAAGGAAGGAGCTCCGGGAAGATCTCATGGCAGTGGGGACATTGGTTTCAGTCAATACCATAAGTAACGTACTCCACCGCATTGGTCTCCGTTCCAGACGAGCCCGTAAGGTACCTTTACTTTCAAAGCGTCATGTCAAGGCTCGTCTACAGTTTGCTCATGATCACTTGGAGGACTCTGAGACAGACTGGTTCAAGGTTCTATGGTCTGATGAGACCAAGATCAAGATCTTTGGTGCCAACCACACACGTGACGTTTGGAGACTGGATGGCACGGCATAAGACCCCAAGAATACCATCCCTACAGTCAAGCATGGTGGTGGCAGCATCATGCTGTGGGGCTGTTTCTCAGCCAAGGGGCCTGGCCATCTGGTCCGCATCCATGGGAAGATGGATAGCACGGCCTACCTGGAGATTTTGGCCAAGAACCTCCGCTCCTCCATCAAGGATCTTAAGATGGGTCGTAATTTCATCTTCCAACAAGACAACGACCCAAAGCACACAGCCAAGAGAACCAAGGCCTGGTTCAAGAGGGAAAAAGTCAAGGTGTTGGAGTGGCCTAGTCAGTCTCCTGACCTTAACCCAATTGAAAACTTGTGGAAGGAGCTCAAGAATAAAGTCCACATGAGACACCCAAAGAACCTAGATAACTTGGAGAAGATCTGCATGGAGGAGTGGGCCAAGATAACTCCACAGACCTGTGCCGGCCTGATCAGGTCTTATAAAAGACGATTATTAGCTGTAATTGCAAACAAGGGTTATTCCACAAAATATTAAACATAGGGGTTGTATAATAATTGACCCACACTTTTATGTTTAAAATTTAATAAAATTCAACTGAGCAACATAACTTTTTGGTTTGTAAGATTTATGCTTCTGTTCATAAAACCTACTCTCGTTTGCAGTTTGAAGGCTCTAACTTATTTGCATCTTATCAAACCAGCTAAATCTGCAGGGGGTTGAATACTACTTGTAGGCACTATATATAATTCCACATGTGTTAATTCATAGTTTTGATGCCTTCAGTGTGAATGTACAATTTTCACAGTCATGAAAATACAGAAAAATCTTTAAATGAGAAGGTGTGTCCAAACATTTAGTCTGTACTGTATATACACAGTGGGTACGGAAAGTATTCAGACCCCTTTAAATATTTCACACTTTCTTTCATTGCAGCCATTTGATAAATTCTAAAAAGTTCATTTTTTTAACTCATTAAAGTACACTCTGCACCCCATCTTGACTGAAAAAAAACAAGAAATGTAGAAATTTTTGCAAATTTATAAAAAAAAACAACCTGAAATATTACATGGTCATAAGTACTCAGACCATTTGCTCAGACACTCATATTTAAGTCACATGCTGTCCATTTCCTTGTGATCCTCCTTGAGATAGTTCTACTCCTTCACTGGAGTCCAGCTGTGTTTAATTAAACTGATAAGACTTGATTTGGAAAGGCACACACCTGTCTATATAAGACCTCACAGCTCACAGTACATGTCAGACCAAATGAGAATCATGAGCTCAAAGGAACTGCCCAAGGAGGTCATAGACAGAATTTTGGCAAGGCACAGATCTGGCCAAGGTTACAAAAGAATTTCTGCATTACTCAAGGTTCCTAAGAGCATAGTGGTCGCCATGATCCTTAAATGGAAGAAGTTTGGGACCACCAGAAGTATTCCTAGACCAGGCCGTCCAGCTAAACTGAGCAATCGCGGTATAAGAGCCTTGGTGAGAGAGGTAAAGAAGAACCCCAAGATCACTCTGGCTGAGCTCCAGAGATGCAGTAGGGAGATGGGAGAAAGTTCCACAAAGTCAACTATCACTGCAGCCCTCCACCAGTCGGGCCTTTATGGCAGAGTGGCCCGACGGAAGCCTTTCCTCAGCTTCCAAAAAAGAGCAGCGCTCACAGTCACTGAGGGAATGACTGGATGAGTGGTCGCATCTCACATGCCGCTCCAGTCTAATGGGGAGAAAAGCTCCACATTCTGCCGATTGTGTCAGACCCCCACCAATCAATATCATCACTGATCCTGTGGAGAGGTGATTACTTGTTTTCACCAGAGAACCCCTGTAAGTGCATCTCTGCCGCTCTGGTCCAAGTATTTAATCTCTAAGGCTGCGGCCCCACTATCAGTATTTGGTCAGTAATTTTTCTCAGGAGTGGGAACCAAAACCAGGTGAGGAACAATCAGAGAAAAGGTATAATAGAAACAAGTCACCAATTCTGTATTTATCACCCACTCCTGGTTTTGGCAGCTACTCCTGAGAAAAAATACTGACCGAATACTGATGGTGGGGCTGTGGCCTAATGGAAAAAAATCTTTTCCTAGTTAATATCAGCAAGAACAAAATGACTGCCATACACAACACAGTCCACTATATCAACACCAATAATACCACATACAAAAGAGACAAATATCGCCACACCATGACTAGATCACATATTACCACCACATAGTGACCGAATAATACTACATACAAGGAACAAATACGGCCACACCATGACCAGACCACATATTACCACCCCAAAGTGACCAAATACTACAATACTGATCATGAATACAAACCACAATACTAACAACACTGTTATTACCACCAGTGACATTATACACAGGAGCTCTGTATATAGTGTACAGTGTACAGGTAATACAGTGACCACCAGTGACATTATACACTGGAGCTCAGTATATAGTGTCAGTGTACAGGTAATACAGTGATCACCAGTGACATTATACACTGGAACTCTGTATTTAGTGTACAGGTATTACAGTGGTCACCAGTGACATTATACACAGGAGCTCTGTATATAGTGTACAGGTAATACAGTGGTCACCAGTGACATTATACACAGGAGCTCTGTACATAGTGTATAGTGCACAGGTAATACAGTGGTCACCAGTGACATTATACTCAGGAGCTCTGTATATAGTGTACAGGTAATACAGTGGTCACCAGTGACATTATACACAGGAGCTCTGTATATATTGCACATGTAATACAGTGGTCACAAGTGACATTATACACAGAAGCTCTGTATATAGTGTATACATAATATAGTGATCACCAGTGACATACACAGGAGTTCTGTATATACTATATACACACGTGGTCAGAATTGTTGGTACCCCTCGTTTAATGAAAGAAAAACCCACAATGGTCACAGAAATAACTTGAATCTGACAAAAGTAATAATAAATTAAAAATCTATGAAAATGAACAAATGAAAGTCAGACATTGCTTTTCTGCTTCCACTGAATTTAAAAAAAAAATTAAACTCATGAAATCGGCCTGGACAGAAATGATGGTACCCCTGAAAATAATGTGACAAAAGGGACATGTTAAATAAAGTTGTGTCCACTAATTAGCATCACAGGTGTCTACAATCTTGTAATCAGTCAGTGGGCCTGTATATAGGGCTACAGATACTCACTGTGCTATATATAGGGCTGCAGATACTCACTGTGCCTGTATATAGGGCTACAGATACTCACTGTGCCTGTATATAGGGTTACAGATACTCACTGTGCCTGTATATAGGGTTACAGATACTCACTGTGCCTGTATATAGGGTTACAGATATTCACTGTGCCTGTATATAGGGTTACAGATACTCACTGTGCTTGTATATAGGGCTACAGATACTCACTGTGCTTGTATATAGGGCTACAGATACTCACTGTGTTGTTTGGTGACATGGTGTGTACCACACTCAACATGGACCAGAAGAAGCAAAGGAAAGAGCTGTCTCAGGAGATTAGAAAGAAAATTATAGAAAAGCATGTTAAAAGGTAAAGGTTATAAGACCATCTCCAAGCAGCTTGATGTTTCTGTGACTACAGGTGCACATATTTTTCAGAAATTTAAGATCCATGGGACTGTAGCCAACCTCCCTGGACGTGGGTGCAGGAGGAAAATTGATGACAAATCAAAGAGACGGATAATATGAATGGTAACAAAAGAGCCCAGAATAACTTCTAAAGAGATTAAAGGTGAACTTCAAGCTCAAGGAACATCAGTGTCAGATCGTACTATCCACCGTTGTTTGATCCAAAGTGAACTTCATGTAAGACGACCAAGGAGAACACCATTGTTGAAAAAAAAAATAGTAAAAAAGCCAGACTGGAATTTGCCAAACTACATGCTGACAAGCCACAAAGCTTCTGGGAGAATGTACTATGGACAGATGAGACAAAAATTGAAGTTTTTGGCAAGGCACATCAGCTCTATGTTCACAGATGGAAAAATTAAGCATATCAAGAAAAGAACACTGTCCCTACTGTGAAACATGGTGGAGGCTCTGTTATGTTCTGGGGCTGCTTTGCTGCACCTGGCACAGGGTGTCTTGAATCTGTGCAGGGTACAATGAAATCTCAAGACTATCAAGGGATTCTAGAGAGAAATGTGCTGCCCAGTGTCAGAAAGCTTGATCTCAGTCGCAGGTCTAGCAACAGGATAATGACCCAAAACACACACAGCTAAAAACACCCAAGAATGGCTAAGAGGAAAACATTGGACTATTCTGAAGTGGCTTCTATGAGCCCTGACCTAAATCCTATGGAGCATCTTTGGAAAGAGCTGAAACATTCTGGAAAAGGCAACCTTCAAACACGAGACAACTGGAGCAGTTTGCTCATGAGGAGTCGGCCAAAATACCTGTCGAGAGGCGCAGAAGTCTCATTGACAGTTACAGGAATCGTTTGATTGCAGTGATTGCCTCAAAAGGTTCAACAAAATATTAAGTTAAGAAGAAGAACCATCATTTCTGTCCAGGCCGATTTCATGAGGTTAATTTTTTTTAAAATTCTGTGGAAGCAGAAAATCAATGTCTGACCTTCATCTCTTCATTTTCAAAAATTTGTAATTTATCAGATTGAAGTTATTTCTGTGACCATTGTGGGTTTTTCTTTCATTAAACGAGGAGTACCAACAATTTTGACCACGTGTGTAGTGTAAGTGTACATGTAATACACTGACTCACCAGTGATGTCTCTAGGTGAAGTCCTTCATCTTCGCTTTTCTTCTTCATCTGGCACAGACAGCCATCACTTCTTCCAGCCAGGAATCATCTCTGCAGAAAATAACACACAGTTATTAATAACTGATCTCTTCTAGAGAATATTCCCACTTCCCCCCCCGACCTCTACACTACACCAGTTGAAGAAAAAAAGCAACATAGTGCCGTCCTGCACAGTAACAGGACCTCTCTTTTGTCCCATCCCATGGAAAACAATTTCCTAAAAAGTAAATTATATTACAGAAGTAATAATGTAATAATAATTGGAATCTAAAGTAATAATGTTCCCCACTGGTCACCATAAACTAATAAAGTATGTTCCTCAATCTGGCTCCCAAACAGTAATTAAGTCCCTTGTCTAGCCAGGCACCCCCATATGTCCCTTCTGACCACCATTTGTCTAGTGTGACCCCTCCATATATTTATCCTAGCACATGTGTATCGAGCCTGCCCCCTCCCATATACCCATCCTAGCCCCCCCATGTGCCAGTGTGCCCCCACACATATCCATCCTTGCCTCCATGTTTCCAGCCTGCGCCCCCATATGTCCCCCCATATATCCTCCATGTGTCCAGCCTGCCCTCTACATATTCATCCTGGCCTCCATCTGTCCAGCCTCTCCCCTCATATATCCATACTGCCCTTACCCCCTGCATATATCCATCCTGACACCCCCCATATATCCAGCGTACCCCTCCATATATTTATGCTAGCCCATGTGTATCGAGCCCGCCCCCCCCACATATTCATCCTAGCCCCCCATGTGTCCAGCCTGTCCCCCCCCATATATCCATCCTGGCCTCCATGTGTTCAGCCTGCCCCCCCTCCCCCATATATCCATCCTGGCCTCCATAAGTCCAGCTTGCCCCCCCCCCATATATCCATCCTGGCCTCCATATATCCATCTTGCCCCCCCATATATCCATCCTGCCCCCCCCATATATCCATCCTGCCCCCCATATATCCATCCTGGCCTCCATGTGTCCAGCCTGCCCCCCATATACCCATCCTGCCCACCCCCCTTTGCCTGGGTCCACCTTGGTTCCCCCTTGTGTGTCCTGCCAGGGCTCCCCCTTGTGTGTCCAGCCAGGGCTCCCCTCCCTTGCGTGTCCAGCCAGGGCTCCCCCCTTGCGTGTCCAGCCAAGGCTCCCCCCCTTGCGTGTCCAGCCAGGGCCCCCCTCCTTGCGTGTCCAGCTAGGGTTCCCCCCTCGTGTGTCCAGCTTGGCCCCCCTCGTGTGTCCAGCTGGGCCCCCCCTCGTGTGTCCGTCCAGCTGGGCACCCCCTCGTGTGTCCGTCCAGCTGGGCCCCCCCTCGTGTGTCCGTCCAGCTGGGCCCCCCCTCGTGTGTCCGTCCAGCTGGGCCCCCCCTCGTGTGTCCGTCCAGCTGGGCCCCCCCTCGTGTGTCCGTCCAGCTGGGCCCCCCTTCGTGTGTCCGTCCAGCTGGGCCCCCCCTCGTGTGTCCGTCCAGCTGGGCCCCCCCTCGTGTGTCTGTCCAGCTGGGCCCCCCCTTGTGTGTCTGTCCAGCTGGGCCCCCCCTTGTGTGTCTGTCCAGCTGGGCCCCCCCTTGTGTGTCTGTCCAGCTGGGCCCCCCCTTGTGTGTCTGTCCAGCTGGGCCCCCCCTTGTGTGTCTGTCCAGCTGGGCCCCCCCCTTGTGTGTCTGTCCAACTTGGCCCCCCCTTGTGTGTCTGTCCAGCTGGGCCCCCCTTGTGTGTCTGTCCAGCTGGGCCCCCCTTGTGTGTCTGTCCAGCTGGGCCCCCCCTTGTGTGTCTGTCCAGCTGGGCCCCCCCTTGTGTGTCTGTCCAGCTGGGCCCCCCCTTGTGTGTCTGTCCAGCTGGGCCCCCCCTTGTGTGTCTGTCCAGCTGGGCCCCCCCTTGTGTGTCTGTCCAGCTGGGCCCCCCTTGTGTGTCTGTCCAGTTTGGCCCCCCTTGTGTGTCTGTCCAGCTGGGCCCCCCCTTGTGTGTTTGTCCAGCTGGGCCCCCCCTTGTGTGTCTGTCCAGCTGGGCCCCCCCTTGTGTGTCTGTCCAGCTGGGCCCCCCCCTTGTGTGTCTGTCCAACTTGGCCCCCCCTTGTGTGTCTGTCCAGCTGGGCCCCCCTTGTGTGTCTGTCCAGCTGGGCCCCCCCCTTGTGTGTCTGTCCAGCTGGGCCCCCCCTTGTGTGTCTGTCCAGCTGGGCCCCCCCTTGTGTGTCTGTCCAGCTGGGCCCCCCCCTTGTGGGTCTGTCCAGCTGGGCCCCCCCTTGTGTGTCCAGCTGGGCCCCCCCTTGTGTGTCTGTCCAGCTGGGCCCCCCTTGTGTGTCTGTCCAGCTTGGCCCCCCTTGTGTGTCTGTCCAGCTGGGCCCCCCTTGTGTGTTTGTCCAGCTGGGCCCCCCCTTGTGTGTCTGTCCAGCTGGGCCCCCCCTTGTGTGTCTGTCCAGCTGGGCCCCCCCCTTGTGTGTCTGTCCAACTTGGCCCCCCCTTGTGTGTCTGTCCAGCTGGGCCCCCCTTGTGTGTCTGTCCAGCTGGGCCCCCCCCTTGTGTGTCTGTCCAGCTGGGCCCCCCCTTGTGTGTCTGTCCAGCTGGGCCCCCCCTTGTGTGTCTGTCCAGCTGGGCCCCCCCCTTGTGGGTCTGTCCAGCTGGGCCCCCCCTTGTGTGTCCTGCTGGCCCCCGCCTTGTGTGTCCAGACCATTACACACACACACACACACACACACACACCTCTTACCTTCCTGCGATCCCGTGCGGTGTCCTCCTTCTCCTGAGTTGTGCGCCTCCTTCACAGCAGGCGCATGACGATGATGTCATAAGCCGGCCGGCGAAGGGAGACACGCAGCTTCAGCTGCTTCACTGGGACGTGCGCCGCGGTGGTTCAGGTAATGAACGCTGCGTGCGCGCGTCCCTGCATACACTGTGCCTGCGCTTTTAAAGGGCCCGTGCCCCTTAAAACCGCAGGATTTTTTTTTGTTCTCTTCTCCCCCCTCTACTCTGCAGCAGGGGGGGGGCCCACCGGTAAATTTCCCGGTATCCCGCCAGCCCAGACCGACCCTGCTCCCAGATTATGAGAAATAATATTCTCTGGTCTGATGAGATGAAGATAGAACTTTTTGGTGATAATTCTAAGCGGTATGTGTGGAGAAAACCAGGCACTGCTCATCACCTGCCCAATACAATCCCAACAGTGAAACATGGTAGTGGCAGCATCATGCTATGGGGGTGTTTTTCAGCTGCAGGGACAAGACGACTGGCTGCAATCGAAGGAAACATGAATGCGGCTAAGTACAGAGATACCCTGGATGAAAACCTCTTCCCGAGTGGCCTGGACCTCAGACTTAGCAGAAAGTTCACCTTCCAACAAGACAATGACCCTAAGCACACAGCTAAAATAACAAAGGAGTGGCTTCAGAACAACTCTGTGACCATTCTTGACTGGCCCAGCCAGAGCCCTGACCTAAAATCAATTGAGCATCTCTGGAGAGACCACCAACATTCACCATCCAACCTGATGGAACTGGAGAGGATCTGCAAGGAAGAATGGCAGAGGATCCCCAAATCCAGGTGTGAAAAACTTGTTGCATCATTCCCAAGAAGACTCATGGCTGTACTAGCTCAAAAGGGTGCTTCTACTCACTACTGAGCAAAGGGTCTGAATATTTATGACCATGTGATATTTCAGTTTTTCTTTTTTAATAAATTTGCAAAAATTTCTACATTTCTGTTTTTTCAGTCAAGATGGGGTGTAGAGTAGATTTTAATGAGAAAAAAAATGAACTTTTTAGAATTTACCAAATGGCTGCAATGAAACAAAGAGTGAAAAATTTAAACACACACATATATATATGTGTATATATAAATATATATATATATATATATATATATATATATATACTGTATATACAAAGCACATTCATAATTATATATATGTACAGTATATATATATATATATTATATACAGTATATTTATAATAATAAATTACAAATGTATGAAAATTAACAAATGAAAGTCAGACATTGCTTTTCAACGCTGCTTCCACAGAATTTAAAAAAAAATTAAACTCATGAAATAGGCCTGGACAGAAACGATGGTACTCTTAACTTAATATTTTGTTGAACAACCTTTTGAGGCAATCACTGCAATCAAACGATTCCTGTAACTGTCAATGAGACTCCTGCACCTCTCGACAGGTATTTTGGCCCACTCCTCATGCGCAAACTGCTCCAGTTGTCTCGTGTTTGAAGGTTGCCTTTTCCAAACGGCATGTTTCAGCTCTTTCCAAAGATGCTCCATAGGATTTAGGTCAGGGCTCATAGAAGCCACTTCAGAATAGTCGAATGTTTTCCTCTTAGTCATTCTTGGGAGTTTTTAGCTGTGTGTTTAGGGTCATTTGGTAGTGCATTGAGCTGTAGGGTGGATTGCTGCTAAAAGGGAAAAAAACCTCTTTAAATCTTCTTCCTTAGTGAGCGTGAACGAGCTGAGTGTGACCGGAGTGTAAGTGCAAACGGAAGTAAGCGTGTGACTTGTTTTTCAGTGACTTGGATTCAGGGAGTTTGGAAGGGAGGAATTTGGACTGAATTGCTGTCTGTATTTTATAAATTCTTTACATTTCTTTTTACTTAGTCTAGTGCAATCCCCATTAGGAAAAGAGCTACATTATTGACAATGCTATCCAGTGTACATCTTGCCACATGTATGCAATCCTTGAACAGCCGGTCGTGGAGGCATACTGCTGTGCGAGATGTGTGCACGTTGTGCGTTTGGAAGCCCAGGTACTGGATCTAAATGAGCAGCTGGCAACACTCAGATCCATTGACAATATGGAAAGGAGTCTGCTGCTCACTGAGCAGCTGCTCACTGTGGTAGATGTGGAGGAGGGTGGTAGTAGGGAGCTGCAGGACAGTGAGGCAGCTAGCTGGGTGACAGTTAGAAGGGGGGGTAGAGGGAAGAGTGCCAGGGAGGCTAGTCCTGATCTGGCACACCCCAATAAGTTTGCAAAGTTGGCAGATGAGGGGGGTGTTGGTACAGGGGTAGCACTGCTGCAGCAAGGCATATCCTCTGAAAGCTGGAGGATTATCAGCTCCAGTAAGGGGAGAAATAGGAGAGCAGGGCAGGCAAGGCAGGTGCTGGTAGTGGGAGACTCAATTATTAGGGGAACATATAGGGCAACCTGTCACAAAGACAGGGATCGTCGAACAGTGTGCTGCCTACCTGGAGCTCGAGTCTGGCACATCGCTGATCGGGTTGACAGATTACTGGGAGGGGCTGATGAGGACCCAACGGTCATGGTGCACATTGGCACAAATGACAAAGTTAGAGGTACTTGGAAGGTCCTTAAAGATGATTTCAGGGAATTAGGCTGCAAGTTTAAAGCAAGGACCTCCAAGGTGGTACTCTCTGAAATACCTGTACCACGTGCCACGCCAGAGAGGCAACGGGAGATTTGGGAGATAAATAAGTGGCTTAGGAACTGGTGTAGGAAGGAGAGGTTTGGGTTCCTGGAGAACTGGGCCGACTTCTCAGTTGGCTACAGATTCTATGCTAGGGATGGGCTGCACCTCAATGGGGAGGGTGCAGCTTTGCTGGGGGAGAAAATGGCTAGAAGGTTGGAGGAGTGTTTAAACTAGGGATTGGGGGGGGGTATTCATTTTATAGGTGGGGAAGATAGTGCAGATAGTGACCTGGGCACAAATAAAGAAATTGGGGGTCGGGTTAGAAGAGTCAATATAGTAAGAAGCAATAGAGGTACAGAGAGATACATAAAATGCATGTACACTAATGCCAGAAGCCTCACCAACAAAATGGAGGAATTAGAATTAATTTTGTTGGAAAATAATTATGATATGGTGGGGATATCTGAGAAATGGCTGGACGAGATCCATGACTGGGCAGTTAATTTACAGGGCTATAGTCTGTTTAGAAATGACCGTACAAACAAGCGAAGGGGGGGGTGTTTATATGTACAATCATCCTTAAAACCCATCTTGCGTGAGAATATATGTGAATCTAATGAAAATGTAGAGTCCCTGTGGGTGGAGATAAGGGGAGGGGGAAAAAATAATAAATTACTGATAGGGGTTTGTTATAAGTCTCCAAAAGTAATGGAAGCAGCGGAGAATATCCTCATAAAGCAAATAGATGAAGCAGTGACTCAAGGAGAAGTCATTATTATGGGGGACTTCAACTACCCTGAAATACATTGGGGAACAGAAACCTGTAGTTCAAGCAAAGGTAATAGGTTTTTGACAACTTTGACAGACAATTACGTTTCACAACTGGTTCAGGATCCAACAAGAAGGGGGGCACTGCTAGACCTAATATTAACCAACAGGCCAGACCGCATATCAAATATACGAGTTGGGGGTCACTTGGGTAATAGTGATCACAAAATAATAAGTTTTCATTTATCCTTTAATTTAATGTGTAGTAGAGGGGTTACAAGGACACTAAACTTCAGGGAAGCAAATTTCCAACGTTTGAGAGATGATCTTAGTGCAATAAACTGGGACGATATCCTGAGACATAAAACTACACAAAGCAAATGGGAGGCATTTATTAGCATCCTGAATAGGACCTGTGCACAATATATACCCTATGGGAATAAACATGCTAGAAATAGGAGGGAACCACCATGGCTAAATAGAGCTGTAAGGGGCGCAATAAGTGACAAAAAAAGCATTTAGAGAACTTAAGCAAGTAGGTAGTGATGAGGCATTAAATAAATACAGAAAATTAAATAAATTCTGTAAAAACCAAATCAAGGCAGCAAAGATTGAGACAGAGAGACTCATTGCCAGAGAAAGTAAAAATAATCCCAAAATATTCTTTAACTACATAAATAGTAAAAAACTAAAAAATGATAGTGTTGGCCCCCTTAAAAATAGTCTGGGTGAAATGGTGGATGAGGATGAGGAAAAAGCCAATATGCTAAATTATTTTTTTTCAACAGTATTTACATAAGAAAATCGCATGACAGAAAACATGATTAGTGATGACAAAAATTCTCCATTAAGTGTCATTTGCTTAACCCAGCAGGAAGTACGGTGGCGTCTAAAAATCACTAAAGTTGACAAATCCCCGGGCCTGGATGGGATACACCCGTGAGTACTGCAGGAATTAAGTAACGTCATAGATAGACCATTATTTTTAATCTTTAAAGATTCCATAATAACAGGGTCTGTACCACAAGACTGGCGTATAGCAAATGTGGTGCCAATATTCAAAAAGGGGACAAAAACCGAACTTGGAAATTATAGGCCAGTAAGCTTAACCTCTACTGTGGGTAAAATCCTGGAGGGTTTCCTAAGAGATGCTATACTACAGTCATGGCCAAAAGTATTGAGAATGAGACAAATAGTAGTTTTTCCAAGTTTACTGCTTAATTTTTTGTAATGGCAATTTGCATATACTCCTGAATGTCAAAGAGTGATCAGCTTAACAGCAATTACTGTACTTGCAAAGTCAATATTTGCCCAGAAAATGAACTTTAACCCCCAAAACACATTTCAACATCATTGCAGTCCTGCCTTAAAAGGAGCAGTTAACATCGTTTTAGTGATTGATCCATTAACACAGGTGTGGGTGTTGATGAGGACAGGGCTGGCGATCAATCAGTCATGATTAAGTAAGAATGACATCACTGGACACTTTAAAAGGAGGCTGGTTCTTGGTATCATTGTTTCTCTTCAGTTAACCATGGTTATCTCTAAAGAAACACGTGCAGCCATCATTGCACTGCACAAAAATGGCCTAACAGGGAAGAGTATCGCAGCTACAAAGATTGCACCTCAGTCAACAATCTATCGCATCATCAAGAACTTCAAGGAGAGAGCTTCCATTGTTGTCAAAAAGGCTCCAGGGCGCCCAAGAAAGACCAGCAAGCGCCAGGACCGTATCTTAAAACTGTTTCAGCTGCGGGATCGGACTACCAGCAGTGCCGAGCTTGCTCAGGAATGGCAGCAGGCTGGTGTGAGTGCTTCTGCGCGCACTGTGAGGCGGAGACTCTTTGAGCAAGGGCTGGTTTCAAGGAGGGCAGCAAAGAAGTCACTTCTCTCCAGAAAAAACCGACTGATATTCTGCAAAAGGTACAGGGAGTGGACTGCTGAGGACTGAGGCAAAGTCATTTTCTCTGATGAATCCCCTTTTCGATTGTTTGGGACATCTGGAAAACAGCTTATTCGGAGAAGAAGAGGTGAGCGCTACCACCAGTCTTGTCTCATGCCAACTGTAAAGCATCCTGAAACCATTCATGTGTGGGGTTGCTTCTCAGCCAAGGGAATCGGCTCACTCACAGTCTTGCCTAAAAACACAGTCATGAATAAAGAATGGTACCAGAATGTCCTCCAAGAGCAACTTCTCCCTACCGTCCCAGAGCAGTTTGGCGCCCAACAATGCCTTTTCCAGCATGATGGAGCACCTTGCCATAAAGCAAAGGTGATAACTAAATGGCTCATGGAACAAAACATAGAGATTTTGGGTCCATGGCCTGGAAACTCCCCAGATCTTAATCCCATTGAGAACTTGTGGTCAATCATCAAGAGACGGGTGGACAAACAAAAACCAACAAATTCTGGCAAAATGCAAGCATTGATTAAGCAAGAATGGACTGCTATCAGTCAGGATTTGGTCCAAAAGTTGATTGAGAGCATGCCAGGGAGAATTACAGAGGTCTTGAAGAAGAAGGGGCAACACTGCAAATATTGACTTGCTGCATTAACTCATTCTAACTGTCAATATAACCTATTGGTACTCATAATATGATTGCAATTATATTTCTGTATGTGATATAAACATCAGACAAGCACTAATAAAAACCAGAGGCCAGCAGATCATGTGAAAATGTAATTTTGGTGTCATTCTCAAAACTTTTGGCCATGACTCTAGAGTATCTGAAGAAGAATAACCTCATGACCCAATATCAACATGGGTTTACGAGGGAACTTTCCTGTCAAACTAATCTGATCTGCTTTTATGAGGAGGCAAGTTCCGGACTGGACCAAGGAAATGCTGTGGATGTTGTGTATATGGACTTTTCAAAAGCTTTTGATACGGTTCCACACAAAAGGTTGATACATAAAATGAGAACAATGGGGATAGGGCGACATATATGTATGTGGGTTAAGAATTGGCTCAGTGATAGGAAACAAAGGGTGGTTATTAATGGAACACACTCAGACTGGGTCTCAGTTAACAGTGGGGTACCACAGGGGTCAGTATTGGGCCCGCTTCTCTTTAACATATTTATTAATGACCTTGTAGGGGCCATACAGAGTAGTATTTCAATATTTGCAGATGACACTAAACTCTGCAGGGCAATCAATACAGAGGAGGACAATTTTATATTACAGGAGGATCTATGTAAACTAGAAGCTTGGTCTAATAAATGGCAAATGAGCTTTAATGGGGATAAATGTAAGGTAATGCACTTGGGTAGAGGAAATAAAATGTATAATTATATGCTTAATTGTAAAACACTGGGCAAAACTGTCACTGAAAAAGACCTGGGTGTATTGGTGGACGACAAGCTTACGTTTGGGGGCCAGTGTCAGGCAGCTGCTGCAAAGGCAAATAAAATAATGGGATGCATTAAAAGAGGCATAGATGCTCATGAGGAGAACATAATTTTACCTCTATACAAGTCACTAGTGCGACCACACTTAGAATACTGTGTACAGTTCTGGTCTCCGGTGTATAAGAAAGACATAGCTGAACTAGAGCGGGTGCAGAGAAGAGCGACCAAGGTTATTAGAGAACTGGGGGTTCTGCAATACCAAGACAGGTTATTACACTTGGGGTTATTTACTTTGGAAAAATTAAGGCTTAGGGGTGATCTTATTACTATGTACAAGTATATGAGGGGACAGTACAAAGACCTTTATACTGATCTTTTTACTCTGAGGCCTAAGACGGGGACAAGGGGGCATCTTCTATGTCTGGAGGAAAGAAGGTTTAATTATAATCACAGATGCGGATTCTTTACTGTAAGAGCAGTGAGACTATGGAACTCTCTGCCGCATGATGTTGTAATGAGTCATTCACTACTAAAATTTAAGAAGGGCATGGATGCCTTTCTTGAAAAGTATAATATTACAGGTTATATATACTAGATTCCTTGATAGGGCGTTGATCCAGGGAACTAGTCTGATTGTCGTATGGAGTCAGGAAGGAATTTTTTTCCCCAATGTGGAGCTTGGTGTTTGCCACATGGTTTTTTTTTGCCTTCCTCTGGATCAACATGTTAGGCTATGGGTTGAACTAGATGGACTTAGTCTTCAACCTTAAACTATGTATTATCCTGTTGCAAGACCCATGACCTGCAACTGAGACCAAGCTTTCTGACACTGGGCAGCACATTTCTCTCTAGAATCCCTTGATAGTCTTGAGATTTCATTGTACCTTGCACAGATTCAAGACACACTGTGCCAGATGCAGCAAAGCAGCCCCAAGAACATAACAGAGCCTTCTCCATGTTTCATAGTAGGGACAGTGTTCTTTTCTTGATATGCTTCATTTTTCCGTCTGTGAACATAGAGCTGATGTGCCTTGCCAAAAAACTTCTATTTTTGTCTCATTTGTCCATAGGACATTCTCCCAGAAGCTTTGTGGCTTGTCAACATGTAGTTTGGCAAATTCTAGTTTGGCTTTTTATGATTTTTTTTCAACAATGGTGTTCTCCTTGGTCATCTCACATGAAGTCCACGTTGGATGAAACAACGACGGATGGTGCGATCTGACACTGATGTTCCGTGAGCTTGAAGTTCACCTTTAATCTCTTTAGAAGTTATCCTTGGCACTTTTGTTACCATTCGTATTATCCATCATCAATTTTCCTCCTGCGGCCACATCCAGGGAGGTTGGCTACAGTCCCATGGATCACAGGAACATCAAGCTGCTTGGAGATGGTCTTATAACCTTTACCTTTAACATGCTTGTCTATAATTTTCTTTCTAATCTCCTGAGACAACTCTTTCCTTTGCTTCCTCTGGTCCATGTTGAGTGTGGTACACACCATATCACCAAACAGCACAGTGAGTATCTGTAGCCCTATATACAGGCCCACTGACTGATTACAAGATTGTAGACACCTGTGATGCTAATTAGTGGACACAAATTGATTTAACTTGTCCCTTTTGTCACATTATTTTCAGGGGTACCATCATTTCTGTCCAGGCCTATTTCATGAGTTTAATTTTTTTTTTAATTCTGTGGATTAAGGGTTGAAAAGCGATGACTGACTTTCATTAGTTCATTTTCATCGATTTTTAATTTATTATTACTTTTGTCAGATTCAAGTTATTTCTGTGACCATTGTGGGTTTTTCTTTCATTAAACGAAGGGTACCAACAATTTGAAACAATACATGGTTTCTCCAAGTAGTGGATGGCTCCTACAAACCATTATCTTTCAGTAACATCATACTAAAAACTTCAGAGGCTCAAAGGACAGTGAAAAAAAAATAGGAATGATGATTATTTGAAGCTCCGATAATAAAGAAATGGTAAATAAAAAAAGTCAGATAATAAAGTAATAGTAGATCGCAGCAGCAAAGAAAATATCATTTTCATTGCAGTCTGCCAAGTAAGGATCTAGCTTGAAATTGCCTTTGGGAGGGAACATTTGACCGAGTTATTGTTATAACTGTGGCACTTCAGGTCTTGTGTTTTAAAAAGGTATATGCTTTAGTGGCTGCCTGAAACTTGTAGAAGGTTTCTTCTTTTTTTAGAATAAAATAATAAACTATGAGGAGTAGTAAAGACTTGAGAAAGCTGTGACATGGAGTGTGTCTCTCAGATGCAATCTGTTGTACAGACTTCACAAGCTCCTTCCTCATCATTACATTTCAGTAGAAAATACAATCCATGATGCAAAAGGTCAGCGGCAGATATTATCATATATCAACTTGGTTTAAGATTAGTAAATGTGTTCTACTGACAACACAGCAGTTCTGTTCATTCTGTGAAGGAGATTAAGAGGAAGAGCTGATCAACCATACAAGATACTGGAAACCGGTGGCTAACGATCCATCTTGCCAGGTGCAGACAGCATGAATTTTACTGACTATACTAACAAAACTGCGATTCAATCTTTTACCCCTTTTCCAAGAGCCATAACTCTTTATTTTCCCCATAACCATATTAGGTCTTGCTTTTTTTTAGTTTTGAATTAAACCATTAATGTTACCATGCAACATACTGGAAAGTGTGATGAAATTGCAAAAAAAAATAATCCCGCAATTCCGCCACTATTGCGGGAGCTGCGTTCCCCCAAACCAACGTACATATACTGCTTCACGATCGTGCAGGCTTGCGCTGAGTGCCGCCGTGATCGAGTGCGGGTGCCAGCTTTATATGAAAGCTGACATCCTGCAGCAATGCCCACAATCGGTGCTAGCACAGATTCACGGACTTTTAACCTCTCTGATGCTCCCGTCAATAGTGACAGCGACATTGAGGAGCATCACAGAGGGAGTGAGCTCCCTGTCTGCTCCAAACAGCACAACCCGATGGAGATCGCGTTGTGCTGATGGTCACAATGGTGACCCTGGGTCGAAAGATGGCCACGGGGTCACTCAGGGACAATGGCCTGTCAGCTTATGCTCAGAGCAGGAGCTGACATGCCTCCTCCCTGTGTGAGAGACGCTGCTCTGATGCCCTGCAGTGCAGAAGCATTACAGAGTATCAGATCAGCGATCAGAACAGGGAAATATGATGTCCCATCCTGGGATAACGTGAAGAAGTTATTAAAATTTGTAAAAATCTAAAAAGAAAATGCCAAAATAAAGAACAAAAAATTTTAAAAATATGAATTCAATAAATACATTTATGTAAAAAAAATAAACAAAAAAAGTACACATATTTGGTCTGGAACGACCCGATCTATAAAACTGTCCCATTAGTTAACCCATTCAGTGAACACCGTAAAAAAAAGAGGCAAAAAACTATGCTTTATCATCATACCGCTGAACAAAAAGTGCAATAAAACGTGATCAAAAAGAAAAATGTAAATAAAAATGGTACCTCTGAAAATGTCATCTTGTCCCGCAAAAAAACAAGCTACCATACAGGTCCATCAGCAAAAAAATAAAAAAAAATATTTTTTTTCTATAAAATTGTTTTTATTGTGTAGCGACAAAACATAAAAAAAACGCTATAAATGTGGTATCGCTGTAATTGTACTGACCCTAAGAATAAAGCTGTCTGATCACTTTTACCACACGTGCAATGGCATAAAGAAACAACCAAAAAACAATTCCTGAATTGCTGGCTTTTGCTCATTTTGCCTCCCAAAAATCAGAATAGAAAGCGATCAAAAACGTCAACTCGTCCCACAAAAAAGAAGCCATCACATGACTTTGTCGGCCGAAATATGGAAAAATTATAGCTATCTAAATATGGGGCTCCAAAACTTGTTTTTGCACTAAAAAGTGTGTTTTAATGTAGAGCACCGGTTAAATGTGATCTAAAATATTATGTAAAATGTTCCCACGTTACTAGTAGTACAAAGGCTGTGGAAAAGCGCTACGGCCCCTCGCCGCCCAAATGAAATTCAGCAAATTCTGCGCTCACAAATCCAAATGCCCCCTTCCCTTCTGAGCCCCAGTGTGCCTAAACCACATTTAGCAACCACATATTTGGCATTTCTATAGCGATGAAAGCCCGCCTAATTTACTTGTGCCTGTCTCCAAAAGCATGAGCTGGGGAGAACGTACTGCTCATTACAATGGCAGTTTGAAATTTTCACTCAGCTCAGCAACATCTGAGTCAAAATCGTCACTACACCTGTAGATAAATTCCCAAAGGGGTAGAATTTCCAAAATGGGGTCACTTGGGGGGGTGGGGGATTCTGCCCTTCTAGCACTTAGGGGCTCTGTATATGAAGTCCGCCAACTATTCTGGGAAAATCTACGCTCCAGGAGGCAAATAGCGCTCCATCCCTCCCGAGTCTCGCCGTTTGGCTGAGCAGTTCTGTGCAACCACTTATGGAGTATTTCTACATTCAGCAGAAATTGAGGGACAAATTTTGGTGCAATTTTTACCCATTTTACAGTGTCAAAATGTAAAATCTGGGACTAAAACAAAATTTTAGTGGTAAAAAATTTTTGGCGCGTCTTATTGTCTGAATGTGTATAGTCCAAATGGTGTTGCTGTGGCTGTAGATGAGGGGGAGCAGCAGCAGCAGAGAAGCCAGGCACAGGAGGCGGGAGCCGCCTGCTGCAGTCTACACTGTGCCCGCTGCTTAAGGAAATTAATATTCACTGTTCCCCACGCCCATGGGTATGGGGAGCACTGAATATTCATTCTCCTTAATAGTGCGCAGTGTCAGCAGCAGCCGCTGGTCTTGTAGCGGCTGTGCGATCATGTGTGACCACTCTTTAATAGCGGGCGCACGTGATAGCCGAGCCGCTGCAGGAGCCGCGGCTGACACTGTGCACGCTGTTAAGGAGTACGAATAGTCACTACTCTCCACACCCATAGACATGGAGAGCAGTGACTATTCTGGCAGCTCATCTCAGCGTGTGAGGGCGCATGGCAGTAATGTCATGCGCTGCTCACGAGGTGAGATCAGCTGCTGGCAGCACAACAGGATGCAGTGCTGGAGCAGAGGGAAGAAAGGTGAGTAGAATAATTTATTTTATTTTTGTGCAGCGTGATGGGGATGGGGATGCCATGCATACTAAGATGGGGGTGCCATGTATACAAAAATGGGGATTAGCGGTGCCATGCATATCAGGATGGGGGATGAAGGGTGCCATGCATACCAGGATGGGGATGAGGGGTGCCATGCATACCAGGATGGGGATGAGGGGTGCCATGCATACCAGGATGAGGATGAGGGGTGCCATACATACCAGAATGGGTATGAGGGGTGCCATGCATACCAGGATGGGGATGAGGGATGCCATGCATACCAGGATGGGGATTTGGGTGCCATGCATACCAGGATGGGGATTTGGGTGCCGTGCATACCAGGATGAGGATTGGGGTGCCATGCATACCAGGATGGGGATGAGGGGTGCCGTGCATACCAGGATGGGGATAAGGGGTGCCATGCATACCAGGATGGGGATGAGGGGTGGCATGCATAGCAGGATGGGGATGACGGGTGCCATGCATACCAGGATGAAGATGAGGAGTGCCATGCATACCAGGATGGGGATGGAGGTGCCATGCATACCAGGAAGGGGATGAGGGGTGCCGCGCATACCAGGATGGGGATAAGGGTTGCCATGCATACCAGGATGGGGATGAGGGGTGCCATGCATACCAGGATGGGGATTTGGGTGCCATGCATACCAGGATAGGGATTTGGGTGCCGTGCATACCAGGATGAGGATTGGGGTGCCATGCATACCAGGATGGGGATGAGGGGTGCCGTGCATACCAGGATGGGGATAAGGGGTGCCATGCATACCAGGATGGGGATGAGGGGTGGCATGCATAGCAGGATGGGGATGACGGGTGCCATGCATACCAGGATGAAGATGAGGAGTGCCATGCATACCAGGATGGGGATGGAGGTGCCATGCATACCAGGAAGGGGATGAGGAGTGCCGCGCATACCAGGATGGGGATAAGGGTTGCCATGCATACCAGGATGGGGATGAGGGGTGCCATGCATAGCAGGATGGGGATGACGGGTGCCATGCATACCAGGATGAAGATGAGGAGTGCCATGCATACCAGGATGGGGATGGAGGTGCCATGCATACCAGGATGGGTATGGGGTGCCATGCATACCAGGATGGGGATGGGGGCCACATATAACAGGAAGGGGGTGCCATATATACTAGGATGGGGGATATTAGTTCAGAATTGGGGGACGTTACCACTATAACAGTGTCAGCAGCAGACCCCTTCCCCCATAACAGTGCATCATGACCACATTTTTTGCTTCATTTTTTTTCTATTTTCTTCCTTTAAAACCTAGGTTTGTCTTATGGTCCGGTGCGTCTTATAGTATGAAAGAATACGATAATTAATTATTCTTCACCGCCCAATGGTATATATTCTGTGACACACCTGTGGTGTCAATATGATCACTGTACCCCTAGATGAATTCATTGAGAGGTGTAGTTTGTAAAATGGGGTCACTTATGGGGGTTCTGCTTTCTGGCACCTCAGAGGCTCTACAAATGTGACATGGCACCCTCAAACCAGTCCAGCAAAATCTGAACTACAATATGGTGCTTCTTCCCTTCTGAACTTTGTACTGTGCCTCAAAAGTAGTTTTCAACCACATATGGGGTATCGGCGTACTCAGAAGAAATTGCACAACAAACTTTGGGGTCCATTTTCTCCTGTTACACTTGTGAAAAGGCAAAATTTGAGGCTAAAAAACATTTTTGTGGGAAAAATGTGCTTTTTTTTATTTTCATGGCTCAACGTTTTAAACTTCTGTGAAGCACCTGGAGGGTATAGTTTCCAAAATGGTGTCACATGTGGGCAGTTTTCACTGTTTAGGCACATCAGGGGCTCTACAAACACAGCATGGCGTCCATTAAGGATTCCAGCAAATTTTGCATTAAAAAATCAAATGAAGCTCCTTCCCTTTGAGCCCTGCCGTGCGTCCCAAACAGTAGTTTGCTTCCACATATTGTGTGTTGGTGTACTCAGGAGAAATTGCACAACAAATTGTATGGTGCATGTTATCCTTGTGAAAATAAAAAAAATTGGGTGCAAAGTAAAATAATTTTGAAAAAAGTTAAGTGTTTTCTTTCCACATTCCATAAATTTCTGTGAAGCATCTGAAGGGTTAATAAACTTCTTGAATGTGGTTTTGAGCACCTTGAGGGGTGCAGTTTTTAGAGTGGTGTCACTATTGGGTATTTTCTGTCATAAAGGCCTCTCAAAGTCACTTCAAATGTGATGTGGTCGCTAAAAAAATGGTTTTGGAAGTTTTGTTGTAAAAATGAGAAATCGTTGGTCAACCTTTAACCCTTCTAACTTCCTAACAAAAAAAAATATGTTTCTAAAATTGTACTGATGTAAAGTAGACATGTGGAAAATGTTATTTATTAACCCCTTACAGCACGTCGTGTCTCTCCCTTTGACACAGGATCTGACGATTAGCCCACACCTTTCCGGGGACATAACAGCTGATCTCAGGGGCGGACACAGACTGTAGTGGGCCCCTGTGCAAGAATTTTTTGGGGCCCCCCCCTGCCCTTTATAGGGGGCATGAAGGCCCCCCCCCGTGCATCTCTCATCCCCCCGTGCATCTCTGATTCCCCCCACTCCTAGTTAATTAATTGTATTTAAAAAAAATAAACTTGTTATACTTACCCCCAGGGCAGGCTCCAGGTTTTTGTGGGCCCTGGGCGACAGAGTTTCAGTGGGCCCCTTTAACACATACCATGATTCATGATGCACAGATACCACAGAGAAATATATATATATATAGTACAAGGCCAAGGATTTCACTTACTACATTACATGAGTGATATCTATTGTAAATTCCACAATAGCTCAGAAACCGGCGAATCCTCACAGCGCACAGTGCAGACCGGACAGTATAGTCCTCCATACAGTATTATGGGCATCATATAATGCTCCATACAGGATACTGACCCCCTTATAATGCTCCATACAGGATACTGGTCCCCATATAATGCTCCATACAGGATACTGGCCCCCATATAACGCTCCATACAGAATACTGACCCCCATAAAATGCTCCATACAGAATACTGACCCCCATATAACGCTCCATACAGAATACTGGCCCCCATATAACGCTCCATACAGAATACTGACCCCCATATAACGCTCCATACAGAATACTGACCCCCATATAACGCTCCATACAGAATACTGTCCCCCATATAACGCTCCATACAGAATACTGACCCCCATATAACGCTCCATACAGAATATTGGCTCCCATATAACGCTCCATGCAGGCTGTTCCCCCCTTATAATGCCCCATTACACGAGCGATATCTATTGTAAATTCTACAATAGCTCAGAAACCGGCGAATCCTCACAGCGCACAGTGCAGACCGGACAGTATAGTCCTCCATACAGTATTATGGGCACGATATAGTGCTCTATACAGGATACTGACCCCATTATAATGCTCCATACAGGATACTGGTCCCCATATAATGCTCCATACAGGATACTGGTCCCCATATAACGCTCCATACAGGATACCGTCCCCCATATAACACTCCATACAGAATATTGGCCCCCATGCTGGCTGTTCCCCCCTTATAATGCCCCATGCAGGATGACACCCCCCTTTTAATGCCCTATGCAGGATGTCACCTCTACCCCCCATAAAATGCCCCATGCAGGATGTCACCTCCCCCCATATAATGCCCCTTGCAGGATGTCACTTTCCCCCTTTTCAATGCCCCATGCAGAATGTCAGACCACCCCCTCCCTTATAATGCCCCATGCAGGAGGTCACACCCCCCTCCTTATAATGCCCCATGCAGTATGTCACACACACACACCCTCCTTATAATGCCCCATGCAGGATGTCAATTCCCCCCTCCCCCTCTTATAATGCCCCATGCAGGATGTCACCCCCCCATATAATGCCCCATGCAGTATGTCACTTCCCCCTTCCCCTCTTATAATGCCCCATGCAGGATGTCACGCCCACTCTCCCCCCACCATATAATGCCCCATGTGGTATGTCACCCCCCCATATAATGCCCCATGCAGTGTGTCACACACACCCCATATAATGCCCCATGCGGTATGTCACCCCCCCATATAATGCCCCATGCAGGACGTCACACCCACTCTCCCCCCACCATATAATGCCCCATGCGGTATGTCACCCCCCCATATAATGCCCCATGCAGTGTGTCACACACACCCCATATAATGCCCCATGCGGTATGTCACCCCCCCATATAATGCCCCATGCAGGACGTCACACCCACTCTCCCCCCACCATATAATGCCCCATGCGGTATGTCACCCCCCCATATAATGCCCCATGCAGTATGTCACACACACTCCATATAATGCCCCATGCGGTATGTCACCCCCCCATATAATGCCCCATGCAGGACGTCACACCCACTCTCCCCCCACCATATAATGCCCCATGCCCCCATACATAAAAAAAAAAAATCAAATACTCACCTCACTTCTTACCTGATGCTGATCCGGACTCCACAGCGTCGCCCGCGTCTTTCCGCTGTGACAGCTCAGGAGAGATCGCGCGCGCTGTAAACATATCACCGCGCCCTCTGACCTGAGACGTCAGTCAGAGGACGCGGAAGACGCTGCGGAGGCACGGGGAGGGGTAAGTATTGTGCCGCCGCCACCACATGACCGGAGATGTCCCTGCGCTCAGCCGGGGGCCCATGCTGAGCGCAGGGACATCTCCGGTCATGTGATGGCGGGGGGTCCTGCGGGGGGGGGCCCCATGAGGAGACGCACAAGACGGGGGCCCCAACGGGGCTCTGAGGGGGCCCCGACAGCCCGGGCCCCATGCTGTAGTCAGGGCAGTAATGCCCTGATGGCGGCCCTGCTGGAGGGGCCCCCTCTCCCTCGGGGCCCCCGTTCAATGAACCGGCTGCACGGGCGGTAGGTCCGCCCCTGGCTGATTTGATCAGATGTGCCCCTAACAGCTGCGGGTGAAATCACGATCCACCCGCGGCTGTTTACATGTTAAGTGCCGCTGTTCATCTCTAACAGCGGCATTTAACATGGCCGTGGCGGAAGGGCGTCACTAGTCCAGCCCATCGGCGCTCGTGTCATATGACCGCGGGTCGCTGATGGGTTGGCATGACAACCTGGGGTCTGCAGGAGAACCCTGCGGTTGTCATTGCTGGGATGATATGAGCGCCGCCCAGCGGTTGGCGCTCATAACAAGTGAGCATTCCTGCTACACACAGGTTATATGATGGTTGTTTTGTGTAGCACAGGCGATCAGATAATCGCAGCTTCTAGTCTCACATGGAGACAATTGAAGCAAGTGAAAATAAAAAAAATATATAAATGTTTAAATCACCCCCCTTTCGCCCCATTCAAAATAAAACAATAGAAAAAAAATCAAATATATACATATTTGGTATTGTCGCGTTCATAATCACCCAATCTATCAATATATACAACCCCTGGCAAAAATTATGGAATCACCAGGCTCGGAGGATGTTCATTCAGTTGTTTAATGTTGTTGAAGAAAAGCAGATCACAGACATGGCACAAAACTAAAGTCATTTCAAATGGCAACTTTAGGGCTTTAAGAAACACTAAAAGAAATCAAGATTAAAAATCTGGTACTCAGTAAGGGTAACTTTTTCAGACCAAGCAGAGGGAAAAAAAGTTATGGAATCACTCAATTCTGAGGAAAAAATTATTGAATCACCCTGTAAATTTTCATTTCCAAAACTAACACCTGTATCAAATTAGATCTGCTCGTTAGTCTGCATCTAAAAAGGAGTGATCACACCTTGGAGAGCTGTTGCACCAAGTGGACTGACATGAATCATGGCTCCAACAGGAGAGATGTCAATTGAAACAAAGGAGAGGATTATCAAACTCTTAAAAGAAGGTAAATCATCACGCAATGTTGAAAAAGATGTTGGTTGTTCACAGTCAGCTGTGTCTAAAATCTGGACCAAATACAAATAACATGGGAAGGTTGTTAAAGGCAAACATACTGGTAGACCAAGGAAGACATCAAAGCGTCAAGACCGGAAACTTAAAGCAATATGTCTCCAAAACAGGAAATGCACAACAAAACAAATGAGGAATGAATGGGAGGAACATGGAGTCAATGTCTGTGACCAAACTGTAAGAAACCGCCTAAAGGAAATGGGATTTACATACAGAAAAGCGAAACATAAGCCATCATTAACACCTAAACAGAAAAAACAAGGTTACAATGGGCTAAGGAAAAGCAATCGTGGACTGTGGATGACTGGATGAAAGTCATATTCAGTGATGAATCGCGAATCTGCATTGGGCAAGGTGATGATGCTGGAACTTTTGTTTGGTGCCGTTCCAATGAGATTTATAAAGATGACTGCATGAAGATGATATTTGGCTGCATGTCAGGTATAGGCACTGGGGAGATGGCTGTCATTACATCTTCAATAAATGCCCAAGTTTACATTGATATTTTGGACAGTTTTCTTATCCCATCAACTGAAAGGATGTTTGGGGATGATGGCATCATTTTTCAAGATGATAATGAATCCTGCCATAGACCAAAAACTGTGAAAACATTCCTTGAAAGAAGACGCATAAGGTCAATGTCATGGCCTGCAAATAGTCTGGATCTGAATCCAATTGAAAATCTTTGGTGGAAGTTGAAGAAAATAGTCCATGACAAGGCTCCAACCTGCAAAGCTGATCTGGCAACAGCAATCAGAGAAAGTTGGAGCCAGATTGATGAAGAGTACTGTTTGTCACTCATTAAGTCCATGCCTCAGAGACTGCAAGCTGTTATTAAAGAGGTGGTGCAACAAAATACTAGTGATGTATTGGAGTGTTCTTTTGTGTGTTTGTTTTTCATGATTCCATATTTTTTTCCTCAGAATTGAGTGATTGCATAATTTTTTCCCTCTGTTTGGTCTGAAAAAAATTACCCTTACTGAGTACTACATTTTAAATCTTGATAACTTTTAGTGTTTCTTGAAGCCCTAAAGTTGCCATTTGAAATGACTTTAATTTGGTGCCATTTTTTCAACAACATTAAACAACTAAATGAACATCCACCGAGCCCGGTGATTCCATAATTTTTGCCAGGGGTTGTAAATAGAATTAATCGGATCAGTAAACGATGTAACAAAAGAAAGACTCAAAATGCCAGAATTATATTTTTTTGGTCGGCGCAACATTGCAATAAAATGCAATAACAGGCGATCAAAACATCGTATCTACCCAATATGGTATCAATAAAAACAATCTCAGAATCAGGGGGATCCGTTGAAACCTTCCAGAGCAATTACCTCATAAAGTGACAGTGGTCAGAATTGTAAAAAGTGGCCTGTTCTGGAAGGTGAAAACAGGCTCAGGGCTGAAAGGGTTAAGTTTATTTTTGAAAGGGGAAAAAGTATGAAGTTTTCATTATTTTTTTTTTCATTTTGTTAGTCTATTTAGGGGACATGAACCTGTGATCGTCTTGCAATATATAGCAATATTGTAGCTCTCCTAAGAAGAGTTAAATGAGGCCTAACATGGCAGTTACAGGGACCTTCAGTAGGCCCTTCGTGACACAGGGAAAAATAAGGGCTTGGTGCTCTTATGACATAATTTAAATGCAATTGTCAGTGATGTCAGCGCAACCCACGGAGAGGAAGATGATTCAGGACACGTTGGTGGGTTTTTGTTCTGAACTATCTTTTTTGCTTCTTTCTCAGATTTCCTCAGTGTTTGGTAGACATTTTGACCAATTTGATTTTTTCTTTTGTTCCCGTGCCTCTCTATTAATGAGATATGGCCCCCTCTTCCCTGTATATACAGTAAATCTAGTATTTTTAGCCAAGTGTGCATGATCCTCAACTCTTCTCTTTGTAAGAACCTCATGCAGTTGGTTAAAAATACTAGATTTAATGGGAGTCTGTCAACAGGTTTTTACTATCCCATCTTAGAGCATTATGATGTAGGGGCAGAGACCCTGATTTCAGTGATGTCACTTACTGGATTGCATCCTGTCACATTGATAAAATCAGTTTATCACATGAGAGTTTCCAGTTCTCTGAATGCTGAGCTCTGTATAACCCCACCCATACCACTGATTGACAGCTTTCTGCCTATGCACAGTGTCACATAAAGCTGTCAGTTAAAAGTTGAGAGGAATACACAGAGTAAATGAATATGAAGGACTACATGGCAGCAGATTTACTAGTCATGTAGTTAGAATCTGTTGATAAAACTACAGCAAGACTGCATTTATTTTTACTTTTTTTTGTTTCGTCTTTTATAGTCACGGTTTTCTGGGTTTTTTTTTGTTTTCTCTATTCAACAATCAAGAAACCCGTTAGGAATTTGTGAAGCAAAAACACTGGAAAAGTGCTCAAAAACATGCCCTGGCCTTTTCTGGTCATCTTTTGAGCCTTCCCATTGACTAGTATTGTAAAGTGGTTGGAGGAAAGGCCAGCTCATATTTTTTAACCACTTGGAATCTTTTGAAACATGAAGAGGTTAAAACGATCAAAAGGCTGAACATATGAACAGCAAGTCGTTTTTACATAAAAATGCATATGTTCATTCTTTTGAGCATTTGATTGCTTTTTCAGGCGAGTTTAGGAGAGGGCTCGTCTGAAAAAGACAAAATACCCTTAAAACTGCAGTAATTGGAGATAGCTCCAGTCACTGCTGTTATAGGCAGATGTAGAACATAGCCAGCATCTGCCTGATATAAAGCAGGCTCAGCTCCTGAGCCAGCTTCTTAGTTTTCTTTGCTGCTTATGACTAAAATGTACATGTTTGTTAAGAGTTTGTATGGGTCTGTATTTAAAAAAAACATGGATGCTCAAGTGAATCAAAGAGTATCACATTTTTTTAAGCGAACAGGCATGTTTCTAATCTCATGCCACTTCTTAATAGAAAGGAAATATAAGGGAACAAAATTACATTGGTGGAAGAGGATGTGGCATGGAGAAACCCCCACTAATCAAACATTGATGTCCTTTCCTAAGGATGCCACCCATATGAAGCCAACAGCTGTATACACCACGATTGTCACGATTCATTATCAATCATCATCACAGGTGAATACAGCCTTATTTACTGTGGAAAATGTAACCCTGGAAAATATGTAAGTGTTTTTGATTTTAGTTTCTTCCTAATATAAAACAAAAACTCTATTTTTGATAGTCTTTCCCGCCAGGGACAGATCTTAGCTGTCAACACGCAGACTGATAATTGTAGAAATTACAACATGGCTGACACATTTCTTTTCATGAGGAAACAGAAATCAGAAACCAGAAAGCTATTACAGTTAGAGAATATATGTAAACTACATAATTTTTTTTAACTGGAGGTTTCAAGTAAAATTATAATACACATAGAAGCCACATATTAAAGCCTGTATTTCTACGCTGCCTGCTGTTAGAACAAAAATGAATTATTATAACTAGGAGAGCACACTGATTTTTTTCCTCTTAAAAGATACATATTCCAATGTAAATGTCTGATCTACATGTTATAGAAAAGGAAAACCTAAAAAGGTTGATATACAGTTTTTTGGAAAAAGAATCAGTATAGCTTAAGTCGAGCAGGTAGCCCTAATCAGTTATTTACAACTAACTGTGCGTAAACCTGTGTGGGGTGTAGTGAAGGCTGTCAATCATAGACTGACGCTACCCAGTAAAAAGTATAAACTCAGATCAAGATTAAAGGGAATCTGTCATGCCCCTGGGACCTATCAGACCTTTAATATGGGCATACAGGTTATAGAAATGTAAATCTATACTTACCTGTATGTCCCATATTAGCGGTCTTGTGGCTGTGAAATTGCTTATATAAAATTCTTTTTCCTAGGCTTGGTGTCCAGGGTACGCCAAGAAATGCCCCCTTATACGCTTAATTTATATATTCCCCCCCTCCCCTGCCCGCCCCTGCACGTCTCAGGGCCTTGTGACGTCCAGTCTAGGACCTCCGGCGTGTGCAACAATGAGGTTTGGTCCCCACTTCCTCCTGGATAGCAGGATGCCAGGAGGAAGTGGGGACCTCCAACACTGGAGGTCACTAGAGCGGAAGTCACAGTGACTCCCAGTGCCTGCGCACTACACTGTGTGCAGAATTATTAGGCAAGTTGTATTTTAGAGGATTATTTTTATTATTGATCAACAACTATGTTCTCAATCAACCCAAAAGACTCATAAATATCCAAACTTAATATTTTTGGAAGTTGGAGTGGTGCTTTTTTAGATTTGGCTATCTTAGGAGGATATCTGTTTGTGCAGGTAACTATTACTGTGCAGAATTATTAGGCAACTTAATAAAAACCAAATATAATTCCATCTCACTTGTTTATTTTCACCAGGTAAACCAATATCAGTGCACAAAATGTAGAAATAAACATTTCTGACATGCAAAAACAAAAACCCCCAAAATTAGTGCTCAATTTAGCCACCTTTCTTTATGATGACACTCAACAGCCTTCCATCCATAGATTCTGTCAGTTGCTTGATCTGTTTTCGATCAACATTGCGTGCAGCAGCCACCACAGCCTCCCAGACACTGTTCCGAGAGGTGTACTGTTTTCCCTCCCTGTAGAGCTTACATTTTATGATGGACCACAGGTTCTCTATGGGGTTCAGATCAGGTGAACATGGGGGCCATGTCATTATTTTTTCTTCTTTTAGACCTTTACTGCCCAGCCACGCTGTGGAGTAGTTGGATGCATGTGATGGAGCATTGTCCTGCATGAAAATCATGTTTTTCTTGAACGATACCGACTTCTTCCTGTACCACTGCTTGAAGAAGTTGTCTTCCAGAAACTGGCAGTAGGTCTGGGAGTTGAGCTTCACTTCCTCCTCAACCCGAAAAGGTCCCACAAGTTCATCTTTGATGATACCAGCCCATACCAGTACCCCACCTCCACCATGCTGGTGTCTGAGTCGGAGTGGAGCGCTTTACTGATGTAGCCTCTGGCCCATCCATCTGGCCCATCAAGAGTCACTCTCATTTCATCAGTCCATAAAACCTTTGAAAAATCAGTCTTAAGATATTTCTTGGCCCATTCTTGACATTTTATCTTATGTTTCTTGTTCAAAGGTGGTCGTTTTTCAGCCTTCCTTACCTTGGCCATGTCCCTGAGTATCGCACATTTTGTGCTTTTTGATACTCCAGTAACATTGCAGCTCTGAAATATGGCAAAACTTGTGGCGAATGGCATCTTGGCAGCTTCACGCTTGATTTTCCTCATTTCATGGGCCGTTATTTTGCACCTTTTTTGGCCAACACGCTTCTTGTGACCCTGTTGGCTATTTTCCATGAAATTCGTGATTGTTCGGTGATCACGCTTCAAAAGTTTGGAAATTTCAAGACTGCTGCATCCCTCTGCAAGACATCTCACAATTTTCAGAGCCCGTCAAATCTCTCTTCTGACCCATTTTGCCAAAGGAAAGGAAGTTGCCTAATAATTAAGCACATCTTATACAGTTATATGAAAAAGTTTGGGCACCCCTATTAATCTTAAGCTTAATGTTTTATAAAAATTGGTGTTTTTGCAACAGCTATTTCAGTTTGATATATGTAATAACTGTTGGACACAGTAATGTTTCTGCCTTGAAATGAGGTTTATTGTACTAACAGAAAATGTGCAATCTGCATTCAAACAAAATTTGACAAGTGCATAAGTATGGGCACCCTTATTGTTTTCTTGTTTTAAATACTTCTACCTATACATATAACTGTATAGGGTGTTGATGTCATTAGTCAACACCCCTCCTCATTACAAAGATGCACATCACCAGATTTACTTAATTGGTAGTTGGCTCTCAAGCCTATGCAGCTTGGAGTATAAAAAGTATCATGTGATCAAAATACTCATTTGCCTAATAATTCTGCACACAGTGTAGAGTAGATCAGTAAAATAGGGCAGAGAGAAAAAAAATGTGCTTTACGCTATAGGCGCATTGCGCATGTGCGGGATGTGCAGCCCTACACTGCACATCACAGGGCCCTGTGATGTGCAGAGGAGGGGGGGAATATTTAAATTAAGCATATAGGCGGGCATTTCTTGGCGTCCCCCAGATGGCAAGCATAGGAAAAAGGATTTTGAAAAAAGCAATTTCACAGCCACAAGACCGCTAATATGGGCCATACAGGTAAGTATAGATTTACATTTCAATAACCTGCATGCCCCATATTAGCAGTCTGATAGGTCCCAGGGGTGTGAAAGATTCCCTTTAAGAATATGCAAGTTATTCTGACTCCTGAATAAATAGTTGGGAGAAATATTGACACCCAGGGTCAGACTGGGGCACCAGGACACCAGAGAATTCTCTGGTGGGCCCGGGTCCTCAGCGGGCCCCCGAGCTGGACGCATGGGGGGCCCTGGTTAACAGAGTCAGGAGGGCCCTTGCAGTGCGACTGATGAGGGCAATCTGACCTGCTTCTCAGACCCCAAGGCTCCGGGGGGCCTATGACTAAATTGCCCTCATCCTGTGCGGCGGGCAGGGAGCGATCTCTCCAGCTCCACTCCCGACAGGAGGAAAATGGCAGCGGAGTGGAGGGATCCATCCTCTGCTTTCTGCCTGGCGCTTCCTCCATGACACAGGCTTGTGCTGCTTGATGACATCATCATGCAGCGCAAACCTCTGTCAAGGAGAAAGATGCTGGGCAGGAAGCAGAAAATGATGTTGCGGGGGAGCGTGCTGAGAGGTAAATGTTTTTTTTTTTTTTTTTAAACTAATACACTGGACTGGAGATGGGTGGAAATGGGTACAGCAATGGTGATGGCGGAGGTGGGGGGAGATGAGGGAGAGCAATGGTAATGGTGGGGGGAGATAAGGGAGAGCAATGGTGATGGAGGAGGTGGGGGGAGAAGAGGGAGAGCAATGGTGATGGAGGAGGCGGGGGAAGAATAGTGAGAGCAATGGTGATGGAGGAGGCGGGGGGAGAAGAGGGAGAGCAATTGTGATGGAAGAGGCGGGGGGGAGAAGAGGGACAGCAATGGCGATGGAAGAGGCGGAGGGGAGAAGAGGGAGAGCAATGGTGATGGAGAAGTTGGGGGGGAGAAGAGAGCAATGGTGATGGAGGTGGGGAGAGATGAGGGAGAACAATGGTGATGGAGGAGGTGGGGGAGATGAGGGAGAGCAATGGTGATGGTGGGAGGAGATGAGGGAAAGCAATGGTGATGGAGGAGGTGGGGGGAGATGAAGGAGAGCAATAGTGATGGAGGAGGTGGGGGTAGATGAAATCAATGGTGATGGAGTGTAACATCCCTGGCGGCATGCTGGCATGGCTTACCACCTCCCACCATGCAAGACCGCCATCTTATCTATCAATCCAGGCTGCACACTTTGCTCCAGTATCTGCTGTGTCTCTTGTCTGATTGCTTAGGGCGGCAGTGCAGCTACTGCCTGATTCTTATAGTTACTGTGTGCGCACTCCTAATGCCTCCCCAGCCTATTGCTGTGAGTCACGGGATACTTAAACCCCCTCCGCCCAGTAGGGGGTGCCTGAGCAACACTTTCATTCAGTGTGTTCTGTGCAACTGAGGTGCCAGGTCCTGTCCTGTATCTTGTCTGTTTCCGCCCCTGGGGGCTGTATACCCAGGCCTGTTACCTGTATCTGTGACTTCTAGTCTGACTCCGCCACCTGGGGGCTGAGTTCACGGGCTCGTTCCTGTATCTTATTCCTGGTTCAGTTCCTGTCTGAACTGTGTTCTAGCCCGTTACTTGTTTCTCTCTATGTCCGAACCTTCCCTTTTCCTGCAGTGTCTGAACCTGCACCTAACTCCAACTCGTTCTCTCTGAACTTCTGTTTGTGAATTTTGTGTACACTTGCTACTTCATTGAAAGTACCTTGTGTGTATCTGGTTCTGCTTGTTCACCGCACCTACGGTTTCGCTCTGACCTGCTTGTTCACCGCTCCTGCGGTTTTGCTCTGCTCTGCTTGTTCACCACACCTGTGGTTTTGCTCTGCTCTGCTTGTTCACCGCACCTGCGGTTTTGCTCTGCTCTGCTTGTCCACTACACCTGCGGTTTTGCTCCGTTCTGCTTGTCCACCGCACCGGCGGCTTCGCTTTGCTCTGCTTGTTCATTGCACCGGCAGTTTCGCTCTGCTCTGCTTGTTCACCGCACCTGCGGTTTTGTTCTGCTTGTCCACCGCACCTGCGGTTTCGCTCCACTCTGCTTGTCCACCGCACCAGCGGTGACGCTCTGCTTGTTCACCGCACAGGCGGTTTCGCTCTGCTCTGCTTGTTTACCGCACCTGCAGTTTCGCTCTGCTCAGCTTGTTCACCGCACTTGCGGTTTCGCTGTGCTGAGCTTGTTCACTGCACCTGCGGGTTTTGCTCTGCTCTGCTTGTTCACTGCACCTGCGGGTTTTGCTCTGCTCTGCTTGTTTACTGCACCTGTGGGTTTTGCTCTGCTCTGCTTGTCTACCGCACCTGCGGGTTTTGCTCTGCTCTGCTTGTTTACCGCACCTGCGGGCTTTGCTCTGCTCTGCTTGTCTACCGCACCTGCGAGTTTTGCTCTGCTCTGCTTGTCTACCGCATCTGCGGGTTTTGCTCTGCTCTGCTTGTCTACCGCATCTGCGGGTTTTGCTCTGCTCTGCTTGTCTACCGCATCTGCGGGTTTTGCTCTGCTAGTCTACCCCATCTGCGGGTTTTGCTTTGCTCTGCTTGTCTATCGCATCTGCGGTTTCGCTCTGCTCTGCTTGTTCACCGCACCTGTGGTTTTGCTCTGCTCTGCTTGTTCACCGCACCTGCGGTTTTGCTTCGCCCTGCTTGTCCACCGCACCGGCGGTTTCTCTCTGCTCTGCTTGTTTACCGCACCTGCGGTTTCGCTCTGCTCAGCTTGTTCACCACACCTGCGGTTTTGCTCTGCTCAGCTTGTTCACCGCACCTGCGGGTTTTGCTCTGCTCTGCTTGCTTACCGCACCTGCGGGTTTTGATCTGCTCTGCTTGTCTACCGCACTTGCGGGTTTTGCTCTGCTCTGCTTGTCTACCGCATCTGCGGGTTTTGCTCTGCTCTGCTTGTCTACCACACCTGCAGGTTTTGCTCTGCTCTGCTTGTCTACCGCACCTGCGTCTCCGTTCCTGTGTCCCAGTCTGTACTGGTCCCTATCCTGCCTGCGTTCCTACCTGCCAGTACCCGCCTGTCTGCATGCCAGCCGTGCCTGCCAGTGCCCACCTGTCTGCATACCAGCCGTGCTTGTCAGTGCCCACCTGTCTGCATACCAGCCGTACTTGCCAGTACCCACCTGTCTGAATACCAGCCGTACTTGCCAATACCCACCTGCCTGTATGCCAGTCTAACCTGCCTGTTCCTGCATTCCCCGGTGTGAGTCAACAACTGTGACCGGGGTCTGACTTGGAGTAGCACCTGGTCCCTCTGCTCGGTTCCTCTCTGGTTCACGGAGTCGACTGCGCCGCCGTGTGACCTTGTTCGGACCGAGTTGATACTTAGTTACGCCCCTCCAGGTACTCCTCGGTTCATGGTCCAGTGGGATCACTAATCATGCTCACGCCAGTCAGTCCGGGCGTGTGCGTAACAGTTTGCTCAGGCCATGGTCCCCGTTGAGCCCCATGGCCCTTTGCTCTCTGAGACATTTGAATTCTTTTCTGGCGAATACATGCACCAAGGAAAAAAAAATTTCAAGCTGAGGTCCAGGCGATTTACACACCAGCCCAAATGGAGCTATCAGCACTCGTTCCTGCGTATCCACCACGTTACTATGGGGATCCAAAACAAAGCCATGCGTCTGTGGAGCAATGTATGCTGCATTTCAAATTCTATGCTCACTATTTTCCCACTGATCGGGTTAAAGTAGCATTCATTATGTCCTACTTAGCGGGTGATGCCTTGAATTGGGTTATCCCCCTATGGGAAGCATGGAATCCTATCGTCTCTGACCTGCAGGCCTTCCTGGTGGCCTTTCTAATGGTCTTCGATTACCCTAACCCTGAGGCTTCTGCTAAAGCTTCCCTTCCTAATATCCTGGAGCAGTCCCGATGGGTGATGCGTGTAGGTAGCCCACGAGCTCTCCAGCCTGAAGAGACTGCCACCCACACAGAATTCACACAGGATGACAATGCTCTACAGAATACTTCTCTTCCCAACCTCAAGAGGCAGTCCAGAAGTGCAAGGCGTAGAGTTAAACTGTCACACCAGGTTCTGTCCACTCAAAAACCTCCTGTTCCCCAGCCTGTTGAGGCAGCTACCCACACAGAATCCATGAAGGATGACCATGTTCGTCAGGCAAAGCAGAGGCCGGAACTCAGTCACAAAATCGGATTGCGGTCCCGCTGCGGTTGTTTGGGACACCCTGATCATCTCTGTCCAGCGAAGGTTGGAGAATCACAAGACATTAGGCCTGTAGGAAAGGCTGCCCTTGACGTTAGTGTTTCCTCTCCACAGATGACCGTGACTGTCTCCGTGGCAAGTGAAGGCCTCGGATTAACCGGAAGTTTTGGGCGTAAAGCCTTGAAGAGTCAGTGTCTGATTCCCGTCCAACAACTCCAGAATCTGGTTTGGGCATTGTCAGCGGAAGGACGAGCCCTACTTAGAAACAGTCAAAATATGTCTGTACAAATTAAGCTCCAGATTGGAGCATTACACATGAAGACGTTCACATTCCAGGTGCTGTCTGGTTTACCCACAGGTCGTCCAGAGCCGAGAGATCTAGTGCCCGCTCAGGTCTGGAGATCCTGCATGGTGTTTCCTGGGGGACTGCTGAGGTACAAGGGGTGTCCAGTCCCCATATCTTTAGGACAGTCAGCAGTGTCTTCTTCTTCTTCTTCTTCACCAGTTCTGCTAGTCGCTGACTCGCTGTGCGCTGAAGTTTCCGAAGGAAGGGAAGCGGAGGCATTGTCCCCATACAGTCTCGACGATTGTACCAATGATCTGGCTTTAGGCTCCGCCCCGCCTTGCAGACGTGTCATCTCAGAAACCAGACTGAAGTTGGTCCCTAAGCAAGGATCCTCCATCTCTAACAAATCTGGCAATAAGTCCATCAAGGCGGTGGCTACCTCCAGGTCTCTGCACCCCTCCAACCAGGCGGAGGACCTCCAGTTGCCTCCTGAATCCTCCGGGGTGCTATCTGATAACAAATGGAGAGAGACTTTCCTGCACCCTGTACCTGGTACTTCCCCCACTTCATCCAGTAAGCTTGGCAAAGTGTACGTCAAGGCGGTGGTTACCCCCGAGTCTCTGCACCCTTCCAACCTGGTGGAGGATCTCCAGTTGTCCCGTGAATTTTTTGGGGTGCTACCCGATATTAACAAATGGAGAGAGACTTTCCTGTGTCTTGTTCCTGGTACTTCACTCACTTCATCTGTTGCTGAGGATGGCTCGATGGGAGGAAGCATCCTAGTCACAAAGATGGTGAGACAAGCTTCGTTCCCTCTAGTGGACAGAAGAGGTAATATTCTTGAAGAGAAGGATCGGCCTCCAAATTCTCTGCAGAAAATCCTTGCAGGCTTGAAGAAGAGGGGGCATAAAGGGGGGGTACTGTAACATCCCTGGCGGCGTGCTGGCATGGCTTACAACCTCCCACCATGCAAGACCGCCATCTTATCTATCAATCCAGGCTGCACACTTTGCTCCAGTACCTGCTGTGTCTCTTGTCTGATTGCTTAGGGCGGCGGCGCACACCTAATTCCTCCCCAGCCTATTGCTGTGAGTCACTGGATACTTAATCCGCCTCCGCCCAGTAATTGGTGCCTGAGCAACACTTTCATTCAGTGTGTTCTGTGCAACTGAGTTGCCTGGTCCTGTCTTGTATCTTGTCTGTTTCCGCCCCTGGGGGCTATATACCCAGGCCTGTTTATCTGTGACTTCTAATCTGTTTCCACCACCCTGGGGGCTGAGTTCCCAGGCTTGTTCCTGTATCTTATTCCTGGTTCAGTTCCTGTCTGAACTGTGTTCTAACCCGTTACCTGTTTCTCTCTATGTCCGAACCTTCCCTTTTCCTGCAGTGTTTGAACCTGCACCTAACTCCAACTCGTTGTCTCTGAACTTCTGTTTGTGAGTTTTGTGTACACTCGCTACTTCATTGTAAGTACCTTGTGTGTATCTGGTTCTGCTTGTTCACCGCACCTGCGGTTTCGCTCTGCCCTGCTTGTTCACCGCACCTGCAGTTTCGCTCTGCTCTGCTTGCTAACCGCACCTGCGGTTTTGCTCTGATCTGCTTGCCCACCGCACCGGCGGTTTCGCTCTGCTCCGCTCTGCTTGTTCATCGCGCTGGCGGTTTCGCTCTGCTCTGCTTGTTCACCGCTCCTGCGGGTTTGCTCTGCTCTGCTTGTTCACCGCACCTGCAGTTTTGCTCTTCTCTGCTTGTCCACAGCACCTGCGGTTTCGGTCCACTCTGCTTGTCCACCGCACCGGCGGTTTTGCTCTGCCCCGCTCTGCTTGTTCACCGCACCGGCGGTTTCACTCTGCTCTGCTTGTTTACCGCACCTGCGGTTTTGCTCTGCTCAGCTTGTTCACTGCACCTGCGGTTTTGCTCTGCTCTGCTTGTCTACCGCACCTGCGGGTTTTGCTCTGCTCTGCTTGTCTACCGCACCAGCGGGTTTTGCTCTGCTCTGCTTTTCTACTGCACCTGCGGGTTTTGCTCTGCTCTGCTTGTCTACCGCACCTGCGGGTTTTGCTCTGTTCTGCTTGTGTACCGCACCTGCGGGTTTTGCTTTGCTCTGCTTGTCTACCGCACCTGCAGGTTTCACTCTGCTCTGCTTGTTTACCGCACCTGCGGTTTTGCTCTGCTCAGCTTGTTCACTGCACCTGCGGTTTTGCTCTGCTCTGCTTGTCTACCGCACCTGCGGGTTTTGCTCTGCTCTGCTTGTCTACCGCACCAGCGGGTTTTGCTCTGCTCTGCTTTTCTACTGCACCTGCGGGTTTTGCTCTGCTCTGCTTGTCTACCGCACCTGCGGGTTTTGCTCTGTTCTGCTTGTGTACCGCACCTGCGGGTTTTGCTTTGCTCTGCTAGTCTACCGCACCTGCGGCTCCGTTCCTATGTCCCAGGCTGTACTGGTCCCTATCCTGCCTGCATTCCTACCTGCCAGTACCCACCTGTCTGCATGCCAGCCGTGCCTGCCAGTGCCCACCTGTCTGCATGCCAGCCATGCCTGCCTGTGCCCACCTGTCTGCATACCAGCCATGCCTGCTAATACCCACCTGTCTGCACACCAGCCTTGCCTACGAGTACCCACCTGTCTGTATGCCAGCCTAACCTGCCTGTTCCTGCATTCCCCGGTGTGGGTCAACAGCTGTGACCGGGGTCTGACCTGGAGTAGCACCTGGTCCCTCTGCTCGGTTCCTCCCTGGTTCACGGAGTCGAATGAGCCGCCGTGTGACCTCGGTCGGACCGAGTTACTACTTAGTTACGCCCCTCCAGGCACTCCTCTGTTCATGGTCCAGTGGGATCACTAAACATGCTCACGCAAGTCAGTCTGGGCGTGTGCGTAACATGGCGGAGGTGGAGGGAAATGAAGGTGAGCAATGGTGATGGAGGAGGTGGGGGGAGATGAAGGGGAGCAATGGTGATGGAGGAGGTGGGGGAGATGAGGGAGAGCAATGGTGATGGTGGGGGGAGATGAGGGAAAGCAATGGTGATGGAGGAGGTGGGAGGAGATGAAGGAGAGCAATGGTGATGGAGGAGGTGGGGGGAGATGAGGTAAAGCAATGGTTATGGAGGAGGTGGGGGGAGAAGAGGGAGAGCAATGGTGATGGAGGAGGCAGGGGGAGAAGAGGGAGAGCAATGGTGATGTAGGAGGCGGGGGAGATGAGGGAGAGCAGTGGTGATTGAGGAGGCAGGGGGAGATGAGGGAGAGAAATGGTAATGGAGGAGGCGGGGGAGAAGAGGGAGAGCAATGGTGGTTGAGGAGGCGGGGGGAGAAGAGGGAGAGCAATGGTGATGGAGGAGGCAGGGGGAGATGAGGGAGAGTAATGGTGATGGTGGCAGAGATGAGGGAGAGAAATGGTGATGGAGGAGGTGGGGGGAGATGAAGGAGAGCAATGGTGATGGAGGAGGTGGGAGGAGAAAGGAGAGAGCAATGGTGATGGAGGATGCAGGTGGAGATGAGGGAGAGCAATGGTGATGTAGGAGGCGGGGGAGATGAGGGAGAGCAATGGTGATGGAGGAGGTGCGGGGAGATGAAGGAGAGCAATGGTGATGGAGGAGGCGGGGGGAAAAAAGGGAGAGCAATGGTGATGGAGGAGGCAGGGGGAGATGAGGGAGAGCAATGGTGATGGAGGAGGTGGGGGGAGATGAAGGAAAGCAATGGTTATGGAGGAGGTGGGAGGAAATGAGGGAAAGCAATGGTGATGGAGGAGGTGGGGGGAGAAGAGGGAGAGCAATGGTGATGGAGGAGGTGGGGGGAGAAGAGGGAGAGCAATGGTGATGGAGGAGATGAGGGAGAGCAATGGTGATGGAGGAGGTGGGAGGAGATGAAGGAGAGCAATGGTGATGGAAGAGGTGGGGGGAGAAGAGGGAGAGCAATGGTGATGGGGGAGGTGGGGGGAGAAGAGGGAGCGCAATGGTGATGGAGGAGGTGGGAGGAGATGAAGGAGAGCAATGGTGATGGAGGAGGTGGGGGAGAAGAGGGAGAGCAATAGTGATGGAGGAGGTGGGGAGAAGAGGGAGAGCAATGGTGATGAAGGAGGTGGGGGGAGAAGAAGGAGATCAATGGTGATAGAGGAGGTGGGAGGAGAAGAGGGAGAGCAATTGTGATGGAGGAGGTGGAGGGAGATAAGGGGGAGCAATGGTGATGGAGGAGGTGGGGGAGATGAGGGAGAGCAATGGTGAAAGAGGAGGTGGGGGAGAAGAGGGAGAGCAATGGTCATGGAGGAGGTGGGGGGAGAAGAGGGAGAGCAATGGTCATGGAGGAGGTGCGGGGAAATGAGGGAGAGCAATGGTGATGGTGAGAGGAGATGAGGGAGACCAGTGGTGATGAGGAGGTGGGGGGAGTTGAGGGAGAGCAATGATGATGGAGGAAGTGGGCGGAGATATGGCATGACAATGAGGGAGGTGGGGGGAGATATGGCAATGGTGATGGAGGAGGTGAGGGGAGATATGGCATGGTGATGGAGGATGTGGGGGGACATATGGCATGGTGATGGAGGATGTGGGGGGAGATATGGCATGATGATGGAGGAGGAGGTGGGAGATATGGCATGGCATTGATAATGGAGGAGGTGGGGAAAGATATGGCATGGCAATAGGGGAGATGGGAGGAGATATGCATGGCATGGTGATGGAGAAGGTGGGGGGAGATATGCATGGCATGGTGATGGAGGAGGTACGGGAAGATATGACATGGCACTGGTGATGGTGAGGTGGGGGAGATATGGCAATAATGATGGAGGAGGTGGGGGAGATATGGCAATGATGATGGAGGAGGTGGTGGAGATATGGCAATGATGATGGAGGAGGTGGGGGAGATATGGCAATGATGGAGGAGATATGGCAATGATTGAGGAGATATGACAATGTTGGAGAAGGTGGGGAGAGCAATGATGGGGATGGGGGAGAGCAATGATGGAGGTGAGGGAGAGAAATAATGGGGAATTATTTGGACGCTATATGCTGTTAATATCTGGTCTGGTCACAGTGTGGTGGTATTTCTCCTTTGTATATGGTATTATTCAGTCACTATCTGGTGGTAATATGTGGTCTGGTCATGGTGTGGTGGTATTTCTCCCTTGTATGTGGTATTATTCAGTCACTATGTGGTGGTAATATGTGGTGGTATTTCTCCCTTGTATGTAGTATTATTCGGTCACTATGTGGTGGTAATATGTATTCCAGTCATGGTGTTGCAGTATTTCTCCCTTGTATATGGTACTGATCGTGTTGGTATAGTGGATTGTGTTGTGTATGGCAGTCATTTGTTCTCTCTGATATTAATTAGGAGAAGATTCTTTATTTCCATTAGTGATTAAATTCTTGGAACAAGATGCACTTACAGGGGTTCCCCGGCGAAAACAGGTAATCACTAGAGATGAGCGGTGTTCGACTAGAACTGTTCGCCAATCTCAAATTCAAGCTGTTTTGGGCAGTGTTCGAGTTGTTCGACGAACCCGAACAATTTGCAAAATATTCGGCTGTTCGAGGTTATGTTCGATAACTGTTCGTGCACCAAAAGCATGTCCTGCATGTCTGGCGCTATTTAGAGCACCAATCATGCAGGGATTGTCTGCCACTCACTGTAATGTCACAGCCATGGTGGTTGTGGCATTACAGTGATTGCCCAAATCGATGGGAACAGTGCTCACAGTGAAACATGAAAAGTCGGCAATTCAGCAGCGGCATACACCGGTACCCGACAAATTAGAACAGAAAGAATAGAGAATCACACATAGATTAGATAGATAGAAACATGTCAGTCATATATATATATGAAGTACAGTGACAGTGTTGCTTACTGTACTTGTCATTTAGTGTAAAGGATTTATTAAAAAAAATAATAGTGTTTTCATGCACCGTCTCTTTAAAAAAGCCGGCCGGCATTTCAGCAGCGGTACCAGACAATTTAGAATAGAAGGAATAGAGAATCACACATAGATTAGATAGATAGAAACATGTCAGTCACATATATAAGAAGTACAGTGACAGTGTTGATTACTGTACTTGTCATTTAGTGTTAAAATAAAGGATTTATTAAAAAAAAAATGCTTGGGGTTCCCCATAATTTTAGGCTCTAGCGGACGGCTGGGGCAGATGTTTGAAGCCTGGGAAGGGGGTAATACCCACGGAGCTTCCCAGGCTACTAATATCAGCCCCCAGCTGAATACCTAGCCTTTACTAGCTATTAAAATGGGGGACCCCCCCAAAAAAAATGACGTGGGGTCCCCCCTATTTTAAAAGCTAGCAAAGGCTAGGCAGACAGCTGGGGGCTGATATTAATAGCCCAGGAAGGGTGCCATGAATATTGGCCCCCTCCCAGGCTAGAAACACCAGCCGTCAGCCGCCCCAGAAATGGAGCATCCATAGGATGCGCCAATTCTGGCACTTAGCCTTGCTCTTCCCACTGCCCTGTAGCGGTGGCAGTGGGGTAATAGGGTTGGGGTTGATGTCAGCTTATAATGCCAGCTGACATCAAACCCAGGTTAGTAATGGAGAGGCGTCTATAAGACACCCCCATTACTAACCCCATAGTCAAAGTTAAAAAAAAAACACAAACACCCAGAATAAAGTCCTTTAATTGAAATAAAGACACAATTCTTTATTGTTCTAAATTAAACCATACTTACCGTCACACCCATTCCAGCTGAAGCCAACAATCTCCTGCAATAAAAGTAAAATAATAAAGCAACCTCATCCTTACCTTTCCATGGTTCCCACAACAGCTTCAGCTTTGCTACATCGAGATGACAGGCTGGACCACAGCAGAACGCTGCCATCCAGCTTGCCATGCCGCAGACACTGAGAAGCGCAGGCATGCTTACGCTCCTCAGTGTCTCGCGGTGACACATCCAGATGAGCCGAGGACATGTCCAATGAACTCGGCTCACCTCATGCACGTCACTGACAGCGTGGGAGAATTCTCACGCTGAAGCGCTGAGTGCAGGAGAATTTTCCCACGCTGTCAGTGACGTGCATGAGGTGAGCTGAGTTCATTGGACATGAGCTCACCTCATGCACGTCACTGACAGCGTGGGAGAATTCTCACACTGAAGTGCTGAGTGCAGGAGAATTTTCCCACGCTGTCAGTGACGTGCATGAGGTGAGCCGAGTTCATTGGACATGACCTCGGCTCATCTGGATGCCGTCACAGCGAGACACTGAGGAGATCAAGCATGCCTGCGCTTCTCAGTGTCTGCGGGATGACAGGCTGGATGGTAGCGTTCTGCTGCGGTCCAGCTTGTCATCTCGATGTAGCAGAGCTGAAGCTGTCGTGGGAACCATGGAAAGGTAAGGATGATGTTGCTTTATTATTTTTCTTTTATTGCAGGAGATCGTTGGCTTCAACTGGAATGGGCGTGATGGTGAGTATGGTTTAATTTAGAACAATAAAGAATTGTGTGTTTATTTCAATTAAAGGACTTTTTTCTGGGTGTTGTGTTTTTTTTAAATACTTTACTAGAAATTCATGGTGGTCATGTCTAATATTGGCGTGACCCCATGAATTTCGGGCTTAGGGCCAGCTGATAATGCTAATTATTCCATGAATTTCATGAAATAATTAAAAAAAAATATGTGGGGCTTCGCCCTATTTTTGTGTCCAGCCAGGTACAACTAGGCAGCTGGGGGCTGGAATCTGCAGCAAAGGGAGGCCCAAGCTTTCTGGGCCCCCCCGCTGCAAATTGAAGTCCGCAGCCACCCCGGAAAATGGCGCGTTCCTATGGATGCGCCATTTCTGGGGCGGCTGACGGCTGGTGTTTCTAGCCTGGGAGGGGGCCAATATTCAAGGCACCCTTCCTGGGCTATTAATATCAGGCCCCAGCTGTCTGCCTAGCCTTTGCTAGCTATTAAAATAGGGGGGACCCCACGTCATTTTTTTGGGGGGGTCCCCCATTTTAATAGCTAGTAAAGGCTAGGTATTCAGCTGGGGGCTGATATTAGTAGCCTGGGAAGCTCCATGGGTATTACCCCCTTCCCAGGCTTCAAACATCTGCCCCAGCCGTCTGCTTAACCTCCGCTAGAGACTAAAATTACGGGGAACACCACGCCAATTTTTTTTTTATAAATCCTTTATTTTAACACTAAATGACAAGTACAGTCACCAACACTGTCACTGTACTTCTTATATATGTGACTGACATGTTTCTATCTATCTAATCTATGTGTGAAGCTCTATTCTTTCTGTTGTAAATTGTCGGGTACCGCTGCTGAATTGCCAGCCGGCTTTTTTAAAGAGACGGTGCATGAAAACACTAATATTTTTTTTAATAAATCCTTTACACTAAATGACAAGTACAGTAACCAACACTGTCACTGTACTTCATATATATGTGACTGACATGTTTCTATCTATCTAATCTATGTGTGATGCTCTATTCCTTCTTGACTAAATTGTCGGGTACCGGTGTATGCCGCTGCTGAATTGCCGGCCGGCTTTTTTAAAGAGAGCGTCTTCTGAGCAGTTTGTCAGCGTTTGGACTCCTTTGAAGGTGTTTTCTGTGTGTTTCTATGTGTTTTTTTTTGCCTGACATTGGTTTTAATGGTGTTCGATGGTGTTCGACGAACAGTTCGACGAACAGTTCCTCGAACATCCCGGTGTTCGACGAACCGAACCGAACCCGAACACTACGGGGGTGGCTCAACACTAGTAATCACCTCTCCACAGGATAAGTGATAAATTATTGATTAGTGGTTCAAATGCTGGGACCCACACCGATTGGTAGAATGTGGAGCTTTTATCCCCATTACACTGGAACTCATGTGCGACTTGACCACTGATCCACTCATTTCCTCAGTGGCTGTTCTTGTTTTTTTTCTGGAAGCCCCAAAGAGAATGAATGGAGCTGCGGTTAGACGTCCCACCTGCCGCTGCATTTTAAAATGGGGATAAGTGTCCTGTCAGGGATAAAACTTCCCCATTCTTCCGATTGGGTCCAAACATTGGAAAACGCACCTAACGATCAATAAGTGATCACCGATCCTGTGGATCCCATGGATCGGTGATGACTTGTTTTAACCAAAGAACCCCTTTAATGCAAACTACCGTAATTGTACATCCCAGTTATAACGTGCTTATAGAGCCGCTTGTGATTTAAAGTCGACACTCCACTATAACGGGGATATCGGCTGTCATGAAAACAACACCCACTCTTGGGTCAGACCTTGCAGCTCTCTGGCGCCCCCTTATCCTGCTGGTCAAACACGGTATTGACAGAGGATAAGCACGGGTGCCGCTGCTCTAATTTATGTCGACTATTGCGGCACGTGATGTGACAGGACGTATATATACCACCAGTTCCTTCCAGGAACGTATATATACCTCCGACCAGCCACCCTCAAACCACAATATCACATAAATACTGGTATACTGCCACCACCGATCGCTTAACAGGTGGATCGGGTACCTGGTAGGTAACGTGAATTAGCGAGTGAGGAACGTTTTGCTCGACATAGGACAAGAAGAAAGAAACTGGTAAATAATTAATGATTTACTCCCAAAAGGGGGGCAGTGTTTACAAAATATATACAAGATATTATAAAGGAGACAATTTACATGTATGCATAAACAGTTATTAAAATAAAAGGGATAAGTAATAGCAAAACCTGCTTCACAAGGTGATGGTCTCAGATTCTGTGGGGGGGACGGCTCCCCGGAAATTAGACTTGATTCCTTCACGCAGCGTGTAGTGCATGCGTCTGCGTCCCTGGTTGGAATGGCTTGAAAAATGGCCGATCTGGTTTTTAGCAAGCAGCCAAAACTCTGGGGAACACCCCTTATTTACCTTACATGGGGGCTTGGCTTTGCGAGCCCACCCAGCTGCAGAAGACCTAAAAAATCCTTCAGATTCCATATCTTGGTGTGGGGGGGTCCCACATCCAAGAGGGAGACATCATCTTGACCGTCAGCAATATTCATGAAGATAGATATTAAATATGAAACCTCTATGACGCTCAGAAGCTCAGAATCCATTATCTCAGTTCCCGGTCATTCCTCAGTTATGCAAGTTATACTATAGTAATGGGAAAAAGGTAAGCATTCAAAAAACGTGGTTCCGATGTTTCTGTCAGACCTGTGCGTGATTAAAATTGGCATAAAACGTTTGTACAATTAAACAATGGGATTTTTTGGAGGGATTTTCCGGTTTGTACCAGTGCTTGCCCTGGACTGAGGTTTTATGGCGGGTCATAAAAATTCCTGGTTTAGGGAAAAGCAAAAGTGAGTTCTATGTCTTCTCTTACAAACAGATAGGGGGTGGTTTTTTTTTTCTTTTTTAAAACATCTCTCATTTTTTAAAACTCGGGCAAAAATACCTTTTGCCTGACATCGGCTAACAGGTATTTGCATATAGCTGTAGGGTGGGCCCTGAGGATCAATTCCTCCCCAGACACCCCAGTCCGACACCATATCAGTTTCCATGAAGCTGTCATTCGCTGATTATGACCATCTATTGGATTACTGTGGTGGCATCTGATTGGCTTCAAATTTATTCGGCAGCAATACAATGACCTCATATATACAGTCAATGTAATTAAGAACTATATTCATCGTAAAGTTGAACAAGGAGTCCTGGAAGTGATGATATTGCTCCCACAGCGCCCTGATATCAGCATCATTGAGTCTGTCTGTGGTTACATGATGATACGGAAAGATTTGCAAGCCTACATCCACAGAAGATCTGTGGTTAGTTCTCCAAGATGTTTGGAACAATCTTTAAAAACTGTGGTGTACCTAGGAGAATTCATGCTTTGATACGGTTTTGAAAGCAAAAGGTGGTCACTAGAGATGAGCGTTGTTCGACTCGAACTGTTCGCCAATCTCAAATTCGAGCTGTTTTGGGCGGTGTTCGAGCCGTTCGGCGAACACGAACGATTTGAGAAAAATTCGGCTGTTCGAGGTTATGTTCGATAACTGTTCGTGCACCAAAATCATAACTGGATTTTTTCTCAGTAATGATGAAAATGAATGTTAATACGCAGTTTGAGTGTACAGCGGGGTGGGGGGAGGGGCAGGGGATGGATCTCTGCAGGAATAATGAAGATCTCCATTTTTTTTTCTCTTTCCCGCATTTACAGTGGGGAGGTACAGTCTGTCAGCCTATCAGCAGCGCACACACGGAGCGAAGTGATTTTTTTCACACAAGCAAGGGCATGTGTCATTGGCAGTGTATGTCACATGTCCTTGCCCTATAAGACCAAGCCATTTTCCCCGTCGCCACCATTTTCTCACTGCTGCAGCTACGTGTTAGACGGCACCGCTGTTGCTGTGTGCGCTATACCTTGTTAATTTCAAGCCAATTTTCGCACAAATCTACAGATAGCTTGGGAGTAGGGAATAGTTGTGATTGCAGTCCTTTTAAGGACTAGGTTACAGCATTTCCTACGACTTTTATCAGGCAGGTCTGTGCTCTTAAATAGATAGATTGTGGGAGTAAAGACTAATTGTAATTGCAGTGCTTTTCAGGACTAGGTTACATGAGTTCCTATCAGTTTTTGCCAGGCAGGTCTGTGCCAGTGCTGTGCAAGTTTTTTTCACAGCATTTGGCTGAATCTAGCAAAGCTAATCCTTTTTGGCCTATTGCAGAGTGTGTTAGTCAGTGGAGTAGCCTATCTGTGTTGCAAGATATACCACCTGTGTATAGAATACCAATTTTTTTACTGCACCTAGTGAAGTAAAATCTTTTGGGCATAGCATCATTCTATTAGTCCATCTATACTGACCTCCATCAGGTTGCAAATTGAATATAATTTTTTTCTGCATCTAGCTCTGAAAAAATATTTGGGCTTCTAGCAGTGTGTGGGACTTGTTCTATTAGTCCATCTATACTGACCTCCATCAGGTTGCAAACTGAATATAACTTTTTTCTGCATCTAGCTCTGAAAAAATATTTGGCCTTCTAGCAGTGTGTGGGACTTGTTCTATTAGTCCATCTATACTGACCTCCATCATGCTGCAAATTCAAAATAATTTTTTGTCTGCATCTAGCTCTGAAAAAATATTTGGCCTTCTAGCAGTGTGTGGGACTTTCTCTATTAGTCCATCTATACTGACCTCCATCAGGTTGCAAACTGAATATATATTTTTTCTGCATCTACCTCTGAAAAAATATTTGGGCTTCTAGCTGTGTGTAGGACTTGTTCTATTAGTCCATCTATACTGACCTCCATCAGGCTGCAAATTAAAAATAATTTTTATCTGCATCTACCTCTGAAACAATATTTGGGCTTCTAGCTGTGTGTGGGACTTGTTCTATTAGTCCATCTATACTGACCTCCATCAGGTTGCAAACTGAATATAATTTTTTTCTGCATCTAGCTCTGAAAAAATATTTGGCCTTCTAGCAGTGTGTGGGACTTTCTCTATTAGTCCATCTATACTGACCTCCATCAGGTTGCAAACTGAATATATATTTTTTCTGCATCTACCTCTGAAAAAATATTTGGGCTTCTAGCTGTGTGTAGGACTTGTTCTATTAGTCCATCTATACTGACCTCCATCAGGCTGCAAATTAAAAATAATTTTTATCTGCATCTACCTCTGAAAAAATATTTGGGCTTCTAGCTGTGTGTGGGACTTGTTCTATTAGTCCATCTATACTGACCTCCATCAGGTTGCAAACTGAATATAATTTTTTTCTGCATCTAGCTCTGAAAAAATATTTGGCCTTCTAGCAGTGTGTGGGACTTTCTCTATTAGTCCATCTATAGTGACCTCCATCAGGTTGCAAATTAAAAATAATTTTTATCTGCATCTACCTCTGAAACAATATTTGGGCTTCTAGCTGTGTGTGGGACTTGTTCTATTAGTCCATCTATACTGACCTCCATCAGGTTGCAAACTGAATATAATTTTTTTCTGCATCTAGCTCTGAAAAAATATTTGGCATTCTAGCAGTGTGTGGGACTTTCTCTATTAGTCCATCTATACTGACCTCCATCAGGTTGCAAATTAAAAATAATTTTTATCTGCATCTAGCTCTGAAAAAATATTTGGCCTTCTAGCAGTGTGTGGGACTTTCTCTATTAGTCCATCTATACTGACCTCCATCAGGTTGCAAATTAAAAATAATTTTTTGTCTGCATCTAGCTCTGAAAAAATATTTGGCCTTCTAGCAGTGTGTGGGACTTTCTCTATTAGTCCATCTATACTGACCTCCATCAGGTTGCAAACTGAATATATATTTTTTCTGCATCTACCTCTGAAAAAATATTTGGGCTTCTAGCTGTGTGTAGGACTTGTTCTAATAGTCCATCTATACTGACCTCCATCAGGCTGCAAATTAAAAATAATTTTTATCTGCATCTACCTCTGAAAAAATATTTGGGCTTCTAGCTGTGTGTGGGACTTGTTCTATTAGTCCATCTATACTGACCTCCATCAGGTTGCAAACTGAATATAATTTTTTTCTGCATCTAGCTCTGAAAAAATATTTGGCCTTCTAGCAGTGTGTGGGACTTTCTCTATTAGTCCATCTATACTGACCTCCATCAGGTTGCAAATTAAAAATAATTTTTATCTGCATCTAGCTCTGAAAAAATATTTGGCCTTCTAGCAGTGTGTGGGACTTTCTCTATTAGTCCATCTATACTGACCTCCATCAGGTTGCAAATTAAAAATATTTTTTTGTCTGCATCTAGCTCTGAAAAAATATTTGGCCTTCTAGCAGTGTGTGGGACTTTCTCTATTAGTCCATCTATACTGACCTCCATCAGGTTGCAAACTGAATATAATTTTTTTCTGCATCTAGCTCTGAAAAAATATTTGGCCTTCTAGCAGTGTGTGGGACTTTCTCTATTAGTCCATCTATACTGACCTCCATCAGGTTGCAAATTAAAAATAATTTATATCTGCATCTAGCTCTGAAAAAATATTTGGCCTTCTAGCAGTGTGTGGGACTTTCTCTATTAGTCCATCTACACTGACCTCCATCAGGTTGCAAACTGAATATATTTTTTTTCTGCATCTACCTCTGAAAAAATATTTGGGCTTCTAGCTGTGTGTAGGACTTGTTCTATTAGTCCATCTATACTGACCTCCATCAGGTTGCAAATTGAATATAATTTTTTTCTGCATCTAACCCAGCCAATAGTTTTGGCCTAATACCACAGTTTGGCCACTCAGCTCTGCTCGGTTCCCATCCATTGTTTTTTTGTGCAAATAACTCCAGAGTTGTGAATTAGTTAACCACCAAAATGAGTGGAAAAAGGCCTGCTGCTGGTGGAAAGGGGAATAGGCGTGTTGGGAAGGGGAGAAAAGGTTGTGTCCGTGGGGTAGGTGTTAAAGCAACAGTAACATCTGCAGAAGAAAGACCATCTTCCAGCCAAACTAAAATGTCTACTTCTTTTAGCGGACAATGTGATAAGATCCCTTTCTTACGGCCACGCCAATCGCTACAAATTCCAGATGAGGCACAAAAACAGCAGGTGCTTCAACGGATATCAAGTGCTCCTTTAAGTGGGCTCTCCTCCACATCAACTTCAACATCACAAATACTCCAGTCCTCAAAGGTGTCACCCCAATCGCACTTGCTTCCTCACAGCTCCCAAATCTCCAGCTGCCCGTCTGAGTATGAGGTAGAACAGATGGTTGAGTCTGCAGAGCTGTTTACTCATACTATAGTCTGGGAATCAGAGGTCGACTCCAGCGCTTCTGTGAATCCAGACGAGGAAATGATCTGCACTGATGCCCAGAATCTTTATGAGTTGGATCCAGGACCAGACGCAGAAGGTTCTGACCATAATGTAGACCCTCATTCCCAAACTGTAACTCCTGTTGGTGGAGACAATGAGGAAGACGATGATGAGACTCAAATACCTGATTGGAGCGACAACTTTAGTTTTTTGCCAGGGCAGGAACAGGTTGGCTCTGAGGACGACGGGTGTGATAACGCACAGCGTGATGATGATGAGGTTGGAGATCCCACTTACTGTCAACCCACAGTCAGCCAAGAGATGAGGTCAGCAGAGGAGGTTGAGGAAGATGCTAGTGACGACGAGGTCAGTTTGCGCCTTCCTGGACAGAGACGTAGTACTGGAAGCACGTCAACAACTGCATCCTCAAACACAGCTCTGCCTCTCACCACAAGTCGTGGTGGCTCTTCAGGTCGCATGGGTGCTAAGCCTTGCATAGCCTGGGCATTTTTTCAGATCGATAAAGATGACCCAACTCGTGTCATCTGTAACATTTGTCAGCAAAAGCTAAGTAGAGGCCAAAAAATACATAGTTTGAGTACTTCATGCATGAACCGGCACATGGACATGAAGCATAAGTTGCAGTGGGAAGCTCAGTGTGCTACAATGCGGCCTAGCCGGCCGGGCCAACCACCGTCTGCTATATCTTGTGCATCCGCGGCCTCTTCATCCTCTGTGACTGGGGGGACAGCAGTCACACCTGTTTTGGGGCGCAGACCTGCCACCTCTTTACCCGCAACAGCCAGCGTGATTGGCAGGTCATCATTTTCTTTGGAGGTGGTAACACCAGCTGGTGTTGAGCGCTGTCCGACATCGATAGCACCACCTTTGGATCAAGGCAACCTAACATGTCCGCTTGCATCTTCCTCACAGACCGGCAGTTTGCCGGGGACACCCTTATCAACCCCGTCTAAGCACAATAGCCAGCCCTCGGTCCCTCAGATGTGGACAAGTAAAAGACCATTTCCTCCTAGCCATGAGAAAGCTAAGAGGTTGAATTTCACCATCTGCAAGCTCTTGGCTACAGAAATGCTGCCTTTCCGCCTGGTGGACACAGAGGATTTTCGAGACCTTATGTCCGTCGCAGTGCCCCAGTACCAGATGCCCAGTCGGCACTACTTCTCAAAGAAAGGTGTGCCTGCGTTCCACCAGCATGTCGCACACAACATCACCGCTTCCTTGAGAAACTCTGCGTGTGACAGGGTGCATTTCACCACAGACACTTGGACGAGTAGGCATGGACAGGGGCGTTACATGTCGCTGACTGGGCACTGGGTAACTATGGTGACAGCAGGATAAGGGGCTGCTGTCCAAGTCTTGCCGTCCCCAAGAGTTGTGCGTCAATCCTCTTTATGTCAAAGTTCCTCCACTGCTTCTGCCTCCTCAACCTCCTCTCGGTCTTCCACCTGCACCCAAAGCCTGTCTGGTCATGCCACAAGCTTTCTAACTGCGCAGAAGGGATCCTGCACACCTCCTTACTATGCTGGCAGTAGGGCTCAACGTCATCAGGCGGTTTTTACTTTGAAATGTCTGGGAAATGTGAGTCACACAGCTGAGGAGTTGTAGTCAGCTCTGGAGAACCAATTTCATGAATGGTTGTCTCCACTGGACCTGAAACCAGGGAAGGCCGTGTGCGACAATGCTGCAAACCTGGGTGCGGCCCTTCTCCGGGGCAATGTCACACACGTGCCTTGTATGGCTTACGTGTTGAACCTGGTTGTCCAGCAATTTTTAGCCCACTATCCCAGACTAGATGGCCTTCTGCAGAGGGCATGGTCGCTGTGTGCTCACTTCCGCCGTTCGCATCCCGCAGCTCAGCGACTTACATCTCTACAGAAGTCGTTGGGCCTGCCACTTCACCGGCTAAAATGCGATGTGCCTACCCGGTGGAATTCAACTCTGCACATGTTGCAGCGACTGTGGCAGCACCGACAAGCCCTGGTGCAATGCATTCTGACGTATAGCCTGGGCCAACGAGATCCAGAGGTGGGGCAAATCACGCTGGAGGAGTGGTCTCAGATCAGGGACCTATGCACCCTACAGCACAGTTTTGAAATGGCGACGAAGATGTTTAGTGCTGACGATGCCATTATCAGCATGACTATTCCGGTGATTTACATGCTGGAGCACATGTTAAACAGAATTCGGAGTCAGGTGGTGGCACAAGAGGAGGTGGAGGAAGTAGAGGAGAAGGAGTTGTATACGGAAGGGCTAACATCTGCAAGGTCCAGACGGTCGGCAGCACCAAGGCGGCAGGCATGTGAGGGTGGGGGAGATGGTTTTACCAGGGCGCATGGTAGCAGCCAAACTAGTGAGGAAGGTGCAGGAGCCCAGGAAGAAGTGGAGGACGAACTGATGGAAGTCTCATCAGATGAGGGAGACCTTGATCACATTTCTGTTGTGCGAGGTTGGGGGGAGAGGACAAAGGAAGGAAGCATGATTGTTACCTCGCCATCAACACAACAGGGACTTGGTGCTCCTGGATGCGCAACACACATGAGTGCCTTCTTGCTGCACTACCTGCAACATGACCCTCGAATTGTGAGAATTAGAAATAATCCTGACTACTGGGTTGCCACACTGTTAGATCCCCGGTACAAAAGTAAATTTGCAGAAATTATTCCTGCCATAGAAAGGGATGCACGCATGCAGGAGTATCAGCAGAGACTGTTGCAGAATCTTACATGTGCTTTTCCACAAAACACCAGTGGTGCACGTAGTGAATCTCACAGTTCCAACTTGCCAACCGTGGGACTGTCAAGTGTTCAGCACTCAAACCGTAACAGAACCACAGTATCTGCTGGTAACATCAATTTTGCGGAATCATTTCACCACTTTTTTAGCCCATCCTTTGCAAGGCCACAGGAGACAAGAAGTCTGACACATAGTCAACGCCTAGAGACGATGGTACAGGAGTATCTCCAAGTAAACATTGAAGCCATGACTGTGTCACTGGACCCTTGCTCTTTTTGGGCTTCCAATCTGGATAAATGGCCGGAGCTAGACACTTATGCCTTGGAGATCTTGTCATGCCCCGCAGCCAGCGTTCTGTCTGAACATGTGTTCAGCGCTGCTGGTGGTGTGCTGACAAATAAGCGCACGCGGCTCTCCACTGATAATGTAGACAGACTCACGTTCATAAAGATGAACAAATCATGGATCCGAAACGACTTTTCTACCCCTGTGTCATCCTGGGGAGAGTAAAAGCTTGATGATTGGTTAAAATCACCCTACCAACCGTTTTAAGCTTTCAAATTACTAATCATGTTTATCTGTATCTTGGCTGGAAAATAATTTGGGCTTTGTAGCAGTGTGCAGCACTGATTCTATTAGGCCATCTATAATAAGCTCCACCAGATTTAAAATTACTAATCATGTTTATCTGTATCTTGACTGGAAAATAATTTGGGCTTTGTAGCAGTGTGCAGCACTGATCCTATTAGGCCATCTATACTAAGCTCCACCAGATTTAAAATTAATAATAATTTTTAGCTGCATCTAGCCCGGAAAATAATTTTGGGGCTCCGAGATGCGCAAGACACATAAGTGCCTTCTTGCTGCACTACCTGCAACATGACCCTCATATTGTCAGAATTCGAAGTAATCATGACTACTGGGTTGCCACACTCTTAGATCCCCCAAACTTTTCGATCAACCTTTTCATTTTAATAAAGACCAAAAAAATGGTCATTTTTGAAATTATAAGCATTAGCAGGTTATTAGAAACTGAAATCAAACAGTTTTCAACTCAAAACTTTATTCTAGGTGATGTTACATTTTCACATAGGACCCCTTGTTCGAAAGGAGCTTCTGAACTCTCTCGTCCATTGAATTTGTCAGGTTTTGGATGGTTTCTGCTTCAATTGTTTTGCATGAGGACAGAATACCCTCCCAGAGCTGTTGCTTAGATGTGAACTGCCTCCCGCCATCATAGACACTCCTTTTGATGATGCTCCAGAGGTTCTGAATGGGGTAGAGATCAGGGGAGCATGGGGGTCACACCATAAGTTTGTCCCTTTTTATGCCCATATCAGCCAGAGATGCAGATGTTTTATGTGCAGCATGAGATGGTGCATTATCATGCAAAAAAATGATCTTGCTGTGAAATACACGGTTCTTCTTCTTGAACCATGGCAGGAATTGCTGTTTGAGAAAATCCACATACATTATGGAGTTCATCTTTAGCGCCTTCAGGGATCCTAAAGGGGCCGACAATCTCTCTCCCCATGATTCCAGCCCAAAACATTACTCCACCTCCTCCTTGTTGGCGCTGTAGCCGTGTTTGCGTGGGGTGTCCATCAACCAGCCATCCTCCACTCCATCCATCTGGACCATCGAGCGCTGCACGGCACTCATCCGTGAACAAAACAGTTTTGAAATCAGTCTTCATGTAATGTTTGGCCCACTGGAGCCGTTTCTGCTTGTGTGAAGTGGATAGAGGAGGTCGACAGGATGGCGTATGCACAGCTGCAAACCTCTGAAGGACCCTGCATCTTGTTGTTCGGGGGACGTTGGAGGCACCAGCAGCTTCAAAAACTTGTCTGCTGCTATGACAAGGCTTTTTTGCCGCTGCTCTTTTAACCTGACGTAATTGCCTGTAGGAAAGAGTCCTCAATTTGCCCTTATCAGCACGCACACGTGTGTACTGTGAATCCGCTACATACTTCTTGATTGCCAAGACACTTCATCCTGATCATCGCACAATGTTGATTGTAGTCATGCCTTGACCTAAACACTCCACAATTTGTTGCTTCTCAGCAGCCGACACATCCTTTTTCTTTCCCATTTTGGCAGAAAATGTAGGCTGCTTAATAATGTGAGACAGCCTTCTTAAGTTGTCTTGCCTTTCATTGGACACACCTGCCAAACTAATTAGCACAGGTGTCTGCAATTGCTTACAGTGATATAAAGAGCCCTGACACACATCACCATCAATGAGTTTAACTGACAAACAAACAAATTCTTCCCTTATCACTCCTAAACACTTTTTGCATAATAATTTGGAACACAGTGTACATGTGCTTTTCCACAAAACACCAGTGGTTCACGTAGTGAATCTTACAGTTCTAACTTGCCAACCGTGGTCTGTATGGAGTTGTTCAATAAAGGGCCCACAATTAAGATAACATAGATGGGAGAGGTCTCTATGAATAGGAATTCCTAAGTATTTGATACCCTGTGAGGGCCAGGCAAAGGGAAAGTTGGACTGGATGGAATCCTATATGGATTTGGGGAGGGAGACATCGAGGGCCTCAGACTTCGCTGCATTGATTTTAAAATTTGACCATGTAACAAAGTGATCTATTTCAGCCATAACAGCATGGATGGATATATGTGATTGAGTGATATATACTAGGACATCATCAGCAAATAGAGAGCACTTGTACTCGGTGCCTCCCACCTCAATCCACCTAATATTGGGGTTATGGCGAATTGATGAGAGCAGGTGCTCCGTCACTAGGATGTATAAGAGAGGGGACAGAGGACATCCCTGCCTTGTGCAATTGGTGATTGTGAAAGGTGATGAAAATGTTCTGATGCACCCCCTGGGCCTTGGGACACCCGGAGCCGGACCCTTTTTGGTGGATGCTGGTGGTTGTAGTCTTCGTGGCGGCGACCCGGTTCCGTGGCTCAGGGTGGTCAAACCAGTGGCGGAACTATTTATGTGGTTTTGATGTTTAAATGTCCGACTACGCCACCCGTGGATTGCGGTCAGAGTGAACCGCCGCTGCAGGGCAGACCGCTGAGGCTGGTGTTGTGGGTGCAGCAGAGCGTAGCATAACTCCCCACGGGAGGAGTATAGCCTCAGGGCAGTGTATGCGGAGGATGGGGGTGATGGTGCAGGGCAGCAGCAGTAACGACACGGAGTCAGTGATGCAGTCCAGGGCCTTTACTCACAGTTCTTATTATCCAGACCACGTCTGCAGGTAACGGCTGCCCACGTCGTACTGTGCTCACCAGGTGAGGGGCTCAGACAACTCCCAGATAACTTTGGAGCGCTTCACAGGACCCCCTTTTTGTGTCCTTTGTCTGGCCTTTCTTACCAACCCTTCTGTCCGGCTGCCTCGGGCCTCCTCTTGGTAAACTTGGCGCCAGTTTCCCTGACCCTATGTGGTGCCTTCCTAGCGGGTGTAGCGAGGGGCTGCGCCACATAAAATGTCACAGCCTCCGGTTTCTAGCTGAGGGTCGTTTCCTGCCTCCACTAGTTTCGGGGACCGGTCTCCCCCTTTGGCCTGACCCCTCCACGCAGGTGGATTCGGGCGTGCGGTGGCAACTCGCCCATCCGCACCCCTGGGATCCCTTCATTCCTCGTTCCTGGAGCCTTCTCCGCTCCTCTTCCTTCCTTCTCCCTCTTCCAGGCCTGGGCCTCTGTTACTAGGCCCGCCTCCGGAGCAGAGCTCATGCAGAGCCCCTGCTCCCTGCCACTTCTGCTCAGACTTCTCTGTACTGAACTAAGATGGTGCCCACCTTTTATACTCCCTTCTCAATGCACCCAGGAACTGCTTCCTCCCTGCTCCTGCACTACAGGGTTTCCCTTCCTCAGTGTTCCCTCCCCCCACTCCAGCCAGGGACAGGGACTGTCGTGCCCATCTCAGAGGCATATTGGTCGCCCTGCCCCACGGCAATGTGGTGTAATGCATGCAGGTGTCGGGTCCTGATCCACACTCCATCCTTACCTGAGAGTGAGATATCACACCTCTGGGTGAGGTGCAATACCTCTGTAGCAACCGAGCCCTCAGGGTGCTACAGTTCCATTTATCTTCAGCCTAGGTGACGTATTGTGATACAGGGCCGTGATTTTGGCTATAAAAGGGTCCCCTAGACCCCTACCCCAAGCTTTTTAAGAGAATCATATATGGCGTGCCAGGAGACTCTATGGAATGCTTTCTCAGCATCCAATGAGAGTATCTAATTACAAATTTTTAACTGCATCTAGCCCAGGAAATACTTTGTGCCTAGTAGGAGTGTCTGCTAGTCAGCGGAATATCCCGGCTTTTAAGCAAGCTACACCACCTGTAGTTTGGACACTTAATTTTTTCAAAGGAAATGCTTCGGGACCACGGGATGCTCAGTGAAGAGCATCAGGAGGCACCCCAAGGCATAGGGGCTGGAACTGGCAGTAGGATGCCTTGCGGTGGACAGCCGAGCTCGATCCTTATAAAAGCTTTTTAACTGCAACAGCTTTAGTGGACGCTACTGGAGCTGGAATTACGCGGCTGCTGGCATGAGACTTGCCCTCCAATAGATCCTTGTAAATGGATTTAAAGTGTATTCATTCAAATTAGAGAGACAATTTAAATTAAAAAGCTTAGAGCTGCCTCCACCAAAGGGGGGCTCGCTCGACCCACCAGCGGACAGGCACCAGTATTGGGAGAGGGGGGCTGGCCGTCAGGGTTCACCGCGGCTCTGGCACAAACCCGGCGACACGGAGGTGGCACGGGCAGGAGCGGACTGAACGTGTCGGCTTCTCACTTTTTGTATTTTAGAAGGGCATGACATGCCGATATCTGTGTCTCCCCCTCCTTTTACTCCTCCACCTCTTTTCTTTTCGCATGACTATATGTACTTGTCACTTTTCCATGTGTTAGTTGTGTCTTCTGAGCAGTTTGTCAGCTTTTGGACACCTTTGAAGGTGTTTTCTATGTGTTTCTATGTGTTTTTGTTTGCCTGCCATTGGTTTTAACGGTGTTCGAAGGTGTTCGACGAACAGTTCGACGAACAGTTCGGCGAACACACGGGTGTTCGACGAACCGAACCGAACTCGAACACTACGGGGGTGGCTCAACACTAGTGGTCACACCAAATATTGATTTGATTTAGATTTGTTTTACTCACTTTTCATTTTGTTAATTGATAAAAATAAACTAATAACACTTCTTTGCTTGAAAATATTCATTTGCAGCATTTTTTCAACATGTGATTGAAACTTCTGCACAATTCTGTGTGCATATGTGTGCGTATATATTTTAAAGTGTAGAAGCAAATTACAATTTGGCACTGAGCCCCCCAACCCACAAGTTCCATAGTTGCCATATAGTCTGCCACTCTTAAGTGGTATGCCACTGCCACACATATTTTTCCCCACAGCACTAAACCGCTACCCATGGTAGCTAAGCAAATCTGTATGTTTATAAATTATTTCTAAAAGTAGACACATATGGTCTCTCAAATCCGGTAGCTATTTCTATTTTTAAAAAGATCAAAAGCAAATGAATGCAAATATTCAGAAGGGAAAGGTAAAAACAAACTTATTTTGTTACTCAGAAGTGCTTTAAAAAAAGAAATGTTCACAGTTTATGTTTAGCAATTCACAAAATATAAAGTGAATGAAAAAAGCAAAATCTAAATCAGATAAATATTTGGTGTGACCACACTTTACCTTTGAAACAGCATCAATTCTTTTAGGTACACTTGCACAAAATCTGGAATTTGGTAAGATTATATTCAGCTGTATGAATAACCAATTATACCAAACAGGTGATAATGATTATCATTTTCATATGTAGGTTGAAACATAGCTGTTTCTCTTTCAGTTAATGACCATGTACAAGGCTTAAAATTGGGTAACAGCCAAACTCTGCTACAAGGATCAGGTTGTAGGAGAAATTTTCATTTCACAGGTCACACACCATTACTAGTCTGAGCACAGCAACAGGACACAAGATAGTTATACTGCATCAGCAAGGTGTCTCAATGACAAAGACATCAAAACAGACTGGGGTTTCAAGGTCTGATGTTCACACTCTTTAGAAGAATCACCAAGAAATTTTCAACCTTGGGGACCATAAATGCAGTGGCCGGCCAAGGAAACAGTGCAGCCAATGAAAAACACATTGGCCCCAACTCATCAAGACCAGCAATTTTGTCGCCGGTCTTGATGAGAAGGCTTGCTGAAGTCAGATGCTCTTGATTAAGAGACGCAATCCTCTTAATGAATCAGGAGTGACTGGCAAGTGGCGTGTGTCTCACTACAAATCTTACTCCATTCAGAGACTGGAGTAAGATTTGTGGTATAAGGAATACAGATGCTAGTCGTGGATTGGATGAGCGAGGTTTGCCACGCCCCCATCCTGCCCCAGCTCCACCCAATTTGTGGGAGCTGGGCAAAAATGGAGTGAGAATAGCAAAAGTCACAAAAAATTTAGTGCGGCCTCTTTTTTTGTCAACATTTTGCAAGTTTCCAAAGCTTTTTATGCCTGAATTCTGGCATAAAAGATTTGATCAGTAGCTCCATAATGCTTACTTCCTTGTAAAATCAGAAAATATCTAGAAGTGCCATCTGAACTAGCTGTAACCAGTGGGATCCATTTCCATCCATGTGCTTGGGAGAAGTCTTGCCAGAAGTGGTCTTTATAAAAGAATTGCGGCGAAAAGCCATGCCATCAATATGCAAACAAAGCCAAGCAGCTTAACTGTGCTGGTCACAGTAAACATTGATTTGATTTAGATTTTTCCTTTATTTATTCACTTTGCATATTGTGAATTGATAAAAGTAAACTATTAAACACTATTTTTTAAAGTATTCTTACTTTGCAACATTTTCCACATCTGCCTAAAACTTTTGCACAGTACCATAAAAGTTATAAAATATATAAATTAAAAAATGAATGAAATAATTTACATGTTATCTCTAATGTAGTATCATTTGCACATGAAAAAAAACCAAGAGACTTCTGCACTTCATAACAATAATAAAAAATATATAAAGGAGAATGCCAGTGAAGTAAAACATTACTTTGCATATTACAAACCATTCTTTCAAATTATATTTTAATATCATCTTATGAGTTTGCTGAGGACATAACAGCCAAGGGAAAAAAGGAATTGTATCTACATAGAAGAGATTTATGGCTTGGATATTTTTCAATATTAAAATGAGATTGAACTGTAGTGAATAAATTCTGTACATATGTGAAATACAAACTTTTTCAAAGTAAAAAAAAATTATGACATAATTGTTTATCTTTTTTTTCCTAATTGCATTATAATTAATAAACTACATGCTGACAATTATAATTTATTTCATCAAATGTAAAAAAAAAAAAACACTGTTGTTTTTTTTTATATAGCAGAAGCATATTATGTGCTAATGTATTATTACTTTATATTCTCAGACCTTTTTGGGTCTTGTAAAAAAAAATCCTATTTCTTAATTTTTTTTAAAGCACCACTCTAGAGGTTTTATTTTTCAGCGCTAGAGTGGTGCTTCTATTGTAAGGTCCCTGCCCCCGGTCTTGCCCTCTGACGATTTCACCTATTTTGCAGCGCCGCTCTAGCTCCGTGGCGCAATCTTGTGTCCACAACTTCGAACTGGGTGGAATTCAACATATACAGGTGCTTCTCACTAAATTAGAATATCATCAAAAGGTTAATTTATTTCAGTTATTCAATACAAAAACTGAAACTCATTATATAGAGTCATTACAAACAGTAATCTATTTCAAGTGTTTATTTCTGTTAATGTTGATGATTATGGCTTACACCCAATGAAAACACAAAAGTCATTATCTTAGTAAATTAGAATACTTTATGAAAAATGTTTTTAAAATCCGGAATGTTGGCCTACTGAAATGTATGTTCAGTAAATGCACTCAATACTTGGTCGGGGCTCCTTTTGCATCAAATACTGCATCAATGCGTCGTGGCATGGAGGCAATCAGCCTGTGGCACTGCTGAGGTGTTATGGAAGTCCAGGTTGCTTTGACAGCTGCCTTCAGTTCGTCCGCATTGTTGGGTCTGGGGTGTCTCATCTTCCTCTTGACAATACCCCATAGATTCTCTATGGGGTTAAGGTCAAGTGAGTTTGCTGGCCAATCAAGCACAGTGATACTGTTGTTTTTAAACCAGGTATTGGTACTTTTGGCAGTGTGGACAGGTGCCAAGTCCTGCTGGAGAATGAAATTTGCATCTCCAGAAGGTTTGTTGGCAGAGGGAAGCATGAAAAGCTCTAAAATTTCCTGGAAGACGGCTGTGCTGACTTTGGTCTTGATAAAACACAGTAGACATCACTGATTGTGGAAACTTCATACTAGACCTCAAGCAGCTTGGATTGTGTCCCTCTCCACTCTTCCTCCAGACTCTAGGACCTTGATCTCCAAATTAAATGCAAAATAAATGCAAAATTTACTTTCATCTAAAAAAACACCTTGGATCACTGAGCAACAGTCCAGGTCTTTTTCTCCTTGGCCCAGGTAAAACGCTTCTGGTGTTGTCTATTGGTCATGAGTAGCTTGGACACAAGGAATGTGACACTTGTAGCCCATGTCCTGGATACTGTGGTGGCTATTGAAGCAATGACTCAAGCAGCAGTCCACTCCTTGTGAATCTCCCCCAAATTTTTGAAAGACCTTTTCTTAACAATCTTTTCAAGGCTGCGGTTATCCGGGTTGCTTGTGCACCTTTTTCTACCACACTTTTTCCTTCCGCTTAACTTTCCATTAATATACTCGAATACAGCACTCCATGAACAGCCAGCTTCTGTCACACCAGTTGTGAGTGCAACACAGAGAGTCACGCCAGGTGTGAGTGTAACACAGAGGGAAAAGGGAAAGGGAGCCCAGACACAACGGGGGAAGAGGTGACCTCCTGATCTGGACTAGCATCACCCTGTCTCCCCCTAACATCCCTATACAGCCTCCGCAGCTGTCGCCGATCACGTGCCTCGCCCTACTATCCCTGGCGTAAGGCAATGCGGTAGCAAAAACACCCACTACTGAGGATCTCCCTGCAGTAGAGAGTTCACAATGCCAACCCGTTGCTCCTCATTACCGGAGGAGTAGGGACGAAGCTTGAAATACAATTTGTATGCCTCCTTAAACACAAAAAAACTGTCCCTACCTCCTGAAAACCTATCCGGGAGGGCAACCTTGGGTTCAGGCTGGACAGGCCTACCTGCAGAGACCCCCACATTGGCGGCCTGTAACCGCTGATACTGCTGCTGAACCTCACAGCGGAGGTCATTCACTGCCAGAGACAGACAGCGGCACTGCTCTGCGAGCTCTGGAACTGATCCCATACTAAAGGGAGTAAGGGAAAAAAAAAAGGTGCACTCCCAAAAACACACAAAGAAAAAAAAAAAGTCAATCTTGTGTTGTTTTTTTTTCCCACGTGCTCAGCCGGTTATAATGTCACGCCAGGTGTGAGTGCAACACAGAGGGGAAAGGGAGCCCAGACACTAGGGAAAGGGGGAAGAGGTGACCTCCTAATCTGGACTAGCATCACCCTGTCTCCCCCTAATGTCCTTATTCAGCCTCCGCAGCTGTCGCCGATCACGTGCCTCGCCCTACTATCCCTGGCGTAAGGCTATAGTTGGCGGTGGAAGGAGATGAGCACTAGTCAACCTCCGCTAGCACTCTCAAGACAAAATGGGAAGACAACACAAGGGAATAACAACTTAGCTTTAGAAGAGGCACACGGCCTCAAGACTCCAGAGAGGACGTGATGCTGCTTAAGCCAAGTTCCAAGTAGAAATGAGTATAACCGTTGACGCCCACCTAGACACTACAGGAATATATACACCCAAACTAAAAGGGAGGTAGTCGCTTGGTCCTAAACGCAGCCTCCTATCTAGGTAGCTGTCTGCATTGCCAAACGTGGAGATTTCCTGCAAACCATTGCATGGCAACTGTCTGTCACCTCTGACACACCCGTGACAGCTTCTTCAGCAATGACCTTTTGTGGCTTATCCTGCTTGTGGAGTGTGTCAATGACTGCCTTCTGGACATCTGTCAAGTTAGCAGTCTTCCCCATGATTGTGGAGCCTACTGAAGCAGACTAAGGGACCTTTTTAAATGCATTGGAAGCCTTTGCAGGTTTTTTGCTAATTGTTCTAATTTACTGACATAATGACTTTTGTGTTTTCATTGGCTGTAAGCCATAATCATCAACATTAACAGCAATAAACACTTGAAATAGATCACTCTGTTTGTAATAACTCTATATATTAGTTTCACTTTTTGTATTGAATAACTGAAATAAATTAACTTTTTGATGATATTCTAATTCAGAGAGAAGCACTTGTATGTCACAAGCTGTCAGTGCAAGCCCATGAGAGCCAGAATGAGACCAGAACAAGGCTCTTATAAACTTGCATTGAGTTGTGATCTGCAGCTGCTCCATGAAACACTGGAGTGATCCGGCAGGTCACAAACGGCAGGAAACCAACGAGAGTGATGGTGATGGAAGGTGAAGACAGTAGCAGGTGAGTATAAAAGTAGGGTCAATGAACTTAGATTAGAAGCCCCAATCCAGTGGTAGAAATGCTGCAGCGGTGCTTTAAGTAATGTAATATTAACTCAGAATGCACTAGACTGTATAGCTAGTCACTAATTCACGGAGTGACTGTGAGGCAGATAGTCAGACGTTCCGGGGTCAATACCAAGAGAGCACGTAGATACCAAGGGAAAAGACAGAGGCGTAAGTCAGGTCACAGTGCAGGGTCAATACCAAGAGAAAGCGGAACAAAGCCAAAGCACAAGACAAGGGGGTATTCAGAACACGGTCCAAAGGGTCAGGCAGCAGAAGACCAGAACACAGAACACTAGGCACAGAGAAACAAACCTTACACTAGCTGAATGTATGTCTGGCAGAGGTCTGAGAAACCGCTCAGTTAAGTAGCCTGGCAATCACCTGGAACAATGAACACCTGGAAATAGCCAGCACCTCCCAATCCCAGATTGGACAGCTGAGCTGTCAATCAACACATTGACCGCTTCAGCACTCCCCTGTACCAGATTGGATGGTCGAGCTGTCATTCACAGTACTGACAGCTCCAGCACGCCCCCGCACCAGACTGGATGGCTGAGCTGTCAGTAACCGCATCCCAGACACACCGAGGAGTGGAATCGTGGCAGTACCCCTCTTCAAAGGGGGGCCTCCGGACCCCCAGGCTTCCCAGGAAACTTTAGATGGAAGGCCCTAACTAAATGATCGGCCTTCACATCTCGAGCAGGGACCCAGGATCTCTCGTCTGTGGAGAGTGTTTCTGCATTAGGCAATCCTGAAAAAGAAACAAAATGAGCTTGTTTGCTGAATTGGTCAACTACCACCCAGATGGCAGTTTTCCCACCAGACAGAGACTAATCCGTGATGAAATCCATGAACAAATGAGTCCATGGTCTTTCTGGAATTGGCAAAGGAGCCAGTTTCCCAGCCAGCCAGCTATGACTGACTTTGGTGCAAGCACAGACTTCACAAACAGATACAAAATCTTTGATATCATTATGCATGGACAGCCACCCAAAAAGTCTAGCAATTGCTTTCCGTTTAGCAGTAACCCCAGGATGACCATTCAAAACGGAATCATGAAATTCCTGTAACACATGCAATCTTAGGTACACATGCACAAATAATGTAGATCCTGGAGAAGCAGGAGGAGCCAACGACTGGGTTTTACGTATCTCCTCCTCCAATTCTGGTCTTCGATTACCCTAACCCTGAGGCTTCTGCTAAAGCTTCCCTTCCCAATATCCTGGAGCAGTCCCGATGGGTGATGCGTGTAGGTAGCCCACGAGCTCTCCAGCCTGAAGAGACTGCCGCCCACACAGAATTCACACAGGATGACAATGCTCTACAGAATACTTCTCTTCCCAACCTCAAGAGGCAGTCCAGAAGTGCAAGGCATAGAGGTAAACTGTCACACCAGGTTCTGTCCACTCAAAAACCTCCTGTTCCCCAGCCTGTTGAGGCAGCTACCCACACAGAATCCATGAAGGATGACCATGTTCGTCAGGCAAAGCAGAGGCCGGAACTCAGTCACAAAATCAGATTGCGGTCCCGCTGCGGTTGTTTGGGACACCCTGATCATCTCTGTCCAGCGAAGGTTGGAGAATCCCAAGACATTAGGCCTGTAGGAAAGGCTGCCCTTGACGTTAGTGTTTCCTCTCCACAGATGACCGTGACTGTCTCCGTGGCAAGTGAAGGCCTCGGATTAACCGGAAGCCTTGAAGAGTCAGTGTCTGATTCCCGTCCAACAACTCCAGAATCTGGTTTGGGCATTGTCAGCGGAAGGACGAGCCCTACTTAGAAACAGTCAAAATATGTCTGTACAAATTAAGCTCCAGATTGGAGCATTACACATGAAGACGTTCACATTCCAGGTGCTGTCTGGTTTACCCACAGGTCGTCCAGAGCTGAGAGATCTAGTGCCCGCTCAGGTCTGGAGATCCTGCATGGTGTTTCCTGGGGGACTGCTGAGGTACAAGGCGTGTCCAGTCCCCATATCTTTAGGACAGTCAGCAGTGTCTTCTTCTTCTTCTTCACCAGTTTTGCTAGTCGCTGACTCGCTGTGCGCTGAAGTTTCCGAAGGAAGGGAAGCGGAGGCATTGTCCCCATACAGTCTCGACGATTGTACCAATGATCTGGCTTTAGGCTCCGCCCCGCCTCGCAGACATGTCATCTCAGAAACCAGACTGAAGTTGGTCCCTAAGCAAGGATCCTCCATCTCTAACAAATCTGGCAATAAGTCCATCAAGGCGGTGGCTACCTCCAGGTCTCTGCACCCCTCCAACCAGGCGGAGGACCTCCAGTTGCCTCCTGAATCCTCCGGGGTGCTATCTGATAACAAATGGAGAGAGACTTTTCTGCACCCTGTACCTGGTACTTCGCCCACTTCATCCAGTAAGCTTGGCAAAGTGTACGTCAAGGCGGTGGTTACCCCCGAGTCTCTGCACCCTTCCAACCTGGTGGAGGATCTCCAGTTGTCCCGTGAATTTTTTGGGGTGCTACCCGATATTAACAAATGGAGAGAGACTTTCCTGTGTCTTGTTCCTGGTACTTCACTCACTTCATCTGTTGCTGAGGATGGCTCGATGGGAGGAAGCATCCTAGTCACAAAGATGGTGAGACAAGCTTCGTTCCCTCTAGTGGACAGAAGAGGTAATATTCTTGAAGAGAAGGATCGGCCTCCAAATTCTCTGCAGAAAATCCTTGCAGGCTTGAAGAAGAGGGGGCGTAAAGGGGGGGTACTGTAACATCCCTGGCGGCGTGCTGGCATGGCTTACAACCTCCCACCATGCAAGACCGCCATCTTATCTATCAATCCAGGCTGCACACTTTGCTCCAGTACCTGCTGTGTCTCTTGTCTGATTGCTTAGGGCGGCGGCGCGCTCCTAATGCCTCCCCAGCCTATTGCTGTGAGTCACTGGATACTTAAACCCCCTCCGCCCAGTAATTGGTGCCTGAGCAACACTTTCATTCAGTGTGTTCTGTGCAACTGAGTTGCCTGGTCCTGTCTTGTATCTTGTCTGTTTCCGCCCCTGGGGGCTATATACCCAGGCCTGTTTATCTGTGACTTCTAATCTGTTTCCACCACCCTGGGGGCTGAGTTCCCAGGCTTGTTCCTGTATCTTATTCCTGGTACAGTTCCTGTCTGAACTGTGTTCTAACCCGTTACCTGTTTCTCTCTATGTCCGAACCTTCCCTTTTCCTGCAGTGTTTGAACCTGCACCTAACTCCAACTCGTTGTCTCTGAACTTCTGTTTGTTAGTTTTGTGTACACTCGTTACTTCATTGTAAGTACCTTGTGTGTATCTGGCTCTGCTTGTTCACCGCACCTGCGGTTTCGCTCTGCCCTGCTTGTTCACCGCACCTGCAGCTTCGCTCTGCTCTGCTTGCTCACCGCACCTGCGGTTTTGCTCTGATCTGCTTGTCCACTGCACCAGCGGTTTTGCTCCGCTCTGCTTGCCCACCGCACCGGCGGTTTCGCTCTGCTCCGCTCTGCTTGTTCATCGCGCTGGCGGTTTCGCTCTGCTCTGCTTGTTCACCGCTCCTGCGGGTTTGCTCTGCTCTGCTTGTTCACCGCACCTGCAGTTTTGCTCTTCTCTGCTTGTCCACAGCACCTGCGGTTTCGCTCCACTCTGCTTGTCCACCGCACCGGCGGTTTTGCTCTGACCCGCTCTGCTTGTTCACCGCACCGGCGGTTTCACTCTGCTCGGCTTGTTTACCGCACCTGCGGTTTTGCTCTCCTCAGCTTGTTCACTGCACCTGCGGTTTCGCTCTGCTCAGCTTGTTTACCGCACCTGCGGGTTTTGCTCTGCTTGTTTACCACACCTGTGGGTTTTGCTCTGCTCTGCTTGTCTACCGCACCTGCGGGTTTTGCTCTGCTCTGCTTGTCTACCGCACCTGCGGGTTTTGCTCTGCTCTGCTTGTCTACCGCACCTGCGGGTTTTGCTCTGCTCTGCTTGTCTACTGCACCAGCGGGTTTAGCTCTGCTCTGCTTGTCTACTGCACCTGCGGGTTTTGTTCAGCTCTGCTTGTCTACCGCACCTGCGGGTCTTGCTCTGTTCTGCTTGTGTACCGCACCTGCGGGTTTTGCTTTGCTCTGCTTGTCTACCGCACCTGCAGGTTTTACTCTGCTCTGCTCGTCTACCGCGCCTGGAGATTTTGCTCTGCTCTGCTTGTCTACCGCACCTGCGGGTTCTGTTCTGCTCTGCTTGTCTACCGCATCTGCGGGTTTCGCTCTGCTCTGCTTGTCCACCGCATCTGCGGCTCCATTCCTATGTCCCAGGCTGTACTGGTCCCTATCCTGCCTGCATTCCTACCTGCCAGTACCCACCTGTCTGCATGCCAGCCGTGCCTGCCAGTGCCCACCTGTCTGCATGCCAGCCGTGCCTGCCTGTGCCCACCTGTCTGCATACCAGCCGTGCCTGCTAATACCCACCTGTCTGCATATCAGCCGTGCCTGCCAGTACCCACCAGTCTGTATGCCAGCCTAACCTGCCTGTTCCTGCATTCCCCGGTGTGGGTCAACAGCTGTGACCGGGGTCTGACCTGGAGTAGCACCTGGTCCCTCTGCTCGGTTCCTCCCTGGTTCACAGAGTCGACTGAGCCGCCGTGTGACCTTGGTCGGACCGAGTTAATACTTAGTTACGCCCCTCCAGGCACTCCTCTGTTCATGGTCCAGTGGGATCACTAAACATGCTCACGCAAGTCAGTCTGGGCGTGTGCGTAACATGGAGGAGGTGGAGGGAAATGAAGGCGAGCAATGGTGATGGAGGAGGTGGGGGAGATGAGGGAGAGCAATGGTGATGGTGGGGGGAGATGAGGGAAAGCAATGGTGATGGAGGAGGTGGGAGGAGATGAAGGAGAGCAATGGTGATGGAGGAGGTGGGGGGAGATGAGGTAAAGCAATGGTTATGGAGGAGGTGGGGGGAGAAGAGGGAGAGCAATGGTGATGGAGGAGGCAGGGGGAGAAGAGGGAGAGCAATGGTGATGTAGGAGGCGGGGGAGATGAGGGAGAGCAGTGGTGATTGAGGAGGCAGGGGGAGATGAGGGAGAGAAATGGTAATGGAGGAGGCGGGGGAGAAGAGGGAGAGCAATGGTGGTTGAGGAGGCGGGGGGAGAAGAGGGAGAGCAATGGTGATGGAGGAGGCAGGGGGAGAGTAATGGTGATGGTGGGGGAGATGAGGGAGAGAAATGGTGATGGAGGAGGTGGGGGGAGATGAAGGAGAGAAATGGTGATGGAGGAGGTGGGAGGAGAAAAGAGAGAGCAATGGTGATGGAGGAGGCAGGTGGAGATGAGGGAGAGCAATGGTGATGTAGGAGGCGGGGGAGATGAGGGAGAGCAATGGTGATGGAGGAGGTGGGGGGAGATGAAGGAGAGCAATGGTGATGGAGGAGGCGGGGGGAAAAAAGGGAGAGCAATGGTGATGGAGGAGGCAGGGGGAGATGAGGGAGAGCAATGGTGATGGAGGAGGTGGGGGGAGATGAAGGAAAGCAATGGTTATGGAGGAGGTGGGAGGAAATGAGGGAAAGCGATGGTGATGGAGGAGGTGGGGGGAGAAGAGGGAGAGCAATGGTGATGGAGGAGGTGGGGGGAGAAGAGGGAGAGCAATGGTGATGGAGGAGATGAGGGAGAGCAAAGGTGATGGAGGAGGTGGGAGGAGATGAAGGAGAGCAATGGTGATGGAGGAGGTGGGGGGAGATGAGGTAAAGCAATGGTTATGGAGGAGGTGGGGGGAGAAGAGGGAGAGCAATGGTGATGGAGGAGGCAGGGGGAGATGAGGGAGAGTAATGGTGATGGTGGGGGAGATGAGGCAGAGAAATGGTGATGGAGGAGGTGGGGGGAGATGAAGGAGAGCAATGGTGATGGAGGAGGTGGGAGGAGAAAAGAGAGAGCAATGGTGATGGAGGAGGCAGGTGGAGATGAGGGAGAGCAATGGTGATGTAGGAGGCGGGGGAGATGAGGGAGAGCAATGGTGATGGAGGAGGTGGGGGGAGATGAAGGAGAGCAATGGTGATGGAGGAGGCGGGGGGAAAAAAGGGAGAGCAATGGTGATGGAGGAGGCAGGGGGAGATGAGGGAGAGCAATGGTGATGGAGGAGGTGGGGGGAGATGAAGGAAAGCAATGGTTATGGAGGAGGTGGGAGGAAATGAGGGAAAGCAATCGTGATGGAGGAGGTGGGGGGGAGAAGAGGGAGAGCAATGGTGATGGAGGAGGTGGGGGGAGAAGAGGGAGAGCAATGGTGATGGAGGAGATGAGGGAGAGCAATGGTGAGGGAGGAGGTGGGAGGAGATGAAGGAGAGCAATGGTGATGGAAGAGGTGGGGGGAGAAGAGGGAGAGCAATGGTGATGGGGGATGTGGGGGGAGAAGAGGGAGCGCAATGGTGATGGAGGAGGTGAGGGAGAGCAATGGTGATGGAGGAGGTGGGAGGAGATGAAGGAGAGCAATGGTGATGGAGGAGGTGGGGGAGAAGAGGGAGAGCAATAGTGATGGAGGAGGTGGGGAGAAGAGGGAGAGCAATGGTGATGAAGGAGGTGGGGGGAGAAGAAGGAGATCAATGGTGATAGAGGAGGTGGGAGGAGAAGAGGGAGAGCAATTGTGATGGAGGAGGTGGAGGGAGATAAGGGAGAGCAATGGTGATGGAGGAGGTGGGGGAGATGAGGGAGAGCAATGGTGAAAGAGGAGGTGGGGGGAGAAGAGGGAGTGCAATGGTCATGGAGGAGGTGGGGGGAGAAGAGGGAGAGCAATGGTCATGGAGGAGGTGCGGGGAAATGAGGGAGAGCAATGGTGATGGTGAGGGGAGATGAGGGAGACCAGTGGTGATGAGGAGGTGGGGGGAGTTGAGGGAGAGCAATGATGATGGAGGAAGTGGGCGGAGATATGGCATGACAATGAGGGAGGTGGGGGGAGATATGGCAATGGTGATGGAGAAGGTGAGGGGAGATATGGCATGGTGATGGAGGATGTGGGGGGACATATGGCATGGTGATGGAGGATGTGGGGGGAGATATGGCATGATGATGGAGGAGGAGGTGGGAGATATGGCATGGCATTGATGATGGAGGAGGTGGGGAAAGATATGGCATGGCAATAGGGGAGATGGGAGGAGATATGCATGGCATGGTGATGGAGAAGGTGGGGGGAGATATGCATGGCATGGTGATGGAGGAGGTACGGGAAGATATGACATGGCACTGGTGATGGTGAGGTGGGGGAGATATGGCAATAATGATGGAGGAGGTGCAGGAGATATGGCAATGATGATGGAGGATGTGGTGGAGATATGGCAATGATGATGGAGGAGGTGGGGGAGATATGGCAATGATGGAGGAGATATGGCAATGATTGAGGAGATATGACAATGTTGGAGAAGGTGGGGAGAGCAATGATGGGGATGGGGGAGAGCAATGATGGAGGTGAGGGAGAGAAATAATGGGGAATTATTTGGACGCTATATGCTGTTAATATCTGGTCTGGTCACAGTGTGGTGGTATTTCTCCCTTGTATATGGTATTATTCAGTCACTATGTGGTGGTAATATGTGGTCTGGTCATGGTGTGGTGGTATTTCTCCCTTGTATATGGTATTATTCAGTCACTATGTGGTGGTAATATGTGGTGGTATTTCTCCCTTGTATGTAGTATTATTCGGTCACTATGTGGTGGTAATATGTAGTCCAGTCATGGTGTTGCAGTATTTCTCCCTTGTATATGGTACTGATCGTGTTGGTATAGTGGATTGTGTTGTGTATGGCAGTCATTTGTTCTCTCTGATATTAATTAGGAGAAGATTCTTTATTTCCATTAGTGATTAAATTCTTGGAACAAGATGCACTTACAGGGGTTCCCCGGCGAAAACAGGTAATCACTAGAGATGAGCGGTGTTCGACTAGAACTGTTCGCCAATCTCAAATTCAAGCTGTTTTGGGCAGTGTTCGAGTTGTTCGGCGAACCCGAACAATTTGCAAAAAATTTGGCTGTTCGAGGTTATGTTCGATAACTGTTCGTGCACCAAAAGCGTGTCCTGCATGTCTGGCGCTATTTAGAGCACCAATCATGCAGGGATTGTCTGCCACTCACTGTAATGTCACAGCCATGGTGGTTGTGGCATTACAGTGATTGCCCAAATCGATGGGAACAGTGCTCACAGTGATACATGAAAAGCCGGCAATTCAGCAGCGGCATACACCGGTACCCGACAAATTAGAACAGAAAGAATAGAGAATCACACATAGATTAGATAGATAGAAACATGTCAGTCATATATATATGAAGTACAGTGACAGTGTTGCTTACTGTACTTGTCATTTAGTGTAAAGGATTTATTAAAAAAAATAATAGTGTTTTCATGCACCGTCTCTTTAAAAAAGCCGGCCGGCATTTCAGCAGCGGTACCAGACAATTTAGAATAGAAGGAATAGAGAATCACACATAGATTAGATAGATAGAAACATGTCAGTCACATATATAAGAAGTACAGTGACAGTGTTGATTACTGTACTTGTCATTTAGTGTTAAAATAAAGGATTTAATAAAAAAAAAATGCTTGGGGTTCCCCATAATTTTAGGCTCTAGCGGAGGTTAAGCAGACGGCTGGGGCAGATGTTTGAAGCCTGGGAAGGGGGTAATACCCACGGAGCTTCCCAGGCTACTAATATCAGCCCCCAGCTGAATACCTAGCTAGCAAAGGCTAGGTAGACAGCTGGGGGCTGATATTAATAGCCCAGGAAGGGTGCCATGAATATTGGCCCCCTCCCAGGCTAGAAACACCAGCCATCAGCCGCCCCAGAAATGGAGCATCCATAGGATGCGCCAATTCTGGCACTTAACCTCGTTCTTCCCACTGCCCTGTAGCGGTGGCAGTGGAGTAATAGGGTTGGGGTTGATGTCAGCTTATAATGCCAGCTGACATCAAACCCAGGTTAGTAATGGAGAGGCGTCTATAAGACACCCCCATTACTAACCCCATAGTCAAAGTTAAAAAAAACCCACAAACACCCAGAATAAAGTCCTTTAATTGAAATAAAGACACAATTCTTTATTGTTCTAAATTAAACCATACTTACCGTCACACCCATTCCAGCTGAAGCCAACGATCTCCTGCAATAAAAGTAAAATAATAAAGCAACCTCATCCTTACCTTTCCATGGTTCCCACAACAGCTTCAGCTCTGCTACATCGAGATGACAGGCTGAACCGCAGCAGAACGCTGGATGCGCCATTTCTGGGGCGGCTGACGGCTGGTGTTTCTAGCCTGGGAGGGGGCCAATATTCATGGCACCCTTCCTGGGCTATTAATATCAGCCCCCAGCTGTCTGCCTAGCCTTTGCTAGCTATTAAAATAGGGGGGACCCCACGTCATTTTTTTGGGGGGGTCCCCCATTTTAATAGCTAGTAAAGGCTAGGTATTCAGCTGGGGGCTGATATTAGTAGCCTGGGAAGCTACATGGGTATTACCCCTTTCCCAGGCTTCAAACATCTGCCCTAGCCGTCTGCTTAACCTCCGCTAGAGACTAAAATTACGGGGAACCCCACGCCAATTTTTTTTTTATAAATCCTTTATTTTAACACTAAATGACAAGTACAGTCACCAACACTGTCACTGTACTTCTTATATATGTGACTGACATGTTTCTATCTATCTAATCTATGTGTGAAGCTCTATTCTTTCTGTTGTAAATTGTCGGGTACCGCTGCTGAATTGCCGGCCGGCTTTTTTAAAGAGACGGTGCATGAAAACACTAATATTTTTTTTAATAAATCCTTTACACTAAATGACAAGTACAGTAACCAACACTGTCACTGTACTTCATATATATGTGACTGACATGTTTCTATCTATCTAATCTATGTGTGATGCTCTATTCCTTCTTGACTAAATTGTCGGGTACCGGTGTATGCCGCTGCTGAATTGCCGGCCGGCTTTTTTAAAGAGAGCGTCTTCTGAGCAGTTTGTCAGCGTTTGGACACCTTTGAAGGTGTTTTCTATGTGTTTCTATGTGTTTTTGTTTGCCTGCCATTGGTTTTAACGGTGTTCGATGGTGTTCGACGAACAGTTCGACGAACAGTTCCTCAAACATCCCGGTGTTCGACGAACCGAACCGAACCCGAACACTACGGGGGTGGCTCAACACTAGTAATCACCTCTCCACAGGATAAGTGATAAATTATTGATTAGTGGTTCAAATGCTGGGACCCACACCGATTGGTAGAATGTGGAGCTTTTATCCCCATTACACTGGAACTCATGTGCGACTTGACCACTGATCCATTCATTTCCTCAGTGGCTGTTCTTGTTTTTTTTCTGGAAGCCCAAAAGAGAATGAAAGGAGCTGCGGTTAGACGTCCCACCTGCCGCTGCATTTTAAAATGGGGATAAGTGTCCTGTCAGGGATAAAACTTCCCCATTCTTCCGATTGGGTCCAAACATTGGAAAACGCACCTAACGATCAATAAGTGATCACCGATCCTGTGGATCCCATGGATCGGTGATGACTTGTTTTAACCAAAGAACCCCTTTAATGCAAACTACCGTAATTGTACATCCCAGTTATAACGTGCTTATAGAGCCGCTTGTGATTTAAAGTCGACACTCCACTATAACGGGGATATCGGCTAACAGGTATTTGCATATAGCTGTAGGGTGGGCCCTGAGGATCAATTCCTCCCCAGACACCCCAGTCCGACACCATATCAGTTTCCATGAAGCTGTCATTCACTGATTATGACCATCCATTGGATTACTGTGGTGGCATCTGATTGGCTTCAAATTTATTCGGCAGCAATACAATGACCTCATATATACAGTCAATGTAATTAAGAACTATATTCATCGTAAAGTTGAACAAGGAGTCCTGGAAGTGATGATATTGCTCCCACAGCGCCCTGATATCAGCATCATTGAGTCTGTCTGTGGTTACATGATGATACGGAAAGATTTGCAAGCCTACATCCACAGAAGATCTGTGGTTAGTTCTCCAAGATGTTTGGAACAATCTTTAAAAACTGTGGTGTACCTAGGAGAATTCATGCTTTGATACGGTTTTGAAAGCAAAAGGTGGTCACACCAAATATTGATTTGATTTAGATTTGTTTTACTCACTTTTCATTTTGTTAATTGATAAAAATAAACTAATAACACTTCTTTGCTTGAAAATATTCATTTGCAGCATTTTTTCAACATGTGCTTGAAACTTCTGCACAATTCTGTGTGCATATGTGTGCGTATATATTTTAAAGTGTAGAAGCAAATTACAATTTCGCACTGAGCCCTCCATCCCACAAGTTCCATAGTTGCCATATAATCTGCCACTCTTAAGTGGTATGCCACTGCCACACATATTTTTCCCCACAGCACTAAACCGCTACCCATGGTAACTAAGCAAATCTGTATGTTTATAAATTATTTCTAAAAGTAGACACATATGGTCTCTCAAATCCGGTAGCTATTTCTATTTTTAAAAAGATCAAAAGCAAATGAATGCAAATATTCAGAAGGGAAAGGTAAAAACAAACTTATTTTGTTACTCAGAAGTGCTTTAAAAAAAGAAATGTTCACAGTTTATGTTTAGCAATTCACAAAATATAAAGTGAATGAAAAAAGCAAAATCTAAATCAGATAAATATTTGGTGTGACCACACTTTACCTTTGAAACAGCATCAATTCTTTTAGGTACACTTGCACAAAATCTGGAATTTGGTAAGATTATATTCAGCTGTATGAATAACCAATTATACCAAACAGGTGATAATGATTATCATTTTCATATGTAGGTTGAAACATAGCTGTTTCTCTTTCAGTTAATGACCATGTACAAGGCTTAAAATTGGGTAACAGCCAAACTCTGCTACAAGGATCAGGTTGTAGGAGAAATTTTCATTTCACAGGTCACACACCATTACTAGTCTGAGCACAGCAACAGGACACAAGATAGTTATACTACATCAGCAAGGTGTCTCAATGACAAAGACATCAAAACAGACTGGGGTTTCAAGGTCTGATGTTCACACTCTTTAGAAGAAGCACCAAGAAATTTTCAACCTTGGGGACCATAAATGCAGTGGCCGGCCAAGGAAACAGTGCAGCCAATGAAAAACACATTGGCCCCAACTCATCAAGACCAGCAATTTTGTCGCCGGTCTTGATGAGAAGGCTTGCTGAAGTCAGATGCTCTTGATTAAGAGACGCAATCCTCTTAATGAATCAGGAGTGACTGGCAAGTGGCGTGTGTCTCACTACAAATCTTACTCCATTCAGAGACTGGAGTAAGATTTGTGGTATAAGGAATACAGATGCTAGTCGTGGATTGGATGAGCGAGGTTTGCCACGCCCCCGTCCTGCCCCAGCTCCACCCAATTTGTGGGAGCTGGGCAAAAATGGAGTGAGAATAGCAAAAGTCACAAAAAATTTAGTGCGGCCTCTTTTTTTGTCAACATTTTGCAAGTTTCCAAAGCTTTTTATGCCAGAATTCTGGCATAAAAGATTTGATCAGTAGCTCCATAATGCTTACTTCCTTGTAAAATCAGAAAATATCTAGAAGTGCCATCTGAACTAGCTGTAACCAGTGGGATCCATTTCCATCCATGTCCTTGGGAGAAGTCTTGCCAGAAGTGGTCTTTATAAAAGAATTGCGGCGAAAAGCCATGCCATCAATATGCAAACAAAGCCAAGCAGCTTAACTGTGCTGGTCACAGTAAACATTGATTTGATTTAGATTTTTCCTTTATTTATTCACTTTGCATATTGTGAATTGATAAAAGTAACTATTAAACACTATTTTTTAAAGTATTCTTACTTTGCAACATTTTACACATCTGCCTAAAACTTTTGCACAGTACCATAAAAGTTATAAAATATATAAATTAAAAAATGAATGAAATAATTTACATGTTATCTCTAATGTAGTATCATTTGCACATGAAAAAAAACCAAGAGACTTCTGCACTTCATAACAATAATAAAAAATATATAAAGGACAATGCCAGTGAAGTAAAACATTACTTTGCATATGTGTCACCCTACCTGGATGCCACAAGTGTAATAAAGCTGTGTCTGCGAGCAAGGGGGAGGTTCTCTGGTCAGGGGAACATTAGCATGCAATGCCTCCTGTCTCAGGCCAGTAGGGGGAGCAGGCTGCCCCTATAAAAGCTGGTACTGGGGACAGGGTCAGGGAGAGCTGGATTGCCTGTCTCAGCTTTGAGACGTGTCCCAGAGTGGAGCAGGGACAGAAAGTTGATTGCACCTAAGAGGAAGTGTGGCAGTAGGAGAGAGCCACCAGCCAGAGACAAGAGGCGAAGAGAGCCTGTCTTGGCAGATAAAGACTGACTTTACCAGACTTTGGTGTCTGAGGCTGGAAGGATTCCACATCCCCCAGCAGAGAACCAGTCCGCAAGGGACTGTACATTCCTTGGCCTAAGAAGCCTGGAGGCCCCGCCACAACCGAAGGGACCAGTAAAGCCATACAAGGCTGGGAGCAGAAAGGAACCCACGTTGCAGGCCATACAGGCGAGACAGCACGGAAAGCTCGGAAACGTGGGCTGTTACTCTATAAGGAAGGGATAGCCAGAAGGAGCGCAGAAAGCACGGTAGGCCTACACCCTCACCCTGACCAGGGCCAATTTCCCCGTTGCTCTCAGACATCCAGGTCCCCTCCTAGCTGGGACTGTTTATGGGTCAGTTTACCTGTTTCAGTAAAGACCCTGGACTACAACCTGTTGTCTGTGTGCTCCTTGCTCCTCCAGCACTATCATCACTGGGACTCTCACTACCATCACTCCCACCATCCACTATACTGCCCTGGGGCCGCACTCTTCCCGTTGGGAGTCACACTACCATAGCTGCACACTTCATCAGCCCCAGCGGTCTGCATGCAGCGGCGGTTCCTAATAACCGCAATCCACGGGTGGTGTAGTCGGACATAATCAATATAACGGACTACCACTGGCCTGACCACCCTGAGCCACGGAACCGGGTTGCCACTACTACTCCCATCGTTTCCCCCTATTGCCCGGATCCGAGTGCCCCACGGCCCAGGGGGCGAGTCAGCTTTGGCGTAGTCGGCAGGATTTCGTGCCCGCAACCACCGGGTACTGCGTGCCTGAAAAAGACTGTTGTAAACTTACCTGTGGAGAAGTTTCCCGCCATCCGGAGCCGATTCCCGCCATCAGACGCCATCTTGGACCTTTTCCCGCCGTCTTCTGCCGTCTTCCCGCCATCCGCAGCTGTTTCCCGCCATCGGACGCCATCTTCAGGACGCCGCGCGGGAAGAAGAGGGGCGTGGACGTCAAAACCGCGCGAGACCCGAAGCTCCGCCCCACGCACCGACGCTGCGCAAGGTCCTGGAAGGGGGAGAGAGCGACGCTGACGTCATCGGAGTGCGACGCCAGGTCCTCGTCCAAAGCAGCAGCGGAGCCGCGGCCTACAGAAGAGGATCGTCGGAAGGTAGGCCACGCTTAACTAGGGGGGAGGAAGATGTCGGACACAGAGGCCCCCACTACCACCAACGCAGCTGCAACAGCGGTGATGCCCTTTTCCCTGCCCTACATCCCTGGAGCGGCCTGGCTGCCCAAATACTCAGGGGAGCCCCATGCCCTAACTGACTTCAAGGAAAGGCTATACAGTTTGTTCCACGTTTACCCCCTGACAGAGGAACAGAAGGTCAGCATATTAACAGGGCAGTTAACTGGCGCAGCCCAAAGGGAGGTAAAATCATGGCCCACTGAGGAGAAAAGGACTGTGAAGGGTATTCTGGCCCGGCTGCGTGGTACCTTTGATACACGTACCTACGCTGAAATTAAAATGAGGTTCTATGGATGTAAGCAGCGGGCACAGGACAGCATCAGAGACTATGCCCTAAATCTGCAGGAAGCCTTGAGGGCTATTCAACAAACTGACCCTGGCAGTGTGCAGGAAACCGATAAGCTGCTAACAGAACAATTCATAGAGGGTCTGCTGTCCAGCGCCCACAGGGCCCAGCTGCGCCTCATGTTCTTCCAGAACCCCGACCTGACCTTTGCCCAATTTAAGGACAGGGCCATAAGGGTGCTCCGTGAATCTGCAACCAGTGGCGCTATAAACCCCCGGCGCCCTGCTATCACCTACCACCAGGAGGCGGCGCCCTCCTCTATGGACTCCGTGGAGACTGATGCACAGGCCCTGAACCAAGCCCTGTCGAAAGGCCTGCACCACCAAGTCCAGGAGCTGACCAGGAGCGTCGCGGCGTTGACCAGGACCGTCCAGGCATTGCAAGTGGACCCGTCAAGACCCATGAAGCTGGCTTCAAGTCCGGAGGATGTCCCGTGGCGTCGACAGAGGAGGATCCCGTCGTTCCGAGGGAGGCCCACAGACTGCTACGCAGAGGATGGACAGCCCATTTGCCGTCGATGCAACCAGCCCGGACACATTTCCAGGTGCTGTAATTTAAACGGGTCCAACCTGGGGCAGAGGGCCGACCCCCGGGCATATCACCAGGCACTTATAATTGGCGTGATAAGTACGTTGGGGGGCGCCCGGTTTTACCCGTGGTGCTGGACGTTATCCCCATGAGCGCCTTGCTGGATACTGGGTCGCAAGTAACCACAATCCCTTATGTACTTTTTAAGCAGTATTGGACTGATGCTGATATCACACGGTATCCAGACAGTAACTTGAGCATCATCGCCAGTAATGGCTTACCCGTGCCGCAGATGGGGTTCAAGGAGATGACCATTAAAATTGGTAAAGTTGAACTGCCGGCACAGGGAGTGATTATTGTGGACATTGACCATCATGAAAGTCACCCTAAAATAACTGTGGGTACTAACATAATTGAAAATTGTCTTTCAGAAGTAATTGTAATTCTACAACAGGTGGCGGTGAATGCTAGTTCCAGCCAACAGAGAGTCCTCAACAAGGAGATAAAAGCCCTGATGAGACGGCAGCAGGTAGAACTGTCTGGTGGTGAGATCGGTAGCGTAAGACTCAGTGATCCATTCCCCATTTCCATGCCTCCCAAAAGTGAAATGATGATCTGGTGTCGGACTGCAATCGGGTTGAGAGGTAGAGACTACCAAGCCATGGTAGAACCCGTGTACTCAGACAGCAGGCCCACCATTTTGACAGCCCGGGGGGTGGTTGATGTCCGTCATGGGAGGTTGCCCGTCCGCATCCTCAACATTGGGGAGAGGGAAGTACACTTACCCAGGTACGCTACACTCGCCAAACTGTTTGTCGTCGAACACAAAGCTATCAGGGCCGTGGAACCCTTGCCTCCATCTCCTCAGGCGGAGGGTAATGGCTCCCAGAAACAAAAGGAAGACTGGTGCCAGAAACTCCATGTGGGTGCTGACTCCACTCCCCTGCACCAAAAACAAGGAGTCTACCGGGTGGTACAGGAGTACGAGAGAGTCTTTAGTAAGCACCCGCTAGACTTCGGCAGAGTAAAAGGGATAGAACACCACATCCCCACAGGGAGCCACCCACCAATAAAAGAGAGGCACAGACCTGTACCCCCTGCACATTATCAGAACGCCAAGGGTATGCTGCGGGAAATGAAAGAAGCTGGGGTCATTAGAGATAGCTGTAGCCCCTGGGCAGGCCCCTTGGTTCTGGTGAAAAAGAAAGACGGCACCATGAGAATGTGCGTGGACTATAGACAAATCAACCGTATCACCCACAAAGACGCATATCCGCTGCCTAGAATAGAAGAGTCTTTAGCCGCACTAAAATCTGCTAACTTCTTTTCTACTTTGGACCTTACTAGCGGGTACTGGCAGGTTCCTGTGGCAGAGGCTGACAAGGAGAAGACCACCTTCACCACCCCGATGGGACTGAGCGAATTCAACTGTATGCCTTTCGGGCTCTGCAACGCACCAGGGACCTTCCAGCGGCTGATGGAATGCTGTCTAGGGCACCGAAACTTCGAGACGGTCCTCCTTTACCTGGACGACGTGATCGTCTATTCGAAAACCTACGAGGACCATCTCAAGCACCTGGCTGAGGTGTTCGAAGCCCTGGCAGGCTACAGCCTGAAGGTGAAACCATCGAAGTGCCACCTGCTGAAACCAAAGGTCCAGTACCTAGGGCACGTGGTAAGCGCGGAAGGAGTGGCCCCCGACCCTGACAAGGTCACGGCAATCAAGAGCTGGCCAAGCCCCTCGAATATCAAAGAGGTGAGACAGTTTCTCGGGTTGGTAGGCTACTACCGAAGGTTCATCCCCGGGTTCACTAAGATGGCAGCTCCTATGCAGGACCCCCTGATCGGACAGTCCAAGTCCAGAAGTCAAAAGCCACCCTTCAAGTGGGATAAACCGGAAGAGGAGTCCTTCCGCCAGCTAAAGTTGGCCCTCACTGGGGATGAGATCCTGGCCTACCCTGATTATGGCCAGCCTTTCATTCTCCACACAGATGCCAGTAATGTGGGACTGGGAGCCGTACTGTCCCAAAACCAACAGGGCAGAGAACGGGTGATCGCATATGCCAGCCGGAAGCTGAGGCCCACATAGAGGAACCCGGAGAATTACAGCTCCTTCAAGCTAGAATTCTTGGCGGTGGTGTGGGCCGTGACGGAACGCTTCAAGCATTACCTGGCCTCCGCAAAGTTCACCGTGTACACGGACAACAACCCGTTGACACACCTGGACAATGCAAGACTGGGTGCCCTGGAACAGCGGTGGATGGCCCGTCTCTCCAACTATGACTTCGTGATCAAGTACCGGGCAGGCAAAACCAACGCCAACGCGGACGCCCTATCAAGGATGCCTCACTTACCTGAAGGTGACGAAGACCCAGAAGAGCTGGAGGAGGTAGAACTCCCCGCGTTTCACCGGTATGGAGCCGCTCAACACTCTCACCGCGTGAAGGAGGAGGATCTAACAACTGTGATGATGAATCCCCTACCTCACCACAGCTGGGCCGAGACCCAAGATAGTGAACCTGCAGTCCGCCTGGTGAAAGATCTGCTGACCCGGGAAGACGCCCGCCTAGATCCAGATGCCCCAGAGGAAGCCAAGCAGCTATGGAAGGAGAAGAGCAAGCTGTTCCTCTACGAAGGCAAGTTGTGCAGAAGGATTGTTAACCACCGGACGCACGAGCTGACCTGGCAAGTCGTGGTCCCAAGGCGAGATGCAGCTATGGTCCTGGGGGCTTACCATGACAGAGCGGGACACTTCGGTTGGAAGAAACTGGAGTTCCTACTAAGAGGAAGGTTCTTTTGGGTCGGCATGAGAGGAGCTGTGGAAAAATGGTGCAGAGACTGTGGCCCTTGTCACCTAAGGAGGAAGGACCGTACCAGCCAGAAGACACCCTTGAAGCCCATCGTCACCACGCAGCCTCTTGAGCTGGTAGCTCTGGACCATGTCAAATTGGCTCCCAGCCGGTCAGGATACATCTATGCCCTGACAATCGTGGACCACTATTCCCGTTTTCTAGTGGTGGTCCCGGTAAAGGACTTGACAGCCCAAACAGCGGCCAGAGCCTTCCAGCAATACTTCTGCCGTCCACACGGGTATCTGGAACAGGTCCTGACAGACCAGGGTCCAGCGTTCGAGGCTGAAATCTTCCAGGAGTTCTGCAACCTTTATGGCTGTAAGAAAATACGGACAACGCCTTACCACCCCCAAACCAACGGGATGTGTGAGAAGATGAACAATATAGTCATTGATCTCCTGAAGACGTTGCCCCTGGAGGAACGCAGCCTGTGGCCAGAAAAATTGCCGGACCTGGTAGACATGTACAACAACATCCCAGTGAACGCTACAAACTGCACCCCGGCTTACCTAATGCGAGCTAGACCAGGTAAGCTGCCCGTAGACCTGGAGATGGGAGTCCTAATACCTGAGGACACCTCCCCGGATGCGGACTGGGATACGGAAAGGCAACTGCAGTACAAGAAGGTACAGGAGAGTGTGGAGAAGAGCCTGGCCCAGGTGAGAGAGAAGCAAGAAAGACTCTTCAACCAACACGCCCCTGCTGGTCCCCTAGAACCTGGCGAGCAAGTCCTAAAGCTAAAAAGAAGGCTACATAAGTTGGACGACCAGTGGGAAAGGGAACCCTACACCGTACTGCAGTCTGACCACGACAAACCAAAGGTGTGCATAATCACCAAGGACGGAGGAGAAACCACTAGTGTCGTCTCCAGAGACCACCTCAAAAGGTGCCCCGAGCAACTCCGTAGTGCAGAAGAGGATCAGAGTGACCTTGAACCCGCAGAGGACAAGGAAGAAATGATCAGCACCGTTCTCGGAGAGTTCCCTCAGTCCTGGACTCGCATAAATGATGCTATAGTGGTACCCGTCCTGCATTTCCTGCAACCGGCCCAGCAACAACCAACACCAGAGCCGGAAGGTGAAGAGGAGCAAGCGGTTCCAGAGGCAGAAGAGCCTGTACCAGCAGCCCAGGAGAGTCAACCCTCTGCTGACAGTGAGCCTGCCATGCCTGCGGTAAGCCAAAGAACCCGCAGACAGCTGCCTGCCCTACCTGTACACCCAGCTGGTAGCTGTACCCCTAACGCTAGTGGGGAAAGCCAGGTTGGTCCACCACCAGACAGTGGGTTAAGGAGGTCAACCAGGAGCACAAAGGGACAGATACCCGCTCGCTGGAGAATATAGGGTGCACTAAATTGTAAATAACCCTGTTGCCAAATGTTGAATTGTTTGCCAAGTTACATGCATGTTTGGTAATACTCTGTTTCAGTTTCTTGCAGCTACCGTAAGGACTCACAGGTTATGGACTTTTTATAACCGGGACCTTGTGTGGACTGCATTCTGAGCCTAACCCAGGAATGAACTAAGACTGAAGGACTTGGGGTAGGACAGACCCCCACCTGGTTAAGGCTCCCCGTTGTTCTGGTGATATGGACACCCGGTCACAGGCCACACTGTGACCTAAAGAACTCAATTTGTGCACCGTCTGTCTATTAATGTTTTATTGTTATGCATATTGTCTTTGTTTATTGTTTAGTCCCGGAGTACTAAATTTCACTAGGGGGGATTGTGTCACCCTACCTGGATGCCACAAGTGTAATAAAGCTGTGTCTGCGAGCAAGGGGGAGGTTCTCTGGTCAGGGGAACATTAGCATGCAATGCCTCCTGTCTCAGGCCAGTAGGGGGAGCAGGCTGCCCCTATAAAAGCTGGTACTGGGGACAGGGTGAGGGAGAACTGGATTGCCTGTCTCAGCTTTGAGACGTGTCCCAGAGTGGAGCAGGGACAGAAAGTTGATTGCACCTAAGAGGAAGTGTGGCAGTAGGAGAGAGCCACCAGCCAGAGACAAGAGGCGAAGAGAGCCTGTCTTGGCAGATAAAGACTGACTTTACCAGACTTTGGTGTCTGAGGCTGGAAGGATTCCACATCCCCCAGCAGAGAACCAGTCCGCAAGGGACTGTACATTCCTTGGCCTAAGAAGCCTGGAGGCCCTGCCACAACCGAAGGGACCAGTAAAGCCATACAAGGCTGGGAGCAGAAAGGAACCCACGTCGCAGGCCATACAGGCGAGACAGCACGGAAAGCTCGGAAACGTGGGCTGTTACTCTATAAGGAAGGGATAGCCAGAAGGAGCGCAGAAAGCACGGTAGGCCTACACCCTCACCCTGACCAGGGCCAATTTCCCCGTTGCTCTCAGACATCCAGGTCCCCTCCTAGCTGGGACTGTTTATGGGTCAGTTTACCTGTTTCAGTAAAGACCCTGGACTACAACCTGTTGTCTGTGTGCTCCTTGCTCCTCCAGCACTATCATCACTGGGACTCTCACTACCATCACTCCCACCATCCACTATACTGCCCTGGGGCCGCACTCTTCCCGTGGGGAGTCACACTACCATAGCTGCACACTTCATCAGCCCCAGCGTTCTGCATGCAGCGGCGGTTCCTAATAACCGCAATCCACGGGTGGCGTAGTCGGACATAATCAATATAACGGACTACCACTGGCCTGACCACCCTGAGCCACGGAACCGGGTTGCCACTACTACTCCCATCGTTTCCCCCTATTGCCCGGATCCGAGTGCCCCACGGCCCAGGGGGCGAGTCACATATTACAAACCTTTCTTTCAAATTATATTTTAATATCATCTTATGAGTTTGCTGAGGACATAACAGCCAAGGGAAAAAAGGAATTGTATCTACATAGAAGAGATTTATGGCTTGGATATTTTTCAATATTAAAATGAGATTGAACTGTAGTGAATAAATTCTGTACATATGTGAAATACAAACTTTTTCAAAGTAAAAAAAAATTATGACATAATTGTTTATCTTTTTTTTCCTAATTGCATTATAATTAATAAACTACATGCTGACAATTATAATTTATTTCATCAAATGTAAAAAAAAAAAACACTGTTGTTTTTTTTATATAGCAGAAGCATATTATGTGCTAATGTATTATTACTTTATATTCTCAGACCTTTTTGGGTCTTGTAAAAAAAAATCCTATTTCTTAATTTTTTTTAAAGCACCACTCTAGAGGTTTTATTTTTCAGCGCTAGAGTGGTGCTTCTATTGTAAGGTCACTGCCCCCGGTCTTGCCCTCTGACGATTTCACCTATTTTGCAGCGCCGCTCTAGCTCCGTGGCGCAATCTTGTGTCCACAACTTCGAACTGGGTGGAATTCAACATATACAGGTGCTTCTCACTAAATTAGAATATCATCAAAAGGTTAATTTATTTCAGTTATTCAATACAAAAACTGAAACTCATTATATAGAGTCATTACAAACAGTAATCTATTTCAAGTGTTTATTTCTGTTAATGTTGATGATTATGGCTTACACCCAATGAAAACACAAAAGTCATTATCTTAGTAAATTAGAATACTTTATGAAAAATGTTTTTAAAATCCGGAATGTTGGCCTACTGAAATGTATGTTCAGTAAATGCACTCAATACTTGGTCGGGGCTCCTTTTGCATCAATTACTGCATCAATGCGTCGTGGCATGGAGGCAATCAGTCTGTGGCACTGCTGAGGTGTTATGGAAGTCCAGGTTGCTTTGACAGCTGCCTTCAGCTCGTCTGCATTGTTGGGTCTGGGGTGTCTCATCTTCCTCTTGACAATACCCCATAGATTCTCTATGGGGTTAAGGTCAAGTGAGTTTGCTGGCCAATCAAGCACAGTGATACTGTTGTTTTTAAACCAGGTATTGGTACTTTTGGCAGTGTGGACAGGTGCCAAGTCCTGCTGGAGAATGAAATTTGCATCTCCAGAAGGTTTGTTGGCAGAGGGAAGCATGAAAAGCTCTAAAATTTCCTGGAAGACGGCTGTGCTGACTTTGGTCTTGATAAAACACAGTAGACATCACTGATTGTGGAAACTTCACACTAGACCTCAAGCAGCTTGGATTGTGTCCCTCTCCACTCTTCCTCCAGACTCTAGGACCTTGATCTCCAAATTAAATGCAAAATAAATGCAAAATTTACTTTCATCTAAAAAAACACCTTGGATCACTGAGCAACAGTCCAGGTATTTTTCTCCTTGGCCCAGGTAAAACGCTTCTGGTGTTGTCTATTGGTCATGAGTAGCTTGGACACAAGGAATGTGACACTTGTAGCCCATGTCCTGGATACGTCTGTGGTGGCTATTGAAGCAATGACTCAAGCAGCAGTACACTCCTTGTGAATCTCCCCCAAATTTTTGAAAGACCTTTTCTTAACAATCTTTTCAAGGCTGCGGTTATCCGGGTTGCTTGTGCACCTTTTTCTACCACACTTTTTCCTTCCGCTTAACTTTCCATTAATATACTCGAATACAGCACTCCATGAACAGCCAGCTTCTGTCACGCCAGTTGTGAGTGCAACACAGAGAGTCACGCCAGGTGTGAGTGTAACACAGAGGGAAAAGGGAAAGGGAGCCCAGACACAACGGGGGAAGAGGTGACCTCCTGATCTGGACTAGCATCACCCTGTCTCCCCTAACATCCCTATACAGCCTCCGCAGCTGTCGCCGATCACGTGCCTCGCCCTACTATCCCTGGCGTAAGGCAATGCGGTAACGAAAACACCCACTACTGAGGATCTCCCTGCAGTAGAGAGTTCACAATGCCAACCCGTTGCTCCTCATTACCGGAGGAGTAGGGACGAAGCTCGAAATACAATTTGTATGCCTCCTTAAACACAAAAAAACTGTCCCTACCTCCTGAAAACCTATCCGGGAGGGCAACCTTGGGTTCAGGCTGGACAGGCCTACCTGCAGAGACCCCCACATTGGCGGCCTGTAACCGCTGATACTGCTGCTGAACCTCACAGCGGAGGTCATTCACTGCCAGAGACAGACAGCGGCACTGCTCTGCGAGCTCTGGAACTGATCCCATACTAAAGGGAGTAAGGGAAAAAAAAAGGTGCACTCCCAAAAACACACAAAGAAAAAAAAAAAGTCAATCTTGTGTTGTTTTTTTTTCCCACGTGCTCAGCCGGTTATAATGTCACGCCAGGTGTGAGTGCAACACAGAGGGGAAAGGGAGCCCAGACACTAGGGAAAGGGGGAAGAGGTGACCTCCTAATCTGGACTAGCATCACCCTGTCTCCCCCTAATGTCCTTATTCAGCCTCCGCAGCTGTCGCCGATCACGTGCCTCACCCTACTATCCCTGGCGTAAGGCTATAGTTGGCGGTGGAAGGAGATGAGCACTAGTCAACCTCCGCTAGCACTCTCAAGACAAAATGGGAAGACAACACAAGGGAATAACAACTTAGCTTTAGAAGAGGCACACGGCCTCAAGACTCCAGAGAGGACGTGATGCTGCTTAAGCCAAGTTCCAAGTAGAAATGAGTATAACCGTTGACGCCCACCTAGACACACCAGGAATATATACACCCAAACTAAAAGGGAGGTAGTCGCTGGGTCCTAAACGCAGCCTCCTATCTAGGTAGCTGTCTGCATTGCCAAACGTGGAGATTTCCTGCAAACCATTGCATGGCAACTGTCTGTCACCTCTGACACATCCGTGACAGCTTCTTCAGCAATGACCTTTTGTGGCTTATCCTCCTTGTGGAGTGTGTCAATGACTGCCTTCTGGACATCTGTCAAGTTAGCAGTCTTCCCCATGATTGTGGAGCCTACTGAAGCAGACTAAGGGACCTTTTTAAATGCATTGGAAGCCTTTGCAGGTTTTTTGCTAATTGTTCTAATTTACTGACATAATGACTTTTGTGTTTTCATTGGCTGTAAGCCATAATCATCAACATTAATGGCAATAAACACTTGAAATAGATCACTCTGTTTGTAATAACTCTATATATTAGTTTCACTTTTTGTATTGAATAACTGAAATAAATTAACTTTTTGATGATATTCTAATTCAGAGAGAAGCACTTGTATGTCACAAGCTGTCAGTGCAAGCCCATGAGAGCCAGAATGAGACCAGAACAAGGCTCTCATAGACTTGCATTGAGTTGTGATCTCCAGCTGCTCCATGAAACACTGGAGTGATCCGGAAGGTCACAAACGGCAGGAAACCAACGAGAGTGATGGTGATGGAAGGTGAAGACAGTAGCAGGTGAGTATAAAAGTAGGGTCAATGAACTTAGATTAGAAGCCCCAATCCAGTGGTAGAAATGCTGCAGCGGTGCTTTAAGTAATGTAATATTAACTCAGAATGCACTAGACTGTATAGCTAGTCACTAATTCACGGAGTGACTGTGAGGCAGATAGTCAGACGTTCCGGGGTCAATACCAAGAGAGCACGTAGATACCAAGGGAAAAGACAGAGGCGTAAGTCAGGTCACAGTGCAGGGTCAATACCAAGAGAAAGCGGAACAAAGCCAAAGCACAAGACAAGGGGGTATTCAGAACACGGTCCAAAGGGTCAGGCAGCAGAAGACCAGAACACAGAACACTAGGCACAGAGAAACAAACCTTACACTAGCTGAATGTATGTCTGGCAGAGGTCTGAGAAACCGCTCAGTTAAGTAGCCTGGCAATCACCTGGAACAATGAACACCTGGAAATAGCCAGCATCTCCCAATCCCAGATTGGACAGCTGAGCTGTCAATCAACACATTGACCGCTTCAGCACTCCCCTGTACCAGATTGGATGGTCGAGCTGTCATTCACAGTACTGACAGCTCCAGCACGCCCCCGCACCAGACTGGATGGCTGAGCTGTCAGTAACCGCATCCCAGACACACCGAGGAGTGGAATCGTGGCAGTACCCCTCTTCAAAGGGGGGCCTCCGGACCCCCAGGCTTCCCAGGAAACTTTAGATGGAAGGCCCTAACTAAATGATCGGCCTTCACATCTCGAGCAGGGACCCAGGATCTCTCATCTGTGGAGAGTGTTTCTGCATTAGGTAATCCTGAAAAAGAAACAAAATGAGCTTGTTTGCTGAATTGGTCAACTACCACCCAGATGGCAGTTTTCCCACCAGACAGAGACTAATCCGTGATGAAATCCATGGACAAATGAGTCCATGGTCTTTCTGGAATTGGCAAAGGAGCCAGTTTCCCAGCCAGCCAGCTATGACTGACTTTGGTGCAAGCACAGACTTCACAAACAGATACAAAATCTTTGATATCATTATGCATGGACAGCCACCCAAAAAGTCTAGCAATTGCTTTCCGTTTAGCAGTAACCCCAGGATGACCATTCAAAACGGAATCATGAAATTCCTGTAACACACGCAATCTTAGGTACACATGCACAAATAATGTAGATCCTGGAGAAGCAGGAGGAGCCAACGACTGGGTTTTACGTATCTCCTCCTCCAATTCTGAGGTTACCATAGAAACCACAATATCCTGAGGAATAATGGAGGATGGAGGTTCTGGAGGAGAAACTGAATCGAGACTATGAGACAAAGTGTCAGCTTTCACATTCTTAGACCCCAGCCTGAATGTAATTGAAAAATTAAATCTTGAGAAAAACAAGGACCATTTGGCCTGTCTAGGAGTTAACCCTTTAGCTGATTCAATGTAAGCTAGATTCTTGTGATCAGTGACCACAGTAATTGGATGAACAGCCCCCTCCAAAAAACGCCTCCATTCCTCAAAGGCTAATTTTACAGCAAGTAATTCATGATTTCCAACATCATAATTTCTTTCCGCCTGCAAAAATTTTTTAGACAAAAAAAGCACATGGACGCAAGTTAGTCAGAGTTTTGGGCCCCTGCGACAAAACTGTCCCTACTCTGACCTCCAAAGCATCCACCTCTACAATGAATGGTTCTTGGAGATCAGGTTGGATCAGAATGTGAGCAGACATGAATTTTTCGAAAGCCCTGATATAGCACCCGGTGACCATACCTTGAGATTAGCCCCCTTACGTGTAAGGGTAGTAAGAGGTTTGTCAATCTGAGAAAAACCCTTGATAAATTTCCTATAATAGTTGGCAAATCCCAGAAAACGTTGCACAGCCTTAAGATCACGAGGCTGAACCCAGTCAATTATGGCCTGTACCTTCCCAGGGTCCATCTTAAACCCTTCTGCTGACAACATGAACCCCAAGAATGACATTTCCTGAACAGAAAAACACATTTCTCTAATTAGCAAACAAAGAGCTCTCCCTTAATCTTTGTAACACAACCCGGACATGGTCCTGATGAGAATCCAAGTCTGGAGAGAAAATTAGAATATCATCCAGGTAAATCACAACATATCTTCCAATGCAATCAGAGAAAATATCATTCTTACATTTTTGAAACACAGCAGGTGCACTGGATAACCCAAATGGCATGACAAGGTTTTCAAACAGACCCTCAGATGTTAAAAACACCGTTTTCCACTCATCATCCTCCCGGATGTGTATCAAATTGTAAGCCCCTCTAAGATCAACTTTAGAGAACACCCTGGCCCCTAGAAGCTGATTATATAGGTCGGGGATCAGTGAAAGTGGGTAAGTATTTTTAACCATGATTTTGTTTAGTTCTTGGAAATAGAGGCAAGGACGGAGACCCCCGTCTTTCTTTTTTACAAAGAAAAATCCATCAGCTACGGGAGAGGAGGAAGGCCGGATATGACCCTTCCGTAAACTTTCGTTAACATATTCTTTCATGGTGGCCCATTCAGGCCCAGACAAATTGTAAAGGCAAGCTTCAGACAATTTGGCACTAGGAATAAATTCAGTAGCACAATCATAAGGATGATGGGGAGGTAGTATCTCCGCCTCTTTTTCCGAGAACAGATCTCCAAAGTTCTTCAAGTACCCCAGCAGACCCTTCAGACTAGTGGAGCATATTTGTACAGTTTTTAGACATTTCTTGCAACAATTGGAGCTCCAATTAACAATCTCCCTCTGACATCAATCAATCACAGGATTGTGAATCTGCAACCATGGAAGCCCCAGTACCAACCCAGCAGGCAAATTATCCAACACAAAACATGAGATGGATTCAGAGGGGAGAGCTCCTACTTGATGCGTGAAATCCACCATTACCTTCTTGACCAAATTCCGGGATTATTGTGTCTTGTCAAGGGCAAAGATTTGCTTGGGTCTTTCTAAACAAACTGTCCCTAACTTCAGAACCAGTCCCGAATCTATAAAGTTAGCAGCAGACACACAGTCAATGAACGCCAATGTTGATAACACCTGGTTCTCGAAGGATGACACAGTATTTATCAGTACTTTATTAGAGGAAGAAAAAGGTACCTGGGAGTCTCGGTGACCTTCTTGGCTGTCACCCAGACTCAGACTTTCTCCTGACAGTTTTCTAGCCTGAGGACGCGTTGGGCAATTGTTGAGAAAATGTCCAGAGAGACCACAGTACAGACAGAGTCTGAGATCTTGTCTACGCTTTTTCTCCACAACACGAAGACTGGCAACTCTAATCTCCAATGTTTCCACCTCCGGCAAATGGATCTGCACTGGGGAAATATAATGGGAAGCCTGCTGTTCATCACTTCTTTCATGGATTCTACAGTCAATTTGTATGGCCTGGGTCATGGCCCCGCCAGAGAACAAGGGCCATCATGAAGGACCAAGGCATCCTTAAGGGTTTCGGAAAGGCCTTTGTGGAACTGGCACCTGAGAGCTGCATCATTCCACAGAACTGCAATGGACCACTGCCTCAGCTGTGCGACCCCCTTGTGCCAGGTTCATGATCTTAGCCTTAGCGACCTGAATCCTCTCGTGTTCGTCATATATCAGTCCTAAACTGTCAAGGAAGGCGTCAACAGAATACCGTTCTGGGGCTTGTAAAGACTAGTGTTGAGCGAATTTGTTCGGCATTTCAAATTCGTGTTTGGGGTTCCGGCTTGTTCGCGCCCAAAAATCGGCTCCGCCCACGAACATCCCTGATTTGCCACGCTGTCACGCAGAACAAGCGGTGGATGCTGCGTTCTAGCCCCACACGCCATCAACTTGAGCGTTACAGGTCCCTGTGACAATCCTCACTAGAGACACTGCGTCCCTCACCCGGTCCCCTATTCCTGATTTCTTCAGCGGTCAGATTATATTGATGAAGGCCGAGTGGCCGAAACATTTGCATTGTTTCCCTGGACTGCATTAAAAATGCTTTTTGCTAAAGAACTTTATTTGAGTGCCGAGGTTTTTCTCTACTACTCAAGGACAAGCCGTGAGGCTGGGTAGTCAAGAGGTCCGGGGTCAAATAACAAGAGGGCTCATCATAAACAATGGGGTAAGGCAAAGGCATAGTCAGGTCACAGTCCAAGGTCAGAATTCCGGGAAGATAGCGGATCAAGACAAAAGGGCAAGGTAAACAGATGGTCAAAGGCAAGGGTCAAAGTCGGGCAACAAAGATCAAATACAGTAACACAGAAAACAGAGCAAGCGCACACCATTTGAGTTAAGCTACAACTGGCACTAATAGGAGACACAGAGCCAGCTAAATAGCCAGGAAATCATTCGAATAGCAGACACATGGAGGAGTCTCCGGTATGCCCCAGCCCTGATTGGATGGCTGCATTGTCACTCAACACCCCGACAGCTCGCACACCCCTGCCTCCAATTGGATGGCTGAGCTGTCTATCACCATACTGACAGCTCAGCACGCACCTATCCTACATTGGATTGCTGAACTGTCACTCACTGCTTACAGGCACACCGATAGGCAGAATCATGACAGGGGCTCAATTCCTATATTTTTTTGTATCACACACATTAAAAGGATTGTCAAGACTTAGCATGCCATTGTGTCTGAAAGAAAGAAGTCATGTTTTTCTAACTAGGCATTGTCTGGTATTCCAACTCAGCTTCATTTAAATGAATGGTGCTGAGCTAAAGCTCTTCACAACCCATAATCTGGGGTGGCGCTGTTTATGAAATCCCAGAGAGACCTTTTAAGTGTTAAATATGTTGAAGTTTAAAAACATTTTTTATTCCTGAAAACCCATTAAACTGTTAATAAACATAAAAACTGAAAACAGATGTAACAAGGAGAATGGAATAATTTTCAACATTTTAATTCTTCAGTAAAAAAAAATGTCTTGTTTTCCCTAATACTAATGGATTTGTATGAATGTTTGGCAAGTGAATTGCTGATAGAAACATTTAATCATTTGGGAAATCATCAACTATGTATTGTAGAAAACCAGCAGTTTACAAATCTGGATAATGGAGTGGAGAAGAATTGATGAGTAAAGCAGTAACAATGGTAAGACAATTGAATCTCACAGAGGTCACAAGGACATGTACTGAAATTGTCTATAGGAAACAAGATTACAATTCCAATAAAATCCAGTTATATCCTACACTGTTGGTGACAGCTTCTTATGTAGGGACTTTACTAGACTTGAAATTCTATGCGTTAACTGACAGCCCAAGGGCTCACAGCAGACAGGTACTGGTAATGACTGGTCATTTTGATGTGAATTGCTATAACAAATCCTGCAGTGTGCACTTTTGCCCTGTAGTTACAATGTGTATGCCTTCATCACTTGACCACACTGTAGTTTTGGAGAGGCAAGCACGGGCCTTATTTTTAATTTTTATTTATTTATTTTGCTGTTCTGGAAGTTAAAATATGGTATTCTATTCTACTTGGCAGAACTACCTAGGGCAACTGCATAGGATGATTGAACGTAATTATTTTTAAGGAAACAAAGGACAGAATGTTGGATATGGGAAAGTGGTAGTAATGCAGGTCTAAGTATTTGCAACAGTAAAAAATTAAAGGAAGGGACCAGTTGTATAAAATGTAGTGCAACACTTGGCATCTAAAAAACAATGAATTGTTTTTAAGAAAAAAATAGGTGTAGTTGTTTAACCCCTTCCCAACTCAGACAATTTCCGTTTTTGCGGTTTCATTTTTTTTCCTCCCCTTCAACCCTGAGCGATAACTTATTTAATTTTCTGCCCACATTGACATTTGAGGGCTTCTTTTTTGTAGGACGAGTATTCCATTCTGTGTTCGTGGGACTGATGCTGTACAGTTTAGCACAGCACTCAACTATCTCTATAGAAGTAATGTGGGATTAAGTGTACTGGACACATTTTGAACCTCACTTGATAAATGGGCATGACTTTTGTCATGATTCCACCACTCAGAGTGTCCTAAGGATGCTGTGATAGACAGCTCAGCTGCCCTATAGGATCTGGGGCTGTCAAATGATCGTTTGGCCGACATCTAATGTATATGGCCAGCTTTAGACAAAAGTGTCTAAAGATGTGCCAATCATCCCACATTAGTCACTGTGATCAATTTGGCACAACTAGCCTGTTCTAAGTCCTATAGATTTAAGGCTATATTAAAAAATGATCCTTAATGTGTCTTTCATAAATAAGAAAGGGGAGGGAAGTTTTTATTTTTGTAAAATAAATCTAGTTTGTGAGAAAAATGAATATGTGCAGGGAGAAATAATAAGATATTAATAGGGGTTTGTTATAAAAGTCTTCAAATATAAGCTACAAAGATCTACTAAAAAAGCAAATGGATTACACATGAAAGTAATAATTCTAGGGGTATTTAACTATCCTGGAGTCTCTGTTTCCTGTCTGGGGAGAAAAAAACTGCAGGTTTAATATAGTAAACAGGCTTTTGACAATAATGAAAAACAATTTACTTTTAACATCATGAGAGTTGAGGCATTTGTAGGCGAAAATTTAAACCATAGGCTGACAGAATTGAAAATGTAGAGGTTTGGTGGTCACCAGTGTAATTGTGATAAAATAGGTTTTCATGTATGCTTGATAAGATGTTTATTTCATTTAAATCTCTGGGAGAAGAATTTTCATTGATTAAGATTTGACAGTAATGGCATAAACTGGGACATTTGCAACATTTTTAATTGCATCTCAAATAGGTCATGTGAACTAAGTGGTACAGATAGGAGAGACCCAATATGTAAGAGGGGTAATAAAGGTTAAAAAGAAAAAAATAAACTACTAAAACAAGAATCCTGTGACGAGATATTTATGAAAAGGAAAATAACAGTAATCCAAAAATATTCAACTACTTACATATAAAAGAAACCTAAACTGTAAAGTGTTGTGTCTCTCAGAAGTAATCTGGGTGTAATGGTGGAGGCGCATGAAGAATATGAGGATTGATTAAATGCCTCTACTATATTTACACAGGAAATTCCAATTACAGATGACATTATTGAGCATGCCATAAATTCTCCATTAAATGTCACTTGGTTATCTCGGCAAGATGTGCATTCTAATAAACACTAAAACAGACAGATCACCAGTTTCTTTGGCATTAAACCCCAAGTTCTGCAAAAATTTGGTACTGTGATATACCACTAGTTCTATTATTTAAAGATTACATAATGACAGGATATGTTCCACATCACTGGTGCCTAGCAAATGTGGTGCCAATATTCAAAAATGCTCAATGAGCCTGAAAACCAAGGTAATCAAGATAGAGAAGGCGTATATACTGTATTTTTCGGACTATGAGACACACCTAGGTTTTAGAGGTAGAAAATAGAAAAAAATTGAGGCAAAAAATGTGGTCCTGATGCACTGGTATGGGGGAGGCGGTCTGCTGCTGACACTGTTATAGGGGTAATGTCCCCCAATTCTGTAATAATATTCCCCATCCTGGTATATATGGCCCCCCCTTCCTGTTATATGTGGCCCCCATCCTCATCCTGATATACATGGTCTCGGTCCCCCATCCTGGTATGAATGGCACCCTCATCCAGTTATGCATGGCACCCCCATCCATATGCAGGGCATCCCCATCCCCATCCTGGTATACATGGCACCCCTATTCCTATCACACTGCACACATAAAAAATAAGGATTCTACTCGGCTTCTTTCCCTCTGCTCCAGCGCTGCATCCTATTCTGCTGCCAGCAGCTGATCTCACCATGTGAGCAGCACATGACATCACTGCTATGCGCCCTCACATGCTGAGGTCAGCAACCAGACAGCTAATATGGGCCACACAGGTAAGTATAGATTCACATTTCTATCACCTGTATGCCCATATTAGCGGTCTGAAAAGTCCCAGGGTGTGACAGAGTCCCTTTAAAACATTCTCTCTCTCTCATTATTCTAGCATTTGGCAAATATTAAAAATTATGGTAATCCTAATTGACCTAAAACGAGAAAGGTTTATTCTGATTTCATGTCAGATATTGAGAAAAACAATCATATGTGTCTTTTTATATAGTGTATGTAAACTTATGGTTTCAACTGTATTTTCCCCATTTCTTGATGCTTTTTGGTGCAGATATGCTGCCGCATTTTTTTCATGCATTTTTTGTTCCAGAAATATTGGGATTCTGCAGATACAAACACAATTGTGTTTTTATTTTTACATTCTCCTCATACAGTAGTGTTCAAAATAATAGCAGGGTGTTCAAAAACATGAGTTAAGCACAAACTCTTTATACTAGTTTTTATTTCCATGCATTGGAAACATTACACATTGTTTTCTAATTCAGAAGATGGAGAAATGTATATAAGTTTTAACTACTTTACAGAAAATAGCAAAAAATGAACATTCGGCTGTCTAAAAAAATAGCAGTGTCTGCATCTGTCTTTACAGACTCACAATATGTACTCTTTTTTTGAGGATTTAGCATTCTTGTGAATCACTAACCTAATATTTAGTTGTATACCCACAGTTTTTTAGAACTGCTTCACATCTATGTTGTATACAGTCAACCAACTTCTGGCACCTGTCAACTGTTATTCCAGCCCAGGATGCTTTGACTACATCCCACAATTTTTTGGCATTTGTTGGCTTTGCCTCAGAAACGGCATTTTTGATGTCACCCCACAAGTGTTCTATTGGAGTAAGGTCCGGGGATTGGGCTGGCCAATCCATAACATCAATTTTGCTGGACTGGAACCAAGATTTTGCTCGTTTACTGGTGTGTTTAAGGTCGTTGTCTTGTTTAAACACCCATTTCAAGGGCATATCCTCTTCAGCATAAGGCAACATGACCTCTTGAAGTATTTTAATATATGCAAACTGGCCAATGATCCCTGGAATGCGGTAAATAGGTCCGGCACCATAGTAAGAGAAACATGCCCATATCATGATGCTTGCACCACCATGCTTCACTGTCTTCAGAATGTACTGTGGCTTGAATGCAGAGTTTGGGGGTCATCTGACGAACTGTCTGCGGCACTTGGACCCAAAAAAAACAATTTTACTTTCATCAGTCTACAAAATGTTTCCCCATTTCTCTTCATGCCAGTTGATGTGTTCTTTTACAAATTGTATCCGCTTCAGTACCTGTCTTTTCTTTAACAGTGGGACTTTGCGGGGACTTCTTGCTAAGAGATTAGCATCACACAGGCATCTTCTAACTGTCACAGTACTCACAAGTAATTTGAGACTGTCTTTGATTATCCTGGAGATGATCATTGGCTGAGCCTTTGCCATTCTGGCTATTCTTCGATCCATTCGAATGGTATTCTTCTGTTTTCTTCCACATCTCTCTGGTTTTGCTTTCCATTTAAAGCATTGGAGATCATTATAGCTGAACAGCCTATCATTGTCTGCACTTCTTTATAAGTTTTACTCTCTCCAATCAAGTTTTTAATCAAAGTACACTGTTCTTCTGAATAATGTCTCGAATTACACATATTTCTCAGGCTTTCAAGGAGAATTGCATGTACAACATGTGCTGGCTTCACCCTTAAATAAGTGCCACCTGATTCACACCTGTTTCTTCACAGAATAATTGAACTCCACACTACTATTATTTTGAACACACCCCCTTTCAATTAATTATTCAAATACAGAGACTCAAAAACATACAGATCATGAATGCTGAGTCTGTTGGTTTTCTTAGAATCTACTGCACCAACTGGTAAATTGTTTGACATGTGGTAATACAATTTATACCAAAAACAGTGATGAATCTGGTTAGTCATATTGGACTGCTATTATTTTGAACACTACTATACAAGTCTAAAGGGAAAAATGCACCAAAAAACAGTTCAACAGCATCTTTAAATGCACAGTAGGCATGGGTTTTCATGAAATTACATCCATTTTTATTGAATTGTTAAATGCAGCAGATTTTCTGCACAAAAATACAATAGAAAAAACACAGTATTTATGGGAGATGAGAACATAGCTTCAGACAGCCTATCAGAAAATCTCCAAAACATTGTCCATGAAATCGTAGCATTCTCAAGTTTCCTCAGCTCAACTTGAGCTTTACCTTTCTGGCTTCTTCCAGAGCATCACCTTTCAACTGTATAGTTGTATTGTCAACAAGAAGATTAAATGCTATGATAGAGCAGGGAGCCATGAGCTTCCTGCCCTCATACTCTGCAGGTATCTTTAGGCCTGTGGCCTATAGAAAAGTGAGAACTTGCACAGGACATCAGAGTCTGGGCACAGGCAGTGTGATGATTCATCACATTCGGGGTTAGGTGAATATAATAGTTTTTTTCTGTTTTCATCTTAAGCAGCTCGGCGTTATCATTTTTTTTTACTAACACTCAGGCATTTTTACTATCTATAGGGCATTTAGAAGGCATTGCTACTATTTACGGGACACTTGATCCCCAAGATGTAAAAATGCCCCACTTAGAGTAATATTAATTAATTGGGTACTTAAGGGGCATAATTACTTTTTAAGAGGGTACATGGGAAGAATATTCCTTGTTAAGGGAGCACTTCCACCGCTGTCACCAATGTGATGAAATGGCCACAGAGAGACCCCGCAGAATCCCACCGCTGCCAGCACTTGTGATGGATCCACACCCCGCCACCCGCCTGACGTCACTATTACGTTAGACGGATCACGTGATACAGATCTGCCCTTTGCACCAACGTGACGTTCCACTCCCCCTCGAGGACGCGTAAGGTCAGATAGGTACAGTTCTACACAGACACCCCCTGTCCACACAGGTACAGGAAGCCACCAGGGAGTGAAAAGAGGTGGCTCACTCAGTCACTGACGTAGCACCACACTCGCTCACACCCGACAGGCTGAGAGGCTCCTTCACTAGCTCCAGTGAAGCAGAACCTTGAGGGCCTGGGAGAGCTGCCACCATTTTCTATTAGACATAACGGACTTATATCGGGCTTAAAACCAGCCTGGTAGCGTGTTCGTCAGACCAAACAATGGATGTGAGAGTTTGTGGATGTAGAAAAAATAGCAGCCCAAGGTTAAATTATATATTTAATCGTCTTAGGGGCACACTAGACAATACACTATATACATATGGGTTATAAATACTTAATGGTCAGAGATGCAAAAGCAATAGCAGTGGTACAAAAAATATACTGTATATTGAAGATCTCTATAATCCCCCGCCAAACAGGGCACAATGATTGACATGGGATTATCTTGAATACTCTTCACACAAGCTCTGAGGTTTTGTTTGCTTGCAATGATTAATTTAGCACCAGTAGCTTATCATTGCTGTGACACAGCAGTACATGCCTCCTGGTCTAGCAACGCCCCCTCCTGTGATAAGCAGCTCACTGTCTATAGACTTTGTATATAGCGAGTCTAATGTGGGCGGGTTAGCTTTTCAGCTCTGCTTCATTGCTAAACCTAAAAACTCTGATTGCGTGAGAATGGCTGCACCCAGTAATCTAAGTCATATATTGTTGGATTCAGCTTATTTTTGCCTACATAAGGCTTCTCTCAGATGAGGTAGCAAAAACCTGCTGTCATGTGTCTCACCCAATCTTTAGGTTATAAATTGAGCATAATTCACACCCTGACACATTCAGCACACCCCGATTACTTAATGCTGCCACCACTCATCAAACACACGGGGTGATGAGTCCCCAAAATCTATGTTACTTTCATGCAATCAAAAGTTAACACACTCTCTTGAAGTTGTGAGGCAGTGACCGGGATCGTATACGAGGGACGTTGTATATCCCCCAGAATGTGCACAGAGACCTATTAAATCCATTGGAGTGCATTGCAGTCACAGACACAGCTGCGGCTGCAATGCAAGAATGAAGGTGAGCATTGACCTGGTCAGGCTATCTGGCTAAGACCGATTAGTAAAACCCAGCAGGGCCTTCATTTCTTGGAGGAGGCTACAGGAAGGCAGTGGGGCGGCCTCCTCTCTCCAACCCGGGTTTTCCAGTGGCTCTTGCCACAGGTCCTTTAAAAACCCTGCACTAAGGATTAGTGTTGTTCAGTGTGGGGACCTGCTAGGAACATAGCAGGAAATCTTGGCAGGCCTGTGTGTGGCTGAACCTACGCCTGGGAAGGCTCTGCACCCTTCAGGCTCTGAGCGGCCCGGCGCAGCCGTTGCCCACGGCAATCGTTGTTATGGACTGATGTTAACCAGACTGCGAACCGGAGGACTTTCTGTTTTACCTGTGAGTGCTGAATAAAAGCTGCTTATGTTGGACTTGCTTGGGTCACTGCCTCAGTTACTGCACGGTGTGAACACCGCCGCATTACAAAGCCTATAGGTTCTTTAGAGTGAACAAGGATCAAATTATTAACCCCTTAATAACATCTGACGTACTAATACGCGTCTGTGCCCTGGGACTTAAGAGCCAGACCCGTATTAGTACGTCATCGCGATCACGCGCGCACACAGGCTGTGCGGGCGCGATTGCCGCCGGGTGTCAGCTGATTGTCACAGCTGACACCCGATACTATGTGCAGGGAGCGGTCCTGCACCGTTCCCAGCACATTAACCCCCGCGATGCTGCAATCGAAGTCGATCGCGGCATTGCGGGGGCAAGGGGAGGTGATCGACGATACTCACCTCCTCTTCCGGCTTCCAGCGCAGTCTGCAAAGGCTTCCCGGGTGTTGCCATGACGACCCGATGTCGTCATGACAACATCCGGGTCACCAGAGAGCAGGAAGATTGCTTGGACATGCGCAGTGCATCTCCAAGCAATCTTCACACTGTGCACTTCTGACAGCCTTCATGGCATAGGGATGGTGCTCCATTCCTGTGCCATGCAGGCGATCAGAAAAAAAAAAGTGAAAGCCCCAGAGTGGGACAAAGTAATAAAGTGTATAAACTGTGTGAAAGTGGAAAAAAAAAAAAAAAATGTGCAAAAATATTATATAAAAAAAAAAAAAATAATACACCAAAAATAAAAATATAATGTACCCATCAATAAATATTATTATAAAAAAAATAAAAAAAAAACAATAAAAGTACACATATTTGGTATCGCCGCGTCCAGAACAACCTGACCTATAAAACTGTCCCACTAGTTAACCCCTTCAGTGAACACGGTAAAAAAAAAAAAAAAAAAACGAAGCAAAAAACAATGCTTTATCACCATACCGCCAAACAAAAAGTGGAATAACACGCGATCAAAAAGACGCATATAAATAAAAATGATACCGCTGAAAACGTCATCTCGTCCCGCAAAAAACAAGCTGCCATACAGCTCCATCAGCCAAAAAATAAAAAAGTTATAGCTCTCAGAATAAAGCGATACAAAAAAATATTTTTTTCTATAAAATAGCTTTTATTGTGTATAAGCGCCAAAACATAGAAAAATGATACAAATGTGGTACCGCTGTAAACGTACTGACCCGAAGAATAAAGCTACCTCATCAATTTTACCACACGCGGAACAGAATAAAAAAAATAAAAAAAAACAATTCCTGAATTGTTGGTTTTTGTTTATTCTGCCTCCCAAAAATCGGAATAGAAAGCGATCAAAAAATGTCACGTGCCTGAAAATGGCACCAATAACAACGTCAAGTCATCCCGCAAAAAACGAGCCGTCACATGACTGTCTGCCAAAATCTGGAAAATTATAGCTCTCAAAATATGGCGATGCAAAAACTAGATTTTACAAAAAATGCGTCTTTTAGTGTGTGACAGCTGTCAGTCATAAAAACCCCATATGATTCTGGCATTGCTGTAATCACACCGACCTGAAGAATAAAGTCGTCTAATCACTTATACCGCACAAGGAACGGCGTCAAAAATAAACTCTTGGGTTAGGATTGGGCTAGGGTTAGGGCTGGGTTTGGGGCTAGGGTTGTGCTGGGGCTAGGGTTGTGCTGGGGCTAGGGTTGTGCTGGGGCTAGGGTTGTGCTAGGGCTAGGGTTGTGCTAGGGTTAGGGCTGGGGTTGGGATTTTTTTCAAAAGTAAGAAAAAAAGATGACGATATGGCGACTAGTGTTGAGAGCAAGTGCTCGCTACTTGAGTTTGCATCGGGTGCTCTGGTATGCATTGAGTATCGTGGGTATTTGAGTGACATGCTCGAGTCTCTGCCCCATATGCTTCGCAGCCAAAAAACTTTACGGGGATTGCCTGCCATGCACGAGCGATCCCCGCATGTTTTTTTTTTGGTGTCTAATAACCGTGAAACATGCGGAGCAGGGACTCGAGCATGTCACTCGAGCACACGCTGTACATGGTGCATACCTGAGTACCCGATGCAAACTCAAGTAGCGAGCACTTGCGCTCAAGAATAATGACAACTTATTCAATATGATGACCTAATGTAAACAAATTCTGTGCCGTACCTCTGGGTTCAAAATGTTCACTATACACCTTAATAAAATCCTTGAGGGGTATAGTTTCCAAAATGGGGACACTTGTGGGGGAGCTCCACTGCTTAGGCACATCACGGGCTCTCCAAACGCGACATGGTGTCCGCTAACAAATTGAATGGAAAATCGGCTCAAATTGTTAGCGGACACCATGTTGCTTTTGGAGAGCCCCTGTGTGCCCAAACATTGGAGCTCCCCCACAAGTGACCCCATTTTGGAAACCAGACCCCCCAAGGCAACTATCTAGATGCATAGTGAGCACTTGGAATCCCCAGGTGCTTCACAAATTGATTCGTAAAAATGAAAAAGTGAAAAAAAAAACACTTTTTCATTTTTATGAATCAATTTGTGAAGCACCTGGGGTTCCAAGTGCTCACTATGAATCTAGATAGGTGCCTTGGGGGGTCTAGTTTCCAAAATGGGGTCACTTGTGGGGGAGCTCCAATGTTTGGGCACGCAGGGACTCTCTAAATGCAACATGGTATCCGCTAACAAATTGAATGGAAAATCGGCTCAAATTGTTAGCGGACACCACATTGCGTTTGGAGAGCCCCTCTGTGCCCAAACTTTGGAGCTCCCCCACAAGTGACCCCATTTTGGAAACTAGACCCCCCAAGGCACCTTTCTAGATGCATAGTGAGCACTTGGAACCCCCAGGTGCTTCACAAATTGATTCGTAATAATGAAAAAGTGAAAAAAAAAACACTTTTTCATTTTTATGAATCAATTTGTGAAGCACCTGGGGTTCCAAGTGCTCACTATGAATCTAGATAGGTGCCTTGGGGGGTCTAGTTTCCAAAATGGGGTCACTTGTGGGGGAGCTCCAATGTTTGGGCACGCAGGGACTCTCTAAATGCAACATGGTATCCGCTAACAAATTGAATGGAAAATCGGCTCAAATTGTTAGCGGACACCACATTGCATTTGGAGAGCCCCTCTGTGCCCAAACTTTGGAGCTCCCCCACAAGTGACCCCATTTTGGAAACTAGACCCCCCAAGGCACCTTTCTAGATGCATAGTGAGCACTTGGAACCCCCAGGTGCTTCACAAATTGATTCGTAATAATGAAAAAGTGAAAAAAAAAACACTTTTTCATTTTTATGAATCAATTTGTGAAGCACCTAGGGGTTCCAAGTGCTCACTATGAATCTAGATAGGTGCCTTGGGGGGTCTAGTTTCCAAAATGGGGTCACTTGTGGGGGAGCTCCAAAGTTTGGGCACAGAGGGGCTCTCCAAACGCAATGTGATGTCCGCTAACAATTTGAGCCGATTTTCCATTCAATTTGTTAGCGGATACCATGTTGCATTTAGAGAGTCCCTGTGTGCCCAAACATTGGAGCTCCCCCACAAGTGACCCCATTTTGGAAACTAGACCCCCCAAGGCACCTATCTAGATGCATAGTGAGCACTTGGAACCCCTAGGTGCTTCACAAATTGATTCGTAAAAATGAAAAAGTGTTTTTTTTTTCACTTTTTCATTATTACGAATCAATTTGTGAAGCACCTGGGGGTTCCAAGTGCTCACTATGCATCTAGAAAGGTGCCTTGGGGGTTTAGTTTCCAAAATGGGGTCACTTGTGGGGGAGCTCCAAAGTTTGGGCACAGAGGGGCTCTCCAAACGCAATGTGGTGTCCGCTAACAATTTGAGCCGATTTTCCATTCAATTTGTTAGCGGATACCATGTTGCGTTTAGAGAGTCCCTGTGTGCCCAAACATTGGAGCTCCCCCAGAAGTGACCCCATTTTGGAAACTAGACCCCCCAAGGCACCTATCTAGATGCATAGTGAGCACTTGGAACCCCTAGGTGCTTCACAAATTGATTCGTAACAATGAAAAAGTGTTTTTTTTTTCACTTTTTCATTTTTACGAATCAATTTGTGAAGCACCTGGGGGTTGCAAGTGCTCACTATGCATCTACATAGGTGCCTTGGGGGGTCTAGTTTCCAAAATGGGGTCACTTGTGGGGGAGCGCCAATGTTTGGGCACACAGGGGCTCTCTAAACGCAACATGGTGTCCGCTAACTATTCAAGCAAATTTTACAATCAAAAAGTCAAATGGCGCTCCTTCCCTTCCGAGCCCTACAGTGCGCCCAAACAGTGTTTTTTCCCCAAATATTGGGTATCGGCGTGCCCAGGGGAAATTGCACAACAAATTTTGCGGTCCATTTTTTCTTGTTACCCCTGTGAAAATAAAAAGAATTGGGTCTAAAGTAACATTTTTGTGAAAAAAGTTAAATGTTCATTTTTTTCTTCCACATTCAAAAAATTCCTGTGAAGCACCTGAAGGGTTAATAAAGTTCTTGAATGTGGTTTTGAGCACCTTGAGGGGTGCAGTTTTTAGAATGGTGTCACTTTTGGGTATTTTCTGTCATAAAGACCTCTCAAAGTGACTTCAAATGTGATGTGGTCCCTAAAAAATGGTTTTGTAAATTTTGTTGTAAAAATGAGAAATCGCTGGTCAACTTTTAACCCTTATAGCTCCCTAACAAAAAAAAATTTTGGTTCCAAAATTGTGCTGATGTAAAGTAGACATGTGGGAAATGTTATTTATTAACTCTTTTGTGTGACATATCGCTCTGATTTCAGGGCTTAAAAATTCAAATTTTGAAAATTGCAAAATTTTCAAAATTTTCGCCAAATTTCCATTTTTTTCACAAATAAACGCAAGTGATATCGAAGAAATTTTTCCACAATCATGAAGTACAATATGTCACGAAAAAACAATCTCAGAATCAGGGGGATCCGTTGAAGCGTTCCAGAGTAATTACCTCATAAAGTGACAGTGGTCAGAATTGTAAAAATTGGCCCGGTCATTAACGTGCAAACCACCCGCGGGGCTTAAGGGGTTAAAGGTTTCAAGATTTACTATAAAAATATACAGTGCTTACAATAAATATATAAAAAGGTAAAAATAAAATGAAACACAAATATGCTAAACAGTTATAAAATAAAAAGAGAGAAATAAAAAATAACTAAACGTTTCCGTCTGGTTTCCTGAAAGAAGGAGAGTGAATCATGAAGCACATTAGCCTTTAAGCTGCTCCCACATGTGAACACTTCTTTTTGTGTCACCCAGCTTTTTATAGTCTTGAGCACAGACTCATATTTCCAGGACGATCTGGATTGGTCTATTTAAAAAATGCTGTCTGTAAATGGCCAATGAGCCAAGTTGTGGTATTTCAAATATCCTGTATGTCCCTATACAGACAATAAGAAATATTCTGCCTAGTACAAACCATTTGCTAACCCCTTTGAAGCTCGTGGTCCAGGAGCTAAGGTGCCAATACTGGTATATCCAGTTTCACCCTTTTGTCAACTAAGTGTAAGTCTACTGCTGTTATGATTTCCCTTTTTGATTATATATTTTCCTTTACACCTGCTGATAGGGGCATTATTAATTTTTAACTCCTTTAAAGCCCAGGGCATACTAATATGTACCTGCGCCTTAGCTTTAAGAGCCAGGTACGTATTAATACGCCCTGGTGATTGCACCCGCACACAGGTTGCGCAGGTGTGATCGCAGCCGGATGTCAGCTGACAGTACCAGGTGTCAGCTGTGACATTGAAGAATTCCGGAGGTAAGTGACGATACTCACCTCTTCCCCGGCATCCCTCACTGTCTGAGGCCGGATCCCGTGGTTGTCACGGTGACCCGGATATCGTCATGACAACAACCAGACAGCCGGAAGATACTTTGATCATGCGTAGTGCATGATCAAAGTATCTTCTGTCTCTGCAGTACTGACATCCTGTATAGCACAGGGATGGCGCTCCATTGTTTAGGCACATCAGGGGCTCTCCAAAAGCAACATGGCGTCCGCTAATTATTCAAGCAAATTTTACATGGAAAAAGTCAAATGGCGCTCCGTCCCTTCCGAACCCTGCCATGTGCCCAAACCATGGTTTTCCCCCACATATGGGTATCTGCTTGAGAAATTGCACAACAAATGGTATGGTGCAATTTCTCCTGTTACCCTTATGAAAATGCAAAATTGGAGGCTGAAAAACATTTTTGCGGGAAAAATGTGAAAATTTTATTTTTACGGCTCAATGTTATAAACTTCTGTGAAGCACCTGGGGGTTCAGGGTGCTCACCATACATCTAGATAACTTCCCTGAGGGGTCTCTTGTGGGGGGGGTTTCCACTGTTTAGGCACATCAGAGGCTCTCCAAATGCAACATGACGTACGCTAATTATTCAAGCAAATTTTACATTCAAAAAGTCAAATGGTACTCCTTCCCTTCCAAACCCCTGCTCAGGATGAATTGCACAACAAATTTTGGGGTCCATTTTTTCCTGTTACCCTTGCGAAAATAAAAAAAATTGGGGTCTAAAGTAACATTTATGTGAAAAAATTTATATGTTCATTTTTTTCTTCCACATTCCAAAAATTCCTGTGAAGTACCTGAAGGGTTAATAAACTTCTTGAATGTGGTTTTGAGCACCTTGAGGGGTGCTGTTTTTAGAATGGTGTTACTTTTGGGTAGTTTCTGTCATAAAGGCCCCTCAAAGTCACTTCAAATGTGATGTGGTCCCTAGAAAAATGGTTTTGTAAATTTTGTTGGAAAAATGAGAAATCGCTCGTTAACTTTTAACCCTTATAACTTCCTAACAAAAAAAAATTTTGGTTCCAAAATTGTGGTGATGTAAAGTAGACATGTGGGAAATGTTATTTATTAACTATTTTTGTGTGACAAATCTCTCTGATTTAAGAGCATGGAAAATCAAAGTTTGAAAATTGCTAAATTTTTACAATTTTCGCCAAATAAATTTTTTTTCACAAATAAACGCAAGTGGTATTGAAGAAATTTTATCACTATCATGAAGTGCAATATGTGACGAAAAAACAATCTCAGTATCAGTGGGATCCGTTAAAGCATTCCAGAGTAATTAGCTCATAAAGTGACAGTGGTCAGAATTGTAAAAATTGGCCTGGTCATTAACGTGCAAACCACCCTGGGGGGTGAAGGGGTAAAGGGAGAAGCCCAGGGACTGCATTGGATTAGTCAGGTCTCTCCCTGTCCTCATCCGGCTGGCTTTACAAACATTGGCTCTGATTCTTCATTGCCTTTGCACCTGTTTTTTCTTGTCTAGTCTTGTGGATTTTGCGCCTTTTTAATGTTTGCACCCAATTCATTATTCTATTTGCGCCTTTTTTAAAGTCTGTTTTATAAGTCTGGTTTTTTGGTTTCTTCTTTACGGGCAGAGTCTAGCAATTCTATATGTTTTAGTCTGATTCATCAAGTGTGACTTTATTTAAAGAGGTAAAATTTGGTGCAGCTTCACTCCAATCCCCTAAGGTGTATTTCTGAATATGCCAAAATTTTGCTGCAATTTAGTAAGTTTTGGCACCAACGTACAAGTTTTGTCTCCAAAAGTCGCAAAAGGAGTTCAAGACTGGAAGAAAGCCCATTTTTTACTTTGCGCCAAATTCACGAATCACATCTGTCATTTTGATGAATTTGGGGCCAAAAACGGCAATTAATACCAAAGAGGACAGTGACTTAAAAATCCCACAAATGATGAATCGTGCCCTATGTTTTCTCTAGAACGTCAAAGCATTTCAGAGTTAAATATATCGGGCTGCAGTTCGCAGCCTGACTCTGATTCATGCTGCCTGTGGATCTAATCACAGGTTTCCTTTAATGTCTTCTTAGTTATCTGTAAATTTGTCAGTGTTTTATACAAATTTACAAAACTATGCTAATACAAATCTGTCAAATTATAAGGACAAATGCTCTATTTGATCATGTTAAACTGTTGTAAACAGTCATTGCTTTTGTTTTATTTCTTATATATTTGTAAATGTACATACAGTAAAAAGTTTCCCCTACAATTTAGATGGCATCTAATAGTAGCAGATAACTGGGAATTTTATGAGGAAATGTTAAACCCATTACGTGCATTCCTTAAAAATCTACCCATCTAAGTAAAAGTTGCAATCTGCTTTACAAAAAGGGTTTTCTACTTCATTATTCACCAAACCAACTGACTGCAACAAAATCCATTATATTGACAGCCTCTCCTCAACTAACCTGCAAAAAGGATTACCCTTTTCACAAATAATATGCACTGTTTGTATAGCCAGTGATGACAATCACATATTTAGGCACGCAATGGTGTGTGCTACTCTGCAGGTCTCTGCCATGCCATGTTGTGAATTATGAAATAGAATAATATCAACGTTTTAAAGATCAGTTAAACCACTTATAAGCTCTGTCCTCCTCAAAATAACACGAATAGCTGCAGCACTGACAGTGTAAAACTGAAAACTGCCAACAGTGACAATTTGTTTCCGCAAATGCAGGCTAGTCCCTTCCCCTGGACTGCAGGTGTTCTCCCCAAACACTTAACAGTCCGCAAACAATAGTTTCATACCAGAGCTACCATCCTCATTTATCCTGAAATCTTTTATCTGTAGCCTTTTATTAAGCAAAAAATAACTAAATGGAAAAATTACTATGAAATAATTAATGCTTTCTCCATTTTGCAGCTCGTTTTCAATCAGTTCCTAAAAGAAGCAGTCATTTTATGTAGTCACAATAAAAATGCTACATTTGTAGTATAAAATTAACTAAAAAGAAAATCTTCCCAGAAATGTAAAATAAAATCTAGTAGGATATTATACATTATAGAAAAACACAAAACCAGTGGGGACAAAGTCATCAAAAGATCATGAGTGCAAAATACTTCTATTTCCCTTTCACTTAATTTAGTCCAAATTTATCCTTATGCATACCTTTTTTACCAATGTAGAAAAAAAAGAATTACTATGCAACTTTAAGTAACAAACCAAAAAGCAGAAAAAATACCCATTAAAAAATTACTTTTAATTTAGCATTTAAAAATGTATACCAAATAGTACAATAGGACAAACAACATATATTGAGAAGAGATACCTTATATTAAATGGATGGTGGGGATAAGCATATAGCAATCAAAGATTAGCCCTAAATGACCCTGGTAGAGGAGCTCTCCCTACCTGACAGCAGAGTGTTTTCACCCTAGGGGTTCAAGTGGTGCCCCCGCTCCACGACGGCTGTCCCTCACCTATCCCTGAATATCCCTACTCAAACACAAAATAAAACACACATATTGACCAGTAACGTCCTAATTGACGAACTAGATATATATCAAACACACAATAGTTATGTCAATAAGGATAGTCAGTAGATACACAAAAATAGAAGGATCTCCTGAAAAATAAAGGCAATCCTAAATAACCAATTGCAACGTATACTGGTCAAAAATATGATTTCAAAAATATATAGCAATGGACTTATCTTATTAGATCCTTCTGAGGTTCCGGCTGGTGTTCAGACAGGTATCCCCTTTCAGACCCACTGAATATGTGGCTGTATGAACCAGGTCCAGGAGGTAATCCCAGCAAAGCACATTCACAGGTTACTTCAAAAACACACCAAGTGCCCTTAATAGTGGTCCCTCAGACAGGTATAGAGTCAGCAGCAGATAACATGTCGCTTAAAAATAGTCCCAAAATCATCAACGTCTCAAGAAATCCCTTCAAAGTAGTCCCATAGTCCCTACGCGTTTCGCCCCCTCCTCCTTAATGAGCCCCCTGTTTCTGGTGGGCAGGAGTGGTGCCTGTCCCAACACGGAGCTGTTGACACCAATCCTCAACCTGGGTTGCTGGGTCTTTATCTTCCACTTCGTCTGGTGAGGTTAAGGACTCCGCCGTGTGTATGGAGTTGTTATTTACAGCGTGTAACTTGGCAACAGTGGCATAGCGTGGTAATCTGACCTCATCTTCCCCATAGTTGAGAAGACGGACGGGCACCCTCCCATTGCGTACATCCACTACCCCTCTGGCAGTTAAGAGTGTAGGTCTGTGCTCTGAGCTAAGGGGTTCTACTACCGCCTGGTAGCTCTGTCCTTTAAGACCTATGGCTGCTCTACACCAGATAAGCATTTCACTCATTGGAGGAATCACAATGGGTATGGGGTCTGTTACCAGCACATTACCAATCTCACCACCGGATAGCTTTACTTGCTGCTGGTACATCAGGGCTCGGATCTCCTTCTGGATCGCTCTTCTCTGCCCCGGTCTGGTGGCGTTAGCGAGCTGTTGGAGCAAAAACACCACTTCCTCCAAACAGTTACCAACAATGTTAGTGCCTAGTACCATATTAAGTCCTGAGTCATCAGAGACAGTCTCTGCTACAATGAGTCCCTGGTCCTTCAGCTACACTCTCCCCACCTTTACCGTCACATCCTTAACCCCGACTAGGTTAAGAGGGAGGCCGTTAGAGGCATATACCGAAAAATCTGGGTTCGGGGTTTGGAGACTGTCCATGGACCAGTATCTCTTGTAAAGGACATCAGGCATAATTGTTACCTGAGATCCAGTGTCCAGCAGGGCAGGTATCGCAATGCCGTCCAGGATTATGGACAGGAAAGGTCTTCCTCCCACGTACCTGCTGTGCCAGTCTGAGGGGCCTGCTGAGTCTATTCCTGGGTGTTGGCCCTCAGACCCAGGGTTTTCTCGTTTAAAGGACAGCTCTGGATGGTGTGACCTGACTTGTGGCAGCGGTGGCAGACAGGGTCCCTCGGTGGACGGCGTTGGTCGATGACCCTCCCAGGGGGTGGCGGTGTCCTCTTCCTCCTTCTCATACAGGGGGCATCCTCAGGGCTGTCAGCTAGCAGGATCCTTCCTTCCTCCTCGGGCTCCATCCGCAGCTTCAGGGCACTCAGTACAGTGGTCAGGGTTTTGCTCAACTGACGCACTTCAGAGCGCAGGCTGTCCAGCTCACTAGGGGACGTTGCTTGCAACTTGGCTTCAGCAGCCACCGGGGAAAAGGTGGACACTGCAGGCACTGGGGTGGCCCCACCCTGGTAACATTGGATAGCAGTTGTTTCCAGGGGCTGCAGTCCTTTTATAGCCATGTCCTTAAGGGTGTCAAAGGTGGCATCTGGATGATCCAGGGACCACCAACGCACAGTTCTGCTCTCCTCTTGGGACCTCAGTCCCCGGATAAACTGTTCCTTCAGCATTTTATTTTCATCATTGATGTTGGTTGGACTAACCTGTTTCAGAGCCCGCAGGGCCCCTTGTAAACGCCAGGCATAGTCCCGAACACTGTCCTCCGATTGCTGAGAGCAGTTGTAGAACCTCATTCGGAGGTCTGTCTCAGTACGATTCTCAAAGACAGTCTGTAATTTTTTAAAGATTGCGGACACTGACTCCGGGTCTGCGGCCGACCAGGTTTCTACTTCTCGCTCCGCAGCACCAGTCAATTGTCCTAATACAACAGCGGCTCTTTGCTTGCCTGTCATAGAGTACATGTCCAGTATACCGCATATTTTCCTTTTAAATCCAGACAGGGTATCTGGTTTGCCGTTGTACTGGGGGAGCCACTTCGCTCCAGGGATGTACGGTAGGGCCATGGGTATGAAAGGGGTTACAGGCCCTGCTGGTGGAGCGGCTGCTTCGGCCCGCTCGACGCCGAGCTCGGGTTGAACATCAGGGCGGTTAACCGGTATTCCGGCGTTGTGCTGTTCTTCGGACATTCTGGCTCCCCCCTAGCGAACCGTGCCCTACCTTCTTTTCTTTTCTTCCGGTAGGCTGCAGCTCCACAGGTGACGGTCTTCTTCAAGACCTTGCGTCGCTTGCGTCCTACGTCAGAGCGTTCAGCGACGCTCCTTCCAGGACCTGGCGCTTCCTGGTTTGACGTTGAGGCGTGGGGCGTGTCCGGGGCTTCGCGCACTTTTGCAGGTACGCCTCTCAGTTTCCCGCGGTTATGCCCTTCTTCCCGCTCGGCGGCCCAACAATGGCGGCAATCTTCGCCACAGTTAAATACACAGTTTTTGATTAAAGGCGCACAGTACCCAGTGGCAACGGGCATAACACTCCGTCGTTGCAGCGGGCACGCTATCCTGTTTGTGACGCCAGGAAAGAGATGTCGAGCCCAGGGGATGGGGATGACTCGGCTCTCGGGCCTTGCTGTTTGGTTTTGGGGGGGGATGTCGCGGTAGTTGGCTCCCGGGCCCGTACCCTGGGCCTCTCTTTAAAAGGATGGATAATTATGTGAAATTTCGTGACGCCACCTGTGGTGTCTGGTGAGGATCACCAGTGCTTCAGCAGCTTGGGTGGTATAGCTCCCCACAGGTGGAGCTAGGCCTCAGGGCAGCGTTGAGAAAGGATGCAGGACCGATGGGACCCAGCCGGGTCAGAGTAAGAACAGGGACAGACACGATAGTCACTTCAGTACCTTTTACTGGTGGTATTCAAAGCACTGTAGGGTGAGGGGTGCACATAGGGACTCTCCCCAGTGAGCAGGTGTAGGGACTCCTGTCTATTGCCTTTGTGTTGTAAGTTTCCGACCTGCCTGGAGCTAGGCCTAACTTTGTCTCTGTCCTGCACCGGCTAACTTTGTGGTAGGGCCTTCTCTTGGAGTACGCGCTCCCAGCTTGCGTGGCCTCCGTGACTCCTGGCTCTGGTACGTATCAGCTCTTGGGTGATCCTGGGACCAGAAGTCTTCCAGGGGTCTCCGGTTGTCTCTACAGGGGGATATACGGCCCTGTAGACGCGGACCCGGTGTCCGGTATATGTTTTCAGCTTGTATAGCTCCTCTGCCCCCAAAGCTACTCACTCCTCTAGCCTTCGGCCTCGCTCGGGGCCCTCACTAGGCTATACACACTAGCGGCAGCTTGCCACGCATCACCGCTCTTATGGCGTTAGCACGCCTTGGGCTCACTAACCTGAGCTCTCTCTGGACTGAGCTCCACTCTGTATTCAGACCGGTACTTGCTGAACTCTCCAGAGGAACTACTACTGCCTAGCTCCACCTTCCCTATTTATATCCCTATCGGGCTCCCTCTGGTGGTCTGAGGTGGAAGGTGGAGGTGTGTGTATGCTGTGAGGGCCTCTTGTGGAGGAATCCGTCCATGCACCCCTCTAGGATCTGTGGCACTCATGCGCAGCAGGGCGCCACACTGCCATCTATCCGTGTGCTGCTTCAGACCTGCTGTTTCCCTCTTCATCTGCTTTCCCAGTTCTGTGGCTTCCGGAATGTCCTACTTCAATTGTTTTTCTGCCATCCAGCATAGCCTGTTCCATGTGTCTTTCAGCCTGCTTTGCCAATGGCCTGTGTGTCCACCCTGACCTGTGGCTTTCAGAATCTACCTCACCTGGTAAGCCCAACAGAATTCTCAGGCAATGGATTTCGGCCGGTCAAAAGTGGCACCCACTTTTGTTTATCTGCAAATGCTTTGTCGTGGGCTGCACCTTATGAGAGAGTTATGCATTCTCTACCCTCCTTCCTGTCTGAATTTCATAGAGTGTTTGACAAAGCAGGTCATGTACACTGAGCAGTAGATTCTATACTATGGACTAGACAAGGGACTAACGCTGAGGGACACTATGCCATCCAATTCTTTACCCTGTCTGCTGAACTAATCTGGAGGGTGTCATTGTTTCAGACCATTTTTTACACTGGCTTATCCAGCCGAATTAAAAACTGATATGTGCCTTCCTTTTTTTCATTTCTTGTGACACCTGACTGGACTTGTGTTTTAAAGAATGGTCAAGAGAAAAAAGCTCTAGAATCCTGTATCAGTTTCCAAACGTTTTCAAAATCTCATCCCAGAGTAGCCGTACTGGAACCCATGCATATTGGTTGAAAAAGTTTAACATTGACCAAAAGATCCTGCCGTGCTTTTGAACGACTTTGTTTTTATTGTAGCGAATTAAATAATTCTCATATAAATTGTTTCAAACTAAAGACCAACTACAATGTCGGTCACTAAGCAAAGAAAGAGGAATTGCCTTGGGATTAACTGTAACCACCTCTAAAGACAAACTACTTGAGCCAATGCCAGCTTCCTTCAGTTCCTCTCTGTTCACGAAGCAAGCATTCATTGGCCAAAAGGCTGAAAATTACTATTGTTTCTTTATGTATGCCGCTGACGCTAATCTTTGCGAATGGCTCTACAATTTTTGGTGGTCATATCAAATTCCAGATGGAGAAAGTGACTCTTCAGATTGGAGCACTACATCTTGAGGACATTTCTTTTCTCATTTTGTCACTTTTTGATGCACCAGTGTTTTTGGAATGTCTATAACTACAGCTACATTGCACCGGTCATTGATTGGTCGTCCGATCAGATTGACCAGTGGGTATAATCCTCAAAACTCAAAACTCTAACACAACCTCCTTCTCTGAAACTCTACCCTGCCTCCATTTCCTCCAATTTGCCTGCCCAATACTAGGACTTTGTACATGTCTTCTGAACCAGTCAAAGGGAGAGTGTATCCTCAGTCTCTCCCAGAGACTGAGGTAATGGTTGCTTACATTGACCCCTTTGCCCCCGGAGGTGGTTTGCACGTTAATGACCAGGCAAATTTTTAAAATTCTGACCACTGTCACTTTATAAGGTAACAATTCTGGAACGCTTCAACGAATCCCACTTTCTGAGATTGTTTTTTCGCGAAATATTGTACTTCATGACGGTGGTAAAATTTCTTCGATATGACTAGTGTTTATTTGTGAAAAATCAGAAATTTGGCGAAAATTTTGAAAATTTTGCAATTTTCAAAATTTTAATTTTCATGCCCTTAAATCAGAGAGGTATGTCACACAAAATAGTTAATAAATAACATTTCCCACATGTCTACTTTAGATCAGTACTATTTTGGAACAACATTTACAAAACCATTTTTTTTTAGGGACCACATCACATTTGAAGTGATTTTGAGGGGCCTTTATGATAGAAAATACCCAAAAGTGACACCATTCTGAAAAATGCACCCCTCAAGGAGCTCAAAACCACATTCAATAAGTTTATTAACCCTTTAGGTTCTTCACAGGAATTTTTGTAATATGGAAGAAAAAAATGAACATTTAACTTTTTTCACAAAAATGTTACTTTAGACCCAATTTTTTTTATTTTCGCAACGGTAAAAGGAAAAAGTGGACCCAAAATTAGATGTGCAATTTTTCCTGAGTAAGCTGATACTCCATATGTAGGGGAAAACCACTGTTGGGGCGCACGGCAGGGTTCGGAAGGGAAGGAGCGCCATATGACTTTTTGAATGTAAAATTTGCTTGAATAATTAGCAGACGCCATGTCGCGTTTGGAGAGCCACTGATGTGTCTAAACAGTGGAAACCCCCCAAACTCCTCCAGTGGAAACTACCCACAACTGACCCCATTTTGGAAACTAGACCTCTCAAGTAATTTCTCTAGATGTGTGGTGAGCACCCTGAACCCCCAGGTGCTTCACAGGAGTTTATAATATAGAGCCATGAAAAATTAAAAATCTACCTTTTTCCACAAAAATGATTTTTTAGCCCCAAATTTTTTACTTCACAAGGGTAAGAGGAGAAAATGGACCCAAATACTGTTGTGCAATTTCTCCTGAGTACGCCGATACCCATATGTGGGAAAAATACACTATTTGGGCACACATCAAGGTTCATAAGGGAAGGAGCACTGTGTGACATTATTAACGCAAAATTAATAATGTCACACAGCCCTAGCGTTTATTTTTTACGTAGTTCCTCGTGTGGTATAAGTGATTAGACGACTTTATTCTTTGGGTCGGTGCAATTACATCGATACCAGATTCATATCGCGTTTTTATGTTTTGCAGCTGTCACACACTAACACAAGACGCTTTTTTTCCAAAGACTAGTTTTTGCAATCATTTTTCCATATTTCAGCCGACAGTCATGTAAGGTTTTGATTTTTGCAGGACGAGTTAACGTATTTATTGGTACCATTTTCAGGCAAATTACCTTTTTTGATTGCTTTCTATTCTGTTTTTTGGGAGGCAGAATAAACAAAAACCAACAATTCAGGAATTGTATTTTTTTTTATGCCGTTCCAAGTGTGGTAAAATTGATAAGGCAGTTTTATTCTTCGGGTCAGTACATTTTCAGCGGTACCACATTTATATTGTTTTTTTGGTTTTGGCGTTTTTACAGAATAAAAACTTTTATAGAAAAAAGTATTTTTTTTGTATCGCTTTATTCTGAGAGCTATAACTTTTTTATTTTTTGGCTGATGATGCTGTATGGTGGCTTGTTTTTTGCGGGACAAGATGACGTTTTCAGCGGTAATATTTTTATTTACATTTGTCTTTTTTAACCTTTTTATATTTATTTTTTATCACGTTTGTTTGTTTTTTTACCGTGTTCACTAAAGGGGTTAACGAGTGGGAACGTTTTATAGGTCAGGTCGTTGCGGACACGGTGATAGCAAATATGTGTACTTTTATTAGTTTTTTTCATAATATTATTTATTTATGGGTGCAATATATTTTTATTAGTTTTGGATTATTTTTTCTTTTTTTTTTTATATTTTTTCCATTTTTTTTACTTTTAAACTTTGTCTCACTATGGGATTTTTTGCAGGCTGCAGCATCTCTATGCTATGCAGGCTGTCAGCCCTGCACAGGCACAAGTTACTTTGATTGTGCACTGTGCATAATAAAAGTAACTGAAGACATCGGGTCACCATGGCAATTCAAGATAAGAAGCTCGCGCTTACCTCCCCTTGCTGCCGGAATGCTGCGATCGACTTTGATTGCAGCATTTCGGGAGTTAATGTGCCGGGAGCTGTGCGGCACCGCTCCTGTCACATAGCACCGGGTGTCAGCTGTGAGAATCAGCTGACATTCGGCGGCAATCGGCCCGCACAGCTTGTGTGTGGGCACGATCACATTGTGCGTAATTGTACGTACCTGGTCCGATGGGCCCAAGGCACAGGGACGTACTATTACTGACAATGTCAGTAAGGGGTTAAAGAAAATCTGGGTAGTTCATTTGAAAATCTTTATTGCCAGCCAGTGCAGTCTGTGAGACTGTGCATGAACTATTTGAATAAAAGCACACTGAAAGACTGTTATCCAATGCCCCTCATCTCTAAAATGTTTAACAGATGTAGCAAAGCCAGGTAGGACTGGGCTACATTCTAGCCCTGCAGGTTATTAGATGCACTTGGCTAGTTTTGACTAGGAACCAGGAAATGGGTTCACCTTGTGTCAGTCTGCTGAACATTGAGCAGAATGGAGTGTGCTGAAACTGGTGAGTGACCACCAAAATGTGAGCTGTAGCTGGGAGAGAGACTGGCCAAGGTCTCTCTCTGAATGGAGATTGCACGGATCAGCTAGGAAAGCTATGTGTTTCAGCTGCAGAGTAACGTGTGGACGCTGCAGCCTGTGTCAGTGTGAACAGTGCATAGAGTTGGACACTTCTGTTTGGCGCAGGAAGCGGTTGGAGCTCAGGCTGAAGGTGATACCAAAACTGGCAATACCGTACCTGTTCTGTGTGTAAAGTTTGCTACTGGAGAATGGACTGTAATCTGTTTAGGTGAACTGACATATGTGCCTGCTGTATGAACTGTTTATTTGCCGTTATACTTTTATGCCCAGAAGATGCTGTTTTGGTTTTGAATCCCTTGGAATTTTATGAAAGCAACAAAACTGCACGTTTAGACCAAACCGCATTGCCTGTGTGAATGCTACCTAATGCCTACTGTAGACCATGAATCCCTACACAGGGTTAAAGACAATACAGTCTTCACCTGCGTGGAAGTTATAACTTAATCCGTATTAAATTGGGCGGCGAATTAAAGACCGCAGTCAATTCCCGTGATAGTGAAAGATTGCTTGGCTATTCAAATTACTACCACCAGTTCATTAAAAATGAATATTTCCTCCAACACCTGAGCTAATTCTCAGAACTGGTCGGATTCCGCAGTTCAAGCGTACCAAGAACTTAAATCATGTTTTCCACTGCTCCTTTTCTAAATCATTCTGATGTCAATAAACCATTTTTCCTTGCAGTGGATGCTTCTGCTATTGGTACATTAGCAGTTTTTTCACAGGGTTCCTCTGGAACAAGAATCATCCTTACAGATTTTTCTTCAATGGATTTTCTTGAGCACAACTGAATTATTTCATTGGTGACTGTGAGCTCTTATTTATAAAATTAGCTTTTGAGGAATGGAAACATCTACTTGAAGGAGAAAAGTTCCATACTTACCATCTAATTTGACCACACAAAATATGGAATATCTTCAATCAATCCATAGGCTAAATCCCTGACAAGCTTGATGGTCCCTCTTTTCACAGTTTGACATCTTCATCTACCGTCCAGCCAAGAAAAAACAGACTGACTCCATATTCAGGTCCTTTAATTGTTATGATGCCTCTGAAAATGTGCTCTCACATATAATTGAGCCTGAACATATCCTCAGTACCTGTGTCGGATGCCACTAGTAACATTGACTATGGCGGCACACTGTTAAGCTACATGCAAATTATTATCTATGCTTCTATATAATAATAAACTGGGTAGTTTGATGAATGAATAATATAGCAAATCAATTGTATAGTGCCAACTACAGGTCATATGTGGGACAGTGGGGGGATACACTCATGAACAGGGGCCCACCGGAGGATTCATCTGTTCCACCGTGGCACTGCCCTGAGAATATGTAAACCATTTGCACCTTCTAGAGATTTCTTTACAAAAATGTTAAAAATCTTTGAGCCTCTGCCAAATGGGTATAAGCACGCTATAGAGGCCATTAATTCCAGAAATCAGTGGTAAAATGAAGATTAAGACTTCACCAGTGTGGTTGTAGAGTAGAGACCAAAAGTTTTACATTTTTTTTGAAAGTGTGATTCTGTCTGATTGTTGTGATGCCATTTTCTTAGTGATTTTAGTAAACCGGAAGAAAATGGATGTCAGCTATAAGGAAGAAAATTGTGTTTGACGTTGTTTACCCCTTTGTGTCTTAGTTTTCAACATTTTCTGGGCCAAATGTTTTGCATAGTTTGTCATGGGTAGTTGAATTTTGCCTAAAAATTTTTTGTATGTGTTTTTAGGTTAAAACATGGCAAAGACAAAGGCAAATTTATTACCAAAGCCAAAGCTTATTATTCTGAGAGTGAAATCAGGCAAAAGCCAAAAAGAGGTAGCTATGGCATACAACTGTTCTCAGAGTCAAGTGTCATGCATATTAAAGAAAGAAAAAGAAGGTTATGGAACAGCTGACAAACCTAGAAGTGGAAGACCACGCAAAACTTCCTCCAGAGTTGATCACATTATTAAGAAAAAGTCAGTATCTGATGTCCATAAAAGTGCTGTACAGATTTCGCACAAAACTAAAGAAGAATCTGCGTCAAAGTGAGTCGCCAAAACTGTGGTGCAACAGCTAAGAGCAGTAGGGTTGAATGCACAAGTTCCAGTCAAGAAGCCTTTCATCTCTGCAAAGAACCAGAAGGTTCGACTTGAGTTTACCAATGAACACAGCCAATAAAAAGAGACTGATTGGTCTAAGGTGTTGTGGTCGGATGAATCCAAGGTGAATCTGGTTGGTAGTGATGGCAAGCACTATATATACTGCCCAACTGGAAGACGTAATGATGTAACATACCAAACACCTACAGTTAAAGATGGTGGTGGCAATGTCATATTTTGGGCTGCTTTTCCTGCATCTACCATTGGCCCTCTGCATAGAATTGAAGGAAATATGAATCCTACCATGTACAAGGATATACTGAAGAATGTAATGCTGCAACATGGTAAAAGCAAAGTAGGCAGGTGATGGAAATTCAGCAAGACAATGATCCTAAGCACACATCCAATTTAGTCAAAAATTGGTTAGCAAAGAACAATGTTTGCCTCTTGCAATGGCCAAGCCAATCACCTGATTTAAACCCTAAACATATATATATACACTGCTCAAAAAAATAAAGGGAACACTTACACAACAGAATATAACTCCAAGTAAATCAAACTTCTGTGAAATCAAACTGTCCACTTAGGAAGCAACACTGATTGACAATCAATTTCACATGCTGTTGTGCAAATGGAATAGACAATAGATGGAAATTATTGGCAATTATCAAGCCACCCTCAATAAAGGAATGGTTCTGCAGGTGGGGACCACAGACCACATCTCAGTACCAATGCTTTATGGCTGAGGTTTTGGTCACTTTTGAATGCTGGTTGTGCTTTCACACTCGTGGTAGCTTGAGACGGACTCTACAACCCACAGAAGTTGCTCAGGTAGTGCAGCTCAACCAGGATGACACATCAATGCGAGCTGTGGCAAAAAGGTTTGCTGTGTCTGCCAGCGTAGTGTCCAGAGGCTGGAGGCACTACCAGAAGACAGGCCAGTACACCAGGAGACATGGAGGGGGCCATAGGAGGGCAACAACCCAGCAGCAGGACAGCTACCTCCGCCTTTGTGCAAGGAGGAACAGGAGGAGCACTGCCAAAGCCCTGCAAAATGACCTCCAGCAAGCCACAAATGTGATGTGTCTGCACAAATGGTTAGAAACCGACTCCATGAGGGTGGTATGAGGGCCCGACATCCACAAATGGGGGTTGTGCTCACAGCCCAACACTGTGCAGGATGCTTGGCATTTGCCACAGAACCCCAGGATTGGCAAAGTCGCCACTGGCACCCTGTGATCTTCACAGATGAAAGCAGGTTCACACTGAGCACATGTGACAGACGTGACAGAGTCTGGAGACGCCGTGGAGAGAGATTTGCTTCCTGCAACATCCTTCAGCATGACCGGTTTGGCAGTGGGTCAGTAATGGTATGGGGTGGCATTTCTTTGGAGGACCGCACAGCCCTCCATGTGCTCGCCAGAGGTAGCCTGACTGCCATTAGGTACCGAGATGAGATCCTCAGACCCCTTCTGAGACCATATGCTGGTGCAGTTGGCCCTGGGTTCCTTCTAATGTAGGACAATGCCAGACCTCATGTGGCTGGAGTGTGTCAGCAGTTCCTGCAAGATGAAGGCATTGAAGCTATGGACTGGCCCGCTCGTTCCCCAGACCTGAATCCGATTGAGCACATCTGGGACATCATGTCTCGCTCCATCCACCAACGTCACGTTGCACCACAGACTGTCCAGGAGTTGGCGGATGCTTTAGTCCAGGTCTGGGAGGAGATCCCACGGGAGACCATCCGCAACCTCATCAGGAGCATGTCCAGGCGTTGTAGGGAGGTCATACAGGCACGTGAAGGCCACACACAATACTAAGCCTCATTTTGACTTGTTTTAAGGACATTACATCAAAGTTGGATCAGCCTGTAGTGTGTTTTTCCACTTTAATTTTGGGGGTGACTCCAAATCCAGGCCTCCATTGGTTAATAAATTTGATTTCCATTGATGATTTTTGTGTGATTTTGTTGTCAGCACATTCAACTTTTTACAGAACAAAGTATTCAATGAGAATATTTCATTCATTCAGATCTAGGATGTGTTATTTGAGTGTTCCCTTTATTTTTTTGAGTAGTGCATATATGTATATATATATATATATGTAAATATATATATATGTATATATGTATTTATATATATATATGTATATATATATATATATGTATATATATGTATATATATATATATGTATATATATGTATATATATATACCGTACAGACCAAAAGTTTGGACACACCTTCTCATTTAAAGATTTTTCTGTATTTTCATGACTATGAGAATTGTACATTCACACTGAAGGCATCAAAACTATGAATTAACACATGTGGAATTATATACTTAACAAAAAAGTGTGAAACAACTGAAAATATGTCTTATATTCTAGGTTCTTCAAAGTAGCCACCTTTTGCTTTGATGACTGCTTTGCACACTCTTGGCATTCTCTTGATGAGCTTCAAGAGGTAGTCACCGGAAATGGTTTTCACTTCACAGGTGTGCCCTGTCAGGTTTAATAAGTGGGATTTCTTGCCTTATAAATGGGGTTGGGACCATCAGTTGTGTTGTGCAGAAGTCTGGTGGATACACAGCTGATAGTCCTACTGAATAGACTGTTAGAATTTGTATTATGGCAATAAAAAAGCAGCTAAGTAAAGAAAAATGAATGGCCATCATTACTTTAAGAAATGAAGGTCAGTCAGTCTGAAAAATTGGGAAAACTTTGAAAGTGTCCCCAAGTGCAGTTGCAAAAGCCATCAAGCGCTACAAAGAAACTTGCTCACATGAGGACTGCCCCAGGAAAGGAAGACCAAGAGTCACCTCTGCTTCTGAGGATAAGTTTATCCGAGTCACGAGCCTCAGAAATCACAGGTTAACAGCAGCTCAGATTAGAGACCAGGTCAATGCCACACAGAGTTCTAGCAGCAGACACATCTCTACAACAACTGTTAAGAGGAGACTTTGTGCAGCAGGCTTTCAAGGTAAAATAGCTGCTAGGAAACCACAAGGACAGGCAACAATCAGAAGAGAGTTGTTTGGGCTAAAGAACACAAGGAATGGACATTAGACCAGTGGAAATCTGTGCTTTGGTCTGATGAGTCCAAATTTGAGATCTTTTGTTCCAACCACCGTGTCTTTGTGCGACTGACTGACCTTCATTTCTTAAAGTAATGATGGCCACTCATTTTTCTTTACTTAGAATTTGTATTATGACAAGAAAAAAGCAGCTAACAGTCTATTCAGTAGGACTATCAGCTGTGTATCCCCCAGACTTCTGCAAAACACAACTGATGGTCCCAACCCCATTTATAAGGCAAGAAATCCCACTTATTAAACCTGACAGGGCACACCTGTGAAGTGAAAACCATTTCCGGTGACTACCTCTTGAAGCTCATCAAGAGAATTCCAAGAGTGTGCAAAGCAGTCATCAAAGCAAAAGGTGGCTACTTTGAAGAACCTAGAATATAAGACATATTTTCAGTTGTTTCACACTTTTTTGTTAAGTATATAATTCCACATGTGTTAATTCATAGTTTTGATGCCTTCAGTGTGAATGTACAATTTTCAAAGTCATGAAAATACAGAAAAATCTTTAAATGAGAAGGTGTGTCCAAACTTTTGGTCTGTACTGTATATTTAGCTTACATGGTCTCCTTTATTATGTATATTGCTGTCACTTATTACGCAGTGCTCGCTCTTGTTATGTAACGCACCGTCCCTTACATATCGGATAATATAGCGCACTGTTTTTTATTACATAGCGTCTTCTTGTTAGATATATAATGCAATGACGGCTGATGGAGCATGGGAAAGCTTCTTTTCTGATGGAGGAGCTGATGGACTGTTCTTCTGTTCAGATGCTGCCTCACCAGCTCCTCCATCAGTAGTCATTTTATATCTAACGACTATGTAATAGTAGAGGGCGCTGTGACTGACAAAAATAACAAGAATACGCTATATATGGGACAGCACTGTGCATAATAGCAGAGGCAGCTATATAAGAGACGGCACCATATATAACTAGAGAGGATGGTACGTAATAAGGGATGGTGTTATACATAATAAAAGGTGAAACTATGTAACTAAGGACGGTGCTATACACAATAAGTGAGTACACTATATACTAAGGGACTATACCATTTACATAATAAGCCTACATTCCTGTATCAGTGTGTAGTGTCGGTGTGCTGTCCGCTTTTACAGATGCATTGAGCATGTCCTATTCTGATCCTCAAAATTGGATCAGAATGGGACATTCTCCTCATTCTCAGATCCGTGATTTTCATGGATGTGTGAATTGACCCAGAAAACTCTACGAGTGTGTGCCGTACAATAAAAAAATCTGGCAGCTCATGGACATTTCACATAAATGTGAGAATGAAGCCTAAGGGATTTTGAATGTAACATTATCACTCCAAGTAACACAGTGCAGATGTAGAATAAAATTTACATCCAGGAACTTACCGCTGACGTCTCATCTGATTCGAGTCGGTTTCTGCTGCTTCTTCTCCATCTGGTCAGACCTTCATGTTGACATCTCCCAGCCACGACTCGTCTTTTCACGATGATCACTGTAGCCCTAAAAATAACGTCACGTATATTGTATACATACTGTCACGGGTGTGTCAGAAGTGACAGACAGTCACCCTGCAGTTGGTTGCAGGAGATCTCTATGTTTGGCATTACAGACATCTTCTTAGAGGCTGTCTCTAGGACCCAGCGGCTAAATTCCTCTGGCTAATTAACACCCTGCCTGGTTGTATAAATACCTGCTGTATTTCAGAGGGAGGTGCGGGTGATATTCATTACTACTAGTGAGGCTTTAGCAAGAGAATTACTTTGTCTTCTCTGGAGCTTGAGGACGTGTGCACATTTGTCTGGAGTCATCTAAAGCCAGGCAATTTCACCTTGTTTGTGTACCCTTCTTGTCTATAGTGTTTAGTGGAGATCGACTAGTGCTCATCTCCTCCCTTTCCTAGCCTTAGCCATATGCTAGGGAAAGACAGGGTGAGTCACGCGTGCGATGATTGGTGAAGAGCCAATACAGGGACGTTAGGTTGATCTAGCATCACCCTGTCTCCCCTAGGAGGTCTCCGCTTCCCACCTTTCCCTAGTGTCTGGGCTCCCTTTCCCTCTTCATTGCACTAAGTCTTTCCCACACCTTGCGTGACACATACATGTGCCTCCCCCGCACTGCGACCCTGAATACAGATATGTACCCCATGATTAATATACTACTAGCCATGCACCAATCAAAATATATCAATCATTGTCATCTCCCCCACCTCCATCATTGCTCTCCCCACCTCCATCATTGTTCTCCCCCACTCTATAATTGCTCACCCCCACCCCATCATTGTTCTCCCTCATCCCCATCATTGCTCTCCCCCACCTCCATCATTGTTCTCCCCATCATTTCTCTCCCCCACCTCCATCATTGTTCTCCCTGATCCCCATCATCGTCCTCTCCCCATCTTTATCATTGCTCTCCCCATCCCCATCATTGATCTCCCCACCTCTATAATTGTTCTCCCCATCTTCATCATTGTTCTCCCTCATCCCCATCATTGCTCTCCCCACCTCCATCATTGTTCTCCCCATCATTTCTCTCCCCACCTCCATCATTATTTCCCCCTTCATCATTGTTCTCCCTCATCCCCATCATTGCTCTCCTCCATCTCCATCATTGCTCTCCCCATTATATCTCCCCCCCACCTCCATCATTGTCCCCCTTGATCATTGTTCTCCCTCATCCCCATCATTATCGCCTCCATACCCATCGTCTTCCCCACCTCCATCATCATTGTTCTCCCTCATTCCCATCATTGTTATCTCCCCCATCCCCATCATTGTCTCCCAAGTGGATTAGTAAAAAAAAAAAAAAAACAACAACACTTACCTCTCAGCCTGTTCCCCCTCAGCATTGTTGCTGCCAGCAACTTTCTCTGACTGACACATGACATCATCAAGCCGCGTGAGCCTGAGTCCGGGAGAAAGCTCCAGGCAGGAAACAGAGGATGGATCCCTCAGCTCCTCTCCGCAGCTATTTTCCTCCTATCAGCAGCGGAGCTGCAGGGATCGCCCGCCGCACACGATGAGGGCAATCTGGCCATGCGTCTCCCGGAGCCTCTGGCTCCAAGAAACAAGCCAGATTTCCCTTATTATTAGCCACCCTGCAATTGCCCCCCTCCACATGTAGCTGCACCGGCGGTATGTCCGCCCCTGGTGTATCCAACATAAACCTGGATCAGTATCCCTTCTTGCTATCTCATTTATTTATTTCTGCATAGGTCTGTTAATTCACATTATTTTCACATTTTTTATTCCCAGTGTCTTTATGGTTTTTAAGGCACATGCATTTGATTTATTTACCTTTAGGATTTTCCAGTAATTTACACTATTTTCTTTGGAATATATCCTATAAATGGCTTTGAAATTTAGTTATTTACAGTTTACTCTTTGGTAACTGCTTTTTCATATTTCATCTTGTTCATATTTTGTTTTTCAACCATTATATTTACTTCACTATTTATGGTTCGTGGTGCACGTTGTCCTCCGACTCCTTTTTAGTATGTTTTTATCCATGTCTTTCATGTTTTTATTGTGTCTTGGTCTGTTTATTGGTGTTTCTTTAATAAAATTATTTTGTCTTGGAATTAAGGTTATTGTTCATTCAATGCAGATTTTTTAAAGGTTTTACAATTTTGTGTCTGTTTTGAATTAGTGCTTCATTGTGCCCACTTTTTTTCTGTTTTGATTTAGAGTTATTTCCTTCTATTATAGGTTTTTGTTTCTCACAGATAGAACACATACCCATTATAATGGGACTATTCACATTGTCCGTGTTGTTGTTTTTTTTGCCAACCACGTGTCTGCAAAAAATCATTGAGCGTATGTTTGTTTTTGATCCGAGTCACAAATCAAAATTAGGCACGCAAGCCTATGGGTCTGTGAAAAATCACTAACTGCACAAATTCTCAGCTGTGTGGAATACTTACAGTGCTGCTAACCATTATTGCACCCCTTCATTTTTTAAACAGACTGTACAATATCTTCAGAAATAAATGGAAATGTACCAAAGTTATATCCTCAGGATTTTTTTAATTAGTGGTCTAAAGTAATAAAAACATTGCTTTTCAGCTTCCATGTTGCAATTTCAAAGAAGAAACAGAATAAACAGCATGTGCAGCAATAAATGCATCCCTAATTAATACTTGGTTGCACACCCTCTGGCATCAATGACAGCCTCCAAACGTTTTTTGTAGCCATCTATAAGATTCTTGCACTTCTCAGCTGGAATTTTCTCCCATTATTCCTTTGTAGTTTGTTCAAGCTCTTGAATGTTTGCAGGGTTCTTTTTCCCAATGGCAGATTTCAGCTCACCCAAAGATTTTCAATGGGATTGAGGTCAGGACTCATTGATGACCATTTTAAAACAGTCCATTTCTTCTTTTTCAACCATTCCTGTGTACTTTTTGACGTGCGCTTTATGTCATTGTCTTGCTGGAGGACTCAAACCAAGTTTTCTTAGACTGGGTAGGGCATTTCGCTCTAAAATTTCTTGATTATTCTCTGATTTCATGATTCCTGTGATACAGTCAAGGCCTCCAGTACCAGACGCAGCAAAGCAATCCCACAGCATTATGGATCCTCCACCATGCTTAACTGTTGGTAAGGTGTTATTTTCCTTATAAGCTTCATTGTGCCGTCTGTGAACAAACTGTTGCTTTGCATTGCCAAAAGTTCTATTTTTGTTTCATCTGTCCACAGAACATTTTCCCAGATAGATTGTGGTTTGTCAAGGTACTTTTTGGAAAAGATCCTTTTTATGTTTAATCATATTTTATTGAAAGGAATTAAGAAAGAGTTGAGTAAACAAGAACAAGAGTGAACAATCAATATTCGATAATGTTGCCGTGCAAGGCCATTTCATATTGTAATAATAACTCTTATACAAAGCTGAAATTACCGTATGTGTATATTATTATTTATGGAATAAAGGTAATAATAACTCTAGAGTCAGTAGTTAGCTTTAAGATTAACATTAATATCTCTCCAGGACATGCTTCTGTACACCGTTATTGTATTTATTTAACTGTAAAGTTCTTAGTCATATTCTTTGGGTCAGAAAAAAGTCAATAAGAGAAAGATGGATAAAAAAAAAAAATAAGGATAAAGGAATAAATAAGGATAAATAAGGAAAAAAGGAAGAGAAAGGAGGGGCATAGGGGAAGAGGAGGATTATGGTTATGTAAGGTTGTATATTATCATAGTCTAATCTACAGTGACCTCATGCACTATGAGGACTGGTTTTCCGATTGGGTTTCTACACAGCAAACAAGAAGTCATCCTTGAAGAGGATCCACAGTCTCCAGGTCTGAATAAATCGGGAATTGTTCCCAGGAATTTCTGTATTTAGTTCCTCCATAAAGTGGAGAAATGAAAGTTCCTTCAACCACTCTGCCATTTAGGGGCTCGTTGATGAACGCCAATATCTAGGAATCAACGCACGGGCTGTGGAGAGACAGAATCGTAAAAAGCTCTTCTTCTGGGTTGCAAAGGTAATATAGAAAGAAGCGCTAATTGAGGGGCTGGCTTAATTTTGTCACCAGCGATTTTACAGTATGCAGTAAACACCCCTTACCAAAAGTCTTTTATCTTAACACCAAACATGTAGCATCGGACCGCGTTCATTTCCACAGCGCCAACACAGATCCGAGACCGAGGGGAACATAGAGTGTAGTTTTACTGGATAATACCATCTTGTTAAGACCTTGTAGTTTTTTTTCCTGAGCAAAACTGGGGATAATTTGTAAGAGAACAGGTATGCTTTCTGTATATCTTCTTTAGAGAAGGAGCACCCCAGTTCTGATTCCCAAGCCAGTAAGTAGTAAGGGGTTGTAGCCTCCGCTGGGAAAGTAGACTGTATATATACGAGATCGCGTGGGGTAGTGGTTCATTCAGCGTGAATAGTTTCTCAAATGGAGTTATCATAGATAAAGGGGAGCCCTGACCTCCTTTATCCCGACTAGGCATGAAGGACTGTAGCTGTTTGTATTCCATCCATGAAAGTGATTGGGGTGGGTCTTGATTTTACAGCTCATTGAAGCATGGGATTCCTATTTCTTTTGTAATGTTATATAATTGGATGTCAGAGTCAGACTTCCACATAAGGAATTTATTTCTGTTGAGGCCGGGGAAGAAGTCTGGATTTGCAAAGATTGGGGTTAAGGGATTATTAGGATTTAGAAACCATTTCTTCTGTTTTACTGTATTCCATGTCTTTAATACAGCTCTAGTCATTATCCCCTGAGGAGCTATCAGGACTCTGTCCCTGTTTACAATCCAGGGTAGATTTCGCAAGGGGAACTCAGAGCATTCTTGCTCAATAGATACCCACTGTTTAGACCTCACGTTGAACTGCCAGTCGATGAGTCTGGCTAGTATGACAGCCTGATGGTATAATTGCAAATTTGGAAGTCCAGTGCCTCCCCTTGCTCTATTCCGAGTCAATATCTGATAATTGAGTCTAGGCCTGGTGTGTCTCCATATAAATTTAGATAATGCGGACTTAATCATTTAAAAAAAATTTGCTGGGGGTAAAATCGGGACCGATTGGAAGACATAAAAATCTAGGGAGTATGTCCATTTTGAATGTATTAATTCGCCCCAACCATGAAATAGTTTTTTTATCATATCTCGATAGATCTTTTAAGGTTTTGTCTAGGAGCGGTTGATAGTTTAGAGAGTATAAGTTATTTAGCTGTGATGGGACATATATTCCTAGGTATTTTAGTGCATTAGATTGCGACTTAAAAGGGAAATTATTCTTGGCTAATTCGACCTCACTGTTATCTAAGGTGATATTCAGTGCCTCAGTTTTGGAGCTATTAACTTTAAAATTACTAAGGTCTCCAAAGGGGTCAAACTCCTTCATCAAAGCAGGAAATGTAATGTGGGGCTGTGATATATATAACAAGAGATCATCTGCTTATAAAGCGGTTTTATATTGCTGCTGACCAACCTGAAGACTGTGCACACGGGTTTTATTCCTCACTGCGTTTGCTAAATGCTCCATAACAATCACGTATAATAGAGGAGAAAGGGGGCATCCCTGTCTCATTCTGTTACTAATCTTTACCGAGGGGACAAACCTCCATTAATTTTGATACGCACTGTTGGGCATGAATATAAAGCTAATATTCTCTGGAGAAAATTATTACCAATTCCCATTTGTTTTAATGCAGATGTCATAAAACCCCAGTGAACAAGGACAAAGGCTTTTTCTGTGTCCACTGATAGGAGACAAATTGGTTGTGAGGAAGTTCTAGCACTGGCAATGAGTGAGACAGTTTTGTTAACGTTGTCCCTGGCTTCTCATCCTTGGATGAATCCTACTTGATCTGTATGTATTATTGCAGGTAATAGGGGGTTCAGTCTGTTCGCCAAGATTTTTTAAAACAATTTAATATCTATATTTAGCAATGTAATTGGTCTATATTTAGAGACTACTGAGGGATCTTTACCAGGTTTCAGTATTACGGCAATACGTGCCTCTAAGGACTGGGGGGCAAAGGGGATTTCTCGGAGACCAAGCTAAATACTCTGGTGATAAGGGGAGGCTAAAAGTTCTCTGAATGTTTTAAAGAACAATGGGGTAAATCTGTCGGCGCCTGGACTTACATGCTGGGGTGTTTTTTTATTGCATTGTCAATTTCTTCTACCGAGAATTGCTTCTCTAGTTGCTCCGTGGATACATAGCTCAGAGGGGGGATGGCTGTATTGGCTATATATTGATATATACATTTCTGGAGTGTCTGCAGGCCCATATTAGATATTTTACCTTTTATGTTGTAAAGATTTGAATAAAATCTGCTCATTATGTCTAGTATTTCAACTGGGTTATGAGTTTCTTTCCCTTTAGTTCCCTGAAGTTTGGAGATAAATGTATTTTGGTTATGTGGGTGAAGTAATCGTGAAAGAGGGCGCCCACATTTATCTGCATAGGTGTATATGAATTTTCTGAATTGATTCCTTTGTTTCAGAAATTTTTCGTTTAGCAACACTCTTAGTTCTTCTCTATGTTTCATTAAGTCCGCTAACACAGCTGGTGTTAGGCTATGTGCCCACGATGCAGAAATGCTCCGGATTTTTCCTGAGCGTTTCTGCATCTCCCTGGCAGAAAAAACGCATGCGGATTGTACATGCGGATTGTACATGCGTTTTTCCTGCCAGGGACATGCGGAAGTGAAGCGTTCTTCACATGCATTTCCGCATGCGGGTTGACAAGAGCTTTCCAAGCAATTTTAGCATCACTTGGAAAATGCTTGACAACTTGGTCACACTATATAAATCCATGCAAACGGCATGGATTTATATAGTGTGGCCGTAAAAGAATGGTAAAAAATTAAAAATTATACTTACCTTTTGATGGCCCCCGGTGTCCTTATCCTGACTTGCCAGCAGCTCGCGGTGGACTAAAAGGACCTGCCATGATGTCATTTAGTCATGTTACGGGTCACGCGACCGCCGACGTCAGTGGTCGCGTGACCCATCACATGACTAAATGACGTCACCGCAGGTCCTTTTAGTCCACCGCGAGCTGCTGGCAAGTCAGGATAAGGACACCGGGGGCCATCAGAAGGTGAGTATAATGTATATTTTTTATTTTATTATTTTTTTTACAGGTACTATGGTACCTGGATCTGGAGGAGAGTCTCCTCTTCTCCAAACCCGGGTACCATCCGCACATTGAACCGCATGATATCCGCATGTGCAGATGCAGTGATGCGGATGTCATGCGGTCCAATGCAAGTCAATGGCGGCGAAAACGCCGCAATTCTGCAAAATAATTGGTAGTGCTGCGGATTTTTCCGCAATGATAATCCGAAGGAGATTTACGCAGCATGTTCACAGCACATGCGGATTATCATTGGGGAACATGGCAGACCTTCTACCAAGCGCTTTTAACCCTAGAACGCATACCTGGGGCCTCGCAGGCCCGCCCTGTTAATTGTTTTCTATTTTCTGCAAGATTATTTTAGTTAGAATTTTGAAACTCTAGGTATTCCTCAGGTATATAGTTGTTTGTCATTTTTGTTTGAGTTATTCCATGCTATTTGCACACGGGCCTAAAAGGCCCCAGGTATGTGAAAAAGTAGATTTTTATGGTCATGCGTTCTAGGGTTAAGCGTTTCTGCAAACATCAAACAGTTGGGGATGGTGAAAGTCCTTTTTCAGCAATACAAGTTGATTGGGGGAGACCGCGCTTTTTCCCGCTGAACAATCTACCAAAGGATTTAAAGTTAAATTGAAATCTCCGAAAATTATTATTCCTTCTGCAAATTCTGATAAGACCTTTAAAAAAGAACGACAGGCGTTAATTTGTCCTGAATTTGGAGCATACCACCCTGCAAGTGTGTATAGTGTCGAGTTTATTTTATTTTTTAGTATAATATAATGACCATTCTGATCAATGTGGACATCTACAATTGAGTGGGCGAGGGATTTGTGTAATGCTATGGATACACCCCTCGATCGGGGAGTCTGGGCCAGCGCTGTGGAACCACTTTGTGAAATATCTATCTCTAATATTGGGCACATGGTCTTTTTTGAAGTGTGTCTCTTGTAGGAGAAGAACCTGAACCTTCTGCTTATGCATTCCATATAGGATTTGCTATCTTTTCTGGGGAACATTAAACTCTTTTGTGTTTAGAGAACCAATCTTCAATGGCTGCGGGGTCACATTACTTTGAGACATGTGTACGGGGTAGGGGAGAGGGGAAGAGAGATATAGAACTAGAAGAAAAGATTAAGGAGTTGAAGAATATGGAGATTTTGAAGTAGTAGCTCACCACTAGTGTGGGCTATATAAAGTCCCTAAATTGGAGGTTAAACCTGAAATATTGCTATACCAAGTCCAACACGGTATAGCTCCTCCTTTTGGGTAGCGGACTTTCCAGAAAGCGCTCACCCCCCCCCCCCCCCCCCCAGCCAAACGATACCACCAATGTTACAGAATTATATATATTAAAAAGTACAAATAGAAATATCAAAGCAGACAAATAATTTAAGAAATTCCAGAATCGACTTAACACGTATTACAACAGCGTTCCAAACTAATGAACTGGGGAGGGGAGGGGAAGAGGAAGAGGAATATATAAGTTTCTATAATCCAATACAATAGGGAGGAAGAACACCATCCTTTCTTACAATACGGATTATTTAGCACCAACTGTGCATGTTAAGGCTTACAACTAAACAGTCTTTCAAACGAAAGGGGCAGCTGCCTATGGAGCATTGTCTCCTCCTCTTACAAGTCTTCTATCTGGTCTCCTTCCAGGATCCCTTTGTCTTTGTGGGTTATGTTGAGGAAGATCTTCGTCTTTGACTCCTGAGGGTAAAGAAAGCCAGTCCCCAATGTCCATGAGTGGGATATGCAAAGCTTCTGAGAATGCTGGGATTCCACTAGGGTGGCTTAATACATGGACCCTTCCTCTCTGTCGGACCCTCAGGCGAAAAGGGAATCCCCAGGTGTAGGGAATATTGTGTCTTTTCAAAACCTCTGGAAAGGCTTTCAGTGCTCTTCTTTTTTGAAGGTTCCACCTGGAAAGGTTCGGGAGGATCTGTAGACTTTTCCCTTGGTATTGAGGGTTGCCTGACCGCCGGGCATGTGACATAATGGAGTCTTTTAGTTGATACCTATGTACCCAACATATCACATCTCTAGGGTATTTTGGGTCTAGCGATTTGGGTCCTAAAGCGGTCTAATTCAACTGGAGAGTCTGGTGGAACTTTTAGAATTGAGTTAAAGATCAGACTGAGTGTTTTATTTAAATCGCTAGATTAAATTGTTTCGGTAAGACCTCTGATTCTGATATTATTCCGCATGCCCCTATTTTCTGCGTCGTCCAGCATATCCATAAGCATTTGTATCTGAAATTAGTGTGTTTCTAAGGCAGAAGTGTGGTTTTCAACCCTAGTAGTAACGTCAGATAGGGTGGCTTCAGTGGCAGCCACTCTTTTACCCCACTGTTGTACTTCATCTCTTATCGATGAAAGCTCTGTTTTGTGTGTGTTCTCCAGGCTTGAGACATACTGCTCCATATCTTTTTTAGTGGGGATATCCTTAATCTTTGCTTTTAGGTCCCTAAAGTTTGCCAGCACTGTATTCATCTTGGCAATCTGTAGTTGTTGTGAATATATATCTTGGGCTGTATTTATGGGTAGGGGTTCTTTCTGAGAGCACATTGTGCCATCAATGTGGCCTTCATTAACAGCCCCAAAGTACAAATTAGTCTCTGGCAGATTGTATATCTCAGGGGCTGCTGGGGAGGGAGATATTGATTCAAACCTGTCTCATTTCTCTTATTCCCCGTTGGTCCCTGTGTCCCCGAGCCAGGAAATCCCCGTGTAGCCTGAAGCCTTATGGCGTCTTGTTCTCTGATTTCGCGCACATCAGTGCCATATTGCTGCAGCCGCAGCGGGCCAGTCGAGGCTTCTATTGCAGTGCTTGGGCGCAGTAAGTCTCCCGTTCCCTCCACACTCACTGCGTCTGAAGCGGGGGACCTACTCCGTTCGGGCTCCAGGGTCCTGGGTGGCGGCGTTACCTCCGGTGGTGACAAGTCGCTATTGGCCATTTCCTTTGTGCGTTCCTCTCTGAGCGGTCTGGACAAGAAGCGCCCAATGGTACAGAGGGGCTGCTCCGGGGTACCTTCTTTTTCTTGGCTCCCATTTGCGTCATTACTGCTTTGTTCAAGCCTGCAGTTTAGTGGTATCTCTGGCTCAGGTTGGGAGAGAAGCAGAAGTGCGTAATCAGCTCTCCATGGCCAGGACACGCCCCCAGTTGTTCCTTTTTATGCCTTTTCTTCCTTGGCCTTCACCCATAAAGCTCTGCTTAGTTTAGTGTGCAGCGTATGGTACTTGTTGAAACCATAACTGTTCCAGGTTGGCCTTCAGTTCTTTGGATGTTTGACGTGATGTTTTTTCCACCATTCACACCAACCTTCAAAGACATCTCTTGTCAATTTTCCTCTTTCCCCCACGTCCATGGAGGTTCTTGACGGTTCCATGCTTTGCAAACTTCTTAATAACATTGCTCACTGTTGAAACTGGGATACCAATGTCTTTAGAGATGGCCTTATACACTTTGGAAGTCTTGTGTTTACTAGTAATAGCAGTTCTGATGTCCTCAGACAGCTCATTTGTCTTCACCACTGTGACAAAGGAACAGGGCTTACCATGTGGCTTTTTAAAACAGTTAATTCATCATCCATTGGCTAATTCATGTCACATGGTCACCGACAATTAATCACAGGAGAATCTCTTTTGTGATTTACCACAGGCGAGTCAAAATGTGTTTCCATACTAAATAAATATAAAGGGTGCCAATACCAGTGACACAGCAAGCTTTAGATTTTTCTATTTTTCCCTCCCATTTTTTTTGTTTTAAATTATTGTTTATCATTTGCTCTTTTGTATTTAACACGAGTGCTCTATACAAAAAGACTGTTTCACTTGATTCATTTTTTTCAGGAGATATTCCACATTATGTACTTAAACTTCATGGGTGCCAATAATGATGTGATGGGCAGTACTGTATGCGGTCTGTTTTTAACATTGTAATAGGTAGGATAATATTTGCACTTTTTGTGATGCACATGAGAAAATCACTGATGAAACACTGGTGGTAAACGTTGGCACACTGACAAAATACTCTCCAAAATCAGTTTTCCCAATTCAATTTTTTTTTTAAATGTAGGAAACCCCCACTCCTCCCAAAAAAAAAAGACACATTTGATATTGCTAACTACCGGTGCTATAAAAGTTATATCATTATATATCCCACAAGAGAACACTTCTTAAAAATAAATGCTAGGATTGCTATTTTTGTTCAAAAAAATCTGATCCATCCAAAACAGCACAAGTAAAAACTACAGCATGTTATGCAAAAAAAAAGCCATCAGAGCTCTGGAAATGAAAGAAATTAAAGTTATGGCTCTCAGAATATGATGCAAAAAATATATATTTTTGTTAAAAACTGACTGTCTTGCACAAAATTAGTAAAATGTAGAAAAAAATATGAATTTGTTATCACGGTAATCGGACTAGAGAAACTGTAATTTATCCTGCACTATGAACACCATAAGTAAAAAGTACAAAAATATCAATGATAGAATTGCTGTTTTTTTTTAATTTATTTTTTTTGTGTAAAAATAGTTAAACATAAATAACTTTATACATTTGGAATAGTTATTATCATATTCGCCTGAATAATAATGTTCACATATCAAATAAATGAAATAATGAATATTGTTTTAAAGGGAACCTGTCACGCAAGATAACACTATTAACTTGCAGGTATAAAGTTAATCTGCAGGTGAATAGCATTAGAAAAGTGCTCAGCTGCCATATTAAAAGTGCGGTTGACATTCAGTCGGCGCTCCTGGGAGGAATAAAATTAATTTGTTCCTGGTAGCCGCACTTTCAGTAAGTTGGCATATAACTTTTTAACACTATTAACTGGCAGACTAACTCTATATCTAAAGTTTAATAGAGTTATCCAACTTGACAGGTTTGCGTTAAAAAAATAATTCTAGAATTAGCTGTTTCTTTGGTTTATTTCACCCCCCAAAAAGTGCTAAAAAAGTCATATGCATTGGAAAATAGTAGAAATGCAGAGAATCCAGCTTCACAAACTCATAAAAGTTTTCTTTATAGATTCCCATGGGCATGTGTCTGAACATTCGGCCTGTGTCCTGCTCTGCGCTAATCTAAATTCAGGTCAGCTGATGCAAGGTGAGGTTTTCATACAAGAGACATGATGGGGCCATCCCGATTGGGTACACCTTGTTGCAGTGGGATGGCTTGTATGCTTTTTTTTTTTATTAAAAAATAGTGTTAACCAAGTACCCTATATTATTTACATGTACTATTACTATTTACTTACTACAGGGTATATGCTCATTTTATTTATTTTTTCTTGTGTTTTGTCTGTGAAATAGGCACAATGTGAACATACTCCTGCGCATTGCACGTATACCAACTTATACTTCCGCTCATTTCTTTGGTTTTGTTGAAGTTTAAAAGGAGCAAAAGACGGTCATGTGGAATAGATCATTCCGGCAGTTGAGAAGGAGATCGCTTTAAGGGTGCCTGCTGATGAGCGCATGAGAAATTGTCCGAGCTCCATGCAGAAAACTAGGCCAATTTTTTGTCGAATTTTCATCCATCTGTCCATTTTTTATGTCTGTGTGACATTCTTAATACTCAATATAAAAGGCCATGAAACATGTTTGTTCATAAATGCTAGAATTTTGTCAGGCAGCCTATTAATATTTGTGGAATATGTTGGTGTTGCAGAGATGTAGCTATTCTCTTTATGGGATTTACACTCTTGTGGAGACAGGATGCAGTGCCTTGAAAAAGCATTCATATGTCTCTACTCAGGGGCGGACACAGACTGTAGTGGGCCCCTGTGCAAGAATTTTTTTGGGCCCCCCCCCCCTGCCCTTCATAGGGGGCATGAAGGCCCCCCCCGTGCATCTCTGATTCCCCCCACTCCTAGTTAATTAATTGTATTTAAAAAAAATAAAACTTGTTATACTTACCCCCAGGGCCGGCTCCAGGTTTTTGTGGGCCCTGGGCGACAGAGTTTCAGTGGGCCCCTTTAACACATACTGCGATTCATGATGCAGAGATACGGCGGAGAAATATAGATATATAGTACAAGGCCAAGGATTTCACTTACTACATTACATGAGCGATATCTATTGTAAATTCTACAATAGCTCAGAAACCGGCGAATCCTCACAGCGCACAGTGCAGACCGGACAATATAGTCCTCCATACAGTATTATGGGCACCATATAATGCTCCATACAGGATACTGACCCCCTTATAATGCTCCATACAGGATACTGGTCCCCATATAACGCTCCATACAGGATACTGGTCCCCATATAACGCTGCATACAGAATACTGGCCCCCATATAACGCTCCATACAGAATACTGACCCATATAATGCTCCATACAGAATACTGTCCCCCATATAACGTACCATACAGAATATTGGCCCCCATGTAACGCTTCATGCAGGCTGTTCTCCCCTTATAATGCCCCATGCAGGATGACACCCCCCTTTTAATGCCCTATGCAGGATGTCACCTCTACCCCCCATAAAATGCCCCATGCAGGATGTCACCCCCCCCCCCCATATAATGCCCCTAGCAGGATTTCACTTCCCCCCTTCCCCTCTTATAATGGCCCATGCAGTATGTTAACCCCCCCATATAATGCCCCATGCAGTATGTCACCTCTCCCCCCATATAATGCCCTATGCATGATGTCACCCCCCCATATAATGCCCCATGCAGGATGTCACCCCCCCATATAATGCCCCATGCAGGATGTCACTCCCCCATATAATGCCCCATGCAGGATGTCACCCCCCCATATAATGCCCCATGCAGGATGTCACACCCACTCTCCCCCCAACATATAATGCCCCATGCCCCCATACATAAAAAAAAAAAAAATCAAATACGCAACTCACTTCTCACCTGATGCTGATCCGGACTCCAGCGTCGCCTGTGTCTTCTCTCTGTGACAGCTCAGGAGAGATCGCGCGCGGTGTAAACTATATCACCGCGCCCTCTGACCTGAGACGTCACAGTCAGAGGATGCGGAAGACGCTGCGGAGGCACGGGGAGGGGTAAGTATTGTGCCGGTGCCGTCACATGACCGGAGATGTCCCTGCGCTCAGCATGGGGCCGGGGGCCCATGCTGAGCGCAGGGACATCTCCGGTCATGTGACGGCGGGGGGTCCTGCAGGGGGGGCCCCATGAGGAGACGCACAAGAGGGGGGCCCCAACGGGGCTCCGAGGGGGCCCTGACCGGCCGGGCCCCATGCTGGAGTCAGGGCAGTCATGCCCTGATGGCGGCCCTGTTGGAGGCTGGATGGGCCCCCTCTCCCTCGGGGGCCCCCGTTCAATGAACCGGCTGCACGGGCGGTAGGTCCGCCTCTGTCTCTACTAGCTTTGCATATCTAGAGGCTGACATTTTTGCCCAGTCTTCTTTGCAAACTAGCTCTAGCTCAGTGAGATTGGATTGGAGAGCATCTGTGAACAGCAACTTTCAAGTCTTGCCACAGATTCTCAATAGGATTTAGTTCTTGATTTTGACTGGGCTATTCAAACACATGAATAAGCTTTGATCTAAACCATTCCATTTCCTTCAGGATGGCACTGTATTTAACTCCATTAATTTTCCCATCAACTCTGACCAGCTTCACTGTCCCTGCTTAAGAAAAGCATCCCTACAGCATGATGCTGCCACCATGTTTGACGGTGGGGTTAGTGTTTACAGGGTGATGTGCAGTGTTAGTTTTTCGCCACACATAGCGTTTTGCATTTAGCCCAAAAAGTTCTACTTTGGTCTCATCTGACCACTCTGGTCCCTTACATGGCTTTTTGAAAACTGCAAACAAAACTTATGTCTTGCTAATAGTTGTCCTGTGGACAGATTCTCCTACCTGAGCTTTGGATCTCTGCAGCTCCTCCAGAGCTACCATGGGCCTCTTGGTGCCCTCCTTGCTTCGGATGTCAGTTTAGATAGACGGCAATGTCTTGATAGGTTTGCAGTTATGCTATACTCCCTCCATTTTTTGATGACGGATTGAACAGTGATCCGTGAAATGTTCAGAGCTTGAGCTTTTATTTTGTATTTGTATTGTATTTGTGTGTTCCTTGGTTTTCATGATGCTGTTTGATGTCTAATGTTCTGAAACAAACGTCTGAGGCTCTCATAATAAAGCTGTAGTTATACTGTGAATAAATTACACACAAGTGGACTCAATTTACTAATTATGTGACTTCTGAAGGCAATTGATCACTCAATTTCATTTTGGGGTTGCAGACTACAGGGGGCTGAATATAAAGGTACATCACAATTTTCAGATTTATATTTTTAAAATAACTAGAAAACCATGCATCATTTCCTTTTACACTTCCACTGATGATGGACAGTACCCCGAAACACAGTGTCTGCAAATTGATTTCTGGTCTTGGCTTTTTATCCTAAGTCATGTGATAAGGCTCGTTAAAGGGTCATTATTGACTTCTAGGATTGTTACTACCTGTAGGTGGCACTAGAGTTCTAGTCCTCTTCCTCTTTAAAGAGACAATTTGCATATTTCCCAGAGGAGCATTGGGGTTTTAAAAGTCTCCTCACCTGACATGCTTAACACGTCACTCTCCGCAAGGAGAAATATTACCCCTAGATACCTTTACATTTCACAAATGCTTGCTACTTTGTGTTGGTATATCACATAATAAAATCCCAATAAAATACATTTAAGTTTCTGAATGTAAATGTAACTGTGGAAAAGTTCAGGGGGTATGAATACTTTCTCAAGGCACTGTAAATGGAGACCAATTTTATCCCTTTCCCTATGTTAGAAGCATAATCAAAGTGAGAAAGAGGAAAAAGAAGATAGAGAATGCAAGGCTGCTGTCAGAGTTGGAGATAGTAATAATAATGGGACATGCGGGATTGATGAAGGGACATTTGTTGTACTTGCATACGGGGTATAAATAGCAGTAACTGTAAATTGTATTATTCCTAGTTCACCCTTAGTTTCATGTACAACCCCTGGCAAAAATTATGGAATCACCGGGCTCGGAGGATGTTCATTTAGTTGTTTAATGTTGAAAAAAAGCAGATCACAGACATGACAGAAAACTAAAGTCATTTCAAATTGCAACTTTAGGGCTTTAAGAAACACTAAAAGAAATCAAGATTAAAAATGTGGTACTCAGTAAAGGGAATTTTTTTCAGACCAAGCAGAGGGAAAAATTATGGAATCACTCAATTCTGAGGAAAAAATTATGGAATCATGAAAAACAAACACAAAAGAACACTCCAATACATCACTAGTATTTTGTTGCACTACCTCTGGCTTTAAGAACAGCTTGCAGTCTCTGAGGCATGGACTTAATGAGTGACAAACAGTACTCTTCATCAATCTGGCTCCAATGTTCTCTGATTGCTGTTGCCAGATCAGCTTTGCAGGTTGGGGCCTTGTCATTAACCATTTTCTTCAACTTCCACCAAAGATTTTCAATTGGATTGAGATCTGGGCTATTTGCAGGCCATGACATTGACCTTATGTGTCTTCTTTCAATGAATGTTTTCACAGTTTTTGCTCTGTGGCAGGATGCATTATCATCTTGAAAAATGATGTCATCATCCCCAAACATCCTTTCAATTGATGGGATAAGAAAACTGTCTAAAATATCAATGTAAACTTGGGCATTTATTGAAGATGTAATGACAGCCATCTCCCCAGTGCCTTTACCTGACATGCAGCCCCATATCATCAATGACTGTGGACATTTGCATGTTCTCTTCATGCAGTCATCTTTATAAATCTCATTGGAACGCACCAAACAAAAGTTCCAGCATCATCACCTTGCCCAATGCAGATTCGCGATTCATTACTGAATATGACTTTTATCCAGTCATCCACAGTCCACGATTGCTTTTCCTTAGCCCATTGTAACCTTGTTTTTTTCTGTTTAGGTGTTAATGATGGCTTATGTTTAGCTTTTCTGTATGTAAATCCCATTTCCTTTCTTACAGTTCGGTCACAGACATTGACTCCAGTTTCCTCCCATTCGTTCCTCATTTGTTTTGCTGTGCATTTCCTGTTTTGGAGACATATTGCTTTAAGTTTCTGGTCTTGATGCTTTGATGTCTTCATTGGTCCACCAGTATGTTTGCCTTTAACAACCTTCCCATGTAGTTTGTATTTAGTCCAGATTTTAGACACAGCTGACTGTCAACAGCCAACATCTTTTGCACCATTACGTGATGATTTACCTTCTTTTAAGAGTTTGATAATCCTCTCCTTTGTTTCAATTGACATCTCTCGTGTTGGAGCCATGATTCATGTCAGTCCACTTGGTGCAACAGCTCTCCAAGGTGTTGTCACTCCTTTTTAGATGCAGACTAACGAGCAGATCTAATTTGATGCAGGTGTTAGTTTTGGAAATGAAAATTTACAGGGTGATTCCATATTTTTTTCCTCAGAATTGAGTGATTCCATCATTTTTTCCCTCTGCTTGGTCTGAAAAAAATTACCCTTACTGAGTACCACATTTTTAATCTTGATTTCTTTTAGTGTTTCTTAAAGCCCTAAAGTTGCCATTTGAAATGACTTTAGTTTTGTGCCATGTCTGTGATCTGCTTTTTTTCAACAACATTAAACAACTGAATGAACATCTTCCGAGCCCGGTGATTCCATAATTTTTGCCAGGGGTTGTAATAGTAAGCTGGATGTACAGGAAAAACTCAAGATATAATTCTAAACACGAAAAATGGTCACTGTAATAAAATCTGTAAATAAGCAACAAATAACCTGGTTTACTCTTGTCAAAAATGTTAACATTTTCAGCCAGTGCTAATAACAAGGCACAGTATAAAAGAATACAGATATTGGGGAACATGATGACACCATATTGTAGAACAATGAATGGTTCACAGAAAATCAGATTATACATATTGTCTGTTTATTTGGAGATGTATTGTAAAAATCACAAAATGTTTGTAAACCAAAGATCTTGAAAGTGATTGTTCCCACAAGAAATTAATTTTCACAAATGTAATATAGGAAATCTACCCAATACATCTATTTCCCCAAACCAGGTCTTTCTAAACCAGGTTATCAATCAATACATAGCATGAGAACCAATAGTCACTAACACAAACATATATTAATGGTCTATGAATAAACAAACTTTGGCGGAAGATCATGAAATGTTACATGTGAACTACAGAAAGGGAAAACTACACTGTGATCCCATAGCATTAATTTCAGCAATATATATCAGACGTGTGCCCAGAGTAGAACAATATGCTGACATTTCGGATAGAGAAGCCGTGAAAGTCGTCATCTGGGAAACACAGAGCTTAATGCCTTGCAATATGGCACAAGTCAATTTGCTGTTGTGAACTGTAAGAGTTAACAGACGCCACTCCGAATCTAGAAATATATATTGCAGATCATACTTCATCACGTTTGTTTTTTTTGCTTTTTTTAAGTCAGGTAGAATTCATATCATCCACCTATTCACATGTCCACCTATTACTAGTAATTTGACACAACAGGAACATATATCAGTAATAGCTTTCTAGGATATCCATATAATGGCAGTTTGCATTATCTAATGTGAACTGCGAATAAAAAGAAATCTTATATTTTGGACATTTAAATATAAGCTACTATATGTGCAAAAAATCATGCATCATGGTGTTTATCAGTATTATAAAACACATATGTTGTTTCTTGTGTTTTTTCCAGTCTTCTTACATGCACTACTTGCATAATATACAGTGGAGAAAATAAGTATTTGATACACTGACAATTTTGCAAGTTTTCCCACCTACAAATGGAGAGGTCTGTAATTTTTATTGTAGGTACACTTCACCTGTGAGAGACAGAATCTAAAAATAAAATCCAGAAAATCATTGTATGATTTTTAAATAATTAAATTGCATTTTATTGCATGAAATAAGTATTTGATCACCTACTAACCAACAAGAATTCTGGCTCTCACAGGCCTGTTGATATTTCTTTAAGAAGTTCTCCTACTCTGCACTCATTACCTGTATTAATTGCATCTGTTTGAACTCGCAACCCGTATAAAAGACAACTGTCCACACACTGAATCAATCACACCCCAACCTCTCCACCATGGCCAAGACCAAAGAGCTGTCTAAGGACACCAGGGACAAAATTGTAGACCTGCACAAATCTTGAATGGGCTACAGAACAATAGGCATGCAGCTTGGTGAGAAGGAAACAACTGTTGGCACAATTATTAGAAAATTGACAGTCATCTTGTGTTTCTCTATCTTCCTCGGTTTGGGGCTCCATGAAGGTCTCCCTTCGTGGGGTAAGCATGATTCTGACAAAGTTCGGGAATCAGTCCAGAACTACACGGGAGGACCTGGTCAATGACCTGAAGAAAGCACACTATGCTGACATGGATTAAAATCCTGCAGGGCACACAAAGTCCCCCTGCTCACGCCAGCAAATGTCCGGGCCCGTTTGAAGTTCACCAATGACCATCGGGATGATCCAGAGGAGGCATTGGAGAAGGTCATGTGGTCAGATGAGACCCAAATAGAACTTTTTGGTATCAAGTTCACTCGCCGTGTTTGGAAGAAGGAGTACAACCCCAAAACCACCGTCCCAACCGTGAAGCAACATCATACTTTTGGGAGTGCTTTTCTGCAAAGGGGATAGGACGACTGCACCGTATTGAAAGGAGGATGGATGGGGTCATGTATCGTGAGATTTTGGCTAATAACCTCCTTCCCTCAGTAAGAGCATTGAAGATGGGTCCCCCTGCTCACGCCAGCAAATGTCCAGGCCCGTTTGAAGTTCACCAATGACCATCGGGATGATCCAGAGGAGGCATTGGAGAAGGTCATGTGGTCAGATGAGACCCAAATAGAACTTTTTGGTATCAAGTTCACTCGCCGTGTTTGGAAGAAGGAGTACAACCCCAAAACCACCGTCCCAACCGTGAAGCAACATCATACTTTTGGGAGTGCTTTTCTGCAAAGGGGATAGGACGACTGCACCGTATTGAAAGGAGGATGGATGGGGTCATGTATCGTGAGATTTTGGCTAATAACCTCCTTCCCTCAGTAAGAGCATTGAAGATGGGTCGTGGCTGGGTCTTCCAGTATGACAATGACCCGAAACACACAGCCAGGGCAACTAAGGAGTGGCTCCGTAAGAAGCCTTTCAAGGTCCTGGAGTGGCCTAGCCAGTCTCCAGACCTGAACCCAATAGAAAATCTTTGGAGGAAGCTGAAACACAGTGTTGCCCAGAGACAGCCCCAAAACCTGAAAGATCTGGAGAAGATTTGTATGGAGGAGTGGGCCAAAATCCCTGCTGCAGTGTGTGCAAACTTTGTAAAGAACTACAGGAAACGTCTGACCTCTGTAATTGCAAACAATGGCTTCTGTACTTATTCCATGCAAAAAAAAATGCAAGTTAATTATGTGAAAATCATACAAGGTGATTTTCTGGATTTTTTTTCAAGATTCTGTCTTTCACAGTTGAAGTGTACCTACAATAAAAATGACAGACCTCTCCATTCTTTATAGTTGGGAAAATTTGCAAAATCGGCAGAGAATCAAATACTTATTTTCCCCACGGTATATGTTGGTTCAAAGCATCTATATAAACACCACAACTATAATATATCAGAAATGTTTGGTAACATCACATACAAGGCCACAATAATAAATTAACTCTTCAGTGAAAAACTTGATATCACTAGAAAACATTTGTGCTGGAATGCCTGAATGTCTTCGGGGTCAGATGCTTCACAGACTCCTTCATATTTGATGGAAGCAATAGCACAGCATGCTATGCATACACTATGCCAGAATATAGAAGTCAATGAGGTCTGTCAGTCGCTGCTGGTTTCTGTCGAAGTTATCGTTCATGAAGGAACTCATAATGCAGATGTGGAGTTATAGAGTGACCATCAGACAAGCAATGTTAAAACGGGTTGCTCTGTCGAAATGTGTAACCATATCTAATTAAAGGCTGTGCAACTTTCAAATATCACTTACAGTCAGGTCAGCAGAGAGATTTGTGATGCTTCTGTATTCATCTCACTTAGGGGTGCCTAAACTGATGTACTGCACAAATTGCTAAGCTTTTACAAACTCTAGATCAGCCCCGGATGTAAACCTATTTCCTTAAAGGGGGATGTCTGGTCTTCTGATAAAAGTCTGCAGTCACTATGTGACTGCAAGCTTCTGAACTCTGATGGTGCATGGTGGGTATGCTATCTGGAATCAACAATATTGCCCAGTGAGCGAAGGTGGTCATGTGACCGCAAGTATGCAATTTATATACGTACATGCGATCACGCGCCAGCTAGACTTCTCTTCATTCACTTGCATAAATATATAATATGGATGGAAATATACAAATCGCATACTTGAGGTTATGTCACCACTCACTCTCACTGGGCAATACCGGTGAATCTTGATAGCGTACGCAATGCACGCCATCAAGATTCAGAAGTCTCTAGTCATTTAGAGTGACTGCAGACTTTTATCAGAAGACCGAACAACCCCTGTAAGGAAACAGGTCTACATCCTCGGGCTGATCTAGTTCTATAGGCTAAGCAATTTGTGCAGTGCATCAGTTCAGGTAATATTATGTGAGATAAATCGGGGTTGTCAGGTATGGTGATAAAAGTCTGCAAACTTCTGAATCCTGACAGTGCGCAATGCTCATGTGATTTCAAGTATGCAAACTCAAGGCACATTCTGATTAGACGTGCCCAGCTTCTATCAATACAAGTGAATTGAGAGTAACCGAGCATGTCTAGTCAGCACATGACCACATGTATGTAAATCGCATACTTGCGCTCATGTGACCAACTGCCCTCACCGGATAATACCAGTGAATCTTGACTGTTTGAGTTTCGCAGACGGTCAGGATTCAGAAGTCTGCATTTCACGTAAAGTGACTAAAGACTTTTCCGAAGACCCCTTATGCAGAGATCTTGACTATAAATTAACACAGTATATTAGAATATTGCATAACCTTTTATTTTACAATGATTGAGCTTTACTTAGTTATCACAGAGCAAATTATACAGTGTAATACAGACTAGAAAACCAACGGACATAAGGAAAAGGAGGAGGATGATAAAAGGGAGGCTCTGGAGAGACAAAAAAAAGTCTTTAGTACATCTGCTAAGAGTTACAGGGCCATTAGTTACTGCGATTAATGTGTGTACATGACAACTAAGCAGACGCTGGATTAAAGCAAATCTAAATGATGCAACGTAGAGTTACAGCACCACTCAAGCAGAATAGACAGTACAATAACTAGATAATTGGTGAACATTTTATTTATTCAGGCGTGCATTTTATTTAGATTTGGTATGCTGCATGTATTAAAATATCTACTTATTTCTAGGCAATAATAAAATCATGGTCAAACATTCTAAAGGACATGCAATCCAGCTGACCACATAAAAAACTTGAAAATTATTCTGCTAATGTTGTGCACATGAGGAGCTAATAGATCTTAATTATAGCCATGCTTTTAATAGTGACATGGACATTGAAGTATTGCTAGTAGCCATTGATGTGTAATAGATCAATGATCTGCTACACAGTTAAGACAGTTGATCTGTTTGGCAAGTGAATTGGAGAGCAAAAATTGCACACCTCTATTATAAGGATAAAAAAAGATCAGTGCAGATCAAAGGTCAGGAAAGCAGTCCAATTCCTTCTATATCCAAATATATTCAGACAAGTAACTTACACTTTATAGCATCAATGATATTTTCATCGCATCCAAAAATCCTCCTGCATTGTCTCTCCCCACTACACTTACAGTATCAGTATGTAGATGGAAAATAGGGGTACCAGCAGCTTTAGCAAGCAAGATCGTACTTCTTCCGATGTGAGTCACCTCAAAAGATAACCAATCATAGGGCAGCCCTGCCAGGTACACTTTAAAAAAAAAAAAAAAAGCCTTATTTTGAATAAAGAGAATCTATCACCAGGTTTTTGCTATCACATCTGAGAACAGAATAATGTTGGAGCAGACACACTAATTCCAAGGATGTAACACTTACTGAGATGCTAGCTGTCATTTTGATACAATCACTCTTTTATCTGATGATCTAGAAGTTTTCTGAATGTTGAGCTCTGTATAATCCCGCTCACACCACTGATTGCTTTTGTGTACACTGTGCATAGGCAAAAAGCAGCTAATCAGTGGTGGGGTGCGGTTATATATAGCTAATGAATATGCTTGACTACTAGCCATCATATTTACTTGGTCTTTAATGATCATCTCCAGATGATAAAACAGTGATTTTATAAAAACTACACTAAGCAGCCCAGTAAGTGATACATTGCTGAAATCAGTGTCTCTGTCTCTACATTATGCTGCTCTCAGATTAGGTGGCAGAAACCTGGTGATAGATTATCACAAAATCAAGTTGAATACAAGCTCATAGACTATAAAATCAATAAGAAGGCATCCAGTCCTTGCCTGACCTTGGGTTTCGCTTGACGGCTTCTTCATGGGGCGTTACTTGGGATAAAATGTAGCTGCTTGGGCTACCCTATGTTCAGTTATTTTGAGGTGACTCGCACTGGGAGGAGGAAGATCTTGCTACCTAAAGATGCTGGGATCGCCATTTTTCATTTACATACCAATACTAAAAGTGTGGTAAGGAGAGAAAAAATAAAGAAGGATTTTTGGATGCACTATAGTGCAATTTATTAATCTGAATTAATTAGAGAGCAGCCCATGAGTTCCCAATGAACTACTAACTGCTTTGAGGCAAAGCATGGCACAAACTTAAGGCAGTGATTTCAGAGCTTAAGAAAAATCTAGAAGAATGCAACCTATCATTATAAGGATCGAATACACCGAAGCATCAGCCAACCTCAGCCATGAACAGGCAATGTGCAAGTTGAGTATGAATATTTTTACAGGGCAATCCAGTGAAATTGACTCATAGTACAAAAATAATTTATAAAATCAGGTGGCATCACTGTCATCAACAAGTAAAGCATGGCTCTAACGTATCTCTTAATATTTCAACCTTACAGCAACTCTGGTTAGAAAAACATTTTGAAAAGTGGACAACATCCCAGTGAGCTGAGTCAGTGCACAAGAAATATCAAATATAAAACTTTTTTACCTTACACCACTTGACATAACTTTCTATTTACAATGTTATATTCGCAAAATAAAATATACAGCAATTTATAAACCCAAGTACTCCAAACTTGACAATACAAAGAGTAACAGACAATAGAAGAGAAACACAGCCATATCTGCAGTGCAATGAAAGAGCTCCAACAACCTAAAAAACGCACTTAGGTTTCATACATTTTTAGGCATTAACATACCATTTCCAGGACATATGTTGGAATGAACATAGAGATGAACATATAGATTATCTGAAAAATTACAATGTCCCTTGGTCAAAAAGATTCCTCATCTAGCGAGTTCATTTACCCTGCATGGGGCAAGGCAGGACTTGCATTTCATTAGCCTTTAATAGCCTTCTTATTACTTGCTAGGAAATTAGGTGTTTATTCATTTTAATATCTTTAATATGTCTACCAGGTATAGTTTACTATATTCATGGAAGTCCAATTTGTTTTTTAATTTATAGTTAAAAAAAAAAATTAAAAGAGAAGTTGAAATATGATGCTCCACATAGAACAATTGTGTTAAAGGGGGGCTTGTCAACATTAACAGCACATAAAACATTATGCATGTGGTGACCATAGAATAATTGTGGTACACATAATCAAGTTTTGTAAAGAGGTTTTATGGGATAAGGAAAACATGCTTAATTTTAGAAAAAGGTCCACTCTTGTCCATGGGCTGTGTTAGGTATTGCAATCCGGCAGGTCACACAACCTCTTTAATTGCTTCCTATAGTGGTAATTTCTTTTACTTTAGTTTTTATGCCTTGGTCTTTCAAGAGCATTAACTTATTTATGTTTCCATCAACAGAGTCACTTGAGGGACATTTCAACCCACACATTTTTCGCGAAGATGGAATGGATAAAATTCACTACAATTCTCTGTGCATTAAAAATGGCATTTTAAGTTTACTCTATGGACAAGTTCAATACTAAATTCATATTGTGTTTTGATGTTTAAAGCTTGTAAAAAATAAAAACTAAATAAAAAAACAAACTGGTTTGTGTCGCCATTCTGAGACCCATAATTTTTGTATTTTATGGTTGATGGAGCGGTGTGCAAGCTAAATATTGGTACATTTCTAAAAGTTCAGTCTTTTCCAGAGATGCAATACTATTATATCATTTTTTTAATCTCTAGATTTTTTTTCATTAAAAATATTGGAAAAGGGGGAGAGATCCAATTTTTGTATGTGCTTCAGAGTGGTTCCAAATGTTTTAAAATGTCTCCCTATGGAAAGCCTGAAACAGTGATGACTTGAGTGCAGGTATAATGCATTGCAATACTTCTGTATTGCAGTGTATTGCGAAATGAACGGTCTTCTATGAATGAAAGTACAATGATGGCAGACATAAGGGTCTTCAATTGGTCCTCATATGCCACGACAACCCCTAAGCACCCAGTCTAACTACTAAGATGCAGCACTCGCTAATGACTACAACATCTAGGGGGTAAAACTGCAGCAAATTGAACAATTTCCAATTAATGCATGTACAGGCAACCTACTCCTTGTACATGTAAGGATAAGACGCTAAAATCAATATTTGTTTCCTGATTTTATTTCTTGATTGGCTTTCTGTAACACTTATGTACCCCTTGGGTGGTCTTTAAGCAACAGCAGGTTTACCGGCTGTTGGTTTTTCAGTAGAGCCAGATGGCGGCACTTGACTGTTAATAATGGAAGACGCTATAGCTGCATAGGTAAAGCAAATGAGCAATGTCATATCTTCTTGTTACATCAAGCTCCTCCTTACACATTTCCCTCTCAGGCCGTGTGCTCACTATGCATTTTTTTAAGCGTTTCCGCAGCGGCAATTCCGCTGCAGAAACGCTTAAAAAACGCTTGGTAGAAGGCCTGCCATGTTCCCCAATGATAATCTGCATGTGCTGTGCACATGCTGCGGAAATTTCCGTTGCAGATTATCATTGCGGAAAAATCTGCAGCACTACCAATTATTTTGTGGAATTGCGGCGTTTTCGTCGCCATTGACTTGCATTGGACCGCACGGAATCCGCATCACTGCATGTGCAGATGCAGAATCCATGCGTTTCAATGTGCGGATGGTACCCGGGTTTTGAGAAAAGGAGACTCTCCTCCGGACCTGGGTACCATAGTACCTGTAAAAAAAAGAATAAAATAAAAAATATACATTATACCTACCTTCTGATGGCCCCCGGTGTCCTTGTTTTGGCTTGCCAGCAGCTCGCGGTAGACTAAAGGACCTGCGGTGATGTCATTTAGTCATGTGATGGGTCATGCGACCACTGGCGTCGGCAGGTCCTTTAGTCTACTGCGAGCTGCCGGCAAGCTGAGACAAGGACACCTGTGGCCATCAGAAGGTAAGTACATATTTATTTTTTTATCATTCTTTGCATGCAACCGGCATGGATTTATATAGTGTGACCAAGTTGTCAAGCACTTTCCAAGTGATGCTAAAATCGCTTGGAAAGCTCTTGTCAACCCGCATGCGGAAATGCAAGTGAAGAACGCTTCACATCCGCATGTCCCTGGCAGGAAAACGCATGTACAATCCGCATGTACAATCCGCATGTACAATCCGCATGCGTTTTTTCTGCCAGGGAGATGCAGAAACGCTCAGGAGCATTTCTGCATCGTGGGCACATAGCCTTATATCATTTTAAAACTGATTTAAGTGAGGTCGCATTAAAGTCTGCACTCAAGTTCTGTTTGATTTTGCATTTATAAAAACACATTAGAAATGTCCAATAAAGTTGCCCAAGTGGCCTGCAATATAATCCTTGGTTGAGGCCAGACAGAAGAGTATACGCATTGTGATTTCTAGTGGTTACAGAGTACAGTGAGTTAAAACAACACAATGACGGTAAACAGAAAATGGTCCCTTGCTAAGATTACACATAATGCTTGCACTTCTGGATACATTTCACCTCCATAAATCATTTTAAACACACACACATTCTGCTGCAACAGGTAGTGAAAAGTCCTTCACCCTGTGGAGGCATAGAGAGATAATCTTCAACACCATCAGCTGTTGTCATGGATACCATGTAAAGCGGAGGATTGCTGGAAGAACATAAAGCTATAGGAATTCCACATAATTCTCAGGGATAAGTCCAGTCTTTCCATTGAGCGTCCCTTCTAACCAGCCTGGCTCCTGTGATGGATGAACTGGATTAGAGAAAACAAAATGCATTAACATCTGAGCAATTTTACATTTTATCTAATAGCATAGCTCCCAACTTTGAAAGTTAGGAAATAGACATATACAGCAATTTTTATTTTACGCAAAGCCATTTCCCTAACATTGCACAGTTCTTTAAATGCGTGAAAAATATTCCTCCATGTGATGCCAATTAGTGTTCCCACAAGATAATCTTTTTATGGCTCTCAAAGTACAACCCCCCCTACAGACAGGATAATTCCCCACAGTGACACCATTCACACTATGATACCCCCACAGTGGCCCACACACACAGTATGAAGCTCACAGTGGCCCCCAAAAGAGTATGTCTCTACATCACCCCCAACTTACAGTATAATGTCCCACAGCACCACCACACAGTATAATGCTTCCACACTGCCCCAACACAGTATCATAGCCCCCAATATAGTATTGTACCATTATTGACCCCACATCCATTATGATGTCCATAATCCTCCCACACACATTATAACACCCCTACATTACTTCCCCCAACACAATAAAACCCCAGAGTGCCCCCCAAATTATAACCACATAGTTTAAATTCACCACAGTATGAATCCAGCACAGTGGTCCCCATACAGTCTAATGCCCCCACATAAGCATCCATCTTTGCTGTGAGCCTTGACATCGCTGCTCCTCTATGACTTTGCTGCCAGTCGTGTGAACTGATGGTCCTTGCTGATTCTTCAGTCTACCTAGCAGGTTCCGAGCAGTAATCTGACAACTCCCTACTCCATCTTTTTGATGGCGCAGTTACACTTGACATCAGGACATATCCCAGACCACTCCGAACAGATCCCCAAAATTGGGACTATCCCGTTGTATTCGGCACATTTGTGGAGGTATGTCTACCAGCAATAATAAATATATTGTCAATACATAGTTTTAGCTGAAGAGCACAGCTCTCTGCAATTTTTACCAACTCCATCAATAATGTGTGAGATCCGCCATGACCATCCATTGACTTACAAGCAGTTCCCCTTATTACCACATCCATCATTAGTTATACCACAAATTTAGCCACAATTTTTAAATTATATGCTTTATTAAATGGAAAATATACTGATTAAAGGATAATTAGACTATAGGAATACTACGATATAAGTAGATGATGAAGGCCTGCCAATAATGGATCGGATTTAACAAGAGAGGGAACGCTGGACTTTTTTTGTACTGTTTTACATACAGAAATACATTTTAAGGCTCTAGTTAGTCTGGTTTTGGGTAATTTATATGTCTAGGGAATCCAGACACTTGCTAAATAATTCCATTGAGCTGCTATAACACACTAATTTGTTAAAGAAATATTTTTTTTTAAACCCAAATAAAAAAGGAGGTTAAAACCCAATTTGGATTGACCAAGCCTGTCTTTGCAGCATTGATCATCTGTTACAACACAGCATCTGGGTCACTGCCTACGTTTATTTTATTAACCTAGAAAGACCTCTAGCTATATTTTCCCCCAATGCTTTCTTTTCCATACTTCAGAGGAATACATTACTGAAACACTGCAATCTTCATCCACACAAAAACATTATAAATCAGTCTATAATATATATCTTAGACATAAAAGTATATTCATCAAGAATTGGGGAAGGACGTGGTTAAATAGTCATTTCATATTATGACCGCAAAAGACTCTCTGGCATTACGGGTACTATAACATGAATGGTTCTGGGCCCCTTAGGACATTCCCATGGCATTCTGGTTGCTTCCTAATTCATTCTAGTTAGACCATAAAAATGATATCTATTCAATATATAAATAGAAACTGATCTTAAACACTGGACCTATTACTTTTTCAATATACATTTACAAGCAATAACACATGAAACATTTTTGTATATTTTTATATTCTCTGAGCAAAATAACTTGAAATTTTTTTATAAGATTTATTTTTTGTATATCTAAATCTTCATGTATAAAATGTACGTTACTTATAAAGGCAGGCCAGAAGATCGAAAAGCGGATTGTCATCAGCTGTGCCGCACTGCCTTGCTCTTTGTACAAGGCTACAAATATAATTACACAGGCAGAGGAAATTAGACACTTGAGCTAGTGGTGACCTTTTCTTCTTTCTTTGTAATTATCTCTTTAATGTACAGGGCAATAACACAAAGCATGGCAGCGATGGAAAGCTAGAAAGTGTTGTTATAGTGAGGAGAGGACCGTTATAGAACTCCAAACCATAGTAAAAGAACAACAAAAAAGGGGCATATTTGCTAACCTAAATTCAACAGTTCTGGTATCATTTGTGCCCAAAATTGTCTTTCTTGACTTGCACCATTTTTTATTTTTTTTGCATTTTAGACATTTTTGCGACTTGTTCCGCAAGAGGAGTTGCCTCGTTGAAAAGGGGCGCGTTTTATTGGGTTAAATAGACATGACTGAACATGAGGAATCATGCGCCAAAAAATGCACAAAATTGCAAGGCACATTTCAGACACAAGTAATACTTGGTGTAAACATAGACAAAGAACATCACAACTTTGATTAATTTGGCATATGCTAAGACAGTCTAGTCTAAATTTGCAATGTCTAAAAGTTAGACAGTTTTGATAAATATGCCCCAATATTTTTGCTGCAATTTGCATAGGATGGAAACAATGGCTAACATTTGTAAATTATGTTTTATCATATCTGTAACAAATGACAAAGTTAGATATATTAACCCCTTTATGACCTTGGACGTATGAGTACGTCCAAGGTCATATCCCTGTACGCCATGCGGGCTCCAGCGCTGAGCTCGCATTTTTCTGGGCGCATGACAGCTGATCTGTACAGCTAACATGTGCCCCTAACAGCCACGGGTGGAATCGCGATCCACCCATGGCTGTTAACTAGTTAAATACTGCTGTCAATCTCTGACAGCGGCCTTTAACTCAGGCTTACCGGAAGCACATCACTAATCCCGCCCATCGGCGTCACATGACCGCGGGTCGCCGATGGGCTGGCATCACAACCCGGGGTCTGTAGGAGACCCCTGCGGTTGTCATTGCCAGGAAGTGAGCATTCCTGCTACAGCGCAAGCGATCGGATGATCGCAGCTTCTAGTCTCCCATGGAGACTATTGAAGCAAGTGAAAAGTAAAAAAAAAATGTTTTTAAAAATATTTAAAAAATTAAAAAGTTCAAGTTCAAATCACCCCCCTTTTGCCCCATTCAAAAAACAAATTCAAATCTACACATATTTGGTATCGCTGCATTCACAAACGCCAGATCTATCAATATATAAAAATAATTAATCCAATCGGTAAACAGCGTAACGAGGAAAAAAAAGGATCAAAACCCCAGAATTACGCTTTCTTTTGGTCGCCGCAACATTGCGATAAAATGCAATAACAGGTGATCAAAAAATCGTACCTACCCCTAAATTGTATAAATAAAAACATCAGATCGGCACGCAAAAAACAAGCCCTCACCCGGCCCCAGATCCTCAAAACTTGAGACACTACGGGGTCTCAGAAAATGGCAACTTTTTTTTTTTTGCAAAGTTTGGATTTTTTTTTCACCACTTAAATAAAAAAGAACCTATACATGTTTCATATCGTTGAACTCACAATGACTTGGAGAATTGTAATGGCAGGTCAGTTTTAGCATTTAGTGAACATGGTAAAAAAAAAAAAAACAATTGTGAAATTGCACTTTTTTTGCAATTTCATTGCACTTGGAATTTTTTTCCTGTTTTCCAGTACACGATATGGTAAAACCAATGGTGCCGTTCAAAAGTACAACTCGTCCCGCAAAAAATAAGCCCTCACATGGCCATATTGACAGAAAAATAAAAAAGTTATGGCTCTGGGAAGAAGGGGAGCAAAAAACTAACGCAAAAACCCAAGGTGGTAAAGGGGTTAATATGTTAAATTCAAACGTTGCCTAATTCAGATATTGTGAAACTAAAATTGAAATTCTCCCTCAAAAGAGGGTTCTTGTTGGTTATTTCAATCTCGAAAATTTATGGTATAACCATCGGATATGCCATAAATGTCCGATAGAAGCAGTTCTAACTGTTGGGTCCCACTGTGATTGCTCAGCTGGTTTTGGAGTTCCCATATTAATGAATAGAGCAACACATACGTGGCCATTTCTCAAAGCATAAATCAGGCTCTGTTCTCAATATAGATGCAGGTCCCAGCAATAATAAATAAATAAGAAAATAAATTCTAAGGGTATGTGCACACGATGCAGAAATGCTCAGGATTTTTTCCTGAGCGTTTCTGCATCTCTCTGGCAGGAAAAAACGCATGCGGATTGTACATGCGGTTTCCTGCCAGGGACATGCGGAAATGAAGCGTTCTTCACTTGCATTTCCGCATGCGGGTTGACAAGAGCTTTCCAAGCGATTTTAGCATCACTTGGAAAGTGCTTGTCAACTTCACACTATATAAATCCATGCAACCGGCATGGATTTATATAGTGTGTGAATGTCAAAAAATAAAAAATAAATATATACTTTACCCTCTGATGGCCCCCGGTGTCTTGCTTCATCGGTCCCGGCTGCCGGCAGTGAAGACTGTAGGACCTTCCGACGTCAGCGTCACGTGACCCGTCACATGACTCTGACGTCAGCGAAGGTCCTTCATTCAACCGCGAAGTGCGCGGGAAGCCGGCAGGACGCAGCGCGGGCCGTCAGAAGGTGAGAATATATATATTTTTTATTTTATTCTTTTTTTTTTAATGGTACCTGGGTCTGGATGAGAGTCCTCTCATCCACACCCGGGTACCATCCGCACATTAGACCGCATGGAATGCGCATCAACATATACAGTGATGAGGATTCCATGCGGTCTAATGCAAGTCAATGGCGGCTACGTACCATCACGGTTATTGTCAACTCAATGTTGATTTGTGAGGAACACTACTGGCTGAGGTAAGTCCGTACGACCCTTCCCTACTACTGTAGGTAGCAAAACAAGAAAAATGTCAAGGGGGGTGAATACTTTCGTAAGCCACTGTAATAAGCTAAAATCCTTTATAGAGGCTGTTTAGTCAAATACAAAGTAATCTTTCAGTTTCAAAATGTGATATTTTTTCTTTTAGTTACAGAATAATATATGCTAAATAAAAATGAGCGGATCTTTTAAAACTCAAATTCGCTGATTTTGCAGAATTTTCCCCCAAAATTCAACGTGCGCTTGCTTATCTCAATACTGGAAAGCTTGTAATTGCTTGGAAAATACTTGTGAGGGAGATTAGAGAGAGAACCCAGCAGACCATAATAGTTTCACTTTCCAAACCAGAAAGAGCAAGAGAGATTACCCAGCTGACCATAAGAGCTTATACTCTACAGAAAAAACAATGTGAGAATCCCGTTAAAGGGACCAACAGAAATCAGCGGTTCAAAATGGAGCACAGTCAGTCCAGTAGAATCGCTTTACATGTCCAGAGTCGCTGGGTAAGTCTCTCTCTCCTGCAGAGTGTATAATTTTTTGTTAAAGGGACTCTGTCAGCACAGAATGACTGTTCAAACCTAGTACAGGTGCTCGGTACATCATGGCGGGGTCAATCATCTCGGCCCTTCCCTGGCTCTATGAAGCCAGAGCTATCAATTAAAGAAGAGTGGGGTGAAGATAAGGAGGGAAAAGGTGGGAAGGTGCATTTAAATATCTGGCCACGATGCACCGAGCACCTGTACTTGGTTTGAACAGTCATTCTGTGCTGACAGAGTCCCTTTAACAACAACAGCTTACACTCTGCAGAGGAGAGAGACTTACCCAGCGACTCTGGACATGTAAAGCGATTCTACTGGACTGACTGTGCTCCATTTTGAACCGCTGATTTCTGTTGGTCCATGTAGTGACCACTAATGTACAAGTTATGATAATTTGTATGATGTTATGGCCGCAGAGCATTATGGGAAAGCCCGCGAGGCAATGTAAAGTGATGTTAGTCTGCTCTCTGATGCTACAGCAGTGTTAGAAATGGTGCGGGCAAGTTTTTTTTTTCCAACCATGAATCAAACTTCAAAATGTTAGAATTTGCGTGAAATCGCAAATTTCAGGAAATTTGTGTCAAACTTGATCCTCTGTGGATCGGATCCGCTCATCTCTATTGCTAAATATCCTAAATCTAACATAGTGCATTTGTATATTTGTATTCCAGGAGTAATTAGATAGAATAGGTATTTATTCTCATGTCTCACCGATGGCAACCTGAAACATCCATTGACTACACTGAACAATGCATCTGTGGTATTACAAAAGATCATCCATCCTTCTTTTTTTTATGACATGAAATCTTTTCTTTATTATTTTACTGCCTAAAGTTTTCTAGAGAGAACGATGGTGGAGTCAGTTTCTTGACTGCTGCTCTCATCACTCCACTAAATGGGGGTATTCTCATGGGCAGATAGTATAACACAACGTCAAAAACACACATCCAAACTAGGGGGGGACTTCACATGTTATGTGGTTTTCATCCATACACCAACACAGGTGTAACACAATCAAATCACGTATTCCACCAATACAGGTCGCTCAGCTGAAAACTACATTGAAAAATAAAGTGCCAACAGAAAATACTTTTCGCCAAAAAATTTCTTACATGTGTGGCCAAGCATACTCAACAGCTTAGCTTTTCGTTTAGACAAAAACAGTCTGGAAATAAACTCCATTTGGCACAGTGAAAAGGGCTGAGGCACGAGAGTGAGAAAGAGATCATAAACAAGATGTATGATGGTTCTCATGCTATGATCTACGGTAATTAGTTTTGGAGGTGCTTCATATCGTTATATTAGGACCTTTTATATTAACTATTTGACAACTATCTTGAAGAAAAATATATCTTGAAGAAAGTTAGTTTAACAATTGATAGAAAACTATCACATTTAAGGAATAAAAAGTGAGAAAACAAGAAGCTTAAAGTAGATTCCAGTTTCAGGGAACCCTGTCCTCCGGCTGGAGTTGTGTAACAAATAGTGCTGAGTGAGTATGTTCTGTCCGAGTATGCTCGGCCGAGCTCCGAGTATTTACAGCTGCTCGTTTGAATCGCTCCCGTGTGCATGATTTGCAACTGTTTGACAGCTTTATTACATGTGAGGAATGTGTAAGAAATAGACATTCCTCACATGTAATAAATCTGTCAAAAAGTCACAAATCATGCACACGGGAGCGATTCAAACATATCACTGAGCAGATGTAACTACTCGGTACTCGCCCAAGCATACTCGGACAGAACATACTCGCTCAACACTAGTAACAAACAAAAAAACTGACTGTGCCTAACTCACCCTCCCACGGGTCCAACACTGAGTATTGTCAACAGCACTGCAACCAATCAGTGAGCTGAGCTCAGTGGCTCTGCCTAAGTTGACGGCACTAGCCGCTCAGAGCGGCTGACCTCACGGATTGGCTGCAGCGCTGTAAACTGCATACAAAAACAGTCGCTGGAAGCAGTGGGCATTGGTCCCGGAAGGGTGAGTGTAGCACAGGTTTTTCAAACAGCTGAGGAAAAGGGGTTTTCCAAAACTAGAAAACCCCGTTAATCCATAGTTTATTTTCCCAGTAGTTAGTGTATGATCAGAGATAAAAGGTGATATGAACGGCAAGAACAGGTAGAGGCGTAGTCTTGCAAACCTAAACAATAACTTACCATTTTCAAACATGGTGCCAGCTGTAAATGAAAGCTCAGAGTCATGCTCAGCTTTACATGCATATAAAGCCTTTGCTCGCCTTGGCAAACTGTAAAGAATAAAAAAAAAAGACAAGTTTTTATTTATTTTTTTAACATTTTGTATTTTTGTTAAGTAGCGATTGACTATGCTTTTCCTAACAGGCATACATTTCTATCCTTAAAATTTCCAAGACCAATTTTATCAAACATTGATCCAAGTGCTTGATTATATTATCTAGACCAGGGGTCCCCAACCTGTAGCTCAAGAGCAACATGTGGCTCGTGGGCCCGTCATGTGTGGCACGCGGCTGTCTGCCAGCTTGATGCATTTGCACCAGGTCTAGCAAACAGCCATGAAGAGCAGATCTCTAGATGGTGACTTTTGTGTGTAGCCCTGCACAGAAGAAGATCTGAATGGGGGTAAGAGGGGAAACCCAGGAGCCTGGCATACTGCCTTGGGGTGATTTCAGTGGGAAAGCTTTGGCTGTCATTATACCAGTAATAGGGGGCTCTGGGCGTCACTACTGTGAGGAGGGCAGGAGCTGAATGTGACTCGCGACCCTTTTTCTTAGCCAAATGTGGCTCTCAGGGTCAGAAAGGTTGGGGACCTCTTATCTAGACTAAATGAAATGGTAGACAGCAGAACTGGAAATATATAAGACAAATGATTAGATATGGTAACTCCACTGAAGAAAAATACTATTTGCCTACAAGTCCAGCAACGTATAAAAGCACTTTAGTATCTAGATGCTCAAAGATTCTATGAGACATGCCAAAACATAAAGCATTTGTATCTAAGACTGGGTGCACATTGTGTTAATGCTCTACGCTGAGCATTCATTCGGTGGTTATAGGATAATCAAAGTGCCCCTTGGATCCATTAATTTACATGAACCAAAGTTTTGATACAGTCACTGATTTATGAGCAGGATTTTATTCACTAGAAGACCAATAAATGTGCTGCCATGTAGTCCTCCATATTCATGAGTCCTTTATAACTGATAGATCTGTAGCAGATAAAACAGTGATTGTACAACATGTAGCTGAGTAAGTGATACATCACTGGAATCAGGTTTCTCTGCCCCTACCTCATGCTGCTTTTTGGTGGAGTAGCCAAAACCCAGTAACAGGTTCTCTTTAAAAACCTTTCTTTTTCTAACCACAACATTGGGAAGATACAATCAAGCTTAAAGTGAACAAACACTTCCACAAAAAAAGTGACTATAGTGTAGCACTGTGCAGTATAATATTTTTCCTAAATTACTATATTGTAACCCGCAGTGCGAACTACCGGAAGTCTGTGCTGTGGGCTACATTGAACTAAGCAGTGTCCTGCTTGTCATTTTTAGCTGCAGTCTTCAGTACGGGGGCGAGCGATGTAAAATCCTATGACCCTCGCTCCAGCACTGAAGACAGTAGCCAGGCTGCAGGAGAAGGGCACGGCTTAGTTTAGTGTAACCCGCAGCATACACTTTGGTTGGTCTGTGCTGCGGATTCCCAGAAAAAAATCACTGATAGTTTAAAAAAATTCTTATACTGCACTGTAAAAATGTTCTTGTGAAAGTGGTATGCTTCAAGGTAAAGCCTTCTTCACATGTAAGTATTGTTGGTCAGTGTTTCCTCAATACTGGCATGTCTACTTATGTGTGAATAAGGCCTAAGCGTTTTATCAGAAGAAACTTTCTAGTTAGCCATCATTTTTTTCTGGGCAAGCTAAAAGTCGAAACATTGTAAAAAAGTTGTTACAAAACAAATTTCTTTTAAATTTACGAGTAGATCAAATAATTAAAAGATAAAAAAGGGTTCATTTTCCAGCAGCTTAACAAATAAAAAATGAGCTCTGGTTGCTGCGAGTTTTAAGGACAACCTCCCATGAGTCCCTGATGACAACCAGTGAAGCCTCGGCTAGCTTTCATATTCTCAGAGCAGTTATGCAGTGTTAATAAGAGGACCACAAACTTTAATCATGTGTACTGTGAACTTAAAAACAAAATCTGAAAGTAGCATTAAGCCTGAATATATAAACCAGAGCTGTGCATGCTCATGCTACAGAACGTTCATTTACGATGAGCAGAAGTACATGTTCACTAGTGAACTAGTTACAGTAGTTCACATTAACTCATCACTTTAGTGACACTGTACATTCACTAATAACTGTTGACATTCACTGAACATCCATCTCCACTGCAGCTTATGTAAGAAATATCACAAGATTGTTTTTTACTACTGGGTTTCCCTTTCTCAGCATGTGACATACATATTCATCACAATGCACATGCCTGTAACCTTAGCTAACTAGTCCTGATTGCTTCAGCTGATCCCCTTTAGATGTCCTGGTCTATAGCAACTGCAGTGGGGTCAGCCTCTGTCACTCCATAGCCTCTCGCACGATTCACTTATTGGGTACCAGCAGTGTTCTCATGGTAGCCAGAGGGCTACTGAAGATGTGTCTATGAAGATATTTACATACAGTGAAGGAAATAAGTATTTGATCCCTTGCGGTTTTTGTAAGTTTGCCCACTGACAAAGACAAGAACAGTCTATAATTTTAAGGGTAGGTTAATTTTAACATTGGGAGATAGAATATCCAAAAAGAAAATCAAGAAAATCACATTGTATAAATTAGATAAATTTATTTGCATTTTGCAGTGAGAAATAAGTATTTGATCCCTCTGGCAAACAACACTTAATACGTGGTGGCAAAACCCTTGTTGGCAAGCACAGCAGTTAGACTTTTTTTTGTAGTTGATGATGAGGGTTGTGCACATGTCAGGAGGAATTTTGGTCCACTCCTCTTTGCAGATCATCTCTAAATCATTCAGATTTTGAGGCTGTCGCTTGGCAAATCAGAGCTTCAACTCCCTCCATAAGTTTTCCATGGGATTAAGGTCTGGAGACTGGCTAGGCCACTCCATGACCTTAATGTGCTTCTTTTTGAGCCACTCCTTTGTTGCCTGGGCTGTATGTTTTGGGTCATTGTCTTGCTGGAAGATCCAGCCACAACCCATTTTTAATGTCCTGGCGGAGGGAAGGAGGTTGTCACTCAGGAGTTTACAGTACATGGCTCCATCCATCCTCCCATTTATGCAGTGAAGTAGTCCTGTGCCCTTAGCAGAGAAACACCCCCAATACAAAATGTTTCTATCTCCATGTTTGACAGTGAGGACGGTGTTCTTTGGGTCATAGGCAGCATTTCTCTTCCTCCAAACACAGCGAGTTGAGTTAATGCCAAAGAGCTCAATTTTTGTCTCATCTGACCACAGCACCTTCTCCCAATAACTCACAGAATCATCCAGGTGTTCATTGGCAAACTTCAGACGGGCCTGCACAGGTGCCTTCTTGAGCAGGGGGACCTTGCGGGCACTGCAGGATTTTAAACCTTTAAGGCGTAATGTGTTACCAATGGTTTTCTTGGTTACTGTGGTCCCAGCTGCCTTGAGATAATTAACAAGTTCCTCCCGTGTAGTTTTAGGCTGATCTCTCGCCTTCCTCATGATCAAGGATACCCCACGAGGTGAGATTTTGCATGGTGCCCCAGATTGATGTCGATTGACAGTCATTTTGTATTTCATTTTGTATTTCTTCCATTTTTCTTCTTGCACCAACAGTTGTCTCCTTCTCACCCAGCGTCTTACTTATGGTTTTGTAGTCCATTCCAGCTTTGTGCAGGTCTATAATCTTGTCCCTGACAGCATTAGAAAGCCCTTTGGTCTTGCCCATGTTGTAGAGGTGGGAGTCTGACTGATTAATTGAATCTGTGGACAGGAGTCTTTTATACAAGCGACTATGTAAGACCGCTGTTTAATGCAGGTACAGAGTTGATTAGGAGCGTCTAACTGGTCTAAAGGAGCCAGAACTCATAATGGTTTGTAGGGGATCAAATACTTATTTCTCGCTGCAAAAAAAGGTTTTGCTGGGTACCACATTGTCATCCAAGTACGGCTGGCAGATATCGTCCCTCAATCCTTCTAAACATGTCTCCATGCTCCTCTGGAATTCGGCTGGAGCATTTCTCACTGCAAAATGCAAATAAATGTACCTAATTTATTCAATGTGATTTTCTTGATTTTTTTTGGATATTCTATCTCTCAATGTTAAAATTAACCTACTCTTAAAATTATAGACTGTTCAGGTCTTTGTCAGTGGGCAAACTTACAAAAACAACAAGAGATCAAATAATCATTTCCTTTACTATACACATATATATATATATATATACATACACACAGTACAGACCAAAAGTTTGGACACACCTCATTTAAAGATTTTTCTGTATTTTCATGACTATGAAAATTGTACATTCACACTGAAGGCATCAAAACTATGAATTAACACATGTGGAATTATATACTTAACAAAAAAGTGTGAAACAACTGAAAATATGTCTTATATTCTAGGTTCTTCAAAGTAGCCACCTTTTGCTTTGATGACTGCTTTGCACACTCTTGGCATTCTCTTGATGAGCTTCAAGAGGTAGTCACCGGAAATGGTCTTCGAAAAATCTTGAAGGAGTTCCCAGAGATGCTTAGCACTTGTTGGCCCTTTTGCCTTCACTCTGCAGTCCAGCTCACCCCAAACCATCTCGATTGGGTTCAGGTCTGTGGAGGCCAGGTCATCTGGTGTAGCACACTATCACTCTCCTTCTTGGTCAAATAGCCCTTACACAGCCTGGAGGTGTGTTTGGGGTCATTGTCCTGTTGAAAAATAAATGATGGTCCAACTAAACGCAAACCGGATGGAATAGCATGCCACTGCAAGATGCTGTGGTAGCCATGCTGGTTCAGTATGCCTTCAATTTTGAATAAATCCCCAACAGTGTCACCAGCAAAGCACCCCCACACCATCACACCTCCTCCACCATGCTTCACGGTGGGAACCAGGCATGTAGAGTCCATCCATTCACCTTTTCAGCGTCACACAAAGACAGGGTGGTTGGAACCAAAGATCTCAAATTTGGACTCATCAGACCAAAGCACAGATTTCCACTGGTCTAATGTCCATTCCTTGTGTTCTTTAGCCCAAACAAGTCTCTTCTGCTTGTTGCCTGCCGGTCCTTAGCAGTGGTTTCCTAGCACCTATTTTACCATGAAGGCCTGCTGCACAAAGTCTCCTCTTAACAGTTGTTGAAGAGATGTGTCTGCTGCTAGAACTCTGTGTGGCATTGGCCTGGTCTCTAATCTGAGCTGCTGTTAACCTGTGATTTCTGAGGCTGGTGACTTGGATAAACTTATCCTCAGAAGCAGAGGTGACTCTTGGTCTTCCTTTCCTGGGGCGATCCTCATGTGAGCCAGTTTCTTTGTAGCGCTTGATGGTTTGTGCAACTGAACTTGGGGACACTTTCAAAGTTTTCCAAACTTTTCGGACTGACTGGCCTTCATTTCTTAAAGTAATGATGGCCACTCGTTTTTTTTTTTATTTAGCAGCTTTTTTATTGCCATAATACAAATTCTAACAGCCTATTCAGTAGGACTATCAACTGTGTATCCACCAGACTTCTGCACAACACAACTGATGGTCCCAACCCCATTTATAAGGCAAGAAATCCCACTTATTACACCTGACAGGGCACACCTGTGAAGTGAAAACCATTTCTGGTGACTACCTGTTGAAGCTTATCAAGAGAATGCCAAGAGTGTGCAAAGCAGTCATCAAAGCAAAAGGTGGCTACTTTGAAGAACCTAGAATATAAGACATATTTCCAGTTGTTTCACACTTTTTTGTTAAGTATATAATTCCACATGTGTTAATTCATAGTTTTGATGCATTCAGTGTGAATTTACAATACTCATAGTCATGAAAATACAGAAAAATCTTTAAATGAGGTGTGTCCAAACTTTTGGTCTGTACTGTATATATATATATATATATATATATATATATATATATATATATATATATAATATATGTTTTTTAATGTCCTTCCTCATTCTCAGGTTCTCTACCAGAGGCCAGGTTTGAGGTTTCTGCGCAGGATCTTACTTGTCCCCAGCACTGAGCTTTTCTGGACAGAGAGTTCAGAGGTTGCTTCTGCTTATGTAATAAAAAGTTTTGCCACCCTTGACATTGTTCCAGAAAATTAAGCATTTCTCCCAGAAAATTATTGCAATTACACAAGTTTTGTTATACAAATGTTTATTTCCTTTGTGTGTATTGGCAAAAACACAAACAAAACAGAGAATAAAAGGCAAATTGGACATAATTTCACACTAAACCCCAAAAATGGTCCGGACAAAAATTGTTGCCACCCTCAACTTAATATTTGGTTGCACACCCTTTGGAATAAATAACTGCACTCAATCGCTTCCTATAGTCATCAACAAGCTTCTTACATCTCTCATCTGGAATTTTGAACCACTCTTCTTGTGCAAACTGCTCCACGTCTCTCATATTTGAAACAAAACATGTTTAATTGCAATAATTTTCTAGGAGAAATAGTTCATTTTCTGGAACAATTTCAAGGGGTCAACACTTTCGGACATGACTGTATATCTATATATCTCTAAAATATATAGATATATATGTGTTTGTGTATATATACACACACACACACATATATAAACACACTCATTTACTATCATTTTAATCCCATAATCACACAAAAAGCAAGAGCTCATGCATCTATGTCAATGAAAAAAAATTTTTTTCAACTCTTGGAAAAAGTAGATGAAAAAGTGGTTGCCACGCATAGGGATTAAACAATTAGTACTTAACATAAGAACTATGGATAATCTTACATGTCAACTGTCATTTTAGATTAACATTCCTAATTTCCCATACATGGAAATTTCGCAACACGTCTGTGAATGCTGAAAGAGTATATTCTTTTCCAAAGTGTGTAGAAAGCATTGCATTATCTTTTGATGCTGAAGGCAGCCTTTGGTAAATGAGACTTCATTTATGCATTTATTAAAGTATTTGCCTCTACCTGACGATAGACTTTAAACAAGGACATTCTATCAAGTACCCATAAAGAGGTTACTAGAAGCTCACAGAACCAGAGTTTGCTGGCTGTATATTGTGCCTGTAATTCAATTTAAAAAAAAAAATTACCAACATGGATCAAACAAAAAAAGGAAAAAATAAATAAACTTAACTCTCAATAGAAACCTATGAAACCTACCATACTAAATGTTTGCAACTGGATGTTGAAGGGGTTTCTCCCATTAGTCTGTCTATTTGATTGCAGTGATATTGTGTGCACATGTTATCACTGGCCGTAGCGGTGTACCCCCAATACTCATTGGCCTATTTTTTTTTGTTGACTTGTTGCAACACCTTTAGGGGTTATTATTGTTGATGTCATGTTACCATTTCAAAGTTCAAGAAAAAAAAAAATCACACTGCTCAGAGTAGTTAATGCTGAAACCAGTGCCGTGCTCTATTAAAAAGAAGGCTGATCTCTAGAAGACATCACCAGACACGTTAATAGGAGAAAGGAAACTGCTAGTTCTATTATAGTTTGGAGTATTCTGGCAGATAGTGACATAGAAGCATTGGGTACTCTGATGAGAACATTTCATAAACTCTTAATAAATCCTGGAAGCCAATGTCTTACAGCCAGTGAACAAATCAAAGCTTAAGGACATTGGATAGAGCAATTAATAATATAGTTCCAAGTAAATAAAAATAGCTTCTCAGTTCCTATTTGGAAATATTAAAAATTTCTAGGTAGTTCTCAAAATTGCTGCTCAAGGCTACAAAGAAATACTGCTGAACTAGAGGCTCTCTGCATGAAAGTAGGAAGAATGCCAGCAACAAGAAATGTTAGTAGGTTGTGGTTTCTGACATAGTGGTTGTTACTCAGTATTTACGGAAAGAACACAAAAACTTTTGCACCAGCCAAATTTTAAGTTTATTTTTTTTTCCAGAAAAATATGCTTTTTTAGTTAGTTTGCAGTAAGCTTCTAAGTGCTTTCCTATTAAAGTAGTAAGTAGTGAAACCCTAAGTCCTCTCTAGACTTGACTGATGGGCAATAATGTTTTACATTTATGCTAATGCAAGACTACTCTCCCAAAAGGAGTTGTCCACTCGCCATAAATAAAAATGTAAATGTTTGTATGGGCAAGAATGAAGTCAGATATAGAAGTCGGTTTCACATTTTGGCTATCTATCCCTGCTCTTGTGAAAATAACAATGCAGCACTTTTTGCAACGATATGACATCCCGCCTGTCACACAAGCCATTTCCATGCTAGCCCCCCACTGATAAAGCATTCCATGTAGTCAATAAGTGTAAAGAGACAAAACAGAGATCTATGGTGAGTTACTTCAATTACACTCAGACAAATGTACACTTCATTTTTAGTGAACAATTCGTTAGACACCTGAATAGTACTAAGCTGCAATCATTTAAAATAATTCTGATTAAGTCCATATAAAGTTTATCTGTTCTAGTAGGATTTTCCTGACATTTTCTTCAGTTTATTTTTCAGTAGAATCCATGGTCTGCAAACAGCTTACAACACAGGAAAGGTATCTCATTGTTGAAAGTTATCAGTCAGGAGAAGAGTACAAAAAATGTTTCCAAGGCATCAGCAACACCATGAAACACTGTGAAGACTGTCATCAAGAACTGGTTTAAATTTAGCACAACATTGACATTACCTAGAACTGGACGTCCAACAAAAATTGATGGAAAGATGAGAAGAAAATTGGTTTGAGAGGCTGCCAGAAGGCCTACAGCAACATTTAAAGAGCTGCAGGAATTTCTGGTAAGTACTGGTTGTGTACTGCATGTGAAAACAATCTCTAGTATTCTTCATGTGTCTGGCCTGTCGAGTAAGGTTGCAAGACAGAAGACGATACGGCTGTGTCAGGTTTGACAGACAGTCATTCTGGATCTGGCTGTAGGTGGTCACTGCGCTTGGCCTTGCAGACACCTTCTTGATCCTTTCATCATCCCTCCCTCTCTAGGACCCAGCGGTGATCTCCACCTTCTGCTGCTAATTGACAAACCCTTGCTGGATCTTTAAATACACTCAGTTTCTCCAGAGAGTTGCTGTTCAGGTCTGGAATTCTAGCAGTCGGCTAGATTCTCCTTGGAGTTCCTTTATGGATTGTATTCGCTATCGCCCTCGGGTCTTCTCAAAGCTAAGTGTATCCCCTTGTAGTTGCAGTGGGGCTGAATAGTGCTCAATTCTCCCTCTCTCTACCTAGGGTCAGCCAGGGCTAAGGTATCCTGCTCAGCGATAGGTGCGGAACCTATTTAGGAACGATAGTGGAGTCAGGGTGTTGTTAGATCTGCTTAAGGGTCTCCACTCATCCTTTCCCTAGTTGCTGGGCTTCCCCCCTTTTCCCATCACGGTACGCTGGGTTCTTCTTATACCTAGCATGACAGAAGAGTTTTCCTTACATAGAAAACACATCCAAGTCTGGCTAGGTTTTGCAAAAAATCTACATCAAGTCTGTCAAAAGCATGTGTGAAAACGTGCTGTGGTCTGACAAGACCAAAGTTGAACATTTTGGCCATCATTCCAAAAGGTATGTTTGGCGCAAAGCCAACACTATGCATCACCAAAAGAACACTGACTGCAGTGAAGCATGGTGGAGGCAGCATTATGCTTCGGCAATGTTTTTCAGCATCTGGAACTAGGGCTCTAGTCAAGATAGAGAGAATTATGAACAGTTCCAAACATCAGTCAATGTTGCATCAAAACATTCAGGCCTCTGCTAAAATGCTTGAGATGAAGTGGAATTTCACTTGTCATCACAATAAACTTAAGCATACAGTGGTGAGACAATGTGTTTGGCACCTTCCTGATTTCTTTTTTTTTTTTATTCTCTTGTCACACTTAAATGTTTCGGATCACAAAAAAAAAAAAAAAATATTAGACAAGATAACAAGTAAACACAAAATGCAGTTTTTAATTGAAGGTCTTTATTATTAAGGGAAAAAGAAATTCAAACCTACAGGGCCCTATGTGAAAAAGTGATTGCCGCCTAAACCTAATACTAACTGGTTGGGCCACCCATAGCAGCAACAACTGCAATCAAGAGTTTGCGATAACTGGCTATGAGTCTTTTACAACCTTCTGGAGGAATTTTGGCCCACTCATCGGCAAAATTGCAAATGCAAAATTGTTGTAATTCAGCCACTTTGGAGGGTTTCCGAGCATGAACCGCCTTTTTAAGGTCATGCCACAGTATCTCAATCGGATTAAGGTCAGGATTTTGACTAGGCTGCTACAAAGTCTTAATTTTGTTTTTCTTAAGCCATTCAGAGGTGGACTTGCTGGTGTGTTTTGGATCATTGTCCTGCTGCATAACCAAAGTACGCTTCACCCTGAAATCACGAACAGCTGGTCGAACATTCTTCTTCAGGAATTTTTGGTAGACAGCAGAAATCATGGCTCCATTTACCACAGCAAGTCTTCCAAGTTCTGAAGCAGCAAAACAGCCCCAGACCATCACACTACCACCAAATTTTACTGTTGGTACGATGTTCCTTTTCTGAAATGCTGTGTTACTTCTACGCCATATGTAACAGGACATACAACTTCCAAAAAGTTCAACTTTTGCCTCATCAGTCCACAGAGTATTCTCCCAAAAGTCCTGCCGATCATCGAGATGTTTAATGGCAAAACTGAAAAGAGCAGTTATGTCTTTTTTGCTAGCAATGGTTTTCATCTTGGAACACTGGTATGCATGCCATTTTTGCCCAGTCTCTTTCTTATGGTGGAGTCATGAACACTGACCTTAACGGAGGCAAGTGAGGCCTGCAGTTCTTTGAATGTTGTTGCGAGGTATTTTGTCACCTCTTGCATGAGTCGTTGCTGTGCTCTTGGGGTAATTTTGGTCGGCCGGCCATTCCTGGGAAGGTTCACCACTGTTCCATGTGTTCTTCATTTGTGGATAATGGCTCTCACTGTGGTTTGCTGGAGTCCCAAAGCTTTAGAAATTGCTTTATAACCTTTACCAGACTGATAGATCTCAATTACTTTGTTTCTCATTTGTTCTTGAATTTCTTTGGATCACAGCATGATGTATAGCTTTTCAGGATCTTTTGGTCTACTTCACTTTGTTAGGCAGGTCCTATTTAAATGATTTCTTGATTGAGAACAGGTGTGGCAGTAAACAGGCCTGTGTGTGACTAGGGAAATTGAACTCTGCTTCCCAAAGATGTAATAAAAAACAATTAATTTATGTTTTAAGGATGGGGAGGGGGCAACCACTTTTTCACACAGGGCCCTGTAGGTTTGGATTTCCTTATCCCTTAATAATAAAGACCTTCATTTAAAAACTGCATTTTGTGTTTACTTGTGTTATCTTTGTCTAATATTTAAATTTGTTTTGTGATCTGAAACATTTAAGTGTGACAAGCATGCAAAAGAATAAGACATCAGGAAGGTGGCAAACACTTTTTCACACCCCTGTACCTCCAAATCAGCAAAAGAATGGCTTTGCCAGAAGATCAAAGTTTTGGAATGTCCCAGTCAGAGCCCAGACCTGAAACCAATTGAAATTTGGGTGCAATGAATCAGATGACGGATTCTACATTTAGCACAAACATTTGTAGAATACTGTACATGTTTGCTATGCCAAACAACTTTCTTGCACAGTAACATTTAAATTGTACTGTCAAAACTATACTTCAATTTCTTTGAAGATCAACATGTTGAAAACAGAAGTTGGCAGCTCTGCTACTGTGCGTCTCAAAAAATACAACTCTTCAAACCAAACTTACTCCATTCAATAAACAGTTATGAAGTTATTTACTTAGGGGACAATATAAACGTTACGTTTTAATCATCATGTAACTATTACATAAAAACAAATTGTGTTCTTCCTTCTAAATGGAAACCTCAATCTGCAGAAAGGAGGATAACATTATATGAATAATATTGAAGAAAAGCTGGAAAAGTGAAAGTTACTGCTTGACACATAAAATTATCTATGGAAATTTTATTGCATGTATAGATACACAATTCCTTTACAGCCCTGGTTTTACGATACTTATTAAGCTAAAGACAAAATTGTAAGAGCCCATGGTTATTTTCCCTCACATGCCCTTTTGTAAAGTGCAAATAAGGTAACACAGCTGGCCCCAGCTAAAATAAAGACCTACTCACTGCTCTGTGCAGATAATTTATCTTGACATATCAGGTAAATCATATAGAAAAGATTAATTGTGTGTCCAGTAGCTTGCTGGCATACAGTATCTGGAGTAAAAGAATATACTGCAAGTATAAATATATGGGCACAGTCAGATGCAGATTCACTCGTGCAAGGATCGCAGGACCTAAGTGTGACAGCATGGATTTCTATGCAGCTGTCACTCAGGTCAGGAGAGCAGATGGCCAGTACGAGGTTTGTGATGCGATCCTCATCCGAGTAATACGGTCATCCGTCAGTGCCCTATAGAAAAAGATCTCAAAGAATTTCAGCAACCCACTAGAAAATTAAGTTCGGTCTAATATTGTCAGGTGTAACTTTATACACATCAAATTACTCATTAGAGAGGCCTGAAAAGATTGCTCTTTATTCTGTAGAAAACTGATTATTTTAAAATGAACTGTCATTGTTAAAATGTTTTTATGTCAAGGGGGTTGCTTGGTCTTCTGATAAATGTCTGCAATAACTCTGTGACTGCAGACTTCTGAATCCTTATAGTGTGCGCACCACATGCTGTCAAGATTATTCAATGTTGCAAGTGAGAGGGGTGGACAGTCACTTGACCAGAAATACGCAATTTGCATACATGCGGTCATGAGCCAACTAGACATGCTCGGCTTTGCTCAATGCAAGTGACTTAAGCAAAGCCGAGCATGTCTAGTCAGAATGTGACCAGAAACATCCAAATCATTTACTTGTGGTCACGTGACCGCCTGCTCTCATCTGCAACACTAGCGAATCCTGACAAAATGTGGTGCGCATATTGTAAGGATTCAGAAGTCTGCAGTCACTCTGTGAGTTTCATTTAAGGCCCGGAAAAAACCTTTAAAGGGAGTCTTTCAGCTCCAACATCAGTAACAAAATAGAGGTTCTTGAAAGCGATCTTGCACTAAGAGGAGCCATATCTTTAGTTTAAAAATCTGCTGGATTGTTTTGGAGAAAACATTTTTGAAGTTCATATGCCAACGTGGTGCCCAGTGCAACATATTTCAAAGGTGATAGACCCCCCTTAAAATATAAGTCGTGTTTATTTTCTTCTTTAATTTTCCATGTCATTGAGTATTAAAAAATACTAAAATATTGAATTTTTCACTCTGGTCAGAGAGCGGTAAATTAGACCAATCATCTCATCATCATCAAAGGCAGGATTTTACGGAAACTAATGTAAGGATATGAACATGCTGACCACGTTTCCCTCATGAAGAAACACGTTTATTGTCATCTGGTGTAATGTGAAATGTAATATATAATGTGAATTGTGATAAGCATTAATAATGCTAGTAAGATGTGTAGTTTGACCATAAGGATAGTTAGTTAATGTTGGGGACTAGCCCAGAGTGGGAGGAGCAGAGTAAAAAGGAAAGTGACAATTTCCTGTCAGAGAGTCAGATAGGACCTGGAGTGCATAGTGAGTGGACCAAAATATTCGAGGTAAGCAGTTCTGCATTCTGGGGTGACTAAGTGAGAGGAGACCGAAGAGAAGGGCTAGCGAGATCCAAATTACAAGTGACTAAGAGACAGAGTGGCATTCTAGAAATGGGTCCTAGGAGAGGATGCCTAGCCACAAGACCCCAAGCTTTTAAAGCTGGAAGGTAGCAGGCCTAAACAGGACTGCGTACGTGGGACGAGTAGAGTGTCCTGGGTGGGAGTTCCAGAGCATCAGCATTACCAGCTATACTGACACCTTGAAGGGAAACGGGGACTCGGAAGCGCAGAACAAGTAGAGGGCACTTGTTTATTAAGACTGTAGTGTTAAAGCTGAGTTGTGATGATGTAGAGAGAAACAGTGGACATAGAAAGCCCTGGAGTAAGCCACGACAGAAAAAAAAACTGTGGAAAATGCTTTGAGTTGTAAAGGAAAAATTCATAAGATTTTGTACCCGCTATCCCTTTTATATAATCCTTATCAAGTTGCCGTTCAGTAAAGAGTTTATTTTTGAATGGTGGTGTCCCTCCTTGAACTGTGAAACATCTGGTCCTGGCAAACCCGCAACATCAGTTACATGCGGCCTGCAAGAGCGTAGCGCCCTCACAGCACAAGACCACACACACAGACAGGACCTCCACTTTCATGTAAAGTGCCGGGGTGCAGGAGACAAGCACCTCGCCCACTGCTACCGCCCGCGCCACATTACACTAACACCCATACAATAAAGCTGGAGGCATTTACCACAGGATTGAAAATAGCTGATTAAGACAACGCCGCTCCAAAAACACTTTCAGAAACACTCCTCATATATATGTTTTTTTTTAGGTTTCTTCTATCCAAGATGCCTTCTGTAAAGCAAATGGAAGATAAAGCAAAGTGGCTGCCCCCCATCACAATCATGTACATACAAACAAAATATATTGTGTTCATTTTGTTATTAAAAGGAATCTGTTACCAGGTTTTTCCTACCCCACATGAGAGCAGTATGATGTAGGGGCAGAAACCCTGATTCTCACGATGTATTACTTACTTTACTGGGTGCTGCAGTTGTTACTAAAAACTATTTTATCTCCTGCAGATCTAGCAGTTCTCTGAATGTTGAGCTCTGTATATAACCCCGCCCACACCACTGATTGACAGCTTTCTGCTTATGCACAGTGTACATAGAAAACGGCCAATCTCTGGTGGGGCCGTGGTGATATTCTCCTGTTGATAAAACAGTGATTTTACAAAAACTACACTATGCAGCCCATTAAGTGTCATCACTAGGATCAGGGTCTCTATCAATACTTATACTGCTCTCAGATTAGGTAGCAAGAACCTAGTGACAGATTTCTTTAATTGTTATGAACGAAGTTTCTGTCATAATTGGAATTTATCTTTAGGGTTTGTACCCAATGGTATTAAGATTATTAACTTTCTATTTTAAGAAATGAAAACTGTGGTAAGAAAAAAAACCTAACAGAAACAGCATTATAAAAAGGGAAGAAAAAACAGTAAGTCAAATGCTAGTTTAAAAGTGTAAATACTCTAAAATATTGTAGTATTTAAAAAAATTCTGATAAATCATCCATATTCAGAGTTTTTAATAGTCAGATTGATGGACAATAGCACTAGTTAGCACTGTATTCAGTGGTGGGTCATTTGTACAGGTTTTCCAGGACTTACAGAACTCTACTAAAAGTATGGAAAATAACAAATATTCGTCTGTTAATTTACCCATTGTTCTAGTGGTGCCCACTTGCATTAGCAGTGATTCCTATATGTACAGCAAGTGATTAGCACAAGAACAGCAGAGACCATCAGAGTTCCAGCACTGGAACAGAGATGGAAGTTATTTTTTTATTCACTAGTTTTTGATTTCATAACATTCCTATCCTATCCTTACTTCCTATGCTGCATTTTTAATTCATGAGCAACCTCTTTAATGGGTTTGAAATGGGAAGAAGGAAAAGTGAGGGTTAATTTTTCTAAATGTAAACCTTCCAAGAAAATAAAAAGTCTCTAGCACAGCTTACAAATATTACAGTATTTACTTCTGAGAATCCAGACACGTCTGTTTTTTTGCGTCCCTTAAAAGCGTAAAAATTGATTAATCAATCAGGAGTCAGAGTAATAACCAAAGGTAGGTAATTATGTGTTGTGGTGACCATTTGAAAATAATTTGGAAGTGCAGATATTTTAGTTGACACCTTTGAACTATCTTCTCAGTTTCTATTATTATCCTTTTGCCAGTATGATAAAATAATATAAATGCTAGTTTCACCATCAGGGAAGTTAAGCCATAGTAACAACCAATATGCCTACACTGCTATATGTCATTTTTGCAAAACGATTACGTTTTTTTTTTTTTTTTATATTACATCTGTAAGTTAAACAAATCTAATTAAACTTTAACCAGTAAGCAACTTTTGGGTATACGTTCTCTTTGAAAGAGTCTACTTTCCAATTTTTGGAAATTTTCTTTTTTACAGGAGTGTTGTCAAGTGTGTAGCCTGTCGACAGGCTGCAGGGAAGAAATGGAAAATAACACTTTTAGTGAATGTCCTTTACTTTCAGACTGCTATATGTGGAACGAATGTATTTAATAATATTTTATGTATTGTAACAATAAAATACTTGTGACAAAGTCACTGACAGAGTGTTGGAGGGGAGATATGTTTCACTGAGGCTATTAGCTTCAGTGATGTGAAACCTGGAAGTCTTCTCCTGCATGTTATGTGCTGAGAGGGTTAATCAGCCATTTCTATTGGGTCAGTTTTTTGTAAACAACTATAGAGCGGGTGGGAGGTCGTTCACCATATCTCCATCCCAGGGTGTGGTCTTTTTGGCCTGTAGAGGCATTCAATGTTCAGTAAGTCTGGGGAGGCAAACTCCAGACATGTTTGTGTTGAGCTGACCTGAACCATGTGGAGTTGTTAAACTCGGAGCAGGCGGACTCCAGCTAACACAAGGACTGTGTTGTGCGTGACCACTTTGTTTTGTTTGTTTTCCTGTTTTGCCCACAGGGCTGTGTTTTACTTTTATGAACTCAATGTTGGTTTATGCCGCACTTTAATAAAGCAGCAAGAAATTTAAAGAGACAGCGTACCTGTGTCTACCTCCGTGTGCAGCTGAGTGAGCGATCTATCACATACTGTACAGCATTTTGACACTAACATGAGAAGGGTCTAAACTTTTCTACTGGGGCCTCACCAGAGTGACCAAGGTAAATACCCAGGCCTCACCAGTTGTAGTTCATGTTCATTGTAAAATAAAAAAGATCTCTAAATTTTCCATATTGTTTGTCTTCTAAACCATTACAAGTACAAAAGGAGTCATATATTTTATTAATTTATTCATTCACTAAAGCCATAGACAAGACCGTGCATCATATGATCACTGCCATGAAAATTGCCTCCCCAACAACTATCTGGCCCACTTCACAGTTTGAGAATTGCTCTGAAGTGCTATTTAGTAGGGAAAAATACACATGAAAAGCCTGGATGTAAGTGCACATTTAGAGTTTGCAATAAAAATATACTTCAGCTGCTTTTAAAAACATAAAAATACATTTGCAATTCACTTACAGCTATCATTTTTCAAGCACACGTTTCTATGGGCAATGTCCCTAACCCTTCTCAACTGTATTATTTCGAGACATTTTTCAAGTATATAATTTCAGTTTCACATTGCCTGCACAAAGTTTTAAGGATATTTTAAGGATATTTTCTTAGAGGCATCTGAAAAGCCAAAGCAGAGGATACAACTTAGCTGTAATCAACAGTGCGGATGCTAGCCCCATACATGTTAGGGCGCAGTCAGACGGCCGTATAACATGGACGACGATTGTATCGCAATACTAGAACTGGCCGGCGGCTCTCCTGAGCAGAGCACAAGAGCATGTTTTTCTATACAGCTTGGATCAAGAGAGCCACCGGGCAGTCCAATGAGATCGTCGTCCGTGTTGTACGGCCGCCTTACTACGCCCTTAGTAGTGTCCACACTGTGTACGAATACTGTAGCAGCGAAACAAACACTGCAGTGCTGAAATATCTTAAGACAGCTGAAAGATGGGTAATTTGAGTTTTTTGTCACTATAACATAGTAACATAGTTTTTAAGGATGAAGGAAGACTAAGTAAATCTAGTTCAACCCATAGCCTAACATGTTGATCCAGAGGAAGGCAAAAAAAAACCATGTGGCAAACACTAAGCTCCACATTGGGGAAAAAAATTCCTTCCCGACTCCATACGACAATCAGACTAGTTCCCTGGATCAACGCCCTATCAAGGAATCTAGTATTTATAACCTGCAATATATTATACTTTTCAAGAAAAGCATCCATGCCCTTCTTAAATTTTAATAGTGAATCACTCATTACATCATCATGCGGCAGAGAGCTCCATAGTCTCACTGCTCTTACAGTAAAGAATCCGCGTCTGTCATTATGATTAAACCTTCTTTCCTCCAGATGTAGAAGATGCCCCCTTTTCCCCGTCTCTGGCCTAAGAGCAAAAATATCAGTAGACAGGTCTTTGTACTGTCCCCTCATATACTTGTACATAGTAATAAGATCACCCCTAAGCCTTTGTTTTTCCAAAGTAAATAACCCCCACTGTAATAACCTGTCTTGGTATTGCAGACCCCCCAGTCCTCTAATAACCTTGGTCGCTCTTCTCTGCACCCGCTCTAGTTCAGCTATGTCTTTATTATACACCGGAGACCAGAACTGTACACAGTATTCTAAGTGTGGTCGCACTAGTGACTTGTATAAAGGTAAAATTATGTTCTCCTCATGAGCATCTATGCCTCTTTTAATGCATCCAATTATTTTATTTGCCTTTGCAGCAGCTGCCTGACACTGGCCACCAAACGTGAGCTTGTCGTCCACCAATAAACCCAGGTCTTTTTCAGTTACAGTTTTGCCCAGTGTTTTACAATTAAGCATATAATTATACATTTTATTTCCTCTGCCCAAGTGCATTACCTTACATTTATCCCCATTAAAGCTCATTTGCCATTTATCAGCCCAAGCTTCTAGTTTACATAGATCCTCCTGTAATATAAAATTGTCCTCCTCTGTATTGATTACCCTGCAGAGTTTAGTGTCATCTGCCAGTATTGAAATACTACTCTGTATGCCCCCTACAAGGTCATAAATAAATATGTTAAAAAGAAGGGGGCCCAATACTGACCCCTGTGGTACCCCACTGTTAACGGAGACCCAGTCTGAGTGCGTTCCATTAATAACCACCCTTTGTTTCCTATCACTGAGCCAGTTTTTAACCCACATACATATATTTTCCCCTATCCCCATTGTTCTCATTTTATGTATCAACCTTTTGGGCGGAACCGTATCAAAAGCTTTTGAAAAGTCAATATACACAACATCCACTGCATTTCCTTGGTCCAGTCCGGAACTTGCCTCCTCATAAAAGCTGATCAGATTAGTTTGACAGGAAAGGTCCCTCGTAAACCCATGTTGATATTGGGTCATGAGGTTATTCTTCACATACTCTAGTATAGCATCTCTTAGGAAACCCTCCAGGATTTTACCCACAGTAGAGGCTAAACTTACTGGCCTACAATTTCCAAGTTCAGTTTTTGTCCCCTTTTTGATTATTGGCACCACATTTGCTATACGCCAGTCTTGTGGTACAGATCCTGTTATTATGGAATCTTTGAAGATTAAAAATAATGGTCTATCTATGACGTTACTTAATTCCTGCAGTACTCGCGGGTGTATCCCATCCGGGCCCGGGGATTTGTCAACTTTAGTGATTTTTAGACGCCGCCGTACTTCCTGCTGGGTTATGCAAGTGACATTTAATGGAGAATTTTTGGCATCACTAATCATGTTTTCTGTCATACTACTTTATTGTGTAAAGACTGTTGAAAAAAAATCATTAAACATATTGGCTTTTTCCTCATCCTCATCCACCATTTCACCCAGACTATTTTTAAGGGGGCCAACACTATCATTTTTTAGTTTTTTACTATTTATGTAGTTAAAGAATATTTTGGGATTATTTTTACTTTCTCTGGCAATGAGTCTCTCTGTCTCAATCTTTGCTACCTTGATTTGGTTTTTACAGAATTTATTTAATGCCTCATCACTACCTACTTGCTTTAGTTCTCTAAATGCTTTTTTGTGTCACTTATTGCACCCCTTACAGCTCTATTTAGCCATAGTGGTTTCCTCCTATTTCTAGCATGTTTCTTCCCATAGGGTATATATTGTGCACAGGTCCTATTCAGGTATAAGGTATATAGTAGCGGTCAAATATATACAGTAGTACTCAAAAGTTTACATACCCCGGCAGAATTTTTGCTTTCTTGGCCTTGTTTCAGAGAATATGAATGATAACAAAAAAAAACTTTTTTCTCCACTCATGGTTATTAGGTTGGGTGAAGCCATTTATTGTAAAACTACTGTGTATTCTCTTTTTAAATCTTAATGAAAACCAAAAACACCCAAATGACCCTGATCAAAAGTTCACATACCCTGGTGATTTTGGCCTGATAACATGCACAGAATTTGACACAAATGGGTTTGAATGGCTACTAAAAGTAACACCCTCACCTGTGACCTGTTTGCTTGTAATCAGTGTGTGTGCATAAAAGCTGAGTGAGTTTCTGGGATCCAGACAGACTCTTGCATCTCTCATCCAGCCACTGATTGTGAGTCATGGGGAAAGCAAAAGAATTGTCAACGGATCTACAGGAAAAAGTAGTTGAACTGTATAATACAGGAAAGGGATACAAAAAAATATACAAGGAATTGATAATGCCAGTCAGCAGCGTTCAAACTGTGGTTAACAAATGGAAAATCAGGGGCTCTGTAAAAACCAAACCACGGTCAGGTAGACCAACAAAAATTTCGGCCACAACTGCCAAGAAAATTGTTCGGGATGCAAAGAAAAACCCACACACAACATCAGCTGAAATTCAGGACTCTCTGAAACCTAGTGGTGTGGCGGTTCAAGATGCACAATAAGGAGGCACTTGAAGAAAAATGGGCTGCATGGTCAAGATGCCCGAAGAAAGCCACAACGTATCTTGCCTACAATACGCCAAACAGCACAGAGACAAGCCTCAAAACTTCTGATACAAGGTAATTTGGAGTGATGAGACCAAAATTGAACTTTTTGGCCACAACCATAAACGTTACATTTGGAAAGAGGTCAACAAGGCCTATGATGGAAGGAACATCATTCATACAGTAAAGCACGGAGGTGGATCGCTGATGTTTTGGGGATGTGTGAGCTACAAAGGCACAGGAAACTTGGTAAAAGTTGAAGGAAAGATGAATGCAGCACATTATCAGCAAATACTGGAGGCAAATTTGCACTGATCAGCCCAGAAGCGGCGCATGGGACGTACTTGGACGTTCGAACATGACAACGATCCAAAACACAGGCCAAGTCGACCTGTCATTGGCTAGAGCAGAACAAAGTGAAGGTTCTGGAGTGGCCATCGCAGTCTCCTGACCTCAATATCATTGAGCCACTCTGGGGAAATCTCAAGAAAGCGGTTCATGCTAGACAGCCCAGGAATTTACAGGAACTGGAGGCTTTTTGCCCAGAAGAATGGGCAGCTTTACCGTCTGAGAAAATAAAGAACCTCATCCACAACTACCACAAAAGACTTCAAGCTGTCATTGATGTTAGAGGGGGCAATACACAGTATTAAGAAATGGGGTATGTGAACTTTTGATGAGGGTCATTTGGATGTTTTTGGTTGTCATTAAGATTTAAAAAGAGAAAACACAGTAGTTTGACAATAAATGGCTTCACCCAACCAATAATCATGAGTGGAGAAAAAGTTTTTTTGTCATCATTCATATTCTCTGAAACAAGGCCAAGAAAGGAAAAATTCTGCCAGGGTATGTACACTTTTGAGCACAACTGTATGTATGTAGGCAACAGACTAGGCTTACATGGCCTCCTATCCTACTGATGACAATGTCACTGTGTATCTAAGAAGGGAGGGAGACGTCATTCCTTGCCTGCTCAGCTCCCAGTTGATATAAAAAAAAAAAACATGGGACAAAATAAAAAAGACCTTCAGATGACTGGATTCAATGTTAGCATTCCAGAGTAATTAATAGGCACTATACAAAGTGCCTTGCTGAGCTCACGCCAAGGCGATCTGCTGCTGTGCTGAATGTTAAACACAGTGCAATGTTATGCAGGTAGTGCTAATAGTGTGGACACTCAATGCTTTAAAGCACCCTGGGATTTTTTCTGCAGAACTATGCAGAAAAAAAATACTTTAGCAAGTAGTCAAATAAACTGAGACAGAAAACTCATTTCACACGGTTAACAATAATACTTGGAAGACTCCAAATAAAATAAAAAATCTAAATTGATGCAAAAATGATTCCCCATTTTCACTAAATTCACAAAATATAATAGATAATGATGATGATAATAAAGGGCAAGGGCATTAAATAAAAAAATAAGTATGATCTTAAGATTTGAACCAGTCAGCAGGTTTTTACTATGTAACTTGACAGCAGCATGATGTACAGACAGAGACCCTGATTCCAACGATGTATCACTTAATTTACTGGGTGCATCAATTGTGATAGAACTTTATCAGCTGAAGATCTAGCAGAGCTCAGAATGTTTAGCCTTGTGTGCCTCACCCACACCACTGATTGACAGCTTTCTGTGTACAATGTATAGTGACTACTAATCAGTGTTAGGAACATGGTTGGACTAGCAGACACAAGGAAGCTTGTCCTGTAGTGATAATCTGCGGATGATAAAACAATGATTGTAGTGAAACATCAAAATACTCCCCAGTAAGTTACACATTGCTAGAATCAGGTTCTCTACCCCAACATGAGATTACATAGCAAAAACCTAGTGACAGATCCCCTTTACTAAAGGATGCCCTTTCTGAAACAAATTATGTATAGGTCGCCTAAAGGATGGCTCAGTGATGAGTTCTGGTGCATTGTAGAACGAGTGTCCAACCACATCCGCACAGTTTTTTTTTATGTGGATTTCTTTTTAGTTCTCTGCTTTCCTTCCACACTCCAGAAAGATGGTGATTAAAAAAAAATTGGCTTTTGTATTTGCCCTAATATTTGTGTGTGTAATACAAATAATAGATTGTGATATGACTGATGTAAACTAGCAAAGCAGATACGTTTGTGTTACATAAGCAAATGGCAATTTACTGTGAGCGGTAATTGGGCAGAAGACCAGTGGAGCCATCATGGCATGTCCTATCTTTTATATTGTGTGCATACCACAAATTATCTTATATTAAGGTTGCTACAATATCTCAGCTAATCCACTACATTATTAACCTTTTGCTTATATCACATATGCTGGAAAGAGATCACATATACAATTTAGCTTTATAGTATATGACTGTTTTCTTCTAATCTATATTCCGGATATTGTAACCTAATGCACACGAAATGTCAAATTGTTGGATTCAAATTAAGTACCTAACAATGGAAACTATGCAATGGAGCAAGATTCATTACACTGTTAAAGACCAGAATAAGGACCGCGCGATAACCACATGCATTTCTGAGTCGACATCCTTGTAACTTGCTATCCAGGAGCTCTAGATTGGTGGAGGAAATGATATTTTTTAACAGCATCCTTCAGATAACAAAGATAAATAAAACTTGCAATCATCAACTCAAATACAATTCAGGAGTAGACGTTATATAAATAAGGAAGTGACTAAGCTAGAAAATAAGGAAGAAAAGTGAAAAAACAGAATTGAAAAAGATGCCATAATGAGCATATAGGGAGATGGGGGACACAAGCACTGATAAGCTCACGGGTGAGTCACAAGAAAACCATCTTAACCTTGGATTAGTCACTGACCTCAAGGAAGTTAACTAATGTTATGTAACTACACTAAATAGATGCTTTGAACACTGACTAAAATAATTCAAATGGAAAGTTAACAATATAGGGGCTGCAACTGGTCAGGACATCATGATGACAATTGACCACGCAAGTGACGCGCCCCCTGGGCCAGTGCTGTTAGGGATACCCGGAGCCGGATCAGATGGGGGTTGTAGTCTCCGAGTGGCTGTGACCCGGTCCGTGCCCAGGGTGTCAAGCTCAGTGTGTGGCAGTCCTTACTGATGTTACTAAAGTTCTTTATGTCGACTACGCCACCCGTTGAATTGCGGTCACTACGGCCGCCGCTGCAGCAGGGTCCGCTGAGGCTGATGGTGTTTGTGCAGCCCAGGTAGTATAACCCCCAACGGGAGGGGTATAGCCTCAGGGGGTCAGGTGCAGAGGATGGTGGTTGTGGAAGTGCAGTGAAGATGGTAATGAGAGTCAGAGTCGGGTTGTGCAGTTCAGGGTTCTTTACTTACTGCTGTTCTTATACCGGTCACTCCGGCCTTGAGTGACCACCCGAGCCGTGCTGCGTCCACCAGGTCCTGGACTCGGCCAACCCCCAAGTAGTTCTGGAGCGTGGTTCTGAGCTCCCTTTCTGTCCTGTCCTCGTCTCTGGCCTTCCCCACCAGGGATCCACCTAAGTCCAGCTCCCTCGGGCCTCTTGTTGGTGAACCCTTGTCTCTGGGTTCCCTGACCCTATGCGTGGTCTGCCTTCCGGGTGGATATGGTGGGTGGCCGTGGCAGATTCTGCCCACGGCCTCCGGTTCCTGGCTAAGGTGTGCTGTAGCCTCTGCCAGCTTGGGATCCGGTACCCTGTTGCCAACTCTTCACCCTTAGATTTAGTTTGGGCTCTCAGAGTTCCTTCTTTCTCCCCCTCTGGGTCTTTCTTTCTCCTCTCTCACTCTTGGCCTTGGGGCTGCTCTGCTCCTCTGCTTTCCTCCACTGCTCTGCAAAGACTTACTGACTGACTTCTCACAGACTGACCCTGATCTAAGATGGTGCCCACCTTATATACTCCCTCTATGTGTGAGCTCAGGTGACCAGCACCCAATGAGCTCCTAGCTTTACCCAGGCTGCTCCCCCTATCTGCCCCTACACTACTGGGATGTTCCACCCCCCTCCCACTCCAGCCAGGAACAGACACTGTCGTACCTGCACATTTCTCTAGTGGGAGTACCGTCGGTCTGTTCCTCGGAAATGGGATGTGTGTAGTGTTATGTTCTGCTACCAAAGCTAAGGAAAGAGAGGAGATCTGTCCCTACTATGAGACTCAGCTGAATCCCTACGATGTAACAGGGAACCTGATCCTGCGATCAGACCTGCTAAAGTCCTAATCTAGTCTGTACGAAGACCTATAGATGTGGGGAGGGAATCCCTACAAGTACTAAGGACTGGGAGGAATATGGGACACCTCCTAACAGAAATAGTAGCAGACAGACGAACAAACAAAATAGATAGAACATAGAGGTCCGTAGACCAAGCAAACTAACAGAGTTAGATACAGAGCACAGGCTAGCTAGAAAGTAGATATACAATGAAGTCCAGCAAAGCCAGAAGGGCGGAGCAGGACTAAATAGGCCAACAAGGTCATGTGACCAGCAAAGGAAAAAAAACCTAACAGCAAGGTTCTAACAGTACCCCCCCTTCTAAGAGGATCCTCCGGATCCCCTAGGACCAGGCTTATCAGGAAATCTCCTGTGAAACGCTCTGATAAGTCTGGACGCGGAAACATCATCTGACCTCACCCAAGAGTTATCCTCGGGTCCGAAACCTTTCCAGGCCACAAGATACTGCAAACTACCTCTATGCTGTCTAGAGTCAAGGATGCGAGAAATTTCATATTCCCCGTCCTCCACCACCGGAGGAACAGAGGCAGAGGCGTCACCATCCGACACAACAGCTTTTTTTAACAGAGAGACATGAAAGACCGGATTAATTCTCCAGGAGGTAGGAACCTCCAACCTAACAGCAGATTGGTTGACAACCTGAAGCACCTTAAAGGGCCCTACAAACTTGGGACCCAATTTCTTAGAAGGAATCCTCAACCGCAGATTCCTAGAGGACAACCAAACCATGTCACCAACAGCGAACAAAACCTCCTGTCGTTTCCTATCAAAGTAGTCTTTAGATTTTCTGTTGGCCTCCTGAAGATTACCACGCACATCCGTCCAAACTCTTTCCAAATCACCGGAAAAATTCTCCTCCTCAGGCACGGCAGATCCCAACTTGGAGAACGACCCAAACGACGGATGTCTCCCAGAACAACAAAAAAAAGGCGAACAACCAGCAGAAGAAGATGTATGATTGTTCAGAGCAAATTCGGCAAGTGGCAGAAACTCAGACCACCCCTCTTGATTGTCTGCCACAAAACAACGCAAGAACTGCTCAACATCCTGGTTTTTCCTTTCTGTCTGGCCATTAGATTCAGGATGATATCCGGACGAAAACGACAAATGAATTCCCAACCTGTCACAAAAGGCACGCCAAAAACGAGCCACGAACTGAGGACCCCTATCAGAAACAATGTCAGTAGGAACGCCATGAAGTCTGACAATTTCCTTGACAAAGGCCTTAGCGAGAGTTTTAGCGCAGGGCAGTTTGACGAAGGGAACCAAGTGACACATCTTGCTAAAGCGGTCCACGACCACCCAGATGACAGTAAAACCCTCAGAGGGGGGAAGGTCAGTTATAAAGTACATAGCCAAATGTGTCCAAGGAGCACTGGGGACCTCCAAAGGACAAAGCAACCCCGCAGCAGGAGTATGTGAGGACTTAGATCTAGCACATATAGTACATTGGCGCACCCACTTAATGACTTCCTTCTGCCATCCAGGCCACCAAAAACTGCGACCCACCAGTCTCTTGGTCTCAGAGATTCCGGGATGACCTGCCAACCGAGATTCGTGACACTCAACAAACAAATCTCTCCTAAAGGTCTCAGGCACAAACAACCTCCCATGAGGAGTGTTAGATGGGGCATTCTCCTGAGCTTTAAGAATCTCATCTTCCAAAACGGAGTCTAAAGCAGCTATCACAACACCTTCTTGTAAAATGTTTTCCTCTTTCTCAGCACCGACTATGGGAGAAAAACTGCGAGACAAGGCATCCGCCTTAACATTCTTAGTACCAGGGATGTAAGTAACGGAGAAATTAAACCGCGAGAAAAACAGTGCCCACCTAGCCTGACGGGCATTCAGGCGCTTGGCAGCATCAAGATATATCAGATTTTTATGATCCGTAAGAACCTGAACGGGAAATTCCGCACCTTCCAAGAAGTGGCGCCAGTGTTCAAATGCGAGTTTAATAGCCAATAATTCCCGATTACCAATATCGTAATTCAATTCAGTCTCCGAAAAATTTTTTGAAAAAAAGGCACAGGGATGTAATCCATCCCCGTTATCCTGAGACAATACTGCGCCAACCCCCACAGAGGAAGCATCAACCTCAACCAAAAACGGCCTAGTAACATCAGGCTGCATAAGGATGGGAGCAGAGGTGAACCTCTCCTTGAGATACACAAAAGCTTCAATGGCCTCAGAAGACCACTGAACCGCATCAGCACCTTTCCTGGTGAGATCAGTCAGAGGTTTGACAATACTAGAAAAATTTTTTATGAACTTTCTATAGTAATTGGCGAAACCCAAAAACCTCTGTATCGATTTCAAACCAATAGGCCTAGGCCATTCCTGCACAGCCTGAACCTTAACCGGATCCATCTCAAAACCTTTGCTGGAGATAATGTAGCCCAAAAAACTAATTCTCTGTACAGCGAACTCACATTTCTCCAGCTTAGCAAAAAGCGAATTGTCCATTAATAACTGTAATACCTCACGCACGCTCCGCCAATGAGACTCCAGATCTGGCGAATAAATCAAAATGTCATCCAAATACACAACCACATTTTTACCGATCAAAGGTCTAAGGATGTCATTAATCAGATTCTGAAAAAATGCAGGAGCATTAGTGAGACCAAAAGGCATAACCAGATTCTCAAAATGACCCACAGGAGTGTTAAAAGCAGTCTTCCATTCATCACCCTCCTTCATGCGCAACAGATTGTATGCCCCCTTAAGGTCAATTTTAGAGAACCACTTGGCCCCCAATAACTGGTTAAACAGATCAGGAATCAATGGCAGTGGGTAAGGATTGCGTACCGTAATTTTGTTAATCTCACGAAAATCCAGACAAGGACGTAAACCGCCGTCCTTTTTTTTTACAAAAAAAAATCCAACCGCCACAGGAGACTTAGAGGGCCTAATGTGACCGGCGGCCAAGCTTGTCTGTATGTATTCCTCCAAAGCCTTCCTCTCAGGAATAGTAAGGTTAAATAAACGACTCTTAGGAAGAGTCGCTCCAGGGACAAATTCAATAGAACAATCATAGTCTCTATGGGGAGGCAAAACCTGCGATTCCTTCTCAGAAAAAACTCTCCAAAAATCCTGAATAGGAACAGGCAATTCTCCCCTATCCAAAGCTGCAATACGCCCGTTACAACACTTGTCATAACATTTATGGCTCCAGGATTTAATTTCACTGGTAGACCAATCCAGTACAGGATTGTGAAATTTTAACCAGGGCAAACCCAATATTACTGGAGAAGGCAAGTTATTCAACACTACCAAATCCAATTTCTCATGGTGAACACCATTAATAGTGAGAGGAAATTCACTGACCTTGAGAGTAATATTCTTCAAAGGGGAGCCATCCACAGAAACCACAGCAATGGGGGATGACAAAGGTTCAGGTTTTAAATTGAGTTTTTCCACGAATCCCCCATCAATTACATTCAGTGTAGACCCGCAATCAACAAACACCCGAAATTCCATAAATTTTTCCTGAGCAATCGTGGAAGCAGCTAAAAATATACCCTTGGAATTTAAACAGGCAATACGGGCGTGACTGACCATTTTTTTTTCTTTCTTCATACGAAGCTCACAGCCTTTAATCAAATGACCAGATTTTCCGCAGTAGAAACACAAGCCTTGCGAAAAACGACGGTCATTTTCTTGAGAGCGAGGTGCCACCGATCCAATCTCCATTGGTTCACCACTGTTAGTACACACATTATCATAACCAGAAACTGACATAGCAGAGGATTTGCTCTCATTAACCCTAGCACGCAGTCTTCTATCCACCCGTATAGCTAATTGCATAGCCTGTTGCAAATCTTCAGGTGTAGGATAAGCAATTAGCAGGTCTTTAACCCTTTCACTGAGCCCAGCAAGAAATAGACTTTTCAGAGCAGAATCGTTCCACCCTGTTTGAGTGGACCAACGACGAAAATGTGTACAATATTTTTCCACATTACCCGATCCTTGTTTTAGACGTCTCAACTCAGTCTCAGCTGATGCGACACGGTCAGGATCATCATATAATAGTCCCAAAGCAGAAAAAAAACTATCCACTGATCTGAAGCATGAATCACTAGGTTGCAAAGAAAAGGCCCACTCCTGAGGCTCTTTGCGCAAAAGTGACATTATGAACCCTACGCGCTGGGATTCATCCCCAGAGGACTTAGGTCTCAAACGAAAATACAATAAGCAAGCATTTTTAAATGAAAAAAATTCTCGGTGTTCACCAAAAAACAAATCCGGCAAACATACCTTAGGCTCCAAGAAATGTGCTCCAGGACAGTTACTCACGTGCTGACGGAGCTCGGCCACCTCCAGAGAGAGTCCCTGCAGGCGATGAGCCAAATCCTGAACCGACACCATGATGGAACAGAAAAATCTTTCCTTAGAGAATTTGCTGGCTGGACTTACTGTTATGTTCTGCTACCAAAGCTAAGGAAAGAGAGGAGATCTGTACCTACTATGAGACTCAGCTGAATCCCTACGATGTAACAGGGAACCTGATCCTGCGATCAGACCTGCTAAAGTCCTAATCTAGTCTGTACGAAGACCTATAGATGTGGGGAGGGAATCCCTACAAGTACTAAGGACTGGGAGGAATATGGGACACCTCCTAACAGAAATAGTAGCAGACAGACGAACAAACAAAATAGATAGAACATAGAGGTCCGTAGACCAAGCAAACTAACAGAGTTAGATACAGAGCACAGGCTAGCTAGAAAGTAGATATACAATGAAGTCCAGCAAAGCCAGAAGGGCGGAGCAGGACTAAATAGGCCAACAAGGTCATGTGACCAGCAAAGGAAAAAAAACCTAACAGCAAGGTTCTAACATGTAGTGCATGCAGCTAACCGAGCTCAGTTCCACACTCCATCCTTACCCGGGAGTGGAATACCACACCTCTGGCTGAGGTGCAATACCCCTGTAGCAGCCGAATCCTCAGGGTGCTACACAAGGAAAATAAAGCAATGCTATATTCCATTTCACGTAAATATAACTAATCAGTAATAAAAGTTATTTGTTGCCTCTATTAAAAGTGAGATATGCCATTTCTTCTTGATCAGTGGATGTTTAATCCTCAGCAATCAACTGAATGAAGAAGAAAAAGGCAGTTTCTCCGCTTTCATCCACTCATTGTGATGAAAGCCGCACTCATTGCTTTAGCCGTTTACTACCCAGCAGGTAGACACAAGGGTCACTGAGCAGAAAAGAACATACATGCTTTTGCTCCCTTGCTCAGATGATCCATGAGGGAACCAAGAGTTGAGTACCTACCAATCAATAAATAAGTGATGTCATTAGGCTTGATTAAACTTTGTGGTCACCAAATATCAAGACTTACAATTCTATGAGGAACTGAAAAAGGGAAAGGGGTTCAAAATACATGGCATTAAGGGCAAAGCATGTGAGTGAGGTACTTCATTCATCACTCACACCCCATCAAGAAACTATCTACATGGAGCATAATGAGATAGATGCTGATTATAAATCTACACCATTCATTATTGTTGTGGATTCCAAAATGAAAAGTAACATGTTAAAAGGAACCTGTCATCTAATTCATGCTGCCCAACCACGGGCAGCAAGAGTCAGAGTCTGGCTGCGTTCTTGCAGTCGTGTATGTTTTACTTCAAAATGCTGCGGTATGTCAGAGAAAACATATCACAAATCAGGTGACTATTATGCATACTCTGATGACTTCTCATAGACAGATCCTCAGTGGCTTCTCCCCGCCCTACTACCCTAGGCTAACAAGTCTCATCCTATATACACAAATCGGGATCAGGGCAGGGAGAAGCCGCCAAGGACTGGTTTCGGACTAGTCATCAGAAATGCATAGTCCCCGGCCAGGTTTTTAAAGTAGGTTTTCTCTTAAAAACCGCAGTGTTTCACAGTAACACATACACACCTGCAACAACACAACCAGACTATGACTCTTGCTGCTCGTGGTTCAGGCAGCATTAATTAGATGACAGGTTCCATTTAACTCCATTAATTTACAATAGGCCTAATCTCCATGATAAATCAATATACAGTGCTGGCCAAAAGTATTGGCACCCCTGCAATTCTGTCAGATAATACTCAGTTTCTTCCTGAAAATGTTTGTAATCACAAATTCTTTGGTATTATTCTCTTCATTTAATTTGTCTTCAATGAAAAAAACACAAAAAGAATTGTCCTAAAGCCAAATTGGATATAATTCCACACCAAACCTAAAAAAGGGGGTGGACAAAAGTATTGGCACCCTTTGAAAAATCATGTGATGCTTCTGTAATTGGTGTAATTACCAGCACCTGTGGCACCTAACAGGTGTTGGCAATAACTAAATCACACTTGCAGCCAGTTAACATGGATTAAAGTTGACTCAACCTCTGTCCTGTGTCCTTGTATGTACCACACTGAGCATGGAGAAAAGAAAGAAGACCAAAGAACTGTCTGAGGACTAGAGAAACCAAATTGTGAGGAAGCATGAGCAATCTCATGGCTACAAGTCCATCTCCAAAGACCTGAATGTTCCTGTGTCTTCCGTGCGCAGTGTCATCAAGAATTTAAAGCCCATGGCACTGTGGCTAACCTCCCTAGATGTGGACGGAAAAGAAAAATTGACGAGAGATTTCAACGCAAGATTGTGCGGATGGTGGATAAAGAACCTCGACTAACATCCAAACAAGTTCAAGCTGCCCTGCAGTCCGAGGGTACAACAGTGTCAACCCGTACTATCCGTCGGCATCTGAATGAAAAGGGACTGTATGGTAGGATACCCAGGAAGACCCCACTTCTTACCCCGAGACATAAAAAAGCCAGGCTGGAGTTTGACAAAACTTACCTGAGAAAGCCTAAAACGTTTTGGAAGAATGTTCTCTGGTCAGATGAGACAGAAGAAGAGCTTTTTGGGAAAAAGCATCTACATAGAGTGTACAGGAAAAAAAAAGAGGCATTCAAAGAAAAGAACACGGTACCTACAGTCAAACATGGCGGAGGTTCCCTGATGTTTTGTGGTTGCTTTGCTGCCTCTGGCACTGGACTGCTTGACCGTGTGCATGGCATTATGAAGTCTGAAGACTACCAACAAATTTTGCAGCATAATGTAGGGCCCAGTGTGAGAAAGCTGGGTCTCCCTCAGAGGTCATGGATCTTCCAGCAGGACAATGACCCAAAACACACTTCCAAAAGCACTATAAAATGGTTTGAGAGAAAGCACTGGAGACTTCTAAGGTGGCCAGCAATGAGTCCAGACCTGAATCCCATAGAACACCTGTGGAGAGATCTCAAAATGGCAGTTTGGAGAAGGCACCCTTCAAATATCAGGGACCTGGAGCAGTTTGCCAAAGAAGAATGGTCTACAATTCCAGCAGAGCATTTTAAGAAACTCATTGATGGTTACCGGAAGCGGTTGTTCGCAGTTATTTTGGCTAAAGGTTGTGCAACCAAGTATTAGGCTGAGGGTGCCAATACTTTTGTCCGGCCCTTTTCAGGAGTTTTGTGTGAAATGATCAATGATTTGATTTTTGCTTCATTCTCTTTTATGTTTTTTTCTTGCAAGCAAATTAAATGAAGATAATAAGACCAAAGAATTTGTGATTGCAATCATTTTCAGGAAGAAACTGTATTAACTGACAGAATTGCAGGGGTGCCAATACTTTTGGCCAGCACTGTAGTATAAATATGCCCTTAGTGGTTACTTGAGTGATTTATGGGAAAAAGCCTCCAATTATACTACTTCAAGAGATGTTTAGTATTGTTAGAAATAATAATGATCATAATTATTTTTCACAAGGATCAGTAAAAACTGTACAACTCCACGGGCAAAAGAAGTGCATATGCCCATTTGTCTACATTGGAGATAATAGCTACTAACATCTATCACACCACAAAACCTAAATATACAAAATAAATAATACAAGGAAAATATGTTACTAATGCTCCTAACGATTTTCAATTGTTTGTGTGAGGACTTATGTGAAGACACAAATTTTATAAAAACCCATTTACAAAAACCCCTTATCATGTAGTCCGCCTATAATGACAAGAAAACTTTAACGAAAGTCATGACTCATGAACACCTAAGAATCAGACTGGAATCCTTCTATATACAATTAAGAATTATAATCTTTTTATTTATATAGTGCCAATATATTCCGCAGCGCTTTACAATTCAGGCAATTTACAGACAATATTGGCACTGTCCCCATTGGGGCTCACAATCTACATCCCCTATCAGTATGTCTTTGGAGTGTGGGAGGAAACCGGAGAACCCGGAGGAAACCCATGCAAACATAGGGAGAACATACAAACTCCTTGCAGATGTGTTCCTTGGTGGGATTTGAACCCAGGACCCCAGCGCTGCAAGGCTGCTGTGCTAACCACTGAGCCACTGTGCTGCCCATATTTACATACAGTTCTCGGGTTACAAACTAGATAGCTTCTGTAGGTTTGCCATAAATTGAATTTTTATATAAGTTGGAACAGGTACAGGTCCAGCTATATGTTTAAAGCAAGAAAAATAATGAATACTCACCTCATCGCTTGCACTCCGGCTGCCCTGCTGCTAGCCACCCAGTCCTCTACTTCTCGCCACTGAGTGCTGCATCTCCGGCCTCTTCACTATAGGCCAGGACTTCTGTCCGTGTCCAGGTTTTGTATGTTGCTGCGTGAGATAAGGTCATGTCACAACATCATGACCTTAAAACACGCAAAGAGGCCTGGATGCAGCCGGATGTCCTGGCCAAAAATGATGTGGCTTCAGATGGGGCGTCTGACGGTGGTAAGAAAAGAATCGAAGAGGCAAGCAATGATGTATTAGTTGTTTTTTTGTTTTTTTTACATGTTATGTTCATTACTATGAGATCTATGCAAGTCGCATGTTTGTAATGCGAGGACTGCCTGTAATTCATAAAGCAAGTATTGTAAGAGCTGCAGCAGTGACATTTATAAGGCCTCAGCTCTCCACCAGCCCGGTTTGACATTAGATGTATTTTGGTTACGGTTACTAAGCTCCTGGCACCTCTGAGTGTCTTGTGAGGTGATGTCAGAGCTGTTATATTCTGGCCACTGTAATACCCTTCAAACCCTGCTGAGATTTCAAGGGCATGAACAAGTTCTAATACCCTCTCATTTGTTTTGGCCTATAAGTATGGCACAGGACCAGGAACACATTCCACAGCTTTCTTCAGGCCCCGCTTCCATTTGAAAACTCACTGTACTGAGCAAGTTTTGTATGGAAAGATAAAAGGAAAATACAGGTTGTACAAAAATGCTGATGGTGTTCTCCTTTCTAATCAAAGCACTGAATAGCTCAATACCGTGTACATGAAACTAAGGCTAAGTTCCCACGATAAGTATTTGGTGCATATTTGATGGTGCTAATTATTTGCAGCATTTCTGCACCAATTAGCCAACTTAGACTCCTTATGTTTTTGTATTGCTTTTTTATCACTTTTTTTTTTTTTTTTAACTCTCCCTTCTTGGTATGTCGTGTTTTAAATAAAACCACTGTTTTGTAAACTTTTTATTTGATGAGTTACCTAACTATTGATAAAGTCATGTGCGGATTACATGCCATTTTACAGTGTTTCCGCTGTGGAAATGCACTAAAAGAGCACATGCGGTTTTGATCTGCATATTTTGTGCATCTTATTAAAGTCTATGGGGAAAATCTACACATAAAACACACATTTACTGCAACAGAAACTGACATGCTGAGGATTTTAAAAAATGCACTGCAAGTCAGTTTTAGCAGCGTTAAAAAAAAACCAGCACAGTGGACATGAGATTTCTATAAATCTCATAAACTTTGCAAGAACTGTATTCTGCTGCATTTTTGAGCTTGAAAGGCAGAAAAAACACACCAAATACTCTACGCGAGAACTTTTCCTAATGGGTGCGTAGCTTTAAAGCACCACTCCAGCGGTTTTTTTTATTGCACCGCTGGAGTGATTCCCTTGCCCCTGTCTCATACTCACCTGCTGCCGCCTTCATCCTTTTCCAACATCGCTCCCGTTGGTTTCCTCGCGCCGGAGGTCACTTCTCAATACATCTCTGAGAACCTCGTTCTGGCTCTCATAGACTTGCATTGAGCTCTTGTGACGTACCTTCTGACTTCCAGCCAGTCAGAAGTTACGGGCACAAGATGGCACCGTGGGACTGGAGCGGCGTCGGTAAAAGGTGAAGCCCAGAAGGTGAGTATCTCAATGGGTGCAGGGGGCTTACATTTAAAGTGCCACTCCAGCGCTTAAGAAAAAAATGCTGGAGTGGTGCTTTAAAGTAGATCAGTCACCAGATTTCACGGTAGAAACTGAATAAATATATTAACCTTTCCAGGACCTGATTTTTTTATTTTTATTTTTCTCCTTCTCTTCCAAGAGCCATAACTTTTTTTCCTATTGGCATAGCCATATGAGGGCTTATTTTTGCGAGATGAGTTATAGTTTTGAATTACACAATTCATTTTACCATTTAATGTGCTGAAAATCAGAAAAAATATTCCAAGTGGGGTGAAAAAAAATGTAATTCTGCTATCGTTTTCTATATAGCGTTCATCCTTTGATGAAGATTACCTGGCAATAGGATTCTCCAGGTTAGTACAATTACAGTACTAGCAAACATAAGATATTTTATTTAAAAAAAAATTGAATTGAATCATTGTTGACAATTTTGGAGACCCAGGACTTTATTTTTCTATTGATGGAGCTGTATGAGGGCTTGTTTTTTTGTGCACTGAACTGACATGCAAGTTATACAGTTTTATAGAATTTATTTATTGAAGTATAGAAATTGAAAAAACGGCAACTCTGGTGTTTTATTTTTTTTCCCTTTTAGGCAAATAGCATACAGTTTACATAATCTTATATTTTCGGAGGGGGCCATTAGGATCCAGTGTGCATGGACAGCGGCAATCACACCATTTAAATGCCGCCTGTGATTAACAACAGCATATCACTGGTTAAAAAGCAGTGACTGGAGCTAGCTCAGGCCGTTGCTGCTACAAGCAGATGCTTGCCAGGATCTGCTCGCTATTGAAAACAACTAGTGATGAAAAGAACATCACAAGTAGTTAAGAGATTAAATAAGGATGCTATATTTATATAGAGTATCTGTGCCAGAATGGCTGGATAATTATTTAGGAAAGTTTATTTCCGTCTACTTAGCCTTACAGTTCCTCAGGATCCATTCTCCCTGCTGCATATACTCCCACTTAGCTTGATTGACAGTTCCTCAAAGTCCATCCTGATGCTAAGATTCACACTGTTCAGTACACATGGTAGCAGTCATTCAGGTTGTATGGTCAAGGAACATACAAGGGAGTCTATCACCACAGAATGACTGTTCAAACCAAGCACAAGAGCTTGGTGCATCATAATGTGGTCAAACATTTAAATACACCTCCGTGAGACAGCGGAGACCTGCGGCCTACAAGTTGAGTGTGATGCACCCCACACATGATAGCACACTGGGACTGGGAGACTATTTTCCTGTAAAGTGCCAAAGTGTAACTGGACAGCAGCTCGGTCACGACTACCACTCTCGCTCACTTTACAATTGCATACCTATCACAAAAGTGCACTTCTTTATCTAATGGTTATACTTAAAATATGTAATTTAACCAAAATAAATCTAGCAAAATCTTAGGCAGTACGGCAGTCACTGACCTGATAGGAGATGAATCATTAGAAGTTGATGATGTTGGCATTGGACTTGATGGGGCAGAGAACATAGGGCATGTAAGTGGCGATGTTGGACTTGGATTTAGTGAGCTAGAAGGTAACAACAATCATAAAATTAAATTAATAAACACAACAAAATAACAAACAAGACGCTTATCATGTCGTCAGAATTTATTGAAAAGTTCGACCTTCGCAACCATTTTTTTTAGTATTCGAATGCATCTAAAATGAAAAAAACGAAGCAATTCTGTGAAATAATTATTATGTTGGATTGCAAGAAGCTAATGTTATGGTAAATACTTATACTTTGCCTTGATTATTATTTAGACAATTAAATCTACACATATATTTTTTATAATTTTGTATTTTAATATTAGCTTTATATGTTACTCGTAAAAGCAAGTAACATTAGGCGTATCTAATAGAGCTATCTTTGCATTAAAGCCTTCCTTTTTTCTGAAAGTATAGTAAAACTAGATATAGCCAGTTTCTAAGGAATTTTGACATAATTTATGACTTTGTTTTTCCCAACTTAAATATTCCTTTTCAAGTAATGAAATGTAAGCCATTCCCACTTTCCTTATCTCTTGTGCTTACTAATAAAAACGGGTGACCAGGCATCTGAGAGTAGACGAGTCTTGGACACCGACAGATTTGGTCGTGTTTCTTTTGTCTCTGATCAATCGACTCTCTGATTTGATCAAAGCTGGCAAACGTGTGAAACCCTTTCAGTTTCTCCTAAAACTTTTCATACAGGTTTCCACATCACTACAAACTGTGTAGTCTAATCCTGCAGCCATATTGCAATCTATGACAGATTTCTTGCTAACCTACCAAATAAAAGTTACTTACATGTAGGTGACAAATAGAAGACAGTATGATGGCGAAATCAGACTACACAACCTTTGTTTGTAGTCTATTACCATGGAAACCAAGTTATACAAAGAAATATAACAAAAGGAGATTTTTTTTAATGAAAATTTTAGTGCAGCACCCCTCCCTACTTTTCATCCAATCCAGCATAGTGGGTGGTATATTTACAGAGGCAATCATCTCACCCAGCAGGTATTGTGCACAGGTCCTATTCCAAACTAATAGGACACATGTAGGATATCAGCTGGGAATCAGATGACTGTCCCAGAAACTATCCCACCAGGCAAGCAGAACAGTCTCTCAAAGCCTGATGTGAAATCAGACAAAAGACAGAATGGCGCTGCGCAAACCTTTAAAGGGTATGTGCCCATGGCATTTTTCAAGGCGTACCTATTGAATTTTTCCGCAAAAGATGCTTCAGGAAAACGCCGGCAGGGGTTTTGTTTTCCCTTAAGCATCTTCTTTGACGTCTTTTGCGGTGTTCATTTTTTTAATATATGCATTAATAGTGAGCGACTTCCAAGCAGAAGTCAGCAGGAGAATGGTCAGGTCACTTTTTTTTTCTAACCGCTTTGCGACTTTGGAAACCTCAAAGTTCAAAAAGTCTATGGCACAGGAAGTCCTTTTTACATTGCTATTTATTTATTTTACTCACTTATATAGAGCCATTAATTCCACAGCACTTCACAGAGATTATATCCTTGCTATGCATGTGTTCATTCTTTTTGGCCTTTTTCTAGCACTTTTTCAAGCAGGTTCCAGGCGGAATCTATATGAAAAAGATGTTGTCTACACATACCCGAAGACTACTTGCAAGGTTGTTTAATTTTTTATTTTATTTTAGCTGCATTGAAGCCATACTAAAAAAAATGGTTGCAATGGTCAACACAGAATTAAAGACAGATAATCACATGATACTGAGTCATGTGATATAAATTAATATGTAAAATACTTTGTAATGCATACTGATGCAAATAAAAGATGTTCTAGTAAGAGTAACGCAGCCATGACGAACTTCATATATACATTTTAGAGTCTTTTTCTTCTTCCAGACATAACCTGGTATTCCAATTTACTAGACTTTTATTACTCATTTGTTGCACAGTGAGCAATTTTAAGCAGTGAAGTATTTGCTGATACCGGAAAGGGGGGAGAAGAAAGACAAATACTGCTTGGTTTCCTTATAATGGGATTCCAAAGAAAGGAAACATAATTTGTCATCTAATTGAATTAACCCTGCTAAAATTTTCCAACTTTTAATATGTAACCACACAAATGGTTTCAGAATGAGGAAGAATTTCAGCCACAATCCTTAAATTCACCATGCAAATGGTCTACTTTATGGTGGTAATCCCAACCTCTGAAACATCTACATCTTTATGCTAAATTTGACCACATATGCTAGTCTTTTTAATACACACTAAGTAGAAACAGAGATGAAATACTTCGATAAACCATAAAATGATTTATATGGATCAAGTAAAACGCAGAACAATGAAACAGTCAATAAAGATGTACTTCAGCAGAATGGACTAAATTCGGTATACTTTTTGATAAGCATGCATTTTCCACATCTGTGCTAAGCAGACAAGTTCAGTATCTGAATGGTTAATGCTTAAAGGCTTATGAATGACAACATCAATCTAAACCCCATACTATGTCCTCGGTTGCCCTCTTACAAGAGACAAAAGTTGAGTTATATGAGCCATTCAAGGGTCGAACCACAAAAGACGGCCGGGATTTTAATGTATTGCACTTTCTGAAAACATTGAAAGGATATTGAAGAAAGCATCAATGCAAAACCATAATGGGATTTCTGCCAATGTAGATAGAAGGCCAATTACTCATGCTCCGTACCTAAACACAATTGGTCTATATCTATCAAACATAAATGATCACCAAGTAACAGCAAACCCGGGTGGGACGCCAAGCGCTAAAAAAACCTACTTTTACTGCAGACAGTATGCATAATAAGTAAATGGCTGATTTCCAGCTTACACACGCCTGCTCATTAGCTCGCTTTCCTTTGTAAAGCATTAGAAGCAAGCAATTCACTCCAGATACTTATTTAGTCACTGTCATTGTCATTGTCTTTCAGCAATGCATGTGGTGCCATTTTAATGGACATTCTTCAACTGTAAGATGAAAAGCTGAATGGATAAGTAATGTAATTTTGGTGTTTGTTTTGGTGTTTACAAATGAACTATGGTACTATAATGAAAAATTTATATAAGGCAATTTGTTCAAAACTTGCACAATACACTTACAGGACGAGATATAAATGCACAATACATCTCAGGATTAATCGGCAGTGAGCATTTCATGATTATGGTGCGGTGTAAACTGGCTCCTAATCACCTGACAAGTGAGAAAAACGCTTGTTTGTCCAGTGAAATGATCTTTTGGCTTGCCTAAGGCTAGTCATGCACATTAGATGGCTGTCAGCCGAACGATGCTTCGGCCGATTGTTCGGTTGGCAGCCAACTCATCCGATTCTCCAATACAAAGGAGCGCTCATTTAGCAGAGCACTTCTGTATCCTCTATGAAAAAGCTGGCAACTGACACATCAGCCAACAGATTATCTCAGGGGGGAACAATGTGATCAGCAGTCCGAAATGCACAATTGACAGCTCTCCTGACCATCAGCAAAACAGCGTCCCTATACACATCAGACCGTTTGCCAAGCCAGTCGATATTGGTGGGTTCAGCCGACAGTAGTCTAATGTTTATAGTGCCTTAAAAGATACACCCTAGGGATGCATTTCAGTATAGCCAGTTGCTAGAACATTTTAATACAGAGGTTTGACAATTAATTTTCCTAAGGGGCCACATAAACTGGGACTATTGTGGAGGGTCAAACTAACAGGTTGAATTTAAGGCTGGGTTCAGATGGCAAAATTGAAAAACAGGCCAGCGATGTGTACAAATGGCAGATGTAATCGACTCCTCTTTGTGCTTGATCACGTCTGCAAGTGTACCAACTGCCTTTTATGTTACATGCATCATTCTGGTTCGTAAAGCTGACCAGAACAGCGCATGCGGTTAATTTTTTTTCCACACAGATCATAGGTCATGTCCACTGGTACACTGACTATAGAAGCTATCGATATGTGCCTCAGACTGCATACAAACTGATTAAAGGGAATCTGTCAGCAGACTTTTGCTATGTAATCTGAGGACATAATGTAGTAGGGTTTAAAACACAGATTTCAGCGATCTAAGCGGTGTGCTGCTGTTTACTTACAGTAAAGGTTTTATCACTAGGACATTATCATTGCAGTGACTAGCTGGGGATCACGACCCCTCCTGTGATTATCAGCTCACTATCAATAGACAATGTAAGGCTGTGTGCCCATGATGAGATTTTTATGCTGAGTATTTTCGAACAAAAGCAAGTGACCTATTTTACTTAATGGGTGCAGAAAATCTGCAACTCACCAAAAACTCATTGTGGAAATGTAGCCTAATATATAGCCTGGTGTGGGCAGGGTTGCTTTCTCAGCTCTGCTTCATGCTAAATCTAAGAACACCGATTGTGTCAGTCACTGAGCTCAGCGGATTGGCTGCAGCCATCACGTGACATTGCTAATGTTATAGAATCAGCAGGGGATACAGGGCTAAGAGCGACAGAATGGTGCCGATACAGGAGGTAATTATAGGTGGATTTAAACATTATGATTATGTAATCAATGTGCTTTTATCAGCTTCTAATAAATTATATTTAAGCCTCACACACGTGACGCGCGGACAAATGCTTTTTGAATGAATATAGGACTTATTCATTTCTTATTCCCTAACCATGGCATAAAAAGCCATCCACAACCTGTCTCCTCCATACATCTGTGACCTAGTCTCCCGGTACATACCTACACGCAACCACCGATCCTCACAAGATCATCTACTCTACTCCCCTCTTATCTCCTCTTCCCACAATCGCATACAAGATTTCTCCTGCGCATCCCCCCTACTCTTGAACGCTCTACCCCAACACATCAGACTCTCGCCTCCTGTGGAAACCTTCAAAAGGAACCTGAAGACCCTCCTCTTCCGACAAGCCTACAACCTGCAGTAACCACCGCTCCTCCATACCACTGCACGACCAGCTACTGTATCCTCACCCATCCCTTGTAGATTGTGAGCCCTCGCGGGCAGGGTCCTCTCTCCTCTTGTACCAGTCGCTGACTTGTTTTTATTATATATACCCCTTTTCACATGTAAAGCACCATGGAATAAATGGCACTATAATAATAATAATAATTTAACAACCCTCAAGCCCAAAATACCTTTTCACCTGCCCCAAATTGTGATTCTGTAACAGAATAATCCTCACTTTGTTACAGAATCACACATTAGTCTAGATATCCTTTAATTGGTCCATTCAACATGTTTAAATGGTTGTGTAGCATAGTGTGCTGCTCAGGGGGTGCGGCCATGAATTCTGTAGTTGTGCAACTCATTCATTGCCAAGCAGACAGGGCTGTTGACTTCTAAAATATACTGTATAATAAATTGGGTACAGTAGTTCAATGCAGAGTGTGCTGAAAATTTTTTCATAGGAATTTGGGAAAGTTATGAAATGTCCTATAAATGGCTGTTCTATTCCTGATCTAAGGCTATGTGCCCACGATGCAGAAATGAAGCAGAAAATTTCTGCAGCATTTCTGCATCTCCCTGGCAGAAAAAACCCATGCAGATTGCGCATGCGTTTTTCCTGCAGAATACATGCGGAATACATGCAGATTCACATGCGTATCCACATGCAGATTGACAAGCGCTTTTCAGGCGATAGTGTGACGCTCGCAAGCCCTGCCCTGGGAAGATGGGGGATACTCGGAGCCGGGTCAGATGTTGAGGGGGATGCAGCCGTGGCTGGGCACGGAACGGCTTTCCGGGTTGAGTGGTAATTTGTCGACTACGCCACCTGTGGTGTCTGGTGAAGGGGCCACCAGCGCCGCTACAGTCCGCTGAGGCCCGGTGTCATGGCGGCTAAAGTTCTCGCTGCTCCCCACAGGCGGAGCGCGGCCTCAGGGCAGGCAAGGCAGGATAGAGGGGGGTTAGTAGTGCGGGGAGTACGGGCACCACGTCGCGTGGTATGGCGCGTAATGAACAGTCCGGAGGCCATAGGGATGAACTTACAAGGCTTTACTCACAGTTCTCTCAAGCAGCGCAAGGCTTCTCCCTGCTCCTCGCGGAGTCCTGCGGCCACCAGGGATGGGGGTCCGACTACCTCCGAGGTAGTCCAGTGTGAGGCAGCATCCCTACACCAGAGTGTTCTTGCACTACAGACTATACCCTTTCCCGTCTGTGCGTGTGTAAATAGGCCGGGTCTCCCTCTGAGCTCCTCTCAGGTGTAGGGCTCGGGTGGCAATTCCTCTCCATCCGAAGCCCGGCGGGATCCTCAGGGCCTAACCGGGCTTTCCCGTTTTGGACATATGTGTCACCCTGGCCTGGATGCCACAAAATGTATTAAAGCTGTGTCTGAGAGCAAGGGGGAGGTTCTCTAGTCAGGGGAACATTAGCATGCAGTACCTCCTGTCTCGGGCCAGTAGGGGGAGCAGGCTGCCCCTATAAAAGCTGGTACTGGGGGCAGGGTTAGGGAGAACCTGATGGCCTGTCTCAGCACTGAGACTTGTCCCAGAGCAAAGCAGGGACAGACAGTTGCACTGCACCTAAGAGGAAGTGTGGCAGGAGGAGAGCCACAAGCCAGAGACAAGAGGCGAAGCAAGCCTGTCTTGGCAGATAAGAGACTGACTTTACCAGACTTTGGTGTCTGAGGCTGAGAGGATTCTACATCCTCCAGCAGATAACCAGTCCGCAAGGGACTGTATATTCCTTGGCCTAAGAAGCCTGGAGGCCCTGCCACAACCGAAGGGACCAGTAAAGCCGTACAAGGCTGGGAGCAGAAAGGAACCCACGTCGCAGGCCATACAGGCGAGAATACACGGAAAGCTCGGAAACGTGGGCTGTTACCCTATAATGAGGAGATAGCCAGAAGGAGCGCAGAAAGCACGGTAGACCTACACCCTCACCCTGACCAGGGCCAATTTCCCCGTTGCTCTCAGACATCCAGGTCCCCTCCTAGCTGGGACTGTTTGTGGGTCAGTTTACCTGTTTTAGTAAAGACCCTGGACTGCAACTTGTTGTCTGTGTGCTCCTTGCTCCTCCAGCACTATCAGCACCGGGACTCTCACTACCATCACTCCCACCATCCACTACACTGCCCTGGGGCCGCACTCTTCCCGTGGGGAGTCACACCATCCCAGCTGCATATATCATCAGCCCCAGCGGTCTGCCCTGCAGCAGCGGTTCCTAATGACCGCAAATCCACGGGTGGCGTAGTCGGACAAAACCAACAGCACAAAACGGACTACCACTGGCCTGACCACCCTGAGCCACGGAACCGGGTTGCCACTACTACTCCCATCGTTCCCCCTACTGCCCGGATCCGAGTGCCCCACGGCCCAGGGGGCGAGTCAGCTTTGGCGTATTCGGCAGGATTTCGTGCCCGCGACCACCGGGTACTGCGTGCCTTCAAAAGACTGTCATACCTGCCGTGGTGAAGGTTCCCGCCATCCGGAGCAGTTTCCCGCCATCTTCAGTCGGTTCCCGCCATCTTCAGCTGTTTTCCCGCCATCCGAAGTCGTTTTCCCGCCATCGGACGCCATCTTCAGGACGCCGCGCGGGAAGAAGAGGGGCGTGGACACCAAAAGCGCGCGAGACCCGAAGCTCCGCCCCACGCACCGACGCTGCGCAAGGTCCTGGAAGGGAGAGAGAGCGACGCTGACGTCATCAGGACGCGACGCAAGGTCCCCGTCCAGAGCAGCAGCAGCGGAGCCGTGGCCTACAGAAGAGGATCGTCGGAAGGTAGGCCACGCTTAACTAGGGGGGAGGAAGATGTCGGACACAAAGGCGCCCACTACCACCAACGCAGCTGCAGCAGCGGTGATGCCCTTTTCCCTGCCCTACATCCCTGGAGCGGCCTGGCTGCCCAAGTACTCAGGGGAGCCCCATGCCCTAACTGACTTTAAGGAAAGGCTGTACAGTTTGTTCCAGGTTTACCCCCTGACAGAGGAACAGAAGGTCAGCATATTGACAGGGCAGTTAACTGGCGCTGCCCAAAGGGAGGTAAAATCATGGCCCACTGAGGAGAAAAGGACCGTGAAGGGTATTCTGGCCCGGCTGCGGGGTACCTTTGACACACGTACCTCCGCTGAGATTAAAATGAGGTTCTATGGATGTAGGCAGCGGGCACAGGACAGTATCAGAGACTATGCCCTGAATCTGCAGGAAGCCCTAAGGGCCATCCAACAAACTGACCCTGGCAGTGTGCATGAAACGGATAAGCTGCTAACAGAACAATTCATAGAAGGTCTGCTGTCTAGCGCCCACAGGGCCCAACTGCGCCTCATGTTCTTTCAGAACCCTGATCTGACCTTTGCCCAATTTAAGGACAGAGCCATAAGGGTGCTCCGTGAATCTGCAACCAGTGGCGCTATAAACCCCCGGCGCCCTGCTCTCACCTACCACCAGGAGGCGGCGCCCTCCTCTATGGACCCCGTGGGGGCTGATGCACAGGCCCTGAACTAAGCCCTGTCGAAAGACCTGCACCACCAAGTCCAGGAGCTGACCAGGAGCGTCGCGGCGTTGACCAGGACCGTCCAGGCGTTGCAAGTCCTCAACAAGGAGATAAAAGCCCTGATGAGACGGCAGCAGGTAGAACTGTCTGGTGGTGAGATCGGTAGCGTAAGACTGAGTGACCCATTCCCCATTTCCATGCCTCCCAAAAGTGAAATGATGATCTGGTGTCGGACTGCAATCGGGTTGAGAGGTAGAGACTACCAAGCCATGGTAGAACCCGTGTACTCAGACAGCAGGCCCACCATTTTGACAGCCCGGGGGGTGGTTGATGTCCGTCATGGGAGGGTGCCCGTCCGCATCCTTAACATTGGGGAGAGGGAGGTACACTTACCCAGGTACGCTACACTCGCCAAACTGTTTGTTGTCAAACACAAAGCTATCAGGGCCGTGGAACCCTTGCCTCCATCTCCACAGGCGGAGGGTAATGGCTCCCAGAAACAAAAGGAGGACTGGTGCCAGAAACTCCACGTGGGTGCTGACTCCACTCCCCTGCACCAAAAACAAGGAGTCTACCGGGTGGTACAGGAGTACGAGAGAGTCTTTAGTAAGCACCCGCTGGACTTCAGCAGAGTAAAAGGGATAGAACACCACATCCCCACAGGGAGCCACCCACCAATAAAAGAAAGACACCGACCTGTACCCCCTGCACATTATCAGAACGCAAAGGGCATGCTAAGAGAAATGAAAGAGGCTGGGGTCATTAGAGATAGCTGTAGCCCCTGGGCAGCCCCCTTGGTTCTGGTGTAAAAGAAGGACGGCACCATGAGAATGTGCGTGGACTATAGACAAATCAACCGTATCACCCACAAAGACGCATATCCGCTGCCTAGAATAGAGGAGTCTTTAGCCGCACTAAAATCAGCTAACTTCTTTTCTACTTTGGACCTTACTAGCGGGTACTGGCAGGTTCCTGTGGCAGAGGCTGACAAGGAGAAGACCACCTTCACCACCCCGATGAGACAGAGCGAATTCAACTGTATGCCTTTCGGGCTCTGCAACGCACCAGGGACCTTCCAGCGGCTGATGGAATGCTGTCTAGGGCACCGAAACTTCGAGACGGTCCTCCTTTACCTGGACGACGTGATCGTCTATTCGAAGACCTACGAGGACCACCTAAAGCACCTGGCCGAGATGTTCGAAGCCCTGGCAGGCTATGGCCTGAAGGTAAAACCATCGAAGTGTCACCTGCTGAAACCAAAGGTCCAGTACCTAGGGCACGTGGTAAGCGCGGAAGGAGTGGCCCCCGACCCTGACAAGGTCGCGGCAATCAAGAGCAGGCCAAGCCCCTCAAACATCAAAGAGGTGAGACAGTTTCTCGGGTTGGTAGGCTACTACCGAAGGTTCATCCGCGGGTTCACTAAGATGGCAGCTCCTATGCAGGACCTCCTGATCGAACAGAAGTCCAGAAGTCAAAAGCCACCCTTCAAGTGGGATAAACCGGAAGAGGAGTCCTTCCGCCAGCTAAAGATGGCCCTCACGGGGGATGAGATCCTGGCCTACCCCGATTATGGCCAGCCTTTCATTCTCCACACAGATGCCAGTAATGTGGGACTGGGAGCAATACTGTCCCAAAACCAACAGGGCAGAGAATGGGTGATCGCATACGCCAGCCGGAAGCTGAGGCCCACCGAGAGGAACCCGGAGAATTACAGCTCCTTCAAGCTAGAATTCTTGGCGGTGGTGTGGGCCGTGACGGAACAATTCAAGCATTACCTGGCCTCCGCAAAGTTCACCGTGTACTCGGACAACAACCCGTTGACACACCTGGACAATGCAAGACTGGGTGCCCTGGAACAGCGGTGGATGGCCCGTCTCTCCAACTATGACTTTGTGATCAAGTACCGGGCAGGCAAAACCAATGCCAACGCTGACGCCCTATCGAGGATGCCTCACTTACCTGAAGGTGACGAAGACCCAGAAGAGCTGGAGGAGGTAGAACTCTCCGCGTTTCACCGGTATGGAGCCGCTCAATACTCTCACCACGTGAAGGAGGAGGATCTAACAACTGTGATGATCAATCCCTTACCTCACCACAGCTGGGCTGAGACCCAAGATAGTGACCCTGCAGTCCGCCTGGTGAAAGATCTGCTGGCCCGGGAAGACGCCCGCTTAGATCCAGATGCCCCAGAGGAAGCCAAGCAGCTATGGAAAGAGAAGAACAAGCTGTTCCTCTACGAAGGCAAGTTGTGCAGAAGGATTGTCAACCACCGGACGCACGAGCTGACCTGGCAAGTCGTGGTCCCAAGGCGGGATGCAGCTATGGTCCTGGGGGCTTACCATGACAGAGCGGGGCACTTCGGTTGGAAGAAACTGGAGTTCCTGCTAAGAGGAAGGTTCTTTTGGGTCGGCATGAGAGGAGCTGTAGAAAGGTGGTGCAGAGACTGTGGCCCTTGTCACCTGAGGAGGAAGGACCGCACCAGCCAGAAGACACCCTTGAGGCCCATCGTCACCACGCAGCCTCTTGAGCTGGTAGCTCTGGACCACGTCAAATTGGCTCCAAGCTGGTCTGGATACATCTATGCCCTGACAATCGTGGACCACTATTCCCGTTTTCTAGTGGTGGTCCCGGTAAAGGACTTGACAGCCCAAACAGCGGCCAGAGCCTTCCAGCAATACTTCTGCCGTCCACACGGGTATCCGGAACAGGTCCTGACAGACCAGGGTCCAGCATTCGAGGCTGAAATCTTCCAGGAGTTCTGCAACCTCTATGGCTGTAAGAAGATTCGTACAACGCCTTACCACCCCCAAACCAACGGGATGTGTGAGAAGATGAACAATATAGTCATTGATCTCCTGAAGATGTTGCCCCTGGAGGAACGCAGTCTGTGGCCAGAAAAACTGCCGGACCTGATAGACCTATACAACAATATCCCGGTGAATGCTACAAACTGCACCCCGGCTTACCTGATGCGAGCCAGACCAGGTAAGCTGCCCGTAGACCTGGAGATGGGAGTCCTAATACCTGAGGACACCTCCGCGGATGCGGACTGGGATATGGAAAGGCAACTGCAGTACAAGAAGGTACAGGAGAATGTGGAGAAGAGCCTGGCCCAGGTGAGAGAGAGGCAAGAAAAACTCTTCAATCAACACGCCCCTGCTGGTCCCCTAGAACCTGGAGAGCAAGTCCTAAAGCGAAAAAGAAGGCTACATAAGCTGGACGACCAGTGGGAAAGGGAACCCTACACCGTGCTGCAGTCTGATCACGACAACCCAAAGGTGTGCGTAATCACCAAGGACGGAGGAGAAACCACTAGTGTCGTCTCCAGAGACCACCTCAAAAGGTGCCCCGAGCAACTCCGTAGTGCAGAAGAGGATCAGAGTGACCTTGAACCCGCAGAGGACAAGGAAGAAATGATCAGCCCCGTTCTCGGAGAGTTCCCTCAGTCCTGGACTCGCATAAATGATGCCATAGTGGTACCCGTCCTGCATTTCCTGCAACCGGCACAGCAACAACCAACAGCAGAGCCGGAAGGTGAAGAGGAGCAAGCGGTTCCAGAGGCAGAAGAGCCTGTACCAGCAGCCCAGGAGAGTCAACCCTCTGCTGACAGTGAGCCTGCCATGCCTGCGGTAAGCCAAAGGACCCGCAGACAGCTGCCTGCCCTACCTGTACACCCAGCTGGTAGCTGTACCCCTAACGCTAGTGGGGAAAGCCAGGTTGGTCCACCACCAGACAGTGGGCTACGTAGGTCAACCAGGAGCACAAAGGGGCAGATACCCGCTCGCTGGAGAATATAGAGTGCACTAAAATTGTAAATAACCCTGTTGCCAAATGTTGAAATGTTTGCCAAGTTACATTTTTGTTTTTGGTAATTCTGTGTTTCAGTTTCTTGCAGTTACCGTAAGGACTCACAGGTTATGGACTTTTTATAACCGGGACCTTGTATCGACTGCGTTCGGAGCTTAACCAAGGAATGAACTAAGACTGTAAAGGACTTGGGGTAGGACAGACCCCCACCTGGTTAAGGCTCCCCGTTGTGCTGGTGATATGGACACCGGTCCCAGACCACACTGTGACCTTAAGAACTCAATCTGTGCGTCGTCTGTCTGTTAATGTTTTATGGTTATGCATATTGTCTTTGTTTATTGTTTAGTCCCGGAGTACTAAATTTCACTAGGGGGGAATGTGTCACCCTGGCCTGGATGCCACAAATGTATTAAAGCTGTGTCTGAGAGCAAGGGGGAGGTTCTCTAGTCAGGGGAACATTAGCATGCAGTACCTCCTGTCTCCGGCCAGTAGAGGGAGCAGGCTGCCCCTATAAAAGCTGGTACTGGGGGCAGGGTTAGGGAGAACTTGATGGCCTGTCTCAGCACTGAGACTTGTCCCAGAGCAGAGCAGGGACAGACAGTTGCACTGCACCTAAGAGGAAGTGTGGCAGGAGGAGAGCCACAAGCCAGAGACAAGAGGCGAAGCAAGCCTGTCTTGGCAGATAAGAGACTGACTTTACCAGACTTTGGTGTCTGAGGCTGAGAGGATTCTACATCCTCCAGCAGATAACCAGTCCGCAAGGGACTGTATATTCCTTGGCCTAAGAAGCCTGGAGGCCCTGCCACAACCGAAGGGACCAGTAAAGCCGTACAAGGCTGGGAGCAGAAAGGAACCCACGTCGCAGGCCATACAGGCGAGAATACACGGAAAGCTCGGAAACGTGGGCTGTTACCCTATAACGAGGAGATAGCCAGAAGGAGCGCAGAAAGCACAGTAGGCCTACACCCTCACCCTGACCAGGGCCAATTTCCCCGTTGCTCTCAGACATCCAGGTCCCCTCCTAGCCAGGACTGTTTATGGGTCAGTTTACCTGTTTTAGTAAAGACCCTGGACTGCAACTTGTTGTCTGTGTGCTCCTTGCTCCTCCAGCACTATCAGCACCGGGACTCTCACTACCATCACTCCCACCATCCACTACACTGCCCTGGGGCCGCACTCTTCCCGTGGGGAGTCACACCATCCCAGCTGCATATATCATCAGCCCCAGCGGTCTGCCCTGCAGCGGCGGTTCCTAATGACCGCAAATCCACGGGTGGCGTAGTCGGACAAAACCAACAGCACAAAACGGACTACCACTGGCCTGACCACCCTGAGCCACGGAACCGGGTTGCCACTACTACTCCCATCGTTCCCCCTATTGCCCGGATCCGAGTGCCCCACGGCCCAGGGGGCGAGTCACATAGAGTACGAGGTCGGGTATCGGGGGCCGGTACCCCACTTGCAGCCGGAATCCCTCTGAATAGATCAGGTAGGCGAGGACAGGTGGCGTGCTTCGCTCCGTCTGCAAACTCCAGGGGACACATTTGCTAGGGAGCCACACTCTAAAGCTCCCGGGCCTTCTTGATCCTGGTCCTTGGCCGGGTTGAGACATTCCTTGTCTGCAACCTTCCTCTCGTCCCAAAGGTCGGGGTACGAGGGCTGTGTCCCTTGCCGGTGCAGGCCCACACAGGATCTGCGCTCCCGGAGGGAAGTCACATTACACACAGTATTTTGACAGCACAGGACGACCACTAGGACCATTTGACAGAAGACTGCCAGAGACCACACAGGTCTGAAGGACTAGAAAAGAACCAAGATCAAAGATGGCATACTATTAAATATGAAATTAGAAGTGTCACTAACTAACTGTTCCTCCACCCACACCCACTAACTGGTTCCTACCACTTCGTGTTCCCCAGTCTCCCTGTAACCAGGGGAGCAGAACTAGTGCATACTAGCTCCCTCTGGTGGAATGTGGTGTTGGATGCAAAAGGCTAGGTCACTACCATCACACCGGCCTTACCTCAGAGGAGGAACACCACACTCCATTAAAGAAGTGCAGCATTCCTGTGGCGGTCGAACCCTCAGGGGCGCCACAATAGCATCACTTGGAAAGTGTTTGACAACTAGGTCACACTATATAAATCCATGCAAACGGCATGGATTTATATAGTGTGACCGTAAAAATAAAAAAATAAAGCTATACTAACCCCCGATGTCCCGGCGTGTGCTGCAGCGCTGCTTCCTCGCTGGTTCCTGGCTACCGGAATATCGCGAGACAGAGCGGTGAAGGGCCTGCGGTCACATGACTGTGACGTCACCGAAGGTCCTTCAGCGCTGCCGGCATGCAGAGAGAAGCCTTCGGAAAGGTGAGTATAAACTTTATTTTTTATTTTATTCTTTTTTTACAGGTACAATGGTACCCAGGTCTGGATGAGAGTCTTCTCTCCTCCAGAACTGGGTACCATCCGCACATAGAGACGCATAGAATCCGCTTGTACAAATGTACAGACGCGCATTCTATGCGCCTCAATGCAAGTCAATGGCGGCGCTTCCACAAAATTAATGAACATGCTGCGGATTTTTGTACGCAGCATAAACGCTGCGGAAAAATCCGCAGCATGTGCATAGAACATGCGAAATCCCCTTGGGGACCATGGGGTGCGGATTACCTAGCGTTTCACAAGCGTTTACGCTGCGGAAATTCCGCAGCATAAACGCTTGAAAAACGCTACGTGGGCACGCAGCCTCAGGCTACATTAACACACAGCGTTTTTGCTGCGTTTTTTGAGGATACGTTTTTCAGCTGCAAAAGCAGATCAGCTTTTTAAAAAACCGCATCACCTGAAAGGTTTTTCAGCTCATAGATAATGTTTTCAATAGCAAAAGCAGATTAGAAAAATGCCACACAAACTGACATGCTCATCCTTTGTGAGGATCCGTTTTTGAGCCAAAAACGGATCCTCACAAAACGATGTGTCTGAATGTCATATCTTGAAACCCATTGACTCTGCTGGGATGCCTAGAGTCACTGCATTTTACTGCAAAAAACGGATCCGCAAAAACGCTGTGTGTGAATCATGGCCATAGCCAGAGAGGGGCATGGGGGGCAGCTGCCCCTCCCTAGAAGCAGGGGCAAGCAACTATCAAAACTCATTTGTATGCTGCAGTGCTCCCGTCCTGCACCGACTCCATCCTGCAGGGGCAATCCGCCCTCCTCTGTCCTGTCTTCTGCCGTCTTCATCAGAGAGAGGAGGGGGAGGGGGTGTCTGCCCTGCACAGGATCCGATTCCTGGGCCCCAAGCTGGAGAAAGTGAGAAAGTGAAAGTACTACTGCTCATCTCTGTCACAGGAAGGTAACTAATGCTAATATTGTAGGTGATTATTATGTGCTCTCTGTACAATGTGTGAACTATATGTGCGATATGTGCAATGTACTATTTGCTGTCTGTAGCTGTCATCTGTCTATCACACTATCTATTCCTCCATGTATTCATCCATCTATCTGTCCCTCTATCTGTCCCTCCATCTGTCCCTCCATCTGTCCCTCCATCTGTCCCTCCATCTGTCCCTCTCTCTGTCCCTCCATCTGTCCCTCCATCTGTCCCTCTCTCTGTCCCTCTCTCTGTCCCTCTCTCTGTCCCTCTCTCTGTCCCTCTCTCTGTCCATCTCTCTGTCCATCTCTCTGTCCATCTCTCTGTCCATCTCTCTGTCCATCCTTTCATCTATCCCTCCAGCTATCCATCCATATGGCTACTTATCTATCTATCCATATATTTATCCATCCATCCCTGTATCTATCTAGCCATCCCTTTTTTATCTATCCATCCCTCTATTAATCTATCTATTCCTCCATCTATCTATCTATCCCTCTATGACTCTATCTATCTATCCATCCATCCATTTATCCATATCTGTCTATCCATATCTTATCTGTACCAAAAAGAATGAAAGCTGGGTAGCACACAGAGTAACACACTTTTTTTTTAGCACCAGTCAGGTACACCTCATGGCTGCCCAAAAGGACGCCCAGGACAGGCATTGCTAGTCTTCAGTAACACATCAACATCAATTGATAGTTGGAATTAATAGACTCCATTCACCACATCTTCTTAAGGTGCAGGCTTTATTTTCAAGTGTAGGGGTATGCAGTATGAGGTTCTGCAGCAGCTGAGGTGTGCAGTATGAGGTTCTGCGGAACAGTATGAGGTTCTGCCCCCACCCCCCACCCCCCTAGTTTTGATCCTGGCTACGCCCATGGTGTGAATGTAGTCTGAGGATCTAGGCTTGGTCTTAGCTGAGATAAGTCAGTGCAGCACTCCATCACCAGTGGAGCTCCTCCTCTACAGACAAGGGTAAAAAGTAAACACACTCAGAAAGAAGGAAGGCCTGCACTCATCTCAGAAGAATTGCTAGAGTGAACAGGATAACAAGATTAAGGTAATTACTTCTTAAAGCATATTTAAACTTTCAATAAACTGTGCATAAATCAATAGTCCAGTATACCGTATGTTCTCTCTGTATGCTTGATGCTTGTTTGTTTTTTCTTTGAGCTCATATACTTTTTGGAAGCTAGCTTCTATACAATATACAGGGAAAATACAGCAACAGGATTGATGAGGACTTATATGAGGACTTGTATAGGTATAGAAGCCAAAACATCAAGTTATTAGCTCTGTTATCAGTTTCTTTGTTCCTGGAGTATGATACACAACAAACTTGCTCCCTCCCTCCTCCCCTCTTCATAGACTGTGAAGCATTTAGTGAGCTGTACCCTAAGAAAAGCCTGAGATTGGAAATTCAAAGTAAAGCTATCTAATAACATATTTTATAAACTTTATATTTGTCATCTGTACTATTGATTTATGCAAAGTTTGTTTTATTTCTAAAATTATACAGTGGGGAAAGTATGTATTTGATACACTGTCGATTCCCACCTACAAAGAATGGGGAGGTCTGACATTTTTAATCATAGGTGCACTTCAACTGAGAGAAACAGAATCTACAGGAAATGTCTGACCCCTGTAATTGCAAACAAAGGTTTCTGTACCAAATATTAAGTTCTGTTTTTCTATTGTATCAAATACGTATTTCATGCAATAAAATGCATATTATTTAAATCATACAATGTGATCTTCTGGATTTTTTTAGTTTGTCTCTCACAGGTGAAGTGTACAATTACAGACCTCTCCATTCTTTGTAGGTGGGAAAACTTGCAAAATTGTCAGTGTATCAAATTCTTATTTTCCCCACTGTACATGGTCCCCTGTTCTTGCTGGAATTATAATATACATTATTTTATTTTATAGGACAAAATTATTTTGAGAGTGAATTTATATGATTACAAAATGTCTAAGAAGCTCCCCATGAAGTCAGCTGTATTTGAGCATTTCACAGTGACTCAAGATGAAAAATATTTTGTGTTAATGTATGACAAGTGACCCAGAGGAAAACAAATGCTGTGATGCCAAAATCAGTGCATACTCAGTCAGTGATAAAAATGCTCCTACAAGAGCTTCCAATCTAAAGACATTTACAACACTTCCACCCAGAAGTTTTCAAAGCTATGACTGAGAAAGATAAGAGCAGCACCAAGAAACCCGCGCCCAGCACTTCCTGCCAGGAAAGGAGGAGGAAAGAGCATCTCAAACATCATTAACAAGATATTTTGTAAGTGACAAAGTAACTGTAACAATGACAGCAGATATGTTTAAAAGACCGCTCATACAGCTTGTTGTGAAGGACGGTGTACCATTATTATTATCTGCACGACCAGCTTTTACAGCTCTTAATGGAGAAATGGCTCGCAAACTTGGTGTTTCTCTGGAAAGAGAAAGTATTAGAAAATTAGTGATTGAAGAAGCCCTTAAACAAAAGGAAGATCTTAAAAAGACTCTCAAAAGACGCTTCATGTTTCTTAAAATGGATGCCTGCACACGTCACAGAGTGAACTATTTTGCCATCAATGTTCGATATGTTTGTGACCACAAAGACATTGTTACCAAGACACTGGCAGTAAAAGATACTAAAGCTCATCACACCAGCCAGTTTCTCCAGGCCTTAGTGGAAAAAGTTCTGCAAGACTATGAACTCAAGAAAGAACAGGTTCTTGCTATTGTAACGGACAATGCTTCAAACATAATAAGTACAATTACACTGATGAATGAGAGGAATGAACAACAGCTAGAAGAAAATATAGGATTCAGTATGTTTGAGATGGAAGGCCACAGGGCTGTTCATGTAACTGAGGAACAAACAGATATTACAACAGAAGACCAGCAAAATTATACTTTAGAAATAGATGATCTTGTTGAAGCTGCTGCACACCTCTTTCCTATTCATCACATGCGCTGTGTTGGGCACACGCTGCAGCTGACAATAAGAGATAGTCTGCTAGAGGGACATGCCGGAAATCTGATTGGAAGAGTGAGGAAATTGGTTATTGCCGCCAGAACCCCTAAAATTGATTCCATCTTGAAGAGACATGCCGGGAAAGGGGCAATTGTCGATCAAGCCACTCGGTGGGCAGCACTTATTTAATGAATGAGCGATTGCTTGAACTAAAACAGTTTCTTATAGATATGGCGAACCCTCAGGTAACCCTAAATGAAGGTCAATGGACACAGGTGGCTGAATTGAAGGAATTGCTTAATCACCCATTTACCGTGACTAAAAATTTACAAGCTGAAGATTTAACTCCTGGCATTTTCATAAGGGAGTGGAAGAACTTGCTAGTTTGCCTGTCCCAAAGAGGAGGTTTAATCGCAGATGGCCTTTCTGCTTCAATGCAACGGAGAGAGACACAGCTATTGGAAGATAAAAATTTTCTGGCAGCTGTTTATGTGGACCCAAGTCATCGTATAATGCTTGATGATCAACAGCTTACTAAAGGAAAAGAAGCTCTGACTGAGGTAGCAGTTAGGATGAGTGGCCTACAGGAGGACTGCCAGGCGCAAGAGGACTTGGGTCCTGACAGTGCTACTGCTGCCATATCTTTATCCTCATCAGATGAGGAGTTTGACTTTGACAAGTATTTGGATGACATGGAGCAAGCAAAGCATTGCCGCAAGGAAAAAGATTTCACTCCGTCTCCTATAGCAAACAGATTGACCATATTTCAGCAAAATGTTTCACTTGCTCTCAAAGAAATAGAAAAATTCAACCGTTCATCAAAACTGACTGTGCATGAGGCAATTCCTTTATACCCGGAAATTGTTAGAGATGTTGCTCATGTGGTTACGGCTTTGCCTCCAACCCAAGTTAGTGTAGAGAGGTTGTTCTCTAGCCTTAAAATTATTAGGTCAGATTTGAGGTCATCTATGAAGGAGGATCTGATGGAGGCAATTCTATTTCTTAGAACAAATTCATAGACTGCACAAATGTTATTTAGTATGTTTTCGTTGAAACTGTTTTTTGCCACTTACATAGTTTATTACTTAGTGTTATATATATGCACAATATATATATATATGTAATCAATATTACATAGTGTATTACATATTTACAATTTATTACAGTTTTTTATGTTCTGAAGTTGTATTCCAATAAATATATATTATGTTCTATCTAAATATCTTGATTATTGTATCATAAAAATGATTAAATGTCTGATGTTCACTTTGTACTACAATAGATTTTTCACTTAAATATAAGCAATATATGTGGGAGTCGGAGTCGGTGTAAGGGAAATTGAGGAGTCGGAGTCGCAGGTTTGGTTTACCGACTCCACAGCCCTGCAAGCAGATATGAAATTATGATGAGTGCCTGCAGTCAGTGTGCAAAGGAGCATGTGCATCTGAGCTGCGTCTCTACGCACCTGTGCAGATCAGGTGCACCCTGTGCTCTACAACTCCTGCAGCACCGCCGCCGCAAGGCTGACAGCTATCTAATGTGTGATGTTTTTATCTTAACTTATACTATTCATTTAGGAAAAAATTAAAACAATGGTTACTTTTTGAACCCTTACTATCGCGTAACAAAAATGTATGTCACAAGTTATGTACCAGCGTATAGATCGGACCCTGGAGCGGAGCCTGCTCCACAATTGGCAGATTTTGACTGTTTTAAATAGTCAGCATCCACCTCTAACAGCAGTGACCCTAGCTTTCTCCAGTCACTAGTGTATAACCCTTTATTGTGATCCGGGTGGCACCTCCTTTGGCCTCCCATCTTGCTGATGGGATGGCATGGCAGCAGGGCTGAAGACCCCTATTGCTGTGATATTGTGACTATAAAGCCCATCCACAAGCTGGGCTTCCTAGGACAGCACCATTTACAACAGAGTGCTATGCTGTGGTATTGCAGTATATATAACATTTGATCAAGCAATCTCAGGCAGAAGTCCCCTAAGGTGAATAAATATAAAGCCCCAAAAATATTTTTTTTAATATTCTTTTTAAATTTTAAAATAAATAACATGTATTTGGTATTGTTGTATCAGTAAAAGGTCAATCTATCAAAATATAAATGCTCCAAGCAAAATAAATAAAACGACAATGCAATAAAAAGTTATTGAAATACTGCGTGTACGGTACTTCAAAATGGTACTAATAAAAATGTCAGCTCTTTATAAATATAAAAAACTATTTTATCTACATCTGGCCCATATTAAAAAAATTATACAAATTAAATGCCAATAGATGTGTAATTCAATAAGGGGCCCTAATAAGGTATCACCTAATACAGTTGAATGGTCTCCACCCACCACAATTCTGTCAAACAAGGTTACGAGAAGCGGCGCCAATACAGGAGGTAACTGTGCTTTTTTCTTTGTTTATTCAGCACACTAGTGGCATTCAAAAAGGGTTGCCCAATAGTGGGATAACCCATTTCAATGGAAATGCGCAATCAAGCGTTCCGCTAAATATGTAGAATAAACAAAAGGGAAGACACAAAAAGTGACTTCTCAGAATTGTGGTGTTACTACATAAAAGTAGCAAACAAGGATGTGGTCACATTACATAACAAAATGCATTGTTTCATCCCCAAAGGTCAGTCAACATGAAGTAAGAATACTAAACTAATACTTTAGATTGGATTTCAGGCCACCATTATCGAGTATGTTATGGAAATACCACCTAAATATTATTAAGATCTAGCATTTTATAATGATAAAGAGCCGTATCAGAATAAAAGAGTTATGCTCTTTAAGTAAATTCTTAACTTCCCGAGATCTAATGCTGTTTAGAATTAAGAAAATGCTCATCGTGTGCTCTCAAATTTAAAAATTCCAAATTCACCTTTAGAAACATTTATAGCTAATAAATCTAAATGAAAAAGTTTTTTTTTTAAATCATTTGTAAATATCATGCACATGATGCTAATGTCATACATAATGAGTTGCCACAATGAATTTCTAGTGCTGAAAGAAAACACAAAGCTATTGTACATTTTCCCTTAGAGTGCTTTTACATTGTGTTTAGTGGGTCCCGTCGGGGTTTGCGTCCAAACATCCACCCTCATGGTCAAACGTTGGTTAACAGTCGCTGACTCTTTAGCTCCCCTCCTATCTCCATTATCTCGAGCATTGGACTTCCTCACCCCAACCTTAGGAAAACCCAAATCACTTAATGCAGAAAGACATATAGAAACCTCCCCCTTAATAGATCAATTACTGAAGGATGGCTCCGTCATCACCTTCCAAGAAATGAAAACCTTGCCTACAATGTCCAACTTTAATTTTCTCCATTATGAATCCTTAAAAAAGGCAATTCATCAAACCTTGATAAAGGGAGGTCCCTCTAGACCACTCACTGCTTATGAATCTCTATGCGCACAAACAAACCCGCCAAAGAAAATCCTCTCTTCTCTCTATAGCATCTTACTCTTGAAGGATATTTCTCAGAAGAGAGCATTCTTGTTAAGATGGGAAAAAGAGTTCAGTATCTCTTTTACTGATTCCCAAATCAAACAAATATACAATTTCTCACATGGTCCTTTGCAATGTGTCAGGGTTCAAGAGAATTCCTATAAAATAATCTCTCAATGGTACACAACACCCATCCAGACTCATAAATGGTTTTCTACTACCCCAAACCTTTGTTGGAGGTGTGAAAAAGATAAAGGATCATAGTTACACATATGGTGGAATTGCCCGGTTATTCAAAGATTCTGGAAAATGATAGCTCAAACCCTATTTGAATTACTACACATACGCCTGACCTTAACCCCTGAACACATATTCTTAACCCTCCCAATTAAATCGGACAAAAAGTTTCAAGTTAAATTAGTCTCTTTTGTTCTATCAGCACGTAAGCTGCTCATACCACCTATTTGGCGTACACCTGATTTACCAAGCAAGAAGCAATTGCTTCTAAAACTTGACCAATTATTCCAAAGTGAACAACTGGCAGCCTTCTCAATGCAAAATCTCACCTCCTCTCATCGGGTTTGGACTCCTTGGCAGAAATGTAGAAACTCTGCCTCCTACCTATCCTCTATCACATAACCCGTCTCAACATTTTAATATATGCTATTTTTAACCTCTTCATACAGTGACTGAATATTCCCCCCCATCCCCCTCCCCCTCTTCACTTTCCCCTCTCATTCTCTTCCTACTACCTTGTCTGTCCCCCCTTTTATATCCAAGTTTTCTCTTTCCTCATTACCCAGTTGATTTTTTGATTTTCTTATTTCTTTTTTACGCATCCTTATCGTTGTTTTTCTTATATTGTCATTACTTATATATAGAGACAATTACGTCTCTCTTTTATGTTATACATTGATCATATGTTCAAATTGCATCATCTGTATTACTATGTTTTGCTGCAATCTTCATGACAAATCCGAGTACCTACATTTCAAATATTTAAAATTTGTTGTACACTTTTCTTTATACGATTTGATTCAGATTGAAAAATGTGTGTATGTTATTTATCTGTTATGTCTATTTCTTCAATAAATAAAACATTGAAAATTAAACAAACACCCACCCTTCCGCAAAATGGGATTCAGACGTATGCACCAAAGGGGCCATAGACTGTAAGGCTATGTGCCCACGTAGCAGATTTGATGCAGAGCGTTTTTACCTCTCTCTGGCAGAAAAAAACGCATGCAGATTTACATGCATTTTTTCTGCCAGAGAGAAGCGTTTTTTCAGTGTTTTTACATGCGTTTTTTCAAGCAGTTTTACAAGCGATTTTGAGCATCACTTGGAAAAGTGCTTGACAAGTTGGTCACACAATATAAATCCATGCAACCGGCATATATAGTGTGACCAACTGATGCTTTAAATGCAGCATCTATAGTAAAAAAAAAAAGAGAATTAAAACGTTAAAAATAAAAAAAAACCTGTATACTCACCTCTCCGGTCTCCTCCAGTCTCCTCCCGGCGGCGATCCTGCGATCCTCTCTCTTCGGCGTCCCGCAGTGTACTGTCAGGACCTGCGGTGACGTCATTTAGTCAGCTGATGGTCACGCGACCATCACCTGACCGCCGATGTCAGCGGTCGCGTGACCATCAGGTGACTAAATGACGTCACCGCAGGTCCTGACAGTACACCGCGGGATGCCAAGGAGAGAGGACATGGCTGGGACAGATCGGGGGCCACCGGAGAGGTGAATATACAAGTTTTATTTTTAACTTTTTTATTTCTTTTTCACCGCGTGGTAGCCGGGGTGAAGAGGAGTTGTAGTCTCCTCTTCATCCCGGGTACCACACGCACCGCGATTACGCTGCAAATTCACGGCCATTGAATTTAATTGAAACGCAGCAAATCCACATATACCTGCGGGTTTGCTGCGTTTCAATGTTCCTCAATGGCCACGAATTTGCAGTGTAATCGCGGTAGAAATGGTCCTGCACTTTTTCCAACGCAATGCGAATTCGGCGCGCAAATTAGCGCATCATGTGCACAGCACATCCGAATTCACATTGCTTTGCATGGCAGACTGTTTTACAAGCGTTTTCACAGCCGCAAAAACGCTACGTGGGCACATGGCCTAATGGTGCCGGCAGATCGAATAAGCGCTCTGCCATGCATAATTTTCAAGCGTGCACGCCTACTGGAGGCAGACACTTAGATGTAGGCGACCAAGTGTGTACTGGATGCAATGTGAAAGCACCCTTACACATTTCCAGCACATTACAAAGGCTAAGTGAGCTCTCTAATAGCTTGTTCTGCTGTATAGAAACTCCTATCCTTCTCTACTGCCATCTCTAAACACTGAGAAGGGAGGGGAAGAGCAGAGCGAGTCGAGGAGGGAGTCCTCAGCCAAAAGCCTTCAGGAGTGCTTTGCTGTCCTATCTATGTCAGATTTAGCAGAAGAGCCAATTTGGAACAAGTGATTGTACACTGATCAGCCATACCATTATTGACAGGTAGTGTGAAGAACATTAAATATCTGATTACAATATCATTTGTCAAAGGATGAGATCTATTAGGCAGTAAGTTATTGACGTTGATTGGCTGGAAGAAGGAAAAATGTGCCAAAGTAAGGATTTGAGCAATATTGACAAGAGCCATATTGTGTTGGCTTGACAAATGGGTCAGATCATTCCCTAAAAATGGCAACCATTGTTGGGTGTGCAGTATTAGAAGTTTTCTTCTAATGTGATTTCTGTATACAAGGGCTGGACTGTGGGTAGGATCTTCTCCTCCTGCTCTGGCCCCTCTGCCTGCCTCTGATGTTTCAATAAAAGGTCACTGATTTTTCAGTGACCTGGCTACTGATTGAAATTTTGTGCCGCCGCTGTCATTGGCGCAGGCGGTGCATGCGTAATTTGATTTCCCAGTTGGCTTTCTGGTCTTCAATAAAATTGCGCAGGAGGCGGTGCATATGCACAGAGGTCTTGGCTCTATAAATACGTCATTTTCCATAGAAACAAACATTTTTTGAGAAAAGACTTTACGGGTTGTTATAGCTAGTAAAGAGGCCCTACTACTTAACACCCATAGTTTTAGAATGAAATGTCCAACAATATAGGTCATTTGTCCAGACACCGTTGGCTACATAGAGTAGATATAAAAACACTATGACTCTGATTCATCAAGAGCAGCAATTATGAAGGGGAGTCAGAGTTAGAAACACCTGCATTAATGAAGATGTGCGCATCTAACGAGTGGCGTGCACCTCTGTGCGCCACGCCAGAAATCTTACTGCAGACTGGAATATAAGGAAGGATCACCAGAGTTTGTCATGAATTAAAAAGAGCTGTGATGTCACACTCCCGCCCCAGCTCCCCTCATTCTAGCGGAGCTGGGAGGAACTGGAGTAAAAACACTAAGTCGCAAAATCGGGGCCTAAATCCTATCAGGAAAGTAATATTATATGCAAAAAAAATGTATACATGTGCCTTAACATAATGACTGTAACCAAAATGTAATCTACCGAACCAGAAAAAGTTAAAGAAGTTTATGTTAAAAAGTGACAATCTTCATCTGCTGAGCCAGCACTTCCATCACATTTGACAGCAAGAAAGTTAGAGCATGCAGCGCTCTTCTTGCCCATAAAACTCCAGACACAATGATGGAACTGTATTGAACAAGGTTATAGTTTATTGGGGTTGGTCGATGTTCAGAACCATTGTATCCAGTATAGTGTTGCGTTCTGCATTAAGAATAAGAGCCTGAGGATGAGGAGAAAAGGTTCAAGCTAAAAGCAGCCAGCACAGAAAGCTAGAAATACAACAAAGATCTTATTTTAATGTTTTCCATAAAAACATCCAATGTAATTTAGTTTGACTACGAGGGCTTTGGTACATTTTCATTTTGCATGCTTTATAATTACATAACCGCCATAGCCAAAAGTGTATTAAACAGTAGCAATCCATGTACAAATCTTCACTAGGAAACTATTACCAGCATTGCCATTTTTAATAGAGAAATCCTAGAAAAGCTTTTAGTGCACATTATTGGGAATTTGAACACATTTTCGAAGTGTTTTGAATGTAGCAATTTCTGTGGAGTATTGGGTCTGAGAAGTGAAATGCCATCTAAGTGACTCCAACTCCTGGCTAACAACATCATTCTCAGAAAACTATACAGTTCTTGCTTTGCAGAACAACTATCACCTTGAGTTCTGTGCGTGCAAGCTAAGCATTCGCTGATGTCACAAATTACCTGAGGTGGCAAAACGTTCCTCAGAACCACTGAGCTCACGGAACATTAATCAGTTTGACAGGTCTGTAGATTTTCCCAAAAAATGTAACTTGAGATACATTTTCTTTTACAATCTTAGCATAGCTACATGCTACCTCAAAAGTAATTATATGGCTTAAACAGACACCACATAACACTGTGAAATATACGGCAAGAAGGCTTAACCGTTAATGACAGATGATTTTCACTTCTTAATCCATTCGAAGCAAAGCTCTGCATTGTGCACTCAACAGCAGCACAAATCTTAGACCATGAGTCACGTACATGTTCTATCCGTGTTTTTCACACCCACCATAGTTTTGGTGCTATTCACATATCTGAGTGATCCGCAAAAATTCATGGAGGCATGTCAGTCTTTGATCTGAGTCATGGATCAAAATTACCCATACAAGTCAATGGGTCCGTGAAAATCATGGACAGCACCCACATGATCAAACACTGGTGAAACTTGAATCCAAAACACTAATGAACAACAATCCATGTTTTTATGTCCAAGAAAAATCACTGGCTTTACTGATGGAATGCTTCACTCTGGAGTCCAGTCTGGTTAGCTCACAGAGCATTTTCTATACTGAACGCAATTATATCCACTTACCAGCAACACTAACCGTATGGTAGATAACGCCCCAATTTCAAGAGTGCTGCATCCCTTTGTCAGACTTGTAACAATTTTTGACTTTTCAGACTGTTACATCTCTTTTTTGCCTGAGGAAAACAAGCTGCCTAATAATTCTGCACACCTTGATAAATGGTGGGGATATCCTTAGCCCGCACCCTCCATCATTACACACATACACATCACCTGATCTGCTTCATCCAATAAGCATTCAAGATTATACAGCTTGAAGTTAGAAAATATGCATAAAAATGATGATATGGTCAAAATACTATCTTGCCCAGAAAATTGTGCTCATGGTGTAGATTGTCGGCTGAATCCGTCTAATGTGTATGCGGTGTTTTGCAATTAACGTTTAACGCTAATACAGGCATCAATAGATAGGGTATTATGAGGCTGATAAAGCACTTCTAATACCTTTTACAAGTAAATCCTGAAGACAGGTTCCCTTTAAAGTACTGGATATGTCTAACTGTACACATTAATAATAATAATAATAATTTTTATTTATATAGCGCCAACATATTCAGCAGCACTTTACAATTAAGCGGACACATGTACAAACAATAAATTCAATACAAGGTGAGACAGTTTAAACAGTTACATCAGGAGTGAGGTCCCTGCTCGCAGCTTACAATCTACAAGGAAATGGGGGGACACAATAGGTGGGAAGTGCTTGTTATTTCAGGTCTGGCAATTATAATAAATCGGGATTATCATATAAAGCTGTATGATCCGGTCATCAGCCTGTATGTTCAAGTGCAATACTCAATTACCGAGTGCAGTTATCGTGTGCATGGAGGGTGTAGAGACAGATGAACAGTAGGGAGCAGATTCTGAATAGTATTTAGGAGGGAACAGGGGAAAGTTAGTTTATTTGGTATTTGAGGTGGTAGGCTTGTTTAAAGAGATGGGTTTTTAAAGCATGCTTGAAGACATCGGGGCTAGGCATCAATCGGATCGTCTGGGGTAGAGCATTCCAGAGAACTGGCGCAGCACGAGAGAAGTCTTGGAGACGGAGGTGCGAGGTTCGGATTATGGGGGATGTTAGTCTTAGGTCATTTGTGGAACGGAGGGCATGTGTAGGACGATAGACTGAGATGAGAGAGGAGATATAAGGTGGTGCAGAACTGTGGAGAGCTTTGTGGGTGAGAGCAATGAGTTTATATTGGATCCTGTAACAAATGGGTAACCAGTGTAATGACTGGCACAAGGTGGAGGCATCGGTGAAGCGGCTGGACAGAAATACGACCCTGGCTGCCACATTCAGGACAGATTGGAGAGGGGAAATTTTGGTAAGAGGGAGACCGATCAGAAGAGAGTTGCAGTAGTCCAGACGAGAGTGAATAAGAGCGACAGTAAGAGTTTTAGAAGTTTCAAAAGTGAGAAAAGATCGGATTCTGGAGATGTTTTTAAGATGCAGGTGACAAGAGCGAGTGAGTGATCGGATATAGGGAGTAAAGGAAAGGTTAGTGTCGAATATGACCCCAAGGCAGCGGGCGTGCTGCTTGGGAGTTATGGTTGAACCTTCCAAGGTAATTTCGATGTTAGGTAGAGTTAGGTTAGTAGAGGGGGGAAACACAAGAAGTTCAGTTTTGGAGAGATTCAGTTTAAGATAGAGGGAGGGCATGATGTTAGACACAGCAGACAAACAATCCTTGGTATTTTGTATTAGGGTAGGGGTGATGTCAGGGGAAAGTGGCATTAAAGGAGACCTTTGAAAGTGGTACAGCTCCTTAAGAATATGAAGATTTTAGAACCATCGATTTCGGTCTTACTTTGGTGACATCATACTTGGGTTTGAATGCAGGAAGTTATCTCTGGCACACTTACTAAAGCTGAAACCAAGACAGATGGAAAGTGAAGACATTCTATCATCAACTCAGCTTGTGGATAGGGTGGGCTAAGCAGCAAAATAGGACAAGGAAATAAAACGTTTAGGAAAATTCCACATCTCTGTAACTGAGCTGTTCAGTTTATTCTAGGCTTTAGAGAAGAAGGCCCCAACAAATGACAAGTACATACATTAATGGGAGCCTTCTAATTTTGCCAGCAATATACATTTCCATTAATAAGAGACTATATACATAAAGCAATATCTGAATCAGTCACTAAGTAGGTCCCCATCTACTATATGCCCTATAAAATACTGCTGTAATTTCACCCTAATAATCTGGAAATCTGGATAGGCTGTTAATAAGGCCTTGACCTGACCAGGGTTCTCTTTACTACCCTACTTGTCAGGCTGTGCATAAAACAGAAGACATGCTTAAAATGGTATTCTGAAGTTTAGAAGTTATTCCTTATACATGGGATAGGCGATAACTTTATGATTGCTGGGGGTCCAATTGCTTGAACCCCCATCTATACAGAGAACCTGGAGCAGAGGTTGATCATGCGCACCATCACTCCATTCATTCTTAATAGGTCTACCAGAGATCGTCGATTGCTGCACTTGGCTTCGTCTTCCGAACCCACATAAGAATGAATTGAGCGGCAGTGCGCGTAATCAACCACTGCTCCATTCACACAGGGCTCTTCATAATGGAGCAAAAGTCAATCATGCGCATTGCCGCTCTATTCATTGTTGGTCCCTTTCCCCCTTCCTTCACAATGCCATTTGCACAAGCTCATCAGACTTTTCAATACAAAAGATAGAGTCAGGGTTAGACCATTGTGACTATGTATATGTGGATTTCTTGAAACAAAAGGAAATACAAGTCTAAAAAAGCTCTAGTAGTCAATGTGAAAAATTGCAAGATTTCTATTTTTATGTTAATATAAATTGTGTTGCTTAAAATAATATTGCCAGAGTTTTAAAAGATACATTTAACACACAAAAAAAATGGTTTACTCATTAGGTAATTTTCATATTATAGCGTCTCTTTAAGGCTATGTTCACACTGGGCATTTTTTCAGTATTTTTTTCTGTAGCAAATCCTGATCTCTTGGAAGGAAAGAAGCCGCGGCAAAAACACAGGTTTTGCTGCATTTTTGTCATGCTACATTTGTCTCTTGTGCATGCTGATAAAGTTTAGTGCAAAAAAAAAAATCGGATTCTTTTTCATCAGGTTTTGACTCAAAAAACACTGCAAAAATGGATACCTGCATTTCACAGTGTTTTTCTACCCTCCCATTACTTTCAATGGGTGAAAAGTACTGAAAAATGCTGAAAAAATGCTGAATGAAGTGACATGCTCTATTGTGCAAAAAAACATGCAAAGCACAAAATACTGATGACAAAAAAAGTGTGTGTGCATGAGATTTCTGAAGTCTCATAGACTTTACTAGTACTGTAAAACGCTGCTGAAAATTTGCATAAAAAAAACGCTGAGCAAATGCCTAGTGTGAACATAGCCTAAAGGAGTTTTCTACTACATTAATGACCTATCCACAGAATAGGTCAACATAATCAGATCAGTTGGGATTCACGCCCAGTACACCAACCGTTGGCAGTTTCCTTGCCTGATGCAAATGGTTTATGGAGCTGATCTACCATACCTGGGAGTAGCCACTAAACAGTTTGATGAAGTGGTGGTGTTTCGCCCAATACTCCATTTACATCTGGCCGAAGCTTGTACCAGCTGATGGGTAGGGGTGCCAAATGTCTGACAACCACAGATCTGATACGGATTCCTATCCTGGGGATAGATCATCAATATCACTGTATTGAAACCTTTTTGAATAAATAACGCCAAGGTAAGAATTCCTTTTAAGGCTAGGATCATACTAATACAGTGCTCTTCAGCGAGCATTATGCCTGGGGCTTCTGTCAGCATTCCCAAACACTGTATTCCAACGAGGACTCTGACAAAGCTATGGTTTGGCACATTTTTGTGCAATGGAATAATTCTCTTTCGGAACCTGTCGGAATACAGTTTTTATGTAAAACCCAAAGTAGTGCTCGCTGTAGGCGACCCTGGCCTCAGGCAGATTATTGGATTATTTCCTTTTAATTATACACGACTAAGAGGAGAAGAAAAAGCAGCCAAAATCACAGTGATTCTGAACCGGTTCCATTTTGATTGAACAGAATACAAGCAGAACCAGTTCTAACTGATGCTATATTAATTAGGACAAACGAGAATAATGTTGATAGAAATGGCAGCGAGCAGATTTAAATGAAAAGGACACTTGAAAGGATAAACATTTCCGTTTAAATAGTCATTAGGAGATAATGCTTCCAGCATGCAAACTCACTACAGATAGCTAGAATTGCTCACTGGAGACTGCCATCAATCTGCTTTCCAAAGTGCAATTAGAACGAATACAATGTCATTTGCACTTACGTAAACATACTTTTCATCAAATCTGAGCATCATGCTACAATCATCACACGCGAAGCTGCACAGAGCAAGACAATGCTCTGTTCACATGCTGCATGAACCCTTCAGTCAGAGCTACAAGGCAGGAGGATTTCTCAGCATACAGGCCTGATAGAAGGCTTATATGTCACCAATTAAGGAGGACCTGTCTTCATGTCAAAAGTGGAAAGTTTTTGCTATTATTTTATTCCTGCTGCTCCCCTGATTACATTTTTTTCAAATCCACCATATGATTCCAGAGAGATGGGCCTTTTTATTTAGTGTAAATTTGTATAGTCTTTACCGAAAGGGGGCATTGCTGATACGGTAATAATGCAGAGAAGTCTAAAGACATGCCCCTGATAATCCTGTCGGCCACGCCCATTTGGTAAATACCATAAAAATCTGCACTAAATAAAAATACCCACATCTCTGGAACTGTATGATGTATTGTTAAAAAACAGTAAAACTCAGGGGAACAGAGGGAAAAAAATAAGAGCAAAAAGCAATAGATCCTCGAAGTATACTGCAAGCAGTACCGTCTTACTTACAGTAGTTCTCTGTATAGAATATCAGCCTATGAAGCTATACAGCAAAAAAAGGTATGTTGATAAATTCTGGCTTGGCATATTTCAAAGGGACACCTATGTCAGGGAAATAGTCCACTACCAGTAAAATATAGCGTACACTCCATCAGAAACATCTCTTAGTATTGTCCCAACGACATAGCTATGAGTTGCGCTACTACAGCAACGTTGGGCTATTTTACAAATATTCGCTTTTTTTTCAAATCACTTTCCTTTTTTTGCCCTATGCTATTAATTGCCATTTTTGGAGCCAAATTCAATCAAACATGATTCATACATTTATTAGAGCAAAGTAAAAAAATGGGCTTTCATCCATTCTTAAGCTGTTTTGGCGACTTTTGCTTCCAAAAGTTGCAAAAAATGCAAAGAAATTGCACAAAATGGTGGGGATTGCAGTGAAGCTGCGCCAGATCTAGTGACTTTTTAAAAAGTCGCAATTGAAGAATAAGGCTAAACCTCTGGAAGTGGTAGACTCCCCCACAAATTGGGGGAAAACAAAATAAAACAGGCAAGCACATATAAAATAGACCTCAAAAAAGGTGAAAGTAGCATAATGAATTGGGTGCAAACAAAAAAAAAGGCACAAAATGCACAAAACTAGAGACAAAAAACAGGCAGAATCAACCATGAATCGAAGCCTGTGTCAGACTAGTAGAGAATGTAGAAACAAAATCAGCACTTTAATCACTTTTAATAGATAATGCCATTAGCTGTAGTGTAGAAAAGGTGGAAATGTTGGTCACAAGCACAGGGGACTGTAGTATAGCAGCTCTGTCAGTGACACTGCAGTCCCATGCAGATAAGATTGCTAGAGCATTGTGTACAACTGGATGCTATTTACTAAGTTGCAAGTGCAATATCTATATATATAATTGTCTTATCCCGTCTGTCTGTCTATCTGTCGGTCTGTCTTTCTGTCTGTCTGTCCAGGAAATCCCGCGTCGCTCATTGGTCCGGCAGCGGCCAATCAGCGCCGCGGGATTTCTGAAAAAAGATGGCGGCCGTTAGCGGCTCATCTGCGGGACGGAGCTCAGCGGCGATGTAGCCGCGAGGCGCTCATCTCCCGGCCGGTACCAGCAGAAGGACCTCGACCTCCGGACCCATCTGCGGGACGGAGATGCAGCCGGGAGATGAGCGGCGCGAGGCGCTCATCTCCCGGCCGGTAGCAGCGGAAGGACCGCCGGGGTCGGGATACTTCTGCTGCGAGCGCCCGCTCATGTCCCGGGTTCTCGTAGCGGAAGTATCCGCACAGGCAGCGCCGCTGACATCCATGCGGCTAGGGTGTGAAGGGAGGACCGGGGAGCGGCGCTGACATCCAATTGGTCGCGGCCGCTATTTAAAAGTGCCGCACAAATCGGTGATTGGTCGTGGTCTTGGGCCGCAACCAATCACTGATCTTGCCGCAAAAGTTAAACACTACTGTGCTGATTGGTCGCGGACGCTGCCTGCGACCAATCACCGATTTGGACGCCACATTTCAGTATCGTCCGCGACCAATCACCGATCTTGGCGCCAAATTTAAACACCGCTGTGCTGATTGGTCGCGGACGCTATTTAAATGTGGCGCCAAAATCGATGATTGGTCGCGCCCAGCGTCGGCGACCAATCAGCACAGCGGTGTTTAAATTTGGCGCCAAGATCGGTGATTGGTCGCGGCCAGCGCCAGCGACCAATCAGCGATTTTTAACACAAATGTCCGGACCTTTGTAACACCATGCGGATACTGTGGGGACATCAGTGACTAGGGTGTGAAGGGAGGACCGGGGAGCAGCGCTGCGGGTCGGGATACTTCTGCTGCGAGCGCCCGTTCATGTCCCGGGTTCTCGCAGCGGAAGTATCCGCACAGGCAGCGCCGCTGACATCCATGCGGCTAGGGTGTGAAGAGAGGACCGGGGAGCGGCGCTGACATCCAATTGGTCGCGGCCGCTATTTAAAAGTGCCGCACAAATCGGTGACTGGTCGCGGTCTTGGGCCGCGCCCAATCACTGATCTTGCCGCAAAAGTTAAACACTACTGTGCTGATTGGTCGCGGAAGCTGCCCGCGACCAATCACCGATTTGGGTGCCAGATTTAAATATCGGCCGCGACCAATCACGGTTCTTGGCTCCACATTCAAACACCGCTGTGCTGATTGGTCGCGGACGCTATTTAAATGTGGCGCCAAAATCGGCGATTGGTCGCGCCCAGCGTCGGTGACCAATCAGCACAGCGGTGTTTAAATGTGGCGCCAAGATCGGTGATTGGTCGCGGACGCTATTTAAATGTGGCGCCAAAATCGGCAATTGGTCGCGCCCAGCGTCGGTGACCAATCAGCACAGCGGTGTTTAAATGTGGCGCCAAGATCGGTGATTGGTCGCGGCCGATATTTAAATGTGGCGACCAATCAGCGATTTTGAACAAAAATGTCAGGACCTTTGTAACACCATGCAGATACTGTGGGGACATCAGCGGCTAGGGTGTGAAGGGAGGACCGGGGAGCGGCGCTGCGGGTCCGGATACTTCTGCTGCCAGCGCCCGCTCATGTCCCGGCTTCTCGGAGCGGAAGTATCCGCACAGGCAGCGGCGCTGACATCCATGCGGAAGGGAGGACCGGGGAGCGGCGCTGCGGGTCGGGATACTTCTGCTGCGAGCAGTCGCTCATGTCCCGGCTTCTCAGAGCGGAAGTAGCCGCACAGGCAGCCGCTCCCCGGTCCTCACCAATACAATACGCTAATTGGTCGCGCCCTCCTGACGCGACCAATCAGAGATTTTAACGCTGAATTCAAACACACTGTCCGCTGCTTAGTAACACGGCACGCGAGATTTAAAACCCGCTTCTATGATTGGTCGCGGACGCCGCCCGCGACCAATCACAGATTTCCGCGCCAAATTTAAACACGCTCTCCGGCCAATTACCGCAACATTTCAAATATCTACGCCACCTTCGGGAGATAGCACGGCTAACTCCGCCCATGTGGTCATGTGACTCACAAAATGCTCATAACGTACTGAGCAGGTTTTCTCAGTCACGCTGCGCGAGGGACTTCAGTCACGCTGCGCGAGGGACTTCAGTCACGCTGCGCGAGGGACTTCAGTCACGCTGCGCGAGGGACTTCAGTCACGCTGCGCGAGGGACTTCAGTCACGCTGCGCGAGGGACTTCAGTCACGCTGCGCGAGGGACTTCAGTCACGCTGCGCGAGGGACTTCAGTCACGCTGCGCGAGGGACTTCAGTCACGCTGCGCGAGGGACTTCAGTCACGCTGCGCGAGGGACTTCAGTCACGCTGCGCGAGGGACTTCAGTCACGCTGCGCGAGGGACTTCAGTCACGCTGCGCGAGGGACTTCAGTCAGGTTTACTGAACACGTTCTGCCAGTGACAGCGCGCTGAAGAGATACTTCTTTACGTTTCCTGTTTTATAATGGGTCATAAGCGAAAATACGCCACGGAGGAAGACCGAAAAGCAGCAGAAGCAGCAAGAAAACGACAACGTCGAGAGCAACAGACTCCACAACATACTGCCGCCAGACAAGCCCAGGATGCAGAAGCTCACAAAAAATGCCGGGAACAGGAGACACCGCAACACACTGCCGCCAGACAAGCTCAGGATGCCGAATCTCACAAAAAACGCCGGGAACAGGAGACACCGCAACACACTGCCGCCAGACAAGCCCAGGATGTGGAATCTCATGAAAAACGCCGGGAACAGGAGACACCGCAACACACTGCCGCAAGACAAGCCCAGGATGCGGAAGCTCAAAAAAAACGCCGGGAACAGGAGACACCGAAAAACACTGCCGCCAGACAAGCCCAGGATGCAGAAGCTCACCAAAAACGCCGGGAACAGGAGACATCACAACACACTGCCGCCAGACAAGCCCAGGATGCGGAATCTCACCAAAAACGCCGGGAACAGGAGACACCACAATACACTGCCAGCAGACAAGCCCAGGATGCGAAAGCTCACAGAAAAATTCGGAAGCAGGAGACAACACCACACACTGCCGCCAGACAAGCACAGTATGCGGAAGCTCACAGAAAAATTCGGCAACAGGAGACACCACGACACACTGCCAGCAGACAAGCCCAGGATGCGGAAGCTCACAGAAAACTTCGGGACCAGGAGACACCACAACACACTGCCGGCAGACAAGCCCAGGATGCGGAGTCTCACAGAAAACGTCGGGAACAAGAGACACCACAACACACTGCCGCCACACAAGCCCAGGATGCGGAATCTCAACAAAAACGCCGGGAACAAGAGACACCACAACACACCGTCGCCAGACAAGCCCAGGATGCGGAATCTCACAGACGTCGGAAACAGGAGACACCACAAGACACTGCCGCCAGACAAGCACAGGATGCGGAATCTCACAGACGTCGGGAACGGGAAACACCGCAACACACTGTGGCTAGACAGGAACACGATGCGGAATCCCATAGACAATGTCGTCTGAATGAATCTCCAGAATCCAGGACAAACCGAGAACAACACGAAAATTTATCAAAAACGAATGCTCTACCAACTAAGGCAAACCCAGCAGAACATTCAACAACTTGCACGTTACTTAACAGACAATGAAACTATCATTATTCAACACTACTGTGGGAAGATGAATGTAGTTTGTTCAAAATGCGAATCTATGAATTTTATCGAGGAAAAACCATCTGACAATCAATTTACTCAATGCTGCCAAAAAGGAAAAGTGATGCTACCAAGATGTCACTACTCAGATCTGTTTGAGCAGTTGATGAAAGGAACGCATGAACACAGTAGAAATTTTATGGAAAATATCAGAAGTATCAACAGTTCTCATGCGTTTGCTTCATTTGGTGCCAACATTGCACCGCCCCCTGGATTCGGACCGTATTGTTTTAAAATTCATGGCCAGATCTACCACCGCACTGGAACACTTCACCCAGAACTAGGACAACCACCAACATTTGCACAATTATACATCTTTGATCCAAATGAGGCTACAGAACAAAGGATGAACTGAAAAGAAAATGAAAAGTGTAATGCAGAACTGATGAACCTAATTGCCGTACATTTACAAACAATCAGCCCATTTGCTGCCGCATATCGCATGCTAAAAGACGTTGAAGCTGAGGAGGAACAGAGAGCTATACAAAATGGGACGGAAATGCCTTCTATTATCATGGCCATTAAACAAGAACGTCAACAAGATCCCCGATGTCACAACAATCCACGTGTAAGTGAGGTCGCAGCTGTTTTTCAAAACGATGATGGAGAGCCTCCTTTTCAAAGAGATATATTAGTCCTTCTTAAGCCAGACAAAAACAACCCTTTCGTTGCTAAAACACAACGGATTAGCATTTTGCACAGCAACCTTGATGCTCTTCTGTATCCGCTATTCTTTCCAAGCGGTGATCAAGGGTGGCATGAAAACCTACACCAGCAAGGAACTTCAAGAAGAATTACACAACTACAGTACTACAGTTTTCTTCTGTCTGTGCGAAATTACTTCAATCCCATTTTAAACGGTGGGAAACTGACACAACAGTACTTAGTAGACGCATACGTTAAAATTGAAGCAAATCGGCTCAATTTCATACGAAGGAACCAAAAACAACTTAAAGTTGAAGACTACTGCGTTCTTCAAGAACATTTGCAAAAACAATCCATTCAAAAAGGAATTCCAATTGGAAAAACAGTAATTCTCCAGTCGTCCTTTGAAGATAGCCCCCGCAACATGCAACAGCGTTATCAAGATTCAATGGCAATAGTAACAAAGTATGGAAGACCTGACATTTTTTTAACAATGACCTGTAATCCTAAATGGCCGGAAATTACAGAAAATTTACAACCCTGGCAGCAAGTTGAACACAGGCCGGACTTAGTTGCACGCGTATTTCGACTAAAACTCAGCAGCCTTTTTGAAGACATCAAAAAAGGCCTTTTTGGAACAGTCGCAGCAATGGTACGTCATAGAGTTTCAGAAACTAGGTCTCCCACATGCGCATATACTAATTATTTTAGACGTGGATTCCAAGTTTCGCACGGAGGACGAAATTGACAACATAGTGTGGGCTGAAATTCCTAACCAAGAAAAGTATCCTGAACTGTATAATATTGTAATCTGTAATATGGTTCATGGCCCATGCGGTGTAGCAAATCCAAAAAGTCCATGCATGGAAAACGGAAAGTGTACAAAAGGGTTTCCAAAGCAGTTGAAACAGCACACTGTTAAAGATTTGGACGGCTACCCATCCTACCGGAGACAACTGATTGATAACATTGTACACAACAAAAAGATTATAAATAACTCATGGATAGTTCCATACAACCCGTACTTATTAAAACGCTACAACTGTCACATCAACGTTGAAATCTGCGCTTCAATAAAAAGTGTTAAATATCTTTTCAAGTACATCTACAAGGGGCATGACAAAGCTAACGTCGAAATCCAACCAAAAACAGTCAATCACGATGAATCATCACGGTTTGTTGACTCAAGATATGTCAGTGCTCCAGAAGCTGCTTGGAGAATATTTGCATTTCCAATGCATTCACAGTCCCATGCCATTATACGTTTAGCTATTCATTTACCAAATCAACAGCAGCTTTATTTCTTTGAAAATGCTCAAGTCGAAGATGTCACCAAAAATTTAAGCACAACGTCAACATTAATGGAATGGTTGTTGCTGAACCAACGTGACGAAAACGCAAGGCAGTATTTGTATCGAGAGATTCCAGAGCATTACGTTTGGAATAAAACTTGGAAGCCAAGACAACGAGGACTTAGCAGAATAATTGGACGCATGTATACTGTTAGTGTCAAGGATCAAGAAAGATATTGCCTTCGGCTGTTACTACTGCATGTGAAAGGAGCTACAAGTTACGAAGATTTGAAAACAGTTAATGGAGTATTGCACGATACATTTAAAGCTGCAGCTTTGACTTTAGGACTTCTATTGGATGATACTATGTGGACACTTACTTTAGAAGACGCAGTTACCCTACATATGCCTAAGAAACTTCCTGAATTGTTTGCCTATATTTGTGTCTTTGGACCGCCTACAAATCCGGCTAAACTTTGGACAAATTTCAAAGAACATATAATTGAAGATTACTGGTTAAGTCTTCACAACAAAAGTGGAAATTGTCACAATTGCGAATCTTATGCCATGCAAGATGTCCAAAATATCCTACTACTGCATGGAAAAACGTTTTCAGACTTTAATTTGCCACAGCCTGCAAGTCAAATTGCACAAATTCAAGAGTATGACGAAGCTTATGAATTATTGTTGGCAACAGAGAAGAAAAACTGCTTAAATCAAGAACAACGGATTGCATAATGCACTATTGTGAGCGCTGTAGAAAACCAAGCCGATCCAACGCCAAAATGTTGGCGTGGAAAGCAGCGAATCTACAGACAGCAGCTAATCACAGCAGTATCTGAGAGCGCGTGCTGTGCCTCACACCCTGCGAGGAGCTGCTGAAAACAGGACAGACAGCGCTACAGCAGAGAAAGGAAACAAGGTGAGTATTAGGGTTTAGTTATTTAACTGTGCTGTAGAGATAGGGAAATGAGAAGGTCATACCAAACCAGGATAAGCAGGCCATACAAGCTAAGATGAGGAAGGCGTACAATCCAAAATAAGTCAGCCATACAAACCAGGATTAGAGGAATGACGCAGCCATACAAACCACATTGATAGACCGCGCTGTGGATGCTGGATGTGACACGATGAGGGATAACCCCGCCCACAGTCCGTCATTCACTGTGGTGTGCGGAACAGCAGACCCCTGGCTGCAGACGCAAATAGTCGTGATGTAAACGGAAGCAAGATACGGCTGCAGGCGGGAGAATTACGTGCTGGCTGTGCGTCGTCAGCGATGTTGTCACAAGCAAGATTGACAACATGACGTAATGACCAAATTCATTAGGGGCACCGAGGGGATACATTGTGAAGTTAATTAAAAGTAGTGCACAACCCATTTAAACACTGCTTCGCTGATTAGTCAGCCGCATGCATATTCTAGATTACCCGATGCATTAGAATCGGGCCACCATCTAGTAGTTCGATAAATATAGTGAATATCATATGAAAAATAAACTAGTATGATGGAGTGATACCAGGGATACCACTTTACTGTTTAATATAAGATAGTGTGACCGGTTAGGGGATTAGTTCACAGGATCGTCGTGTCCTGAGTCAGATGAGCGCTTCAGGTACAATTCACACCAGGAAAGTTTGATGCAATGAGCCGCAACCAATTTTATCGGTTTTGAACATAAATCAGTAAAAGAAAAACACAAGGATACAAAATAAAATCCTAGGCCAGCTGGCTGCTAAGTTATACAGGCAAATCCTGATTCTTGATAGCTGGGCATAGTGCACAGCTTCCCAAAAGAATCAATTGCTTAAGGCTAGGGCTACACTGCAACTTCTTCCACGACAGACGCTGCGTGTCTGGAATCCGCTTGGTGTTGCTGCTACATGGCAGCGCTATACGAGTGAATGGGGTCAAGTTGTGGCACATACACTACCATGAAAAGCAAGTTGCAAAAAATATAACCAAGTCTGATTTTTTGAGACTTGCTTGTCATAATCGTAGTAGCAGTAGCATACCAATGGTGGCATACCCCACAGATGTTATGGGCTCGTGAGTCAGGTGCCAGCGTCAGCTCCAGGCCTGCCCCGCCTAGCATCACACTTTCTACTGTATCGGCATCTGCTCCCTCCTCTATCATTCTTCCATTGCGTCTAAGCTCTGATGTCTCAATGCAGTGTACATGATGATGTCACCATTGTGCCTGCTCTGCCGAGCAGTGAAGAGTTTCAGAACAAACGATACGGAGATCGGAGCTGTGAGAGAAAGAGGAGAGGTGAGTATTTATTTATTTTTTCTAAATCAATGAGAAAATTATGGGGGCCAATATACTATTTGGAGTGCTTTGAGGGTGCATTATACTATATGGAAAGCAACGTGGGCCCATGATAGTATATGGAAGGCAATGTAGGGCTCTTTATACTATATGAAGAGCCCATTACACTATATGGAAGGCTAAGTGTTGGCCATTATACTATTTGAAGGGCTATGTGGGGATCATTCTACAATATGGAGGACTATGTGGATGCCTTTATACTTTATGAAGGACTATGTGAGGGCCATTATACTGTTTAGAGGGCTATGTGGGGGGCCATTATACTTTCTGGATGGCTATGTGGGGGGCCTTTATACTCTTTTAAGGGCTATGTGTGGGGCCATTATATTGTTCACTGGGCTATGTGGTGGGCCATTATACTGCTTGCAGAGCAATGTGGGGGGCATTATGTTGTATAGGAGCAATTATACAGTGTGAAAGTTTAGGTGAGGTCCATCATACTGTGTGGAGGGCTGTGTGGGGACGATTATACTGTTTTAGAGTGTTGTGTGGGGACCATCATACTGGAAGGAGGGGTATGGGGGCCCATATACTGTATGGAGGCCCACTATACTTTATGGCGGGCTGTGTCGAGATCATTTTTGGGGCATCATACTGTGCTCAGGTCACCGGGTGGGTTGAGGGGGGAGGTACGGTAGAGTCATCATACTGGGTTTGTGGAGGTTACTGTGAAGGAATTCACTGTGGGGGCCATTATACTGTTCTCAGGGCTATGTGGGGGACCATTATACTGTTTGGAGGGCTATGTGGGGCAAGTATACTATATGCAAGCAATTATTTAGTGTGAAAGTTTGTGTGCCGTTGATAATACTGTGTGGAGGGAGGTGTGGGGGCCATTATGCTGTTTGGAGGGCTGTGTGGGGGATATTATACGGTTTAGAGAGCTAGTGGTTGCTATTATACAGTGTGGAGGGTTGCGTTGGGGTTATTATAATGTGTAGAAGGGTGTGGGCGCGATCATGCTGTATAATGACTAGTGTTGAGCGAGCACTAAAATGCTCGGGTGCTTGAAGCTCTGGCCGAGCTCGCCGTGATACTCGGGTGCTCGACCCGAGCAACGAGACCAATGTTAGTCTATGGGAGACTCGAGCATTTTTGCGGTGGCACCCCCGGCAGTCTTTTAAAAGCCTAACAAGTGCCCAAAACGATAGTGACAGTGCTCAAATGACATGGGGACAGCATGAGGATCGTCCCAGGAAGCATTTCTGACCCCCAGGTCACTGCTGTCAACAACGTGGTCAGCGGTATTAAGCCACTTTTACAGGCTCACAATAAAACGAAAGTGAAACTTTTTTCCTGTGAAATATGTTAAGGAACATCCTTTCCAGGGAAAAGACTTGTGTATAAGTTAAAATAAATGACCAAAAACAAAAATACTCCTCCACACCTTCGGCTATGTTCACAAGTAGCATTTTTTATGCGTTTTTGCACTTTTGTATTGCTTTCAACTATGACAAATGCATTCCCCGGGAAATGTCATTTTAACATTTTACAACCTTATCTGGCCATGTGCTGTGTGACACATGCATAAAGTGCTGAAAAGACATGGGAACAGCATGGGGAAGACCCCTGGAAGCATCTCTGACTCCCAGGTCACTGTCTAAAAGTGTGCCCATCATAAGTGATCCTTGCCGCATCAGAAGATGCAGACTTGCAACTATCCCCATGCAAGTTCTAGTCCCAGGGCAGTGTTCAATTGTACCTCCCCCATTCCTTGCAATACAAGAGCAAGTATGCAGCCTGCCACCCACCCACCCCCAGGCTGCAATACCATACTGCTTGCTTGCTTGAACTTGAAATTGGGCCTTTTAGGCATGTGGAGGCGGAATCTGGCCACCACGTCATGGCTGTGTTGGCGGCCTGGAATCCATACTCAGTCCCCAGCCGCCCGGCGGCCGGGTGTCCATACTCAGTCCCCAGCCGCCCCGCGGCCGAGTGTCCACACGGTCCCCAGCCGCCTGGGGGCAGTCGGGTGTCCATAAACGGTCCCCAGCCGCCCCCATTTCTCCTTGGAACATCCCCCCACACACTTTTCTTAGCCCGGCCTGCTTTAGGCAGCATTGGACGAGCCCACCAGAGAACCAGACTCCTCCGGTGGGCCCTGACTTCTCCATCGGTGGAGTTGAGAGTGCCAAGGTGAGGAGCATGATGATGATGACAGAAGTTAGCATCTGCTATGTTTTCTTTTAATGCAAGTGTAAGTGTGCAGCCTGCCACCCACCCACCCCCAGACTGCAATTCATACTGCTAGCTTGCACTTGAAATGGGGCCTTTTAGTTTAGAGAAGGCCGAAGCTGGCCACTACCTCATGGCTGCTTCGGCAGCGAGGTATCCATACTCAGTCCCCAGCCACCCCAATTTGTCCTGGTGTGCCTTATACATAAGATTAAGCGCGTATACCAAAACATTACCTGTGCCCTCCCCAGTGCATTTAGTGGGAAGGAGAGCCTATTCCGCTGTAGTGTGTGCATGTATGTAGTAGCGGCTAGGCCTGAGGAGGTCAGCGTTTTGGCGCATATCCTACCTCCTCCGAGGATTGCTGAATGTTTTCCTGCTACTATCCAAGTTCTATGACTCCCGTTAAAACAAAGCTTCAGGTGATAAATGATGGATGAGGTAGTGGCAAAGGAGAAAGAGCAGGAGGAACAGGGACCATTCACATCAATATCAGGTCAGTCAACCAGATATGTCTTGTAGGATATGTTTCTGTAACAAAAGGAGCGGTTCGGCTACACAGTTATAGGCCATACAGTGAGTGCAATGCCTACCAAAAATTTCGAGGCACTCCAATGCCCCTTGGAAATGACATGGAGGTCAGAGGGCGTTAACTAAACCTTTTTTTCCATTTATAGCAACTGGGTCTCCTGTGCACTGTTGGCCTAAGCAGTGAATGGAATGCTTTCCAAAAATTATGAGGTACTGCAATGCCCCTTACAAGAGCCATGTGTGGCACCCCAGGGGTCTGGTCACCACAGTAATAGAGATTACGTCGGAGAGCAAGTGGGAGGTTTCCTGGTCAGGATCCCTTAAACATGCAACATCCTCCTGCCCCAGTCCTGGGAGGGGAGAATTCTGCCCTTATAAACTGGATCTGGGGTGGAGTTGAGTGAGTCAGAGAACAGTCAGAGTCAGAGTGAGAGCAAGGGAAAGTAACAGCAAGGAGCTCTGTAGGAGCTAGGAGCTAAAGACGAGGGGCTGGAAGCTGAGCAGAGCTTGCCCTGGCAGAAGACAATAGGAACCGGACACAGGAGTCCGAAGCTGTGAGGACTTAGATATCCAGCAGCAGAAACCAGCCGGCAGGGGATTTCAGGTCCTCTGGCCATAGAAGCCCGGAGGCTCAGTCACAAGCAAGGGACCAGCACCGCCGTCGTGGAGCGGAGGCTAACAGAAGGCCCCAAGTCACCAGCCATACAGGTGAGCACTACACGGTACACTCAGGGACGTGGGCTACTTCTACCCGCTTACAGCAAGGTAGCCAGGAAGAGTGCAGACAGACGGGGAGGCCTACAACTCCACCTGGCCAGGGGAACTCCTGCTTGCTCACAGACTGACCAGGCCTCTTATGCTAGCCAGCAATCCCGGGAGGGTCTACCTTATAATCAGTAAAGACCCTGAACTGCACTGCAAAGACTCTGAGTTGTTCCTGCTGCGCTCGTGCACCATCACCCCCATCATCCACAATCACTGCCCTGAGGCTATACTCCTCCCGAGGGGAGTTATCCCATTTTATGCTGCGCACACAACACCAGCCTCAGCGGTCTGCCTCGCAGCGGTGGTACTCCCTGACCGCAATCCACGGGTGGCGCAGTCGGACAATTAACCTCAAAACCTAAGAAAGATTGCCACTGGTTTGACCAGCCTGAGCCACGGGACCGGGTCACCGCCACGGAGACTACAGACCCCAGAGACCTGGCACCGGGTATCCCACACACGTGTACACACGGCCCAGGGGGCGCGTCACATGCAGTACAGCATATTACAAACATAAGTCCCATTATTGGGGAGTGGGTCTCCCATAGTATTTGCTTATGCTTTCCCAGCAAAAGCTGCCAAAAATTAGGACGGAGCAACTTGCAATGCCCCTTACAAGAGCCATGCAGTACAGCATATTACAAACATAAGTCCCATTATTGGGGAGTGGGTCTCCCATAGTATTTGCTTATGCTTTCCCAGCAAAAGCTGCCAAAAATTAGGACGGAGCAACTTGCAATGCCCCTTACAAGAGCCATGCAGTACAGCATATTACAAACATAAGTCCCATTATTGGGGAGTGGGTGTCCCATAGTATTTGCTTATGCTTTCCCAGCAAAAGCTGCCAAAAATTAGGACGGAGCAACTTGCAATGCTGGCACCCGGGTGGTATAGTGGTGGTGGAGGCTGAGAATAAGGAGAAGAAGATTAAACAGCCAAAACGAGGAAGCGTATACCCATGTGTGGGTGTGAAGCGGTGCATGTGAATACACCTCCCGAAATAACACAGTGGATTTGACTTTATGTTACTCTGCTGTCATTTGGTGGTGATGAGAAGTCTGGCCCAATCCAGCCCTTGTTCATTTTGATAAGGGTCAGCTTGTCAGCATTGTCAGTTGACAGGCGAGTGTGCTTATCAGTTATAATTTCCCCAGCGGCACTAAAAACACGCTCCGATAACACGCTAGCGGCAGGGCAGGCCAGGACCTCCAAGGCGTACAGAGCGAGTTCATTCCAAGTGTCCAGCTTGGATACCCAATAATTAAAAGGCACAGAGGAATCACGGAGGACGCTGGTACGATCGGCACCATCTTTTGAAACTTTCCACTCCTTGTGAGAGTACCCCGCGCCTCAGGGCCTGTAAGCAGGGCGGGTGTCAGAAATCTGTCCCAGAACGTTGACAGTGTTCCCCTGCCTCTGCTGGATTGGAGTTGCATCTCTCTCGCCTGTATGCCTTGGTTGGGCAACGAACTGTGACCTCTGCCGCTAGCGTGTTCAGATGGGAATTTTTTAAAGAGTTTTGCAGCAAGGGCCTTCTGGTATTGCCCCATTTTTGTAGACCTCTCCACCTCAGGAATAAGAGAGTGAAAGTTCTCCTTGTAGCGGGGGTCTACAAGTGTCACCAACCAGTAATGACTGTCACCCAACATTTTGACAACGCGAGGGTCACGGTTAAGGCAGCGTAACATAAAGTCAGCCATGCGTGCCAGACTGGTAACGGGCAAGATTTCCGTGTCCTCACCAAGATGACGACTGACCATGCTCTCCTCCTCCTCTCCCCTGTCCTCAGGCCACCCACGCTGAACCGACGGTATGACACTTGTACAGGTACTACCGTCTACAACGCATGATAGCAGCTCCTGTTCTTCCTCCTCCTCCTCCTCTCCCTCATTGTCCCCCAATGCACGTTGGGATGAGATGAGGCTGGGCTGTGTGTAATCGCCCGCTACGGCTTCTTGATCCATCTCATCATACTCTGGCTGCAATGCCTCCTCTTTAATTTTCTGCAGAGAGCGTTGCAAAAGACAGACAAGTGGGATGCTGACTCTAATGATGGCGTCATCGCCACTCACCATCTTGGTGGCTTCCTCAAAGTTTGTCAGGATGGTACATATGTCAGACATCCAGGTCCACTCCTGAGGTCTTATGTGTGGAGTCTGACCTGAATATCGACGGCCTTGTTGCAGCTGGTACTCCACAACTGCTCTCTTCTGCTCACAAATCCTTTGCAACATGTGGAGGGTAGAGTTCCAACGTGTGGGGACATCACACACCAGTCGGTGTGCCGGAAGCTGCAAACGCTGCTGCAACACAGCAAGGGCGGCGGAAGCTGTAGCCGACTTGCGAAAATGAGCTGACAGGTGGCGTACTTTCACGAGCAGATCTGGCAACTCGGGGTACGATTTAAGAAACCGCTGAACCACGAGGTTAAGCACATGAGCCAGGCATGGTACGTGTGTGATCTCACCTCGCCTCAGAGCCGCCACCAGGTTACGGCCATTGTCACACACGACCATGCTGGGATGTAGGTTCAGCGGTCTCAGCCACAGATCTGCCTGCTCTTTCACAGCTGTCCACAACTCACAAGCAGTGTGAGGTTTATCACCTAAGCTTATGAGTTTCAGCACAGCCTGTTGCCGCTTGGCGGAGGCAGTACTGCAATGATTCCAGCTTGTAACTGATGTGGTGATATCTGAGATGGAGGCTGAACATGAGGAGGAGGAGGAGGATGCGCAGGAGCTGTACACTGTGGGGGCAACTCTGACTGACATAGGGCCCGCAATCCTCGGTGTGGGGAGGATGTGTTTCGTCCCAAGGTCCGACTGGGTCCCGGCTTCCACTATGTTTACCCAGTGTGCCGTCAGAGAGATGTACCGTCCCTGGCCACAAGCACTTGTCCACGTGTCCGTTGTCAGGTGGACTCTCCCAGTAACTGCGTTGTTGAGGGCACGGCAGATGCTTTGGGACACGTGCTTGTGTAGTGCGGGGATGGCACACCAGGCAAAATAGTGTCGGCTGGGGACCGAGTACCGAGGGACGGCCACCGCCATAAGATTGCGGAAGGATTCCGTCTCCACCAGCCTAAAAGGCAGCATTTCCAATGCAAGCAGTCGTGAAATGTGCGAACTTAGGACTGTGGGGCGTTAGCTGCGAATTTACGCTTTCGTTCAAAGGTTTGGGATATGGACAATTGAACGCTTCGGTGGGACGTGGACGTGGACGTTGATGCTGTTTCTTGAGAAACTGCCATAACAAGTGAAGACAGAGAGGAGGGGGCATCTTTACATGCAGTATGGACAGGGGATTGCCTTGCACACACAACAGGGGGTTCTATTGCACGCACAACAGTGGAAGAAGCAGTGGTGACACCCGCTGACACTGGTCGTGGACCCTGGGTTTCGCCCCACAAAGTCGGGTGCTTTGCTGCCATGTGCCTGATCATGCTGGTGGTGGTCAGGCTGGTAGTTTTGTCACCCCTGCTGATGCTTGCATGGCAGGTGGAACATATGGCCTTTTTGGGGTTATCAGCAGAGTCTTTAAAAAAATTCCAGACTCTGAAAGACCTACCGCTTGTACTGGCAACGTCCCTCGTGTTGGTGTTACGGGGAACGGTTGCCTGCCTTCTGTCTGCGGCCACCACACTGCTTCTTCCTGCCTGTTGGGGTACTCTGCCTCCCTCCCACTGTGTGCTGCTGGCCTCACTCTGCATGTCCTCCTTCCACGTTGGGCCAGTTACTAGATCATCCACCACCTCCTCCTCCTCTTCCACATGCGCACCACGATCCTCCTCCTCACTTCCTGGCAATTGTGTCTCGTCATCGTCCACCTCTTGTGACAGATTGCCAACGTCGACTTCCTGTGGCCGTGGCTGTTCAAATATTTGGGCATCGCAACGTGGGATCTCCTCTTCCACCACTTCAAGCGTATCAGGCGAGGGGCCCAAATATGGAAATGGACCAGTGAACAGCTCTTCAGAGTGTCCAAGTGTGGGATCACACTTGCTGTCAGACGACACTCGGCATGGTGTGAGGAAGGAGCATCAGGGTGAGGAGGAGTATGCGGTCGAGACTCACGGCTACTAAGAGTTGACCGTGTGGAAGACAGACCGGAGGTGGTGGTGCCCAGGTAACTGGAAGTATTGTCTGCTATCCAATTAATAACCTGTTCACACTGATCAGTTCTCAATACTGGTGTTGTTCTGTGCTTCCCTAGTAATTCGGTCAAGAAGTGGGAGCGAGAAGATGTGGCAGTTGGTTGTGGCACATTTTCACCTTGGCCACGGCCCCGTCCTCTGCACGAACCATCACCAGAACGTCCACTTCCACGTCCCTTGCCACGCGCCTTGCCCATTGTAAATGAAGTAAAATAGCTTACACTTGCACTATCAATGGAAAAAGAGTAATAAAGAGTAGATTAGAACCGTGGAAGAGGGAAACCACAGTTATTGTTTACTGGGGTATACCACACTTTTTTAAATAGAGATATTTGCGGCTGAACAGTGAGCGACACACTCAAACTGCTTTTTTTTTTAGATACCAAAGGCCCAAAACTGGATAGTACAGCTATTTGACCCGTGGAACTGCGAAACCACACTGGGATGTCGGGCCTACACAAGACTATTTTCAACAGATATATTTTTCTGTCACAACAGTCAGGAGACACTACTGTTTTTCTTTACGGAAAAAACTACCAAAACCTGAATAATAGAGATTTTTTACCGTGGAACAGCAAAACCACAGTTATAATTTACTGGTGTATACCAGGCTTTTTAAAATATATATATATTTGCGGCTGAACAGTGAGCGACACACTCAAACTGTTTTTTTTAGATACAAATGGCCCAAAAGTGGATAATACAGAGGTTTGTACCGTGGAACTGCAAAACCACACTTGTATTTCTCGGGCCTACACCAGACTATTTTCAACAGATATATTTGTGTCTGAAAAATCAGGGAGACACTATTTTTTTTTTTTTTACAGCAAAAAATGCAAAAAGCAGGATAATAGAGATTTTTTACCGTGGAACAGCAAAAGCACACTTCTGTCTCTCTGGCCTACACCAGACTATTTTCAACAGATATATTTGTGTCTGAAAAATCAGGGAGACACTATTATTATTTTTATACAGCAAAAAATGCCAAAAACAGGATAATAGAGATGTTTTACCGTGGAACATCAAAACCACAGTAATAATTTACTGGTGTATACCAGGCTTTTTAAAATATATATATATTTGCGGCTGAACAGTGAGCGACACACTCAAACTGTTTTTTTTAGATACAAATGGCCCAAAAGTGGATAATACAGAGGTTTGTACCGTGGAACTGCAAAACCACACTTGTATTTCTCTGGCCTACACCAGACTATTTTCAACAGATATATTTGTGTCTGAAAAATCAGAGGCACACTTTTTTTTTTTTTGGGGGGGGGGGGGGGGGCACCAAAAGGTTAATAAGATGGGTATTTGTACATTGTGAAGGAGGAAAAAAAAAAGAGGATTTAGATAAAAAAAAAAAGGATTTTTCCTGGCCCCCGGGACCTGGAGCTAAGTCCAGCAATTTCAGCAACAGGAGCAGCACACAGGACTGTAATGCAGCGTTTGCTGGTATAACCACTGCGTCTCCTATACAGCCTGCCTGATATACCTGGGATGGATATTAGTCCTGAGAAGGACTGTTTGTTTGATCTGGCAGCCTTTACAGACCCTACACTAACTATTTTGCAGGATATATCTCTCCCTAAGTCAGCAGCGCTGTCCCTACACTGTCTGATCCAGAGCGACTGTGTCCAAGATGGCGGCGCCCGGTTTTAAATACTCGAGGTGACGCTGTGCGGCCAGCCAATCACTGTAATGCCCACAAACAACATGGCTGCGGCATTACAGTGACTGGCTGGCAATCCCTGCATGTTCATTGGCTCTGTAAAGAGCGCCAAACATGCAGGGCGGAGACCCGAGCTCCCCCCCGAGTAACCCGGAAATGCTCGGTGCTCGCCGAACATCCCGAGTAGCGTGATGCTCGGGCGAGTACCGAGCAGTGTCGAGCATGTTCGCTCAACACTAATAATGACCCATTATACTGTAAGGAGGGCTGTGTGGGGATCACAGTTGGGGCATGACACTGTGTTGAATGTGGAGGGTACTGTGGGGGTATCATGTTGTGTTTGGAGGGACACTTTTGTTGGCATCATACTTTATGGGGGAAATGAAAGGGGAATCTAGGGGCTCCAATAGGACAGAAATTACTTTGTAAGACCTGAACAGTTGTGAGACATGCTCTTCTGTCACACTGCAGAATAATTTTTTTTGGTGGTGGGTGGTGCGGAGCGGCAATTAGAACTTCTGCTATGGGGCCCCATGATTTCTATGTATGCCCCTGCGCAATATTGTAGCTGTCACAATGCAACCCAATTCACTTGTATAGCACTGTGATGTGGCAGTGAGTGAAAATCAGTCATGCGATAGCTGTGGCAGCCAAAGTTGCCGAGAAATCACAGCAATACTCAAACAGATGTTTTACCTGGACTACAGAGAACCATTAGCTTGTGGAGACTCTGCCCTTTGATACCATAGCTTAACATTGCAGTGATTAGCCGGGATCATCACAAACACCTGGAGTGGCTAAATGGAGCAGGGAAATACAGTGCCCTACCAAGCTGTTTAACTGGTTTATCTGTAGTATACAAGAGCCTAGGAGACATGAACAAACCAATCATAGTCCTGATACAATAGCTATTAAGGAAATTTGAAAAGTTGTGAGGTGTTATAGATGATTCATGGAAGATTATTGGATGTGTTTCAGAGTGTACAGCTCCCTGTCTCCATGCCATACTAGAAGATACAAATCATGGCAGTTATTAGAGAAGTGCAAAGAGCGGTAATAGCCAAAGACCTACCAAAGTTAAAGGGACTCTTGTCACCAGATTTCTGCCACCTAATCTGAGAGCAACATAATGTAGAGACACGGATTCCAGCAATGTTATCAAAGAAATGTAGACTGCGTCCAGTCCAGGGTGTTGAATATAAGATGATGAAGTTTATTTCCCCATAAATAGCACAACGTTTGAACCCATAGTAGGTCTTTTTCAAGTACTTTTCAAGTACTTCAGCATTTGAAAAGCACCTATTATGGTTTGAAATGTTGTGCTATTTATGGGGAAATAAACTTCATCATCTTATATTCAACACCCTGGACTGGACGCTGTCTACATTTCTTTGATAGCCGTGGCTCCTAGGTAAACATGGATGTGGGTCCCATAGAGTGAGTGCTGCCAGCCACATGTTTTGTTGAGACTGATTCCAGCAATGTGTCACTTACTGAGCTACATGCTGTAGTTTTGATAAAATCATTATTTTATGCGTAGATCATCATCATTAGAGGACTAGTAAACCTGCTGCCATACAGTTTTCCATATTCATGAGCTTTGTATAACCCCATCCTCTCTACTGAGTGGCAGCTTTCTGCCTATGCACAGTACACATAAATCTGTCAATCAGTGGTGTGGGCAGGGTTATACAGAGCTTTTCATTCAGAAACCTGCCAGATCTGCAGCAGATAAAACAGTGATTTTAACAAATGTACAACATGTAGCACAGCAAGTGAAAAATCAATGGTATCAGGTCTCTGCACCTACATCATGCAGAGCTCAGATGGAGTAGCAAAAACATGGGGTTACACCCCCTTTGACAATCACTTAAAATATTAACAAATAAAATAAAATGCATAAAATATAGGACAGTATATAACATCATATAGCAATATGGTGGTCGATCACCATAACCTTTAACCCCTTCACGAACGATGACGTATATTTATGTCGTCGGCCGTGTCCCTGCCTTTGATGCGGGCTCACACACTGAGCCCGCATCTTTCCCTGCACTTGATAGCTGATTTAAACAGCCATGAAGTGCCTCTAAAAGCCATGGGTGGATCAGAGATCCTCCCGTGGCTGTTAACCAGTTAAATGCCACTGTCAATCACTGTTGACAGGAGATCATGATAGCACTGCTATGTATAGCACAGGCGATCAGAGATTGCAGCTTCAAGTCTCCTAAGGGGACTATTAACTCCTTCACGACCGATGACGTATATTTACATCATCGGCCGTGTCCCTGTCTTTAATCAGCCATGAAGTCTCTCTAATAGCTGTGAGTGGATCCTCAATCCACCCACAGCTGTTATCCATTTAGATTCCGATGTCAATCACTGACAACGGCATTTAACATGTGAAGGCCAGAAGCAAGTCACAAGTCCCGCCCCACGATCACGTGATAGGGGTTGCCGATGGGTAGTCACGACAGCCAGTGGTCTACAGAAGACCCAGTGCCTGTCATTACGACACTCCTGTGAATGCCGGCTCGTGGCTGGCGTTCATAGGAGATAGCAGTGCTATGTATAGCAGAAATGACTATGTATAGTACAAGCGATCGAACTATCACTGCTTCAAGTCTCCTAAGGAGACTATTGAATAAAGTAATAAGAAGTGAAACAAAAAGTTCAAATCACCCTCCTTTTGTCCCATTTAAAATGAAACAATGAAAAAAAATACACATATTTGGTTTTGCTGCATTCAGAAATGTCCGATCAAAATATAAAGTCAATTAATCCGATCGGTAAACAGCGTCATGAGGAAAAAAATCAAAACACCAGAATTACGTTTTGCAACAAAATGCAATAACAGGCGATCAAAACATCGTATCTACCCCAAAATTGATTCAATAAAAAAGTCAGCTCAAGGCGCAAAAAAGTAAGCCCTCACCCAGCCGCAGATAATGAAAAATTAGAACATTATGGGTCTCGGAAAATGGTGACAAAGGCAAAAAAAAAAATTTTCATACAAACTTCGGAACTTTTTTTTCACCACTTAAAAAATAAACTATACATGTCAGGCATTTGTGCACTCGTACTCACCTGGGGAATCGTATTACCAGGTCAGTTTTACCATATAGTGAACATGGCAAATAAAAGACTCAGAAAACATTTTTTTTGCACTTTCACCACACTTGGAATTTCTCTGAAATAAGACATCGGATTGCAGATATCAAGGTATTATTTTATTCAGCTTCCTGTGACCTACATGCCCATATAGACTGCTTCGGAAGGTTGATCCTACTGACAGATGTCCTCTAAAAAGTCTTTTTTTCACTGTCAAAAATGCTTACATTGCTAGATAGGAGGTAGATAAAAGCAAAGTATAAGTGCCTGGTAAAATATTTTAAATAGTTTGGCTTGACTACATTCTAAAGTTTGAAAATACTTGTTGTTAGTCATGGCTCCATTAAATTCTGTCAGAACAAACTATAAATGAAATGATATGATAAATGTTTAAAGCCTACCTGTCAAGGTTAAACTGCTTAGGATGCACATACCAGGCTAATATGTTAAGCACTCTCCAGAATTTCAATTTGCTGTACACATTTCCGTGGATTATTCCTCTATCAGTATTCAGCCAGCACTATAGTTACAGGAACTTCCTTTTCTCCACTTCCCAGCAAGCCTGCTATTGTTTCTAGAGGTTATCCGCTACTTTCCAATAATGTAACCCCTTCCCGACATAGAATATCATGGTATATCCTATGGTGGATATGGTTGTATGAACAAAACTCAAGAGCTGGCTGTATTATACAACCTGCACCTATATAAAAGCACCGATTGCTACTAGCGCCAGTCTCTTCCGATGGTGTGGGTTGTTGTGGCAGTCAGGAGTCCACTTATGGCCCCTGTTGCCACCATATTGGCACTTCTGTGAAGCCCATCCACAAGCTGGACTTCAGTATATAGTGATAACCACAAATTTCTTATGAAGTACTGCAGTATATAGTACAAACCAATGGCATGGAGTGGGATGAGGAGCAGGGGGTCGGCTGCCCTGGGAACCATAGTCTATGGAGGTGTAAACATTTCGGCCCAACCTTTCCCCAGTGCACATGATTTAATATTGCCTTCATTCATTAGTAAGAGCTGCTTTTATATAGGTATACTTTTTTTACCCTAGCTAGGATTAAGGTTAGGAACTGGTTTAGCGTTAGGTTTAGGGATAGGGTAAAAAACCTGTTACATAAAAAAAGTAATAAAAAAATTAAGTATTACTTTATAGTACTTAAATTTTAGCAAAGAAGAAAAACATTAGAAGGCCAAAGCACAGACTAGAATTACATCAGTATTTTCCTCAAATTACAATACATGTGCTTAGGGGATAACGAGTTCAATACTGAGAAGGTACTAAAAATTCTGGGAATGCACCCTGTTCACAGATAGACCACATTCAGATGTCCTGTTACACATACGTGTTGTATCAGTTTTTTTTCACAGATACCACATGCACCCATTATAATCTATGGTGCTCGTATAACCCACGGAGACATATCTGTTTTTACCGGGAGCATGGATGAAAAGTGCCAACACAAGTCTATTTGTACCTCAAAAACACGTACAGCACACGGATGGAATCTATGTGCTCTCCGTGTTTAACACTGCAAAGTATAGGAGAAGCCTTGTCATTTCTTTTTTTCTTTATCCATACCAGAAAAACACTGATGACACACTGATGGAAAACACTGACACACGGATGACACACTGATGGTAAAAACGGACACAAGGATGACACACTGATGATAAAAACGGACATGAGGATGATACACTGATGGTAAAAACGGACACAAGGATGACACACTGATGGTAAAAACGGACACAAGGATGATACACTGATGGTAAAAACGGACACAAGGATGACACACTGATGGTAAAAACGGACACAAGGATGACACACTGATGGTAAAAACGGACATGAGGATGATACACTGATGGTAAAAACGGACACAAGGATGACACACTGATGGTAAAAACGGACACAAGGATGATACACTGATGGTAAAAACGGACACAAGGATGACACACTGATGATAAAAACGGACACAAGGATGACACACTGATGGTAAAAACTGACACAAGGATGACACACTGATGGTAAAAACGGACACAGGGATGACACACTGATGGTGAAAACGGACACATGGATGACACACTGATGGTGAAAACGGACACATGGATGACACACTGATGGTAAAAACGGACACAAGGATGACACACTGATGGTGAAAACAGACACAAGGATGACACACTGATGGTGAAAACGGACACAAGGATGACACACTGATGGTGAAAACGGACACATGGATGACACACTGATGGTAAAAACAGACACAAGGATGACACACTGATGGTGAAAACAGACACAAGGATGACACACTGATGGTGAAAACGGACACAAGGATGACACACTGATGGTAAAAACGGACACAGGGATGACACACTGATGGTAAAAACGGACACAAGGATGACACACTGATGGTGAAAACGGACACAGGGATGACACACTGATGGTAAAAACGGACACAGGGATGACACACTGATGGTGAAAACGGACACATGGATGACACACTGATGGTAAAAACGGACACAAGGATGACACACTGATGGTAAAAACAGACACATGGATGACACACTGATGGTAAAAACGGACACATGGATGACACACTGATGGTGAAAACGGACACATGGATGACACACTGATGGTAAAAACGGACACAAGGATGACACACTGATGGTGAAAACAGACACAAGGATGACACACTGATGGTGAAAACGGACACAAGGATGACACACTGATGGTGAAAACGGACACAGGGATGACACACTGATGGTAAAAACGGACACAGGGATGACACACTGATGGTGAAAACGGACACATGGATGACACACTGATGGTAAAAACGGACACAAGGATGACACACTGATGGTAAAAACAGACACATGGATGACACACTGATGGTAAAAACGGACACATGGATGACACACTGATGGTAAAAACGGACACAAGGATGACACACTGATGGTAAAAACAGACACATGGATGACACACTGATGGTGAAAACGGACACATGGATGACACACTGATGGTAAAAACGGACACAAGGATGACACACTGATGGTGAAAAAGGACACATGGATGACACTGATGGTAAAAACAGACACAAGGATGACACACTGATAAAAACGGACACACGGATGACACACTGATGGTAAACACGGACACAAGGATGACACCCTGATGATAAAAACGGACACAAGGATGACACACTGATGGTGAAAAAGGACACATGGATGACACACTGATGGTAAAAACGGACACAAGGATGACACACTGATGATAAAAACGGACACAGGGATGACACACTGATGGTAAAAACTGACACATGGATGACACTGATGGTAAAAACGGACACAAGGATGACACACTGATGATAAAAACGGACACTAGGATGACACACTGATGGTGAAAACGGACACATGGATGACACACTGATGGAAAAACGGACACAAGGATGACACACTGATGATAAAAACGGACACAAGGATGACACACTGATGGTAAAAACGGACACGAGGATGACACACTGATGGTAAAAACAGACACAAGGATGACACACTGATGGTGAAAACAGACACAAGGATGACACACTGATGGTGAAAACGGACACAGGGATGACACACTGATGGTAAAAACGGACACAGGGATGACACACTGATGGTGAAAACGGACACATGGATGACACACTGATGGTAAAAACGGACACAAGGATGACACACTGATGGTAAAAACAGACACATGGATGACACACTGATGGTAAAAACGGACACATGGATGACACACTGATGGTGAAAACGGACACATGGATGACACACTGATGGTAAAAACGGACACAAGGATGACACACTGATGGTAAAAACGGACACGAGGATGACACACTGATGGTAAAAACTGACACATGGATGACACACTGATGGTAAAAACGGACACGAGGATGACACACTGATGGTAAAAACTGATACATGGATGACACACTGATGGTAAAAACGGACACGAGGATGACACACTGATGGTAAAAACTGACACATGGAGGACACACTGATGGTAAAAACTGACACAAGGAGGACACACTGATGGTAAAAACTGACACAAGGATGACACACTGATGGTAAAAACGGACACGAGGATGACACACTGATGGTAAAAACTGACTAGGATGACACACTGATGGTAAAAACTGACACATGGATGACACACTGATGGTAAAAACAAACACAAGGATGACACACTGATGGTGAAAACGGACACAAGGATGACACACTGATGGTAAAAACGGACACACGGATGACACACTGATGGTAAAAACGGACACGAGGATGACACACTGATGGTAAAAAAAGGACACGAGGATGACAATGATGGTAAAAACGGACATATGGATGACACACTGATGGTAAAAAACGGACACAAGGATGACACACTGATGGTAAAAACGGACACGAGGATGACACACTGATGGTAAAAAAGGACACGAGGATGACAATGATGGTAAAAACGGACATATGGATGACACACTGATGGTAAAAAACGGACACAAGGATGACACACTGATGGTAAAAACGGACACAAGGATGACACACTGATGGTAAAAACGGACACAAGGATGACACACTGATGGTAAAAACGGACACAAGGATGACACACTGATGGTAAAAACGGACACAAGGATGACACACTGATGGTAAAAACGGACACAAGGATGACACACTGATGGTAAAAACGGACATGAGGATGATACACTGATGGTAAAAACCAGGGCTCTGGAGTCTGAGCCATGGAGCCAGAGTCCATTTTGGTGGAATCAGAGTCAGTATAAAATAGACCAACTCCGAAAATACATAATAAATTGGGTACAGTAGTTCAAAGCAGGATGTGCTGTAAATGTTTTCATAAGAATTTGGGAAAGTTATGAAATGTCCTATAAATGTCTGTTCTATTGTTAATCAAAGGATCTCTGCTTCTAGTTAAGATGAATATGTGCTGCACTTTCTGCACATGCTCAGTAGTAAGCTAGTGCTGTGGAGTCGGAAGTCTGAGTCAGGGAAATTGAGGAGTCTGAGATTTGGCTTTCTGACTCCACAGCCCTTGAAAAAAATAGACACACTGATGACATACAGTACAGACCAAAAGTTTGGACACACCTTCTCATTTAAAGATTTTTCATGACTATGAAAATTGTACATTCACACTGAAGGCATCAAAACTATGAATTAACACATGTGGAATTATATACTTAACAAAAAAGTGTGCAACAACTGAAAATATGTCTTATATTCTAGGTTCTTCAAAGTAGCCACCTTTTGCTTTGATGACTGCTTTGCACACTTTTGGCATTCTCTTGATGAGCTTCAAGAGGTAGTCACCGGAAATGGTCTTCCAACAATCTTGAAGGAGAAATGGTTTTCACTTCACAGGTGTGCCCTGTCAGGTTTAATAAGTGGGATTTCTTATTAAACCTGACAGGGCACACTGGGGTTGGGACCATCAGTTGTGATGTGCAGGCAGAAGTCAGGTGGATACACAGCTGATAGTCCTACTGAATAGACTGTTAGAATTTGTATTATGGCAAGAAAAAAGCAGTTAAGTAAAGAAAAACGAGTGGCCATCATTACTTTAAGAAATGAAGGTCAGTCAGTGCGAAAAATTGGGAAAACTTTGAAAGTGTCCCCAAGTGCAGTTGCAAAAACTATCAAGAGCTACAAAGAAACTGGCTCACATGAGGACCGCCCCAGGAAAGGAAGACCAAGAGTCACCTCAGCTTCTGAGGATAAGTTTATCAGAGTCAACAGCCTCAGAAATCGCAGGTTAACAGCAGCTCAGATTAGAGACCAGGTCAATGCCACACAGAGTTCTAGCAGCAGACACATCTCTACAACAACTGTTAAGAGGAGACTTTGTGCAGCAGGCCTTCATGGTAAAATAGCTGCTAGGAAACCACTGCTAAGGACAGGCAACAAGCAGAAGAGACTTGTTTGGGCTAAAGAACACAAGGAATGGACATTAGACCAGTGGAAATCTGTGCTTTGGTCTGATGAGTCCAAATTTGAGATCTTTGGTTCCAACTACCATGTCCATCCAGGCTGTGTAAGGGCTATTTGACCAAGAAGGAGAGTGATGGGGTGCTACGCCAGATGACCTGGCCTCCACAGTCACCAGACCTGAACCCAATCGAGATGGTTTGGGGTGAGCTGGACTGCAGAGAGAAGGCAAAAGGGCCAACAAGTGCTAAGCATCTGTGGGAACTCCTTCAAGATTGTTGGAAGACCATTTCCGGTGACTACCTCTTGAAGCTCATCAAGAGAATGCCAAGAGTGTGCAAAGCAGTCATCAAAACAAAAGGTGGCTACTTTGAAGAACCTAGAATATAAGACATATTTTCAGTTGTTTCACACTTTTTTGTTAAGTATATAATTCCACATGTGTTAATTCATAGTTTTGATGCCTTCAGTGTGAATGTACAATTTTCATAGTCATGAAAATACAAAAAAATCTTTAAATGAGAAGGTGTGTCCAAACTTTTGGTCTGTACTGTACTAATAGTAAAAATAGACACAAGGATGACACACTGATGCACAACACTGAGGACTGACTCGGGTACCATTTTTCACATACGTGTTTAACCCCTTCACCCCGAAGCCTGTTTTCGCCTTCCTGACCAGGCCAATTTTTACAATTCTGACCAGTGTCACTTTATGAGGTAATAACTCTGGAACGCTTCAACAGATCCCAGTTATTCGGAGATTGTTTTTTTCATTACATTGTACTTCATGATATTGGTAAAATTTCTTTGATATGACTTGTGTTTATTTGTGAAATAATCGAAAATTTGGTGAAAATTTAGCAATTTTCAAACTTTTAATTTTTATGCACTTAAATCAGAGTTACTGTAGGTCACACAAAATAGTTAATAAATAACATTTCCCAAATATCCACTTTACATCAGCACCATCTTTGAAACAATTTTTTTTGTTAGGAAGTTAGAAGGGTTAAAAATTGACCAGCGATTTCTCATTTTTACAACAAAATTTACAAAACCATTTATTTTTTTAGGGACCACATCACATTTGAAGTTACTTTGAAGGGTCTATATGACAGAAAATACTCCAAAGTGACACCATTCTAAGAACTTCACCCCTCAAGGTGCTCAAAATCACATTCAAGAAGTTTATTAACCCTTCAGGTGCTTTACGGGAATTAATGGAATGTGGAAAGAAAATCTAAACATTAACTTTTTTTTACATAAATTTTGCTTTAGACCCAATTTTTTTTACTCTCACAAGGGTAACAGGTGAAAATGGACCCCAACATTTGTTGTGTAATTTTTCCAGAGCACACTGATACCCCATATGTGGGGGAAAACCACTGTTAGGGCGCACGGCAGGGCTCGGAAGGGAAGGAGCGCCATTTGACTTTTTGAATGTAAAATCTACTGGCATAATTAGCGGACGCTATGTCGCGTTTGGAGAGTCCCTGATGTGCCTAAAGAGTGGAACCCCCCCCCTTAAGTGACACCATACTGGAAACTAGACCCCTCAGGGAACTTGTATAGATGTGTGGTGAGCACCTTGAACCCCAGGTACTTCACAGAAGTTTATAATGTTGAGCCGTGAAAAAAAAAAAAAAATCAAATTTTTCCCACAAAAATATTTTTTAGCCCAAAATTTTGCATTTTCACAAGGGTAACAGGAGAAATTTCACCATACAATTTGTTGTGCAATTTCTCCTGAGTACACTGACACTCCATATGGGGGGTGGGAACTACTGTTTGGGAGCACGGCAGGGCTTAGAAGAGGAGAGCCATTTGACTTTTTGAATGTAATATTTGCTTGAATAATTAGCGGACGCCATGACGCCTTTTGAGAGCCCCTGATGTGCCTAAACAGTGGAAACCCCCACACAAGTGACACCATTTTGGAAACTAGGCTCCTCAGGGAACTTATCTATGTGTGTGGTGAGCACCTCGAACCCCCAGGTGTTTCACAGAAGTTTATAACATTGAGCCGTAAAATTGAAAATAGCCCCAAATTTTGCATATATCTTTTATATATTTTTTTTTAATCTTTTCTATAATTTGCAGATATCCCATATGTGGTCGAAAACTACTTTTGAGGCACAGTGCAAAGCTCAGAAGGGAAGAAGCGCCATATTGGAGTTCAGATTTTGCTGAACTGGTGTGAGGGTGCCATGTCACATTGATAGAGCCCCTGAAGTGTCAAAACAGCCAAACTCCCCAAAAGTGACCCCATTTTACAAACTACACCTCTCAATTAATTCATCTAAACATGCAGTGATTACCGTAATTTTTGGACTATAAGACGCACTTTTTTCCTCCAAAATTTTGGAGGAAAACGGGGGTGCGTCTTATAGTCCGAATGTTGGGGGGGTGTATATATATGTGGGGCGTGGGGGGAGCGGTAGCGGTAGAGGAGAGGGGCACAGGAGGCAGCAGCCGCCCTGCAGCCTACACTGTCCCCGCTGCTAAAGAAAATGAATATTCACTGCTCCCCACGTGCTATGGGGCTTGGGGAGCACTGAATATTCATGCTCCTTAATAGCGGCACACAGTGTAGCCGCGCTGCGGCTCCTGCTGCTGCTGGAATTGCCTGTGCCCGCTGTTAAAGGGTATGAATATTCAACCTCTCTCCACGCCCATGGGCGTGGGTGAATATTCATGCCCTTTAATGAGCGGGCACACGCGATAGCCGGCAGCAGCAGGAGCAGCAGCGCGGCTCCGCTATGTGCCGGCTATGAAGGAGAGTGAAGTCACTGCTCCCCACGCACACAGTCCGGGCGTGGGGAACAGTGACTTCCGGCAGCTGATCTCTCCTTGTGAGCCGCGCATGGCAGTGACCATGCATAATAGGATAAGGATGAAGGGGCCATACATACCAGGATAGGGATGAGGGGTGCCATGCATACCAGGACAGGAATGAGGGGTGCCACCATGCATACCAGGACAGGGATGAGGGGTGCCATGCATACCAGGACAGGGATGAGGGGTGCCATGCATACCAGGACAGGGATGAGGGGTGCCATGCATACCAGGATGGAGGGGTTCCATGCATACCAGGATGGGGATGGGGACCACATATAAAAGGAAGGGGATGGCATATATACCAGGATGGGGGATATTGTCAGAATTGGGGGACATTACCCTTATACCAGTGTCAGCAGAAGACCCCCTCCCCCTTAAAAGTGCATCATGACCACATTTTTTGCTTAAATTTTTTTTTTATTTTCCTCCTCTAAAACCTAGGTTCGTCTTATGGTCCGGTGTGTCATATACTCCGAAAAATACAGTATATTAACTTCATAGGTGTGTCACAGCATTTTATACCATTGCGCAGTGAAGAAAAAATAATTACATTTTTACCACCAAAATTTTGTTTCAGCCCCAGATTTTACATTTTCACAGGTGTAATGACTATTTTGACTCCATGGGTGTTTTCCAGAAACAAGCAGCAGTGGATGTTGCTGAGTGAAAATTGCAAAACTGCCATTGTAGTGACCAGTACGTTGTAATGCCTGTACATTGTGCCCAGCTCGTGGTTCGGGAGACATGCACCCATAAATTAGGCCAGCTCTCATCGCTACTGGAATGCCAAACATGTGGACGCTAAACGTAGTTTAGACACACTGGGGTTCAGAAGGGAGGGCGACATTTGGGAGTGCAGAATTTGCTGGATTTCTTTTGGGGGGCAAGGAGCCATAGGCCTCCAGAGCCCTAGTACTAGCAGTAATATGGAAGCCCCCTATATTTCCGATAACCGATGACAGACTTGAGTGGGGGCTTTTTTTGTGGATTGAGTTGAAGCTTTTATTGGGAACATTTTACATAACATTTTGGATAACATTTATCTGGCGCCCTACAGTGAGCACTTACTTTGGGGTTTGCATCTAAATCTCTGAGTGAAGTGATTCAGATGAAACCCCCAAGGAATCCATTCACTATAATGAGGCAGCAGAGTTACTCTGCACTCCATTTGGCCTCTGTTCACTGGTGGTGTTCTTTTCAGTAGAGCACAAAACGGTAGCTAACAGCACTTTTATGCAGGCCTAAAAAGACAGACACTATTGGATCACAGGCCAGTAGGCATCCACAGTGATTCCACCTGACTCATAGGGAATCTTCCGCTGGGGGTACTGTCTGAATCACGTATTTTAGAGATTTACATGGAAATGCGATCTTTGGGAGGAAGAATGAACAAATCAACAGCAAGTGAAGAATTTGCTTTATATAGTTTTTACTATATATGCGGTATAAGTGATTAAACGACTTTATTGCTCGGGTCGGTGCGAATACAGCGATACCAGATTTATAACTTTTTCTTTTTTTTATGTCTGGCTGCTGTCACACACTAAAAGACGCTTATTTTTTGCAAAACTAGTTTTTGCATCGCCATATTTTGAGAGTTATAGTTTTTCCATATTTCGGCTGACAGTCATGTGAGGGCTTGTTTTTTTGCAGGACGAGTTGACATTTTTATTGGTATAATTTTCGGGCACATGACTTTTTTGATCGCTTTCTATTCTGATTTTTGGGAGGCTGAATGAATAAAAACCAGCAATTCATGAATTGCTTTTTTTTATGCCGTTCTGCATATGGTAAAATTGATAAGGCTGATTTATTCTTCGGTTCAGTAAGATTACAGTGATACCACATTTATATCGCTTTTTATGTTTTAGCGCTATTACACAATAAAACTATTTTATAGAAAAAATTATTATTTTTGCATTCCTTTATTCTGAGAGCTATAACTTTTTTATTTTTCCACTGGCGGAGCAGTATGACAGCTTGTTTTTTTGAGCGACAAGATGTTGTTTTCAGTGGTACCATTTTTATTTACATTTGTCTTTTAGATCGCGTTTTATAGCACTTATTGTTCGGCGGTATGATAATAAAGCATTGTTTTTTGCCTCTTTTTTTTTTACGGTGTTCACTGTAGGGGTTAACTGGTCGGTCAGTTTTATAGGACGAGTCATTCTGGAAGCAGCGATAACAAATGTGTATTTTTTTTGTTTATTTTTTTTACATTAATAAATGTATTTATTGTATGACTATTTTTCTTGTTCTTTATTTTGTGACTTTTTTATTTTTTATTTTTTTAAGTATTTTTATAATTTTTATTAATTTTTTTTTACAATGTCCCAGGATGGGACATCAACTTCAAAGTGACAGATCGCTGATCTAATACTCTGCAGATAAGCGTCTGACAGGCAGGGACAGACCACCTTCCTGAATGACCGTGAAGGACCGTGCAGCCATCCTGGGACCCATGGAGACCATCAGCACAACGCGACCGCATCGTTGTGCTGATGGTATCACAGAGGGAGCTCACTCCCTCTGTGATACCCCGTTATGTCGCTGTCACTATTGACAGCAGCATCACAGGGGTTCAACGCCCGTGATCGGTTCTAGCACCGATCGTGGGCGTTGCTGTAGGGTGTCAGCTCTCTCATTGAGCCGACACAAGCATATTGTATATTCCTTTATATTCTTTTCTTATTTCTATGTGCACATTGATACTTTATTGGAATTATATGCATGCATTTTCATCTTTATATGGTGTTATAAGGCAGTAACTGCTTTTGGACTTGAGTTTTTTCTTTCCTGTGCCATTTGGTGGATCGGGGGGGGGGGGGGTCACAACTTTACTGCAAGCTAGGTGACCAGTCTGTATAAGATTTTGGGCTTTTTAAATGTTTTTATTTTTTCTTGCTTGTTGTTTACTAAATAAAATAATTGTGGATTTTTATGATTTGCAGATCCAGTGTATTGCATATTATTTTTCTCTTTTTCCTTAACGGGAACTACTTTTGAAGCACAGTGCAAAACTCAGAAGGGAAGGAGCACCATAGTTTAGTGTAAATGTTACTGTTCTGGTTTGCGAGTGCCATGACCCACTGGGAGAGTGGACTTTGAGGGGCCTATATATTGGAAACTACCCAAAAGTGATACCATTTTAAAACTCGCACCCCTGAAATACTTTAAAACTGTTGTCGGGAAATTTTTTAACCCTTCAGTTGCTATACAGGAATTAATGCAAAGTGGAATGAATAACAATAAAATTAAATTTTACCTCTAAAATCTTTGTTTAGCCTCAAATGTTTCACTTTTGCAAGAGGTAACACCAAAAAGTAGACCCCACAGTTTGTTACTTTCTTATGGGCGCAATATTTGAATTTTGGAATACAAATTTGCTGAAAGTTGAACCATGTCCCATTTGTTGGGCCCCTAAGGAGCCTAAACAGCAGAAATCCCAAACAACTGACTCAATTTTGGAAAGTAAACCACTTAAGTATTTTATCCAGGGGTGTAGTGAGCATTTTGAACCCAAAGGTATAACACAGAATTTAATAACATTAGGTCATCATATTGAATATGTTGTCATTAGCGTTGAACACAAGCACTCAATACTCCAGTTTGCATTGCGCTCAACACTAGCAGTCATATCATTTTTTTTTTTTTTTTTTACTTTTGAAACAACCTCAACCGTAAACCGAACCCTTGGCTCAACCCCAGGCTTAACCCTTGGCCCAACCCCAATCCTTCACTCAACTCCAGGCCCAACCCCAACCCTTAGCAGCAAGGAATGAAAAAAATAAAAATTCTAAAATAAAAAAAAAATAATCTGACTATGGAGATGACACAGTGGGGGATGATTTACAAATTATTGGCTTTTGATCACTGTGATAAACCGTATCACACAGATCAAAAGGCACAAATAGGAAAAATCCCAGCTGTTGCCAGGTGCCGGCCAGCAGATCTCAGCGGCGCACTGCGCCCCCCATTTTCTTTAGGAAGAGGAGGTGGAGGGCCGGGGGACAGCGCACACTTTTTTTTTTACTAGATCGGCGTTATTCATTGAATAACTGATCACATGATCAGGGACCAGAAAATCCGGCCCTGATCATGTTCTCCAGGGTGGTAGCTGAGACCTCGGAGATACTTGGACTCTGGGGGGCGCTACTCTCTTATTCCTGATCGATATTTTAAAACAGCGATAAGGGAATAAGGCCTCTTAATGGATGCCATTTTAATGTGTATCGGTGCTCGTTAAGAGGTTAAAGAGTAACAGTGGTTTTCATTTTTATTTCATAAATCAATAGTACACATGAAAATAATCTTATCAGTAGCAGCTACCATCTCCTATCTCAGTAATGGGACAGTCTGTCTTCATTGACTACAGATTTTACCTCAGAATTGAGAATTTTGATCAATTCTGGCAGACAAAGAAGCAGATTTCTCTGATAAGATATATTACAAAGTTGTACAACAACCATTTAGTGGACAAAAATGAAGAAACCGTGCAAACCCAAATATAAACCTAGTGATCCCTGAATACAGGAATTCAAGTACAGTATATAATCGGATCATGCACACACATGCAAATCTATGGGTGCGTGTGAAACATTGGACTGCATTCGGATGTCATCTGAGTGCAGTCCGATGTACACGCACAGAGACAAAGGAGAAGATGGAGAAATTAAGTTCTCAATCTTCTCTGCACCTATGCTGTGATTCTCTCATGCGACAGATCACACTCAGCTCAAACTCTAATAGCGTGTGAGCCGAGTTTCATTAGCATAATCAATCCAATTCTCTCGTATGTGAGAATATACGCCAGTATTAGCAAACCCTAAGGCTGAATTCAGAAGAGTCCATGTAACATTGTCCATGTATGGACCATGATGTACAGACTAACCATGGGTCTCCTGACCCGAACTGGACAACCTCATATATTCTTAGGAAGCTGTCATGTTCAGGTCAGGAGACACAGAAGTCTGAATTTCTGCATTACAGATCAGTGTTTCTTCAAGCCAATTAACCTCCATGACAATCATTGACTTTGCTGCTCCTATAAAAAGCAAATCACGGGGACAGTGAATGTGCTGCCATAACAATTATCCTGTATATATTTCAGGGGTTTAAAGGCCACATATATACAATTTCCTTTTTTGCAAGAATGAATACAGCTCGCCTAAAAAGTGATTTGCAAAGTTTCATAACGTTCCATCCATGACAAAATTATTAAAAAATAAAATACAAGTTTAGTTACTCTTTAAGGAAACCGATAATTCACGGTTTTGACAAATTAATAAATTTCTGAACATACTGGATCCTCAGGAGTGTGCTTTGTGAAAGTATACCGCTGGGGTACAAATACTACAGGTTTGTAACCTACATTATAGAGCCTTGATGAACTCTTGTGATTCTAATTCAGCACAGAATTGTACATTTATGTTATTTCATTGTGAAAAATCAAAAACAGCTGTAATTCTGGCTGCCTGGGAAATGACAAGCTGGAATGTTTCTGGATATTCAAGTTCTCATGGTAAAGAAAAAAAAGGAGAGAAAGAAATGCATTTCTATGCTTTTCTGCCAAAAGAAAATTACACACAAAATTACAGCCAATAAATTACCAATCATCAGTTTTAATAAGAAGAAATAAACCTATTCAACGAGGAAAAAGAATGAAGTGAATAAAGCCAGCTCTATTAGAAGCATATTCACACACATATAAATTGATGTGAATTTTACCGCCTCTGATCTTTATAAATGCATAGATGTTCAGGAACTGTTGCCTGATACACATTGTACTAGGATTCTTTGGATGCATGGATCGAAACGTTGTGTACAAAAAATCACATTAATCATAATAATTAACCTGTTAAGGATGGAGCCAATTAGGTCCTTAATGACCGGGCCACTTTTTACAATTCTGACCAGTGTCATTTTATGAGGTAATTACTCTGGAACGCTTCAACGGATCCCAGTGATTGTGAGATTGTATTTTCGTGACATATTGTACTTCATGATAGTGGTAAAATTTCTTCGATATCACTTGCGTTTATTTGTGGAAAAAACGGGAATTTGGTGAAAAATTAAAGTTCTGCAATTTTCAAACTTTGAATTTTGATGCCCTTAAATCAGAGCGATATGTCACACAAAAGAGTTAATAAATAACATTTCCCACATGTCTACTTTACATCAGAACAATTTTGGAACCAAAATTGTTTTTGTTCGGAAATTAGAAGGGTTAAAAGTTGATCAGCAATTTCTCATTTTCCCAAAAAATTTACAAAACCAATTTTTTTAGGGACCACATCACATTTGAAGTGACTTTGAAAGATCTATAGAAAATACCCAAAATTGACACCATTCTAAAAACTGCACCCCTCAAGGTGTTCAAAACCACATTCAAGAAGTTTACTAACCCTTCACATGCTTCACAGGAACTGAAGCAATTTGGAAGTAAAAAATGAACATTTAACTTTTTTTCACAAAATGTTTACTTCATACCCAACTTTTGTATTTTCACAAGGGTAACGAGACAAAATGGACCACAAAATTTGTTGTGCAATTTCTCCAGAGCACGCCAATACCCCATATGTGGGGGAAAACAGGGTTCGAAAGAGAACGAGCATCATTTGACTTTTTGAATGTAAAATTTGCTTGAATAATTTGCGGACGCCATGTCGCGTTTGGGGAGCCCCTGATGTGCCTAAACAGTGAAAACCCCCCACAATTTACACCATTTTGGAAACTAGACCACTCAGGGAACTTATATACATGTGTGGCGAACACCTTGAACCCCCAGGTGCTTCACAGAAGTTTATAACATTGAGTGGTAAAAACAACATTTTCACACTTTTCCCACAAAAATGTATTTCAGCCCCCAATTTTGCATTTTCATGAGGGGAATAGGAGAAATTGTCCCATACCATTTGTTGTACAATTCCTCCTGAGTAAGCAGATACCCCATAAGTGGGGAAAAAACACTGTTTGGGCGTACGGCAGGGTTCAGAAGGGAACAAGCACCATTTGACTTTTTGGATGTAAAATTTGTTTGAATAATTAGTGGACGCCTGTCGTGTTTGGGGAGCCCCTGATGTACCTAAACAGTGGAAACTCCCCATAAGTGACCCCATTTTGGAAACTAGACCCCTCAGGGAACTTATCTTGATGTGTGGTGAGCACCTTGAACTGCCAGGTGCTTCTCAGAAGTTTATAACATAGAGATGTGAAATTAAGATATCAATTTTTTTTCCACAAAAATGTACTTCTAGCCCCATTTTTTTATTTTCACAAGGGTAACAGGAGAAAATGGACCCCAAAATTTGTTGTGCAATTGCTCATGAGTATGGACATACCCCATATATGTAGGGGGAAAGTATTGTTTTGGTGCACGGCAGGGCTTGGAAAGGAAGGAGTGACGTTTGGAACGCAGACTTTGATGGAATGGTTTGCAGGTGTCATGTTGCGTTTTGAGAGCCCCTGATGTGCCTAAAAAGTGGAAAATCCCGACAAGTCACCTCATTTTGTAAACTATACCCCTCAAGGATTTTATCCAGGGGTATAGTGAGCATTTTGAACCCACAGGTACTACACAGAATTTGATAACATTAGGTGGCCATACTGAAAATTTTCATTTTTTTAACGAAAATGTAGATTTAGCTCCAAATTTGTAATTTTTGCAATGTATAATAGAAGAAAACAGACCCCATAATTTGTTATGCTATTTCTCCCGAATGCGATGATGCCCCATATGTCATCAGAAATTACTGTTAGGCCACACGTCAGGGCTGAGAAGAAAGGAGTACTATTTGGCTTTTGGAGCATAGATTTTGGTAGAAAAGTTTGTGGGTGACACTTGCGGAGCCCCTAAGGTGCCAGAACAGCAGAAAAAACAAAACAAAAGAAACTACACATTTCAATGAATTCATCTACTGCTGCAGTGACTATTATGTAACATTCACGCCAGGCTCTATTCTGGAGAATTCCAAATATGCCAGTTTAGTGCCCATACATTGTGCCCCCATAAAGTGGAGTGCCCCCATATATGGTAGCGCCACCATACATTTCTCCTGGTGACACACACCCCGTAAATTGTTAAGTGCTCTCCCCGCTACAATAATGCCAAACATTTGGCCGCTTACTGTGGTTTAGGCAAAGTGGGGAGCAGAAGGAGGGGGCATTTGGATTTGAGAGCGCAGAATTCACTGGATTTTATTTAAGGGGACGGGAGCCATGTCGCTTTTCCAGAGTCTTTGTTCCACCAGTAATGTGGACCCCTCTATAGTCCCAGGGACAGATGACGGACCTGAGAGGGGGCTAGTTTTGTGTGGGATAATTTAGGGGGTTTATTGGTAACATTTTGGGGTACATAATTTTCGATTGCTTCCAGAATAAGGCTGGATCACATTCTTGTGTTCTACGCTGAGCACTTACGTCGGAGTTTCCGTGTAAATTCCACAAAAATGTGATTCGGACAAAACACCCAAAGGAACCACCCACCACAGAGAGGCAGATGGTATCCATCTTTTCAGGTGTGCGCAGATCTGTGGTCGACCACACTTGTGTGCTAAAAAAAAGGCTAAAATTTTGGTACGCCGCCAGAACAGAGACCAGTCCAAAGGGACTCCATCGGCCTCATAAGTGAGTGGCTCCACCTGTGTTTTTTGTCTGAATTGCGGCTTTGGGGAATTTACACGGAAACCCCAATGTAAGCACTCAGTGGAGAGCTCCGTATAACTGTGAACAGAGCCTTATTCCGATTTTTTTGAAGGCAGAATGAAGAAATAGACAGCAGTACCAGAATAGTTCTTATTTTTATTTTCTCACGGTTCACCGTGCGGTATGAGTGATAAGGCGGATTTATTCTTCGGGTTGATGCGATTACAGCGATACCAGATTTATATAGGTTTTTTTTAAGGTTTTGCTGCCATCACACAGTAAAAATGTTTTTTTTTTTTTAATAAAATGTAGTTATTTTTGTCGCCATATTCTGAGACCTGTAACGTTTTAATTTTTTGGTGAGCAGCGCTGTATGATGGCTTATTTTTTGCGGGACGAGTTGCAGATTTTTTTGGTACCATTTTGGGGCACATAGTAATTTTTGATTGTTTTTTTTCAGATTTTTCAGACACAGAATGAATAAAAACCAGCAATTCAGTTATTGTTTTTATTTTTTGCGCTGTTTGTCGTGCGGTAAAAGTGATAAGATCGATTTGTCCGTCGGGTCGGTACAATTACAACGATACCAGATTTATATATTTTTTTATGTTTTGCTAGTTTTACAGACTAAAAACAGTATTTTACAAAAAAAAGAACTTGATTTTGCATCGTCACATTCCGAGAGCTGTAACTTTTTTGTTTGTCGAATAAGCCATATTATGGCTTGTTTTTTGCGAGACGGTTTGGCGTTTTTATTTCTATAATTTTTTTTTTTTACATACGACTTTTTGATCGCTTTTTATTCACTTTTTTGTGAGTCAGTATGATGAAAAAGCGTAATTTTTGGCATTTTTTTAATCTATTTTTTTACGGCATTCGGCAAACAGACTAAATAACATGACAGTGTTATAGAGTGGGTTGTTAAGGACGCGGCAATACCAATTATGTGTACTTTTTTTGTTTATCACAATTGCTGCGTTTTGAGCGGCAAAACTGATTTTAGTGATTTGTGTGCACTTTTTTGTGCATTTTTTTAAAAAATATTTTATTACTTTTTTTTTAACTTTTTGAATAAGTCCCACTGTGGGACATGTGTAATTCTCACTTTGATTGTTGGTCTCATACACTGCATTACCTCTGTACTGCAGTGCAGTGCATGAGACCTGTCAGTGAGTTTATGAACTCACTGACTCTACCGGTGAGATCAAGCTTATTGTTGGATCTCACAGGCCACTGTACCCTGGGATCATCACATGATCTCAGGGTACCATGGTACCCATCGGGACCCGCGATTCTCATCGCGGGGGTCCGATAGTTGCTAAAGGGGTCGCAAGACCCCCTTGTAACAACTTAAATACGGCTGTCACGATTGACAGCGGTATTTAAGGGGTTAATCGGCCCCGATCAGAATCTAGACTGCAGGGTGTCAGCTGTCACAGACAGCTGACACCCACAGGAATCGCCGCTACCGGGCGGTGCTATTCACTTAATCCACAGCGCCGCTTTTTAACATTTAAAAATGCGTTATGGCGGTTGTTAAGGGGTTAAAGGAGTTTTTTATTATATTTTTCTGCCTTCTAAAGGCCTGTACTATGATAAAAAAGTGAAATAAATGTTACTTAGCATCCAAGAATTCATCGCTACCTCTCTGTTGCTTTTCCGGTTTCTGTTTGGCGGTTTCATGACCACAGCTCTCATCAGCACTGCAGCCAATCATTAAGCTCTGTGGCTCATGTCAACTAAATCGGCACGGCAGTTAATCTCATTGACTGGTTGCAGTGATGATGTAAGCAGCACTGGACCTGCGAGGAGAGTGATTAACTGGTAAATTTATTATTTTAACTCTGATCAGGCCATTGGATGCCAGCAACCTATATTGGTAAAGCCCTTTAACGCCTTTCTGACATTGGACATACTGGTACTTCAGAACTGAACCCACATAATACCCGACAAAAGCAGACTGTGTTACACAGCCAACACCTGCCTCTACCAGGAACAAGAAAAGCTGAGACGACCACTACTGTTAACCTTATAATGCCCCTGTCAATCTCTGACTGCAGCATTTAAGGGACGCAGTCTGGATGTGTAGGCGCCATTACACTTTCCTACTGCTCATTCATGATGCAGTCGCGGGATGCCAATGGATTGCCATGACAGCCGGTAGTCTGGAGAAGGTACTCCTGTGCCTTCAGGAGTGGCTGAGTTTCATAAGAGACAGTGATTTTCTTTATATACTGTAATATCAATGCCCTCATATAGCTTTGTCAATATAAAAAATAGCTATGGCTCTTGGAAGAAGGGCAGAAAATATCGGCGTTAATAGTAGGTTGTTTAATGGTATTCAGTACTTTTTTCATTTTTTCATCTCTGTGATATTATACCCAAGTAGTAACATTTCTTATGAAGCATGAAGTCTGGGTTGGAGCATAGATTCAGGCACATTACTTGAACTACATTTAAAATCAATAAATTCAAACAAATGCTACTGAATGTCACCATGAAAGTATAAAAAGTACAACATTTCTATGAAAACAACATGCCCCGATCAATATTTCAGTTTGGACACTTACAAAACTGTTTCTTTCTCAAGGCAGAACTTTTAATTCAATTCTAAAATTGAAAAACAAATTGAAAACAGATTCGAAACTAGAATAAGTCAATGGTGGCGCCTTTGCTTCAAGCAGGAATGCACATGTTTATCTGTTCTGTTTGTTCTAAACAGAAACGCCAAAAGGAAAAGATGAAGGAACATGTTTGCCTCTTGTTTAGGGCTTGGGAGCCAAATGTGGCTTGTGAGTCTGCGATGTGTGGCTCACGCCTGTCTGCCAGCTTGGTCTACTAGCACCAGGTCTAGCAAACAGCTATGAAGAGCAGGTCTCCAGATGGCGACTATGGTGAGTAGCCCTCCACAGAAGAGAAGGTCTAGATGAACATGTACTGGCCTTGGGGAGGGAAAGATAAATTAAGCAAGTGCTAAGCTAGAGACAGGATAATAGTACCTGTCAGAAAAGGTTCTTGAAGCCGGATGTGATAGTGTGGTGGGAGTTCCTGACATGATAATATTGAATAGGGATAATGTGGGAACCCCCGGGTGTAAGAATGCTGCCTCACGGTGATTTCTGTGGAGAAGCTTTGGTTGTTACTATACTGATAATGGGAGCACTGGGTGTCACTAGTGTTGAGGCGAGAAGCACTGTTCTGGGGGCTCTGGATGTGGCTCATCTCTCTCTCAGAGGAACAGACAAGGAATTCAATTGTAATACATATCTGTTGCATTATCAATCCTAACAAAAAAACAAGGACCCTATTGATTATTATGAGGTCCATCTGGGTCCCAGTTTGTGTTGTGTTTTAGAAGGCAAGATGTTGTACAACTTTTACACAACAAAGTCAAAACAATTGTTTGCTGGTTGCCACATTTGAGATTGCAAAATACCAAATGTAAAGATATATGGAAGCCAAATTTACACACGCATTATTTCTTCATAGATACATGCAGAAATATACATACACATAAATATATATAAATATATATATATATATATATATATATATATATAGTACGGACCAAAAGTTTGGACACACCTTCTCATTTAAAGATTTTTCTGTATTTTCATGACTATGAAAATTGTACATTCACACTGAAGGCATCAAAACTATGAATTAACACATGTGGAATTATATACTTAACAAAAAAGTGTGAAACAACTGAAAATATGTCTTATATTCTAGGTTCTTCAAAGTAGCCACCTTTTGCTTTGATGACTGCTTTGCACACTCTTGCATTCTCTTGATGAGCTTCAAGAGGTAGTCACCGGAAATGGTCTTCACTTCACAGGTGTGCCCTGTCGACAGGTTTAATAAGTGGGATTTCTTGCCTTATAAATGGGGCTGGGACCATCAGTTGTGTTGTGCAGAAGTCTGGTGGATACCCAGCTGATAGTCCTACTGAATAGACTGTTAGAATTTGTATTATGGCAAGAAAAAAGCAGCTAAGTAAAGAAAAACGAGTGGCCATCATTACTTTAAGAAATGAAGGTCAGTCAGTCCGAAAAATTGGGAAAACTTTGAAAGTGTCCCCAAGTACAGTTGCATAAAACCATCAAGTGCTACAAAGAAACTGGCTCACATGAGGACTGCCCCAGGAAAGGAAGACCAAGAGTCACCTCTGCTTCTAAGGATAAGTTTATCCGAGTCACCAGGCTCAGAAATCGCAGGTTAACAGCAGCTGGCCTGCACAGTCACCAGACCTGAACCCAATCGAGATGGTTTGGGGTGAGCTGGACTGCAGAGTGAAGGCAAAAGGGCCAACAAGTGCTAAGCATCTCTGGGAACTTCTTCAAGATTGTTGGAAGACCATTCCGGTGACTACCTCTTGAAGCTCATCAAGAGAATGCCAAGAGTGTGCAAAGCAGTCATCAAAGCAAAAGGTGGCTACTTTGAAGAGCCTAGAATATAAGACATATTTTCAGCTGTTTCACACTTTTTTGTTAAGTATATAATTCCACATGTGTTAATTCATAGTTTTGATGCCTTCAGTGTGAATGTACAATTTTCATAGTCATGAAAATACAGAAAAATCTTTAAATGAGGTGTGTCCAAACTTTTGGTCTGTACTGTATTATATATACACATACATACACACACACATATATATATACATATATATATATATATACACCCACACATACTGTGGGGTTTGGTACTCACTCGGCTGCGGTAGGCACACAAAGCGTTTTCGTCAGAGAGTCCAGGCTGGTTTATTTGAAAGCATAAACCGCTCATTAAGCAAACACAAAAGCAGCCTTTTACGGCACAAAAAGATATAACAGAACCAAACTCAAAATAACATGTCCATATACTCCACGGCCTCAGCCGTTTAAATTTAGGGCTTTTCTCTGCCTCCTGCAGAATCAGAGCAGCACATACAAGGCCTGCTCACCTTGCACAACACACAGACAGACTGCGGCAGGCGCAGCTGTCTTAAATCAGGCCTTCCAAGACCTGGACTGGAGGTAAATGAGCAGCTGATAACACCCCCCAGCTCTTTCAGTTGCTCCTAAAACCCAGCCCTTTAATCTGGGCCCATTAACTACCTCTCAGCACTATGTGTGCTGGAGCCTGCTTCTCCGGGTCCTACATCACCAAAGCTTGGCACCTTGGACACACATACCTCCCGACCACAAGCTGTCCAGCTGCAACCTTACATACCCCCCCTCTGCCCAAAGCCGGGGGGCGTGGCACCTTCTGCCACCATACAATAGACCCTTGATAGGGCATCAGCATTCTCATATTGTTTCCCAGGCCTATGCTCCACCTGGAAACTAAAATCTTGTAGGGTTAGGAACCACCTAGTTACTCAGGCATTCTTCCCCTTCTTCTCTCGCATCCACCTCAGTGGGGCATGGTCCAACACTAACCTGAATCTTCTACCTAACAGGTAATACCTCAAACTGTCCAACGCCCACTTGATGGCCAAACATTCTTTTTGTTAGAACCTTGCTCTTAGGTTTTTTCTATTGCTGGTCACATGACCTTGTTGGCCTATTTAGTCTTGCTCCGCCCTTCTGGCTTTGCTGGACTTCATTGTATTACTACTCTTTAGCTAGCCAGTGCTCAGTATCTAACTCTGTTAGTTTGCTTGGTCTTCGGACCTCTGTGTTCTATATTGTTTGTTTGTTCGTCTGTCTGCTACTATTTCTGTTAGGAGGTGTCCATTTTGCTCCCAGTCCCTAGTACTTGTAGGGATTCCTCCCCCACATCTATAGGTCTCCGTACAGACTAGCTGAGGACTTTAGCAGGTCTGATCGCAGGATCAGGTCCCCTGTTACATCGTAGGGATTCAGCTGAGTTCTATCGTAGGGACAGATCTCCTCTCTTTCCTTAGCTCTGGTAGCAGAACATAACAGTAAGTCCAGCCTGCAAATTCTCTAAGGAAAGATTTTTCTGTTCCATCATGGTGTCGGTTCAGGATTTGGCTCAACGCCTGCAGGGACTCTCTCTGGAGGTGGCCGAGCTCCGTCAGCACGTGAGTAACTGTCCTGGAGCACATTACTTGGAGCCTAAGGTACGTTTGCCTGATTTATTTTTTGGTGAACACCAAGAATTTTTTTCATTTAAAAATGCTTGCTTATTGTATTTTCGTTTGAGACCCAGGTCCTCTGGGGATGAATCCCAGCGCGTAGGGTTCATAATGTCACTTTTGCGCAAAGAGCCTCAGGAGTGGGCCTTTTCTTTGCAACCTAGTGATACATGCTTTAGATCAGTGGATAGTTTTTTTTCTGCTTTGGGGCTATTATATGATGATCCTGACCGTGTCTCATCTGCTGAGACTGAGTTGAGACGTTTGAGACAGGGATCAGGTAATGTGGAAAAATATTGTACTCATTTCCGTCGGTGGTCTACTCAAATAGGGTGGAACGATTCTGCTCTGAAGAGTCTGTTTCTTGCTGGGCTTAGTGAAAGGGTTAAAGACCTGCTAATTGCTTATCCCACACCTGAAGATTTGCAACAGGCTATGCAATTAGCTATACGGGTGGATAGGAGACTGCGTGCAAGGGTTAATGAGAGCAAAACCTCTGCTATGTCAGTTTCTGGTCATGAGAATGTGTGTACTGACAGTGGAGAGCCGATGGAGATTGGAGCGATGGCACCTCGCTCTCAAGAAAAGGACCGCAGATTTTCTGAAGGTTTGTGTTTCTATTGCGGAAATTCTGGTCATTTCATTAAAAGCTGTGTGCTTCGTATGAAGAAAGAAAAAAAAATGGTCAGTCATGCCCGTATTGAGTGTTTAAATTCCAAGGGTGTATTTTTAGCTGCTTCCACTATTGCTCAGGAAAAATTAATGGAATTTCGGGTGTTTGTCGATTGTGGGTCTACTCTGAATGTAATTGATGGGGGATTCTTGGAAAAACTCAATTTAAAACCCGAACCTTTGTCATCCCCCATTGCTGTGGTTTCTGTGGATGGCTCCCCTTTGAAGAATGTTACTCTCAGGGTCTGTGAGTTTCCCCTCACTATTAATGGTGTTCACCATGAGAAATTGGATTTGGTAGTTTTGAATAACTTGCCTTCTCCGGTGGTGTTGGGATTGCCCTGGTTAAAATTGCACAATCCTGTACTGGATTGGTCTACCAATGAAATTAAATCCTGGAGCCATAAATGTTATGACAAGTGTTGTAACGGGCGTATTGCAGCTGTGGATAGGGGGGAATTGCCTGTTCCTATTCAGGATTTTTGGAGAGTTTTTTCTGAGAAGGAATCGCAGGTTTTGCCTCCCCATAGAGACTATGATTGTACTATTGAATTTGTCCCTGGAGCGACTCTTCCTAAAAGTCGTTTATTTAACCTTACTATTCCTGAGAGAAAGGCTTTGGAGGAATACATACAGACAAGTTTGGCCGCCGGTCACATTAGGCCCTCTAAGTCTCCTGTGGCGGTTGGATTTTTTTTTGTAAAAAAAAAGGACGGCGGTTTACGTCCTTGTCTGGATTTTCGTGAGATTAACAAAATTACTGTACGCAATCCTTACCCACTGCCATTGATTCCTGATCTGTTTAACCAGTTAGTGGGGGCCAAGTGGTTCTCTAAAATTGACCTTCGGGGGGCATACAATCTGTTGCGCATGAAGGAGGGTGACGAATGGAAGACTGCTTTTAACACTCCTGTGGGTCATTTTGAGAATTTGGTTATGCCCTTTGGTCTTACTAATGCTCCTGCATTTTTTCAGAATCTTATTAATGACATCCTTAGACCTTTGATCGGCAAAAATGTGGTTGTGTATTTGGATGACATTTTGATTTATTCGCCGGATCTGGAGTCTCATTGGCGGAGCGTACGTGAAGTATTACAGTTATTAACTGACAATTCGCTTTTTGCTAAGCTGGAGAAATGTGAGTTCGCTGTACAGAGAATTAGTTTTTTGGGCTACATTATCTCCAGTGAAGGTTTTGAGATGGACCCGGTTAAAGTTCAAGCTGTGCAGGAATGGCCTAGGCCTATTGGTTTGAAATCGATACAGAGGTTTTTGGGTTTCGCCAATTATTATAGAAAATTCATTAAAAATTTTTCTATTATTGTCAAACCTCTGACCGATCTCACCAGGAAAGGTGCTGATGCGGTTCAGTGGACTTCTGAGGCCATTGAAGCTTTTGTGTATCTCAAGGAGAGGTTCACCTCTGCTCCCATCCTTATGCAGCCTGATATGACTAAGCCGTTTTTGGTTGAGGTTGATGCTTCCTCTGTGAGGGTTGGCGCAGTATTGTCTCAGGATAACGGGGATGGAGTACATCCCTGTGCCTTTTTTTCAAAAAAATTTTCGGAGACTGAACTGAATTACGATATTGGTAATCGGGAATTATTGGCTATTAAACTCGCATTTGAACACTGGCGCCACCTCTTGGAAGGTGCTGAATTTCCCGTTCAGGTTTTTACGGATCATAAAAATCTGATATATCTTGATGCTGCCAAGCGCCTGAATGCCCGTCAGGGTAGGTGGGCACTGTTTTTCTCGCGGTTTAATTTTTACTTACATCCCAGGTACTAAGAATGTTAAGGCGGATGCCTTGTCTCGCAGTTTTTCTCCCATAGTCGGTGCTGAGAAAGAGGAGAACATTTTACAAGAAGGTGTTGTGATAGCTACTTTGGACTCCGTTTTGGAAGATGAGATTCTTAAAGCACAGGAGAATGCCCCATCTAACACTCCCCATGGGAGGTTGTTTGTGCCTGGGACCTTTAGGAGAGATTTGTTTGTTGAGTGTCACGAATCTCGGTTGGCAGGTCATCCCGGAATCTCTGAGACCAAGAGACTGGTGGGTCGCAGTTTTTGGTGGCCTGGATGGCAGAAGGAAGTCATTAAGTGGGTGCGTCAATGTACTATATGTGCTAGATCTAAGTCCTCACATACTCCTGCTGCGGGGTTACTTTGCCCTCTGGAGGTTCCCAGTGCTCCTTGGACACATTTGGCTATGGACTTTATAACTGACCTTCCCCCCTCTGAGAGTTTTACTGTCATCTGGGTGGTCGTGGACCGTTTTAGCAAGATGTGTCACTTGGTTCCCTTCGTCAAACTGCCCTGCGCTAAGACTCTCGCTAAGGCCTTTGTCAAGGAAATTGTCAGACTTCATGGCGTTCCTACTGACATTGTTTCTGATAGGGGACCTCAGTTCGTGGCTCGTTTTTGGCGCGCCTTTTGTGACAGGTTGGGAGTTCATTTGTCGTTCTCATCCGGATATCATCCTGAATCTAATGGCCAGACAGAAAGGAAAAACCAGGATGTTGAGCAGTTCTTGCGTTGTTTTGTGGCAGACAATCAAGAGGGGTGGTCTGAGTTTCTGCCACTTGCTGAATTTGCTCTGAACAATCATACATCTTCTTCTGCTGGTTGTTCGCCTTTTTTTTGTTGTTCTGGGAGACATCCGTCGTTTGGGTCGTTCTCCAAGTTGGTATCTGCCGTGCCTGACGAGGAGAATTTTTCCGGCGATTTGGAGAGAGTTTGGACGGATGTACGTGGTAATCTTCAGGAGGCTAACAGAAAATCTAAAGACTACTTTGATAGGAAACGACAGGAGGTTTTGTTCGCTGTTGGTGACATGGTTTGGTTGTCCTCTAGGAATCTGCGGTTGAGGATTCCTTCTAAGAAATTGGGTCCCAAGTTTGTAGGGCCCTTTAAGGTGCTTCAGGTTGTCAACCAATCTGCTGTTAAGTTGGAGGTTCCTACCTCCTGGAGAATTAATCCGGTGTTTCATGTCTCTCTGTTGAAAAAAGCTGTTGTGTCGGATTGTGACGCCTCTGCCTCTGTTCCTCCGGTGGTGGAGGACGGAGAATATGAAATTTCTCGCATCCTTAATTCTAGACGGTATAGAGGTAGTTTGCAGTATCTCGTGGCCTGGAAAGGTTTCGGACCCGAGGATAACTCATGGGTGAGGTCGGAGGATGTTTCCGCGTCCAGACTTATCAGAGCGTTTCACAGGAGATTTCCTGATAAGCCTGGTCCTAGGGGATCCGGAGGATCCTCTTAGAAGGGGGGGTACTGTTAGAACCTTGCTCTTAGGTTTTTTCTATTGCTGGTCACATGACCTTGTTGGCCTATTTAGTCTTTCTCCGCCCTTCTGGCTTTGCTGGACTTCATTGTATTACTACTCTTTAGCTAGCCAGTGCTCAGTATCTAACTCTGTTAGTTTGCTTGGTCTTCGGACCTCTGTGTTCTATATTGTTTGTTTGTTCGTCTGTCTGCTACTATTTCTGTTAGGAGGTGTCCATTTTGCTCCCAGTCCCTAGTACTTGTAGGGATTCCTCCCCCACATCTATAGGTCTCCGTACAGACTAGCTGAGGACTTTAGCAGGTCTGATCGCAGGATCAGGTTCCCTGTTACATCGTAGGGATCAAGCTGAGTTCTATCGTAGGGACAGATCTCCTCGCTTTCCTTAGCTCTGGTAGCAGAACATAACACTTTTTCCACTATGGAGTGGACAGCTTCCGACTGAGGTAGATTACATGGTGTTCTTCTCCATTAATCTCCTAGGACAAGACTGCTCCCAGCCCGACATCCGATGCGTCCGTCTCGACCACGAACTCTTTGGAGAAATTGGTCGCCACCAAGACTGGCTGTTTACAGAGGGCCAGTTTTAATTCCTGGAAGGCACCTTCAGCTTCCGGGGACCACTTAGCTATAGCTGACTTTGTCCCTTTCAAAAGAACCGTCAGCGGGGCTGCTATGAGGGCAAAGTTAGGGACGAATCTTCGATAGTAGCCCACGATGCCTAGAAATGCCCTGACCTGCTTCTTCGAGAGGCGCTGTGGCCAGTTTAGGATCGCCTCGACCTTATTTATTTGTGGTTTTACTTCCCCTCTACCAACAACGTAGCCAAGATACTTGGCTTCCGATATCCACATAGCACATTTCTTCGGGTTGATGATAAAGCCCGCCTTCCTTAGGGCGTCAAGTGTGGCTTGAACTTTGCCAAGACGACTTTCCCAGTCCTGGCTGAATATGACGATGTCATATAGGTAGGCAGCTGCATACTTTTTGTGGAGTGTCAAGATCCGGTCCATGGCTCTCTGGAAAGTGGCTGGAGCTCCCTGCAACCCAAATGGCATGCTGACGTACTGATAACATCCGTTTGGTGTTGAGAAGGCAGTCTTCTCCTTGGCCTCTTTCGACAGGGGAATTTGCCAGTTTCCTTTGGTTAGGTCCAGGGTGGTGATGTACCAAGCAGGTCCTAGCCTTTCAATAAGCTCATCTACCCTAGGCATTGGGTAGGCGTCGAACTTCGAGACCTTGTTCAGCTTCCTATAGTCATTGCAAAACCGCCATTCTCCATCTGGTTTCAGCACTAAGACTATGGGACTGGACCAGCCACTCTTGGACTCTTCAATGACTCCCAGGCTAAGCATCTGCTTCAACTCTTTCGAGATCACCTCTCGGCGGGCTTCGGGATTCCGATACGGCTTCAAGTTTACCTGGACATGAGGTAAGAACCTCATGCTCTATGACCTGAGTACAACCGGGTACACTGAGAATAGGTCTCTATTCCCATGTAGCAACTCTTTGCACTGTTGCTTTTGGGCACGCTATGGCAGCTCTGCCACTCTGACCTCTTTCACGTCGGCGTCAGCCTCAGCCACCAGACATGGAACTTCCACGGGTTCTCTGTCCTGCCACGATTTAATCAGGCTAACATGGTAAATTTGGTAGGGCTTCCTCTTCACCGGTTGGTGGATTTTATAGTTGACTTCCTCAACTTTCTCTACCACCTCATAGGGGCCCTGCCACTTGGCCATGAACTTGCCCTCCACTGTGGGCACTAGCACAAGTACTCGATCTCCTGGGTTGAACCATCTCAACTTGGCAGACCTATTATGCACCCGGGACTGTGTCTCTTGTGCCTTGAGGAGGTGCTCCTTCACAATGGGCATCATGTTGGCAATTCTCTCTTGCATCTCACACATATACACACACACACACACACACACACACATACACACAGTGGTATGAAAGAGTGATTGCCCCCTAAACCTAATAACTCGTTGGGCCACCCTTAGGGGCAACAACTGCAATCAAACGTTTGCGATAACTGGCAATGAGTCTTTTATAAAACTCGGGAGGAATTTTGGCCAACTTATCCTTGCAAAATTGTTTAACCCCTTTACAGCCTGTGCCGTATTTGTACGCACAGGCTGTAACTACACAGTTCAGTGAGGGCTCCGGCGCTGAGCCCGCACTGAACCGGGCACATGTCAGCTGATTATTACAGCTGACATGTGCCCGCAACAGCCGCGGGTGGAATCGCGATCCACCCGCGGCTGTTAACATGTTAAATTCCACTGTCATTCTCTGACAGCGGCATTTAACATCGCCTCGCCGGAAGCGCGTCACTTACCCCACCCATTGGTGACCCCATCACGTGATCGCGGGTCACCGATGGGTGGGCATGACAACCCTAGGTCTGCAGCAGACTCCAGTGGTTGTCATGAGCTGGTCGCTATGAGCGCCACCTAGTGGTCGGCGCTCATAGCACAGGACCATTTCTGCTACATACAGCTGATCTCCTGTATGTAGCAGAAGCGATCAGACAAGTGCTACTTCTAGTCTCCTATAGAGACTATAGAAGCAAGCAAAAAGTGAAAAAAAATGTTTTTAAAAAAATTAAAAAAATATGAAAGTTTAAATCACCCCCCTTTCGCCCCATTCAAAATAAAATAACAAAAAAAAACCCACATACACATATTTGGTATCACCGCGTTTAAAATCGCCCGATCTATCAATAAAAAAAAATAATTAATCCAATCGGTAAACGTAACGAGAAAAAAATTCTAAACGCCAAAATTACGTTTTTTGGTCGCTGCAACATTGAAATAAAATGCAATAACGGGTGATCAAAACATCGGATCTACCCCAAAACAGTATAAATAAAAACGTCAGCTCAGTGCGCAAGAAATAAGCCCTCACCCGGCAGCAGATCACGAAAAATGGAGACGCTATGGGTCTTGGAAAATGGTGCCATTTTTTTTTTTTTTTTACCAAACTTTCGAATTATTTTTCACCATTTAAATAAAAAAGAACCTATACATGTTTGGTATCTACGAACTCGTAATGACCTGGAGAATAATAATGGCAGCTCAGTTTTAGCATTCAGTGAACATGTAAAAAAAATAAAAAAAAAAACATCTGTGGTATTGCACTTTTTTTGCAATTTCACCGCACTTGGAATTTTTTTCCCGTTTTCTCGTACACGATATGGTAAAACTAGTAATGGCGTTGAAAAGTACAACTCGTCCCGCAAAAAATAAGCCCTCGCATGGCCATATTGACCAAAAAATAAAAACGCTATGGCTCTGGGAATAAGGGGAGCAAAAAACGAAAATGCAAAAACGGAAAATCCCAGGGTTGCAAAGGGGTTAATTCAGCCACATTGGAGGGTTTCTGAGCATGAACAGCCTTTATAAGGTCATGCCGCAGCATCTCAAATGGATTAAGGTCAGGATTTTGACTAAGCCACTCCAAAGTCTTTAGTTTGTTTTCCTTAAGCCATTCAGAGGTGAACTTGCTGGTGTGTTTTGGATCATTGTCCTGTTGCATAACCCAAGTGTGCTTCAGCTTGAGGTCACAAACAGAAGGCCGACATTCTCCTTCACGATTTTTTGGTAGACAGCATAATTCATGGTTCCATTTACCACAGCAAGTCTTCCAGGTCCTGAAGCAGCAAAACAGCCCCAGACAATCACACTACCACCACTGTATTTTACTGTTGGTATGATGTTCCTTTTCTGAAATGCTGTGTTACTTCTACGCCAGATGTAATGGGACATACACCTTCTAAAAAGTTCAACTTTTGTCTTGTCAGTCCACAGAGTATTCTCCCAAAAATCTTGGCGATCATCAAGATGTTTTATGGCAAAACTGAGATGAGCCTTTATGTCCTTTTTGCTCAGCAGTGGTTTTCGTCTTGGGACTCTGCCATGCATGCCATTTTTGCTCAGTTTCTTTCTTATGGTAAAGTCATGAACACTGACCTTAACTAAGACCTGAAGTTCTTTGGATGTTGCTTTGTGACCTCTTGGATGAGTTGTCGCTGTGTTCTTGGGGTAATTTTGGTAGGCCGTCCACTCCTGTGAAGGTTCCATGTTTTCACCATTTGTGGATAATCGCTCTCACTCTAGTTCACTGGAGTCCCAAAGCTTTAGAAATGTCTTTATAACCTTCTCCAGACTGTTAGCTCTCAATTACTTTGTTTCTCATTTGTTCCTGAATTTCTTTGGATCGCAGCATGATGTCTAGCACTTGAGGATCTTTTGGTCTACTTCACTTTGTCAGGCAGGTCCTATGTAAGTGATTTCTTGATTGAGAACAGGTTTGGCAGTAATCAGGCCTGCGTATGGCTAGGGAAATTGAACTCCGCTTCCCAAAGATGTGATAAACCACAGTTAATTTATGTTTTAAGGAAGGGAGGGGGCAACCATTTTTTCACACAGGGCCCTGTAGGTTTGGATTTCTTTTTCCCTTAATAATAAAGACCTTCATTTAAAAACTGCATTTCGTGTTGACTAGTGTTATCTTTGTCAAATATTTAAATTTGTTTTGTGATCTGAAACATTTAAGTGTGACAAGCATGAAAAAGAATAAGAAATCAGGAGGGGGCAAACACTGTTTCACACCACTGTATATGTATATATAAATGGGATTCACTCTTCCAGGTAGGCATTAGGTAGCGTTCACACAGGCAAATGTCGTTTTGGTCAGAAGATGAGCAGATTTATTGCTTTCATAAAACTCCAAGGAATTCAAAAACCAAGAACAGCGTCTTCTGGGCACAAAGGTATAACTGCAAACAAACAGTCTATTTAGCAGAGCACATATGTCAGTGCGGGCTCGTGATGGTTATATATGTCATATAGCATTAAGGGGTTGAAAAAAACTTGTTGGAATTAAAGTAGATTTGCAAACAGTGGTCTAAAATTTCTTGACTTTAATAATAAATACTGGCATATGATTATAGGGAGCAGATATAACTTATAGGGGTAAATTACATTTTCACATGGATGTTAGACAAGGCCAACTAGCAAAAAAGCACTGATGGTTGTAAATTCTAGAGGGCAATGTCCTCAGGACAGGTTTCCTTTAAAATATACACCAACCAAGAAATGAAAGGTGGAAAATCAAAAATCACATAAGTGGACTTCCTCTGGGAAAAATATGGAGAACATAGATTTATCTGGTTTATAATTTAAGTCGACTAACTTTTATGGGGTTTTTGCTTTGTGAAATTTTCTTTTTTTTAATACTTTGTTAGAAGTAACTTCATAATACATGCATCTATTATAATATTAGAAATAAATGCCCGACACAGGACCAACCCACCCATTCCTAAGCAGAGAAAGGAAGAGAGAAGGAAAGAAAAACTATTATATGTGTAATAAAGGCGAATGGATGAGCTCACCTCTAAAGTTCCAACTATTATGCCTTTTAAGAACTAAAGCAACAGTTTGTACACCGCTCCCGATTCATTATTGCATATGCGTCTGTTTTTGTTTTCAAGTTTTTATTCTTTTTGCACCTTTTTTGTTTGTGCCTTATCTTTCCATTTGTGCCATATTTTATGTGTTTGCCCATTTGTTTTTTTTTAAATTTGCCACTGTAGGCAGAGTTTAGGGTTTCCAAATGTTTTCGCCTGATTCATCCTTTGCGGCCTTCGAGAAATGTACTCTAGTCTCCCCTACCCCGGCATGATGTTACCCACACCTGAAAATTTGGTGTCATTTGTGTACCATTTTAAAAAACATGCTTTTTGCTCATAAAAATAACAAAGAGGTTAAATACAAAAACAAGGAGAATTTTTGACAAAATATAAACAGTGTGCACCATTTTGAAAAATTTGGTGCAAAAGAACAGCCATGAATCCCTCAAAACAAAGTGACTTAAAAAAAAAACCAAATGATGAATTGGGGACATACTGTATAAATACAATTTGAAATAAGAGACCTGCTGAGAACAGATGTTATTTAGAGGTTTATTGTTAGGAAGCCAAGGGCTTACAAAGAATACTTTGAACTCTATCATAAGCTCACTTCCTTCTAAATTATGAAGCTATAGATAACACTCTTAACCAGACCAAGGGACGGTCTCAAGTTAAAAATATATTTGGATAATATATGGCAAGCCATACAGGAGAGGCTTTTGTAGGACCCTGAACCTGTGTGGAAAACCGGATTCTCATGACCCATTTGACAAATATTAGCAGGCACTGGAAAGAAGGCCAGGCATCCCTCTCTTTAATACTATATTTCAACAATGAGGATTTGGAGAGATTTTCTGCAGCATTTCTGTACCTTTTAGAAAATTAGGTTAAATTTTTCATTTCGCTTTAGAGTCTTTTTTTCACATGAGTTTTTATCACATTTTTGACACTGCTTTTTTTCTCCTTTGCTAGGTCATGCTTTAGATATAGCTGTTTTGTTTTTCATACTTCCTGGTATTTGGCTTTGACAAAACTTTATTGGTACAGTGATGTGCGAATTAAATGGATTTTTTGCTGCGTTTCCGCAATGGAAAAACAATAAAAAAAGTTTATGCTTTTACCTGTGGATTTTCCGCATCTAATGCCATTCTATGGGGAAAACCAGTATATAAAATTCAGCATACCTGCTTAAGAAATTATCATGTTGCAGTTTTCAAACACACACCACAGGTCAGTTTACGTAGAAGAGCACAGTGGACAGGAGATTTCTATAAATCCCATCCACTTTGCTGGAACTGTAAAATGTTGCATTTTTTGCGCAGTAAAGATATGCATCTTCAAAACCACACCAACAACTCATTGTGGGAACTTCTTCTAAGAGTAATGAACAGAGCCAAGTATCTTTTGGTTTATTATTGGCCTGAATAATATTAGGATGGCTCCATCATAAAAAAAATGTGTTTCACTTTTGAATACAATGACAAAATGTTGGCAACAATAAACATACTAGGCTACTAGGGAACAAACCCGATCTTGTGATTGTCATCATATATACTGTACCTTCCTTCCTCCTTTCTTTTCCTTTAGGTTAAAAGGAACTACCATACAGAACTATGTGCACACGACTCTGGCGGTTCTTGTCCTGAAGCGGCTTCGCTTTGTTGTGGTTTTTTCCGGCGGCTTCGTCTCTCTTTTCACTTAACACTATAGCATCGAGCGGTGTCCTGGTGGAAGCCGCCTGATGAGTGAGCATATTATCTCTTAACTACTTCACGGTTTCCGAAACCAGAAGTGGTTAAAAGAAGTTAGATAAGACAGAATGTGCACAGTTGTTTTGTTACTTTTTTGCAGCGATCTTCTGGTGCTTTTCATGTGGATTTCAGGCAGAATACTTAATTTTTTTCAAATTTTCTATATCAATGATATATCTTTCTAATTGGAGAGGTTTTCTCCAGTGCAATACAATCTATTAATGTGAAACATAAAAAAAAAGAAAGAAAGCATGGTTTAAAAGAAAAAAAACTGGACATGGAAATTCAGCTTAAATTTTATTTTTTTCTGATGAATATACAAATTGTGTTACATATCATGTAACTCTGTGAACTTTACTTTAAGTGGCATGTCTATCTGTCAGTACATCCTGCAGCTCTAATTTGCCAACAGGGTTACTGATAACGGGCTCTGTTTCACCAAACGGGGCAGATTAGCTATTGAAAACGTGCCAGAATTTTGTCTCCAATTCATGAATTTAAAATCAGGATTATTCTGAAATAAACTATATAAAGAGGTGTGTGCAAGCATCCATATATATACAAACCTCATCCCAAATCTACAACAATGGAGTTCAAGAAAATATAGGTATATAAACAAAATAGGTCATAAAAGAGCAAGGCAGCCCTGTGAGATAAAAGTGAACTTGTTGAGAACTACTGTGGTCTCACTACAGATTTCATTGAGGTAGACGGGACATGGGATGTAGGATTCTGAAAATGTGCAGTGCTGATAGGAGTGACCAGAGTGTAAACCACAATCTTGGCAGCCTGTCTCCAGCTGTCAAGCACATAATGCACAAGACTAACTGTAATTCGGTTTCAGAGAGACTTCCTAAAACTGTCAGCACTTAATAACAGAGTAGTAATTAGTTTCAGATCAATGGTTAATATTAATGTAATTATACCTTCTAATTCACACCATTTAATTCCATATTCTGCTAGTGCAACTAAATCATCTTCATCATGGTTTGTAACCAGTGGAGCATGGCCTCTGCTAAATGTTACCAGTGTTTCCCACTGGTAAATACATTTATTCAGTTTCCCACAGGGATCAAACACCATGTTTAAACTCTCCAAATCACCTTCATATAATTCTAATTGTTTAGACAGTAAGCTCTTAAGTATGAGATTTGGCACTAGAAAAATCGCTGGGTCACACTAACATATGAAGAAGCCGCCAGGCAACATGGTTATGAAAGTTAAGAAATCCACATCTACTGATCCAAGGGGGAGATGCAACAAAAACATAACTACTATTAAAGAGGACGTGTTGCCAGATTAAAACTGTCCAGTTTTTGCTCTTATTTTATTCTTGCTACTTCTCCGAGTATTCTATGTTTTTTTTTTAGAATTCGCCCTTACGGTTCCAGAAATATTGGGAACTTTTATTTAGAGCTAATTTTTATGGTCTTTAAAAGGGGGCATGGATCACAGGGTAATAATTCAGAGCAGCCCAGAGGCAGCCCCCTAGAGAGTCCTGTGACCTATGCCTCCTTTGTAAACACCATAAAACATAGCAGTAACACAAAGGCCCATATCTCTGGAACCATATCGTGGATCTCAAAACAAAAAACCCCCAGAATACTCAGTGGAATAAAATAAGTGTAAAACTGAACTCTTTTGACTTGGTGACAGGTCCTCTAAGTTAATTTTCCATACCCCAATCTACGGTGTTGTAGACTGGATATATAAAATTCTTACGCGCAAAATCCCCATAAAAACAATGAATTTTAATGGATAAACATTAAAACCAAATCTCCAACATAAACAAACACAAAACAAAAACACTAATAGTAGCCCTATTAGATAAAGAGCCAATTAGAAAACTTGGTGATACAGCACTTTATGTTAAAGAGCAAAATGGGCACTGCAACATAATAATAGTATACCATATTAGCCCCCATGATTGATACTGCCGAGCCAGGGAGGTTGTCAACCTGTAAACAAATGGAAATTACGCCCCCGCTCACCGATGACTGTCCCCAGGACACCCTGGATATCCCTAATAAAGTGTATACAAAAGAATATATATATGTATATATACATACACACACACATACATACACGCAGGGTCAGCTACAGGTTTTTGTGGGCCCTGGGCGAAAGAGTCTCAGTGGGCCCCTTTAACACATAACATGATTCATGATGCACAGATACCGCAGAGAAATATATATACACTACAGTTCAAAGTTTGGGGTCACCTTCACAATTTTGTGTTTTCCATGAAAACTTATACTTTTATTTATCAAATGAGTGGCAAAATGATTAGAAAATATAGTCCAGACAATGACAAGGTTAGAAATAATGATTTATATTTGAAATTATAATTTTCTCCTTCAAACTTTGCTTTTGTCAAAGAATGCTCCCTTTGCAGCAATTACAGCATTGCAGACCTTTGGCATTCTAGCTGTTAATTTGCTGAGGCAATCTTGAGAAATTTCCCCCCCATGCTTCCTGAAGCCCCTCCCACAAGTTCGATTGGCTTGATGGGAACTTTTTGCATAAAATACGGTCAAGCTGCTCCCACAACAGCTCAATGGGGTTGAGATCTGGTGACTGCGCTGGCCACTCCATTACAGATAGAAGACCAGCTGCCTGCTTCTTCCCTAAATAGTTCATGCATAATTTGGAGGTGTGCTTTGGGTCATTGTCCTGTTGTAGGATGAAATTGGCTCCAATCAAGCGTTGTCCACAGGGTATGGCATGGCGTTGCAAAATAGAGTGATAGCCTTCCTTATTCAAAATCCCACTTACCTTGTCCAAATCTCCCACTTTACCAGCACCAAAGCAACCCCAGACCATCACATTACCTCCACCATGCTTGACAGATGGCATCAGGCACTCTTCCAGCATCTTTTCAGTTGTTCTGGGCCTCACAAATGTTCTTCTGTGTGATCCAAACACCACAAACTTTGATTCGTCTGTCCATAAAACTTTTTTCCAATCTTCCTCTGTCAAATGTCTGTGTTCGTTTGCCCATATTAATCTTTTCCTTTTATTAGCCAGTCTCAGATATGGCTTTTTCTTTGCCACTTTGCCCTGAAGGCTAGCATCTCAGAGTTGCCTCTTCACTGTAGATGTTGACACTGGCGTTTTGCGTGTACTATTTAATGAAGCTGGCAGTTGAGGAGCTGTAAGGCGGATCTCAAACTAGAGAGTCTAATGTACTTGTCTTGATGCTCAGTTGTGCAGCGGGGCCTCCCACTTCTCTTTCTACTCTGGTTAGAGCCTGTTTGTGCTCTCCTCTGAAGGGAGTAGTACACCCCGTTGTAGGAAATCTTCAGTTTCTTGGCAATTTCTCGCATGGAACAGCCTTCATTTCTAAGAACAAGAATAGACTGTCGAGTTTCATATGAACGTTCTCTTTTTCTGGCCATTTTGAGAGTTTCATAGAACAAACAAATGTAATGCTCCAGATTCTCAACTAGCTCAAAGGAAGGTCAATTTTATAGCTTCTCAAATCAGCCAAACCGTTTTCAGCTGGGCTAACATACTTCTGCAAGAGTTTTCTGGGGCTTTCTAAACATCCATTAGCCTTCTTACACAGTTAGCAAAAACAATGTACCATTAAAACACTCGAGTGGTGGTTGTTGGAAATGGGCCTCTATACACCTACAGTATGTAGATATTGCAATAAAAACAAGCCGTTTGCAGCTAGAATAGTCATTTACCACATTAACAATGTATAGAGTGTATTTCTGATTCATTTAATGTTCGCTTCATTGAAAAAAAAATCAGCTTTTCTTTCAAACACAATGAAATTTCTAAATGACCCCAAACTTTTGAACGGTAGTGTATATAGTACAATGCCAAAGATTTCACTTCTTTCATTACATTACCGATATCTATTGTAAATTCCACAATAGCTCAGAAACCGGCGAATCGCTCCATACAGAATACTGGCCCCCATAAAATGCTCCATACAGGATACTGGCCCCTATATATTGCTCCATACAGGATACTGCCCCCCATATAACTCTCCATACAGGCTGCTCCCCCTACATAATACCTCATTGCAGGCTGTTCTCCCCACATAATGCCCCACGCAGGCTGTTCCCCCCTTATAATGCCCCATGCTGGATGTCATCCCCCTTGTAATGCCCCATGCTGGATGTCACACATCCCCCTCCCTTATAATGCCCCATGCAGTATGGCACTCCCCCCCCTTTTAATGCCCCATGCAGTATGGCACCCCCCCCTTTTAATGCCCCATGCTGTATGGCACTCCCCCCCTTTTAATGCCCCATGCAGTATGTCACATACACCCCTCCTTTATAATGCCCCATGCAGTATGTCACTCCCCCCCTTTTAATGCCCCATGCAGTATGTCACCTTCCCTTTTAATGCCCCATGCAGTATGGCACTCCCCCCCCTATTAATGCCCCATGCAGTATGGCACCCCCCCTTTTAATGCCCCATGCAGTATGTCACACACACCCCTCCTTTATAATGCCCCATGCAGTATGTCACTCCCCCCCTTTTAATGCCCCATGCAGTATGTTACACCCTCCCTCCCTTATAATGCCCCATGCAGGATGTCACCCCCCCTCCCTTTTAATGCTCCATGCAGGATGTGACACCACCCCCCATTTTAATCCCCCATGCAGGATGTCACACATCCCCTCCCTTATAATGCCCCATGCAGGATGTCACCCCCCCTTTTAATGCCCCATGCAGGATGTCACACACCCCCTTTTAATGCCCCATGCAAGATGTCCCATGCAGGATGGCACACCCTCCCTCTTTTATAATGCCCGATGCAGGATGTCACACCCCCCCTCCCTTATAATGCCCGATGCAGGATGTCACACCCCTCCCTTTTAATGCCCCATGAACGAGGTCATCCCCCCTCCCTTTTAATGTCCCATGAACGAGGTCACCCCCCCTCCCTTTTAATGCCCCATGCAGGATGTCACACACCCCCCTCCTTTATAATGCCCCATGAAGGATGTCACCCCCCCTTTTAATGCCCCATGCAGGATGTCACCCCCCCTTTTAATGCCCCATGCAGGATGTCACACCCTCCCTCCCTTATTATGCCCGATGCAGGATGTCACACATCCCCCCTTTTAATGCCCCATGCAGGATGTCAAACCCCCCTCCCTTATAATGCCCCATGCAGGATGTCACACCTCCCCTCCCTTATACTGCCCCATGCAGGATGTCAAACCCCCCCTTTAAATGCCCCATGCAGGATGTCACACCCCCCCTTTTAATGCCCCATGCGGATGTCACCCCCCCTTTTAAAATGGGGGTGACATCCTGCATGGGGCATTATACGGGAGGGGGACCAGCCTGCGTGGGGTATTAGAAAGGGGGGGACAGCCTGTGTGGTGCATTATGTGGGGGGGAACAGCCTGCATGAGGAATTATGTGGGGGGGAACAGCCTGCATGGAGCATTATGTGGGGGCACAGCCTGCATGAGGAATTATGTGGGGGGAACAGCCTGCATGGAGCATTATGTGGGGGCATAGCCTGCATGGAGCATTATATGGGGGCCAGTATCCTGTATGGAGCATTATATGGGGGCCAGTATCCTGTATGGAGCATTATATGGGGGCCAGTATCCTGTATGGAGAATTGTATAGAGGCCAGTATCCTGTATGAAGCGTTATATGGGGGCAAGTATCCTGTATTGAGCATTAAATAGGGGCCAGTATCCTGTATGGAGCATTTTATGGGGGCCAGTATCCTGTATGGAGCATTTTATGGGGGCCAGTAGTCTGTATGGAGCGATACGCCCATTTCTGAGCTATTGTGGAATGTACAATAGATATCGGTCATGTAATGTAAGAAGTGAAATCTTTGGCATTGTACTATATATATATATATATATATATACAGGGTGGTCCAAAAGTAGGTGGCCAGAAAATAATAACATTTATTTTGATTTATATATATATATAATTATATTTACTAACACAAGAATAACATTGACAATTAAATTTTATTCTGAACAATAATACAAAAGCCCTTAAATTTTATCAACGCAGGTGCTCAAACTGTTTTCTTTTACAATTTACACAGCTTTGAAGTCTGCCTCTTACGCTTTGACAAACTTTTTTGCACAAGTCTATTTGGGTATTAATTTCTTGAAATGCATCTCTTATGTAATTTTTAAAATCACTGACACTTTTTGTTTTTGGACTATAAACTTTGTCCTTGAGTACTCCCCAAAAGAAAAAATCCATTGGGGTCAAGTCTGGTGAATGTGCCGGCCAATCAAGTGGGCCTCTTCGGCCAATCTATTTATTAGGAAATGTTTCATGGAGATACTCGCGGACTACTCTTGAATAATGTGGAGGGTCCCCATCTTGTTGGAAATAAAGGTCATTTGAATTAGGCTGTTGCTGTAACTGGGGAACAACTTGATTCATTAGAATTTCGAGATACTTATCTCCTGTGACTGTTCCATCAAAAAATATTGGTTCTAAAACACCAAAACTTGAAATACCACCCCAAACATTGACCCCAGGCTCATTTACTTGTTGCTCTAATGTTAAATGCATGTTCCCATTATACCAGTAAATACAATTATGTCTGTTAATATGGCCGGATAATTTGAAAGAAGCGTCATCACTCCACATAATGTTATCTAAAATTACTGGATTTTCTTCAATTTCGTTAAGCATAACCTTATTACACTTTCTGTCCACCTACTTTTGGACCACCCTGTATATATTTCTCTGCGGTATCTGTGCATCATGAATCGTGGTATGTGTTAAAGGGGCCCACTGAGACTTTTGCCCAGGGCCCACAAAAAACCTGGAGCCGGTCCTGTATATACACACACACACACTATATCTATATATATATCCATGCAAAAATGTACTATTTATAGTGCTTTGTGCCTCTAGATCATGTGAGGTCCATGATGCTCTATGGTGCGATCATGTGATCACAATGTGACAGATGTTGTGGGCGATAATCCCTTTTCCAAGATGGCACCGGTATACCAGGTCTTCTAGTGCACAGATGCGGAAGTCCTTACCTCCTATGCTGACATGCGTGGTATTAGCTACAGAGACGCCGAGATTTTGGCGCTATATGCAAATGCAAATTGGGGTGAGCCATGTTTTCCTTTTGTATACACAGCTGCTGCATATGATCAATATGTATTGATATGAGTATTATGGCTATAAGCCTGTTTACATTGTATTTTTGCACTATGTCACTTAACACTGATTATGCACCATCATGTCTTGTAATGTTATTTATCTGAAAGGTTATGTGTATTATGCACTTTTCATGTAATTGCTGCTGATTACCATTGTAATTAGATCGCCTTAAAAACGCTGCACTTGCACCTTACCGATGCTTGAGAAAGGTCTACAATTCTGGACCGAAACGTTGCCATATGGGATATTAAATCTTATCACTGGGCTATTAAACCTTATTACTTTATTCTACTCTGTGTGCTGCCTCCATTTTTGCATGGATATCTTAAGAGTCTGGTATGTACGTGGGGGGCTTCTTTTTTTTGCACCAAAAACATTTTTTTGTGCTGTTTCCTATTTTTTTTTATATCTATCTATCTATCTATCTATCTATCTATCTATCTATCTATCTATCTATCTATCCACAGTGCATTGTGAAAGTATTTGGCCCCCTTGAACTTTTTTACCTTTTGCCACATTTCTGGCATCAAACAAAGATATAAAATTCTATTTTTTGGGGGAAGAATCAACAACAAGTGGGACAAAATCGTGAAGTGGAATGAAATTTATTGGATATTTTAAACTTTTTTAACAAATTAAAAACTGAAAAGTGGGGCGTGCAATATTATTGTGCCCCTTTACTTTCAGTGCAGCAAACTCACTCCAGAAGTTCAGTGAGGATCTCTGAATGATCCAATGTTATCCTAAATGACTGGTAATGATAAATAGAATCCACCTGTGTGTAATCAAGTCTCCGTATAAATGCACCTGCTCTGTGATAGTCTCAGGGTTCTGTTTCAAGAGCAGAGAGCATCATGAAGACCAAGGAACACACCAGGCAGGTTCGAGATACTGTTGTGGCAAAGTTTAAAGCCGGATTTGGATACAAAAAGATTTCCCAAGTTATAAACATCTCAAGGAGCACTGTACAAGCGATCATAATGAAATGGAAGGAGTATCAGACCACTGCAAATCTACCAAGACCCGGCCGTCCCTCTAAACTTTCATCTTGAACAAGGAGAAGACTGAACAGAGATGCAGCCAGAAGGCCCATGATCACTCTGGATGAACTGCAGAGATCTACAGCGGAGGTGGGAGAGTCTGTCCATAGGAGACTTTTTATGGATATCTTTGAGAAATGGCAAGAAGAAAGCCATTTCTCAAAGATATCCATAAAAAGTCTCATTTGAAGTTGGCCACAAGCCAGACCAAACATGTGGAATAAGGTGCTCTGGTCAGATGAAACCAAAATCAAACTTTTTGGCCACAATGCAAAACGATATGTTTGGCGTAAAAGCAACACCGCTCATCACCCTCAAAACACCATCCCCACTGTCAAACATGGTGGTGGCAGCATCATGGTTTGGACCTGCTTTTCTTCAGCAGGGACAGGGAAGATGGTTAAAAATGATGGGAAGATGGACGGAGCCAAATACAGGACCATTCTGGAAGAAAACCTGTAGGAGTCTGCAAAAGACCTGAGACTGGGACGGAGATTTATCTTCCAACAAGACAATGATCCCAAACATAAAGCAAAATCTACAATAGAATGGTTCAAAAATAAACGTATCCAGGTGTTAGAATGGCCAAGTCAAAGTCCAGACCTGAATCCATTCGAGAATCTGTGGAAAGAGCTGAAAACTGCTGTTCACAAACGCCCTCCATCCAACCTCAATGAGCTCGAGCTGTTTTGCAAGGAAGAATGGGCAAGAATTTCAGCCTCTCAATGTACAAAACTGATAAAGACATACCCCAGGCGACTTGCAGCTGTAATCGCAGCAAAAGGTGGCGCTACAAAGTATTAACTCAAGGGGGCCGAATAATATTGCACGCCCCACTTTTAATTTGTTAAAAAAGTTTAAAGTATCCAATAAATTTCGTTCCACTTCATGATTGTGTCCCACTTGTTGTTGATTCTAACCAAAAAAATTAGAATTTTATATCTTTATGTTTGAAGCCAGAAATGTGGCAAAAGGTAGAAAAGTTCACAATGCACTGTGTGTGTATATGCTATAATATATATATATATATATATATATATATATATATATATATTATATACATACATACACACACACCCTAGCTATTGGGCCCATTCTACGCCCAGGTGGCGAGCATTTTTATTGGTATATGGTCTCCCATGCTGGTATGTGCTGCTCCCATCGTGGTATTTGTCCTGTTCCTCCATCCTGTTATGTGCTGCCCTCATCCGAATCCTGGTATGCGTGGCACCCCTCACCTCCAATCCTGGTATGTGTGGCAGCCCTCACCCCCAATCCTGGTACGCTTGGCACCCCTCACCCCCCAATCCTGGTATGCGTGGCCCCCCTCAACACCCAATCCTGGTATGCGTGGCTCCCTCACCCCCCAATCCGGGTATGCGTGGCCCCCTCATCCCTTTCACGCTGTACACATACAAAAAAAAACACTTATACTCACCTTTCTTCCCTGTGCTCCAGCGCTGCAGTGTCCCATTCTGCTGGAGGCTGGGGGAGGAGTGTGGTGCCGGAGTACGCGCGTGCCCATACCGCACTGTACCATTTTGCTGAAGACACACTGTAAAATGGCGCCGGACAGCGCTATGCGCATATTCCAACGCCTTTACTCCGCCCCCGGTCTCCGGGCAGAAGAGAGGCGCCGCGGCAACGCTCCTTCTGGTCAGGTAAGTATGTAAGTATGGCGCCGGAGATCGCGGTATGCATTCAGTGTCTTTCCCCTCCAGATATCAGTTCATCAGGATACTCAAAGGAAAAAGAAACGGTAAAGGTCAATAACAAGCCCAGCAGATAATATGCCCAAAATGTGCAGGGATCCAGTGTTTTATGGTCCAGGCTGATGACATAACATGTTAAATAAAGACCAGAGAACAAAGCAGATATATTAAGATGGTCCCTATCCTCGTAATCGCGCATATGCCTGAATTCAAAATGACCCGAGATGCATATGCTCAGTGTCCGGTCATTAAAGTTCCAGAGCAGATAATGACACGATCTGCACATATGAACTTCCATCGTATTAACGATGAGCGCATGTGTACCAGGTACCATGATGATTGCGTACATCGCGCATGAGCTCAATGATTCAGTGGCCTCATACCAGAGACTACGGCCATGTTTCATGATGTCATGAAATCCATTGCGCCTGTGCAGAGCCATTGCTGATAAAGAATAATTGGCGATACTTTCCTTTAGTATAGTAGAATAATGGCATAGGTGCCGTAGTATCACTAATCCTGCATATAGACTCCACAATGTCCCATATTCTACAGCAGCACCATTAGAGCTCATACATATGTTGTCTATTAATAATTTAAGGCAAACTTGGAAAATAATATCATATACCATTGTGTATGAATATAGAGAACTATGTTCATATTAATTCTAAACAATCAATGCTCAATAAAGAAAAATAGTCATTAGTAGGGACGGATTATGTTCTCAAAATACATACATATGTGATTTGGGCCAAACAGGAGCACTCAAGTTATATGATAATGAATCTTTAGTCGAATGTCACGATAACAGGTATCCAATGATGAATATGAATGGCCCAATTAAATGGAGCCCAAATTAAATATGGCAGAAAGAGATTATAAGCCTGGCTACCAAGATGCAATATTATATTAGACAACTGCATCATATAAAACAACCATATGTCAAATGTTCATTAAGACATCGTGGGGACAATGAATCTAACAAAAAGATCTACTGACACATTTTGAAGAAATCAATTTGCTCCAATCCGCATTAGTTTTTTGCTTCACGACTTTAATAGCACAGAAAGAAATCTCTTTAAAAAAGCACTCCCATCAAAATTTTTATCCTCTTAATATATTAGTCACTGTGTACTTATAATTGCTCATTTTGCATTTCTACCTAGCTAATTCTTCTCTTTTCCATTAGGTCTATGACACCACATGATTAAAAACAGACTAGCTGAACCCTTCTAAACTCTATGTAGAAACAGGAAGTCTCTTTTCCCTGCATGAGTCATAAGTCACTGCAAAAGTCCCTGTTAGGGGGAGGAGTGGAGCAGCTGGGTCAGGAGTTGAAGAGGGCTGATGACTTATGCATGGAAAAGAGACTTCCGGTTTCTACATGGAGAAGAGAAAAGAGAGCAATTAACTGGGTAGAATGGCAAATGAGCAATTGTAAGTACACAGCGCTATATAATATGATGATTGCAATATATTAAGAGGATAAAAAGTTTGATGGGAGAAGTGCTCCTTTAATATCACCTTGATGACAATTAACTATGTGTCGTACAATTGGTATATCTCACTTATACCTTATATGTCCAAGATGTTCTCCTATACGTCTTCTAAACTCACATTTAGTTTTGCCTATATAATTGAGGGGGCAGGAACAAGTAGCCATATACAGTATAGACCAAAAGTTTGGACACACCTTCTCATTTAAAGATTTTTCTGCATTTTCATGACTTTGAAAATTGTACATTCACACTGAAGGCATCAAAACTATGAATTAACACATGTGGAATTACAGTGCCTACAAGTAGTATTCAACCCCCTGCAGATTTAGCTGGTTTGATAAGATGCAAATAAGTTAGAGCCTTCAAACTGCAAACGAGAGTAGGTTTTATGAACAGAAGCATAAATCTTACAAACCAAAAAGTTATGTTGCCCAGTTGAATTTTATTAAATTTTAAACATAAAAGTGTGGGTCAATTATTATACAACCCCTATGTTTAATATTTTGTGGAATAACCCTTGTTTGCAATTACAGCTAATAATCGTCTTTTATAAGACCTGATCAGGCCGGCACAGGTCTGTGGAGTTATCTTGGCCCACTCCTCCATGCAGATCTTCTCCAAGTTATCTAGGTTCTTTGGGTGTCTCATGTGGACTTTATTCTTGAGCTCCTTCCACAAGTTTTCAATTGGGTTAAGGTCAGGAGACGGACTAGGCCACTCCAACACCTTGACTTTTTCCCTCTTGAACCAGGCCTTGGTTTTCTTGGCTGTGTGCTTTGGGTCGTTGTCTTGTTGGAAGATGAAATTACGACCCATCTTAAGATCCTTGATGGAGGAGCGGAGGTTCTTGGCCAAAATCTCCAGGTAGGCCGTGTTATCCATCTTCCCATGGATGCGGACCAGATGGCCAGGCCCCTTGGCTGAGAAACAGCCCCACAGCATGATGCTGCCACCACCATGCTTGACTGTAGGGATGGTATTCTTGGGGTCGTATGCAGTGCCATCCAGTCTCCAAACGTCACGTGTGTGGTTGGCACCAAAGATCTCGATCTTGGTCTCATCAGACCATAGAACCTTGAACCAGTCTGTCTCAGAGTCCTCCAAGTGATCATGAGCAAACTATAGACGAGCCTTGACATGACGCTTTGAAAGTAAAGGTACCATACAGGCTCGTCTGGAACGGAGACCATTGCGGTGGAGTACGTTACTTATGGTATTGACTGAAACCAATGTCCCCACTGCCATGAGATCTTCCCGGAGCTCCTTCCTTGTTGTCCTTGGGTTAGCCTTGACTCTTCGGACAAGCCTGGCCTCGGCACGGGAGGACACTTTCAAAGGCTGTCCAGGCTGTGGAAGGCTAACAGTAGTTCCATAAGCCTTCTACTTACGGATGATGCTCCCAACAGTGGAGACAGGTAGGCCCAACTCCTTGGAAAGGGTTTTGTACCCCTTGCCAGCCTTGTGACCCTCCACGATCTTGTCTCTGATGGCCTTGGAATGCTCCTTTGTCTTTCCCATGTTGACCATGTCTGGGTGCTGTTCACAAGTTTGGGGAGGGTCTTAAATAGTCAGAAAAGGCTGGCAAAAGAGATCTTTAATCCACACATGTGAAGTTCATTATTCTTGGTGCCTGAACTACTTCTTAATACTTTAGGGGAACCAAACAGAATTCTTGTGGTTTGAGGGGTTGAATAATAAATGACACTCTGAATTAACTTTTAACGTTTTTTAAAAGAAAAAAAAAAAATAAATAAATTTGCTGCAGTGCATTTCCCACTTCCAGGCTGATCTACAGTACAAATGTCACAATGCCAAGTTAATTCCGCATGTGTCAACCAGCTAAATCTGCAGGGGGTTGAATACTACTTGTAGGCACTGTATATACTTAACAAAAAAGTGTGAAACAACTGAAAATATGTCTTATATTCTAGGTTCTTCAAAGTAGACACCTTTTGCTTTGATGACTGCTTTGCACACTCTTGGCATTCTCTTGATGAGCTTCAAGAGGTAGTCACCGGAAATGGTCTGTCCAAACTTTTGGTCTGTACTATATATCACTCCCAAGCTTTAACAGTTGGCAAGATCCTTTTGATACCATTATTAATGTCAGACTGGAGATACTAACATTTCCCTGCAACCAATAAAACCTGTCCAGATGTATTGGCCACAGAAAAAAATATATTTTCTAGGAACAGATATGGTTTAAAAGGATTTTCTATGATTAAAACAAAAATACTTAAGGACTGCGGTAATGTAAAAAAACAAAAACAAAATAAAAAAAAACTTATATTCATTTGCTCAATTAGCCACTCAACGGGTCCCACAAGTGTTGTTCTTAACTCATCCTTTTTTGATGATATCATGTCAATTATTCATGTAACCACTGCTGTCTGTTAATGGCCTCAGAAATCTTACACTGTATACATTTTTTTTTTTTATTTAATGTGAACAGAACATTAGTTAAGTAAGCGATATACTAATTAAACAAATCAAACAGAATATTTCTGCATTAACCTTGTTTTCCTCACTTACCTTGATAAAACGCCCGATATATTTTTTGGGTTCAATCTGTAAAAGACACCAAGAGTGAAATATGAAACAATATGTCCTCCTCTATATAGACACATCATGATTAACTAAGATGAAAAAAGGGCAAAGTTTCATCTTTCCTTTAGAGTCACAAAGAAAAGAATTATATGTTATAGCTAGCATATACAAGAAAGGGCAAACATGCCCACGATATAAATAACTGAGCAGCTCACTTCTAGAACAGAAGATGTGCCACCCTTTCGCTCACGAATTGTGATAATTTTTCAATCTTCCACTACACATGGGATTATGGTGTTTAGGATTTGGAAGGCATTGTACAGAAGAAAATTACCGTTCTTTTATCTGACAATAAATGCTGTTTCCCGACATATATATTTCCTTGTCAGCACACAGCTGCTTCATTAGGATATTAAACAATGAATAGACCTCGACAATTGCACTAGATATCAGATTCTCAGAACAAAAGGGTTTTATTTTGCAAATGCACAATTAGTTGTTGGCATGGAAGTGTCCTGAGCATTGAAGTCAAAGAGGCTGAATGCTGGATTCCACGTCATTGTTTTATACGATCCAAAGCCTACTGGAATTTTTACACTTTACACTGCATAAATTGACGTATTATTATTATATTTAAGTATACTAGGCAAAATAGGGGAAAAGGGAGGCAAACATATGAATCTCTTAGCAAGGTTTTCACTTTCTTCAGAAAGATCCACATGAAAAGTGTGTAAACATGTGCATAAAGAGGTCATTGTCTGGATGCATTGGTTTAATGACAATAAAAAAGGGGCACTTTACATTTTTTCTATGCAGTCAAAAATCAGTGTCCAGACATAACTCTGTTAAATAGACAGAAGTTTGCCATATGCCATTGGAAACCTGTGGGAACGTTCTAGCATGCAGTTTGCTTTTTATACTTTTTTGTTACAGACATACTTTTGTTACGGATATACTGGACATACATCAGATATTTTGTTCTTCTGTATTGTGAACAGAATCTTCCTGAGGTAGCAGCATTGTAATATCATATTGCAAATACTGAAAAGAAGTAATAATAATGAAAATAAAGGCTTTTTGACAGCCTGTATGTGTTTTGTATAGTGCTACTTCAGTGAACATTAGTCGTAAAGACACCGTCTTTTAGTGATGCAAATTACTCAGATCCCAAGTCACTCACCACTGAAACCATCCTCTACACATCGAGTACATATGGTCTTTAACTTGGTTTCAAGATGAAACTAGATAATCTTGGGGCAATGCATGGAGACTCATAGAATTCTGTAATCATCTAGATCTGTAGACAAATACTATAATGTGGAATGTTGGTGGATGTTGTATTGTGTTGGATTCTGTGTAGCTAATGGATACTTTGTAAAGCTCAGCATATATTTTGATTTTAGAAGCATCTCCTTAAAAGTGAAATTTTAAGTATACTTATTTTCTATGTATGAATATAGCTATTAACATTATGTAATACTTTTGGTGAGATTTCAAATGCACATTAAGTACTCATCTTCCACTCCTACACAACTTTCTCATGCAATAAAAGAAAAAATACCATAATAACAGTCACCATTTTTTTCCATTTTAAGGACTGCAGTGGGGATCCCCTTAGGACACTACCTTTTTGCACAGTTCATATTGTTCAGTAGTTTGAATTTCCAACTATATCTAAATATGTTAGAAAATGCCAGGATCGCCCTCCGTAGAGACGATAGTGATGGTTTCTAACAAAGTCCTCTGAAAAGAGTTAGAAACCCTACGGGGTTGTCCCACGACTGACTTTGTAAAAGGAAAAAAACTACTTTCTAATAGTTTTTAAAATAAGTTTACAGTTGTTTTGACATATAAAAATGAACAAAAAATATATATTTTTTTCCTGACTTGGTTTCACCTCATTGCCATAGATGAATCCTACAATCATGGGCAGGCACACATCATCATAGTTTTTTTATTTCTTTCTTCCTATAATTCCTAAAACCCATTGCATAGGCTTCATCTTATCACAACATCACTGTAGACAGCTGCCTACCCATATTTAGCCATGTACATAGTCTCCTCTCAGTATATCTTACAATAACAAGCTAGAAACTATTTGTAGTGAGAACTAAAGAACTCACCCTTTTTCCCATTACGTGAGGTGGTCAAAGTGTTTTTTTTTGCTATGAATTTTAAGCAAATTGTGGCAAAACAAACAGATTCTCATATAGTTTAGACACAGCTCTCTCTAGACTTCTTACTCTATCCCTTGAAAATATATTAGAAACTGCACATTGCCATGCTGCGCATGTGTACATTCTCTGCCTGTCAGGATATTGGCATCTACACCTTCAGAGAAGCAAAGCTCAGCTTTCAGCTCGTCAGTGGAGAAACAGAGCATGTGCAGATCTGTACAAGTTATCCGACCATCTGAAAAAAGCAACAGTAATACAACAAAGGTTCATGTTTGTATATTGGTGATACTGTGCATGTCAGGCTCTTTACCAAACAATCACAGAAGAGACATTTTTTGGATGTACAGTACAGACCAAAAGTTTGGACACACCTCATTTAAAGATTTTTGTGTATTTTCATGACTATGAAAATTGTACATTCACACTGAAGGCATCAAAATATGAATTAACACATGTGGATTTAAATACTTAACAAAAAAGTGTGAAACAACTGAAAATATGTCTTATATTCTAGGTTCTTCAAAGTAGCCACCTTTTGCTTTGATGACAGCTTTGCACACTCTTGGCATTCTCTTGATGAGCTTCAAGAGGTAGTCACTGGAAATGGTCTTCATTTCACAGGTGTGCCCTGTCAGGTTTAATAAGTGGGATTTCTTGCCTTATAAATGGGTTTGGGACCATCAGTTGTGTTGTGCAGAAGTCTGGTGGATACACAGCTGATAGTCCTACTGAATAGACTGTTAGAATTTGTATTATGGCAAGAAAAGAGCAGCTAAGTAAAGAAAAATGAGTGCCCATCATTACTTTAAGAAATGAAGGTCAGTCAGTGTGAAAAATTGGGAAAACTTTGAAAGTGTCCCCAGGTGCAGTTGTAAAAACCATCAAGCGCTACAAAGAAACTGGCTCACATGAGGACCGCCCCAGGAAAGGAAGACCAAGAGTCACCTCTGCTTCTGAGGATAAGTTTATCCGAGTCACCAGCCTCAGAAATCGCAGGTTTACAGCGCTCAGATTAGAGACCAGGTCAATGACACACAAAGTTCTAGCAGCAGACACATCTGTACAACAACTGTTAAGAGGAGACTTTGTGCAGCAGGCCTTCATGATAAAATAGCTGCTAGGAAACCACTGCTAAGGACAGGCAACAAGCAGAAGAGACTTGTTTGGGCTAAAGAACACAAGGAATGGACATTAGACCAGTGGAAATCTGTGCTTTGGTCTGATGAGTCCAAATTTGAGATCTTTGGTTCCAACCACCGTGTCTTTGTGCGACGCAGAAAAGGTGAACGGATGGACTCTACATGCCTGGTTCCCACCGTGAAGCATGGAGGAGGAGGTGTGATGGTGTGGGGGTGCTTTGCTGGTGACACTGTTGGGGATTTATTCAAAATTGAAGGCATACTGAACCAGCATGGCTACCACAGCATCTTGCAGCAGCATGCTATTCCATCCGGTTTGCGTTTAGTTGGACCAGCATTTATTTTTTAACAGGACAATGACCCCAAACACACCTCCAGGCTGTGTAAGGGCTATTTGACCAAGAAGGAGAGTGATGGGATGCTACGCCAGATGACCTGGCCTCCACAGTCACCAGACCTGAACCCAATCGAGATGGTTTGGGGTGAGCTGGACCGCAGAGTGAAGGAAAAGGGCAAACAAGTGCTAAGCATCTCTGGGAACTCCTTCAAGATTGTTGGAAGACCATTTCCGGTGACTACCTCTTGAAGCTCATCAAGAGAATGCCAAGAGTGTGCAAAGCAGCCATCAAAGCAAAAGGTGGCTACTTTGAAGAACCTAGAATATAAGACATATTTTCAGTTGTTTCACACTTTTTTAAGTATATAATTCCACAAATGTTAATTCATAGTTTTGATGCCTTCAGTGTGAATGTACAATTTTCATAGTCATGAAAATACAGAAAAATCTTTAAATGAGAAGGTGTGTCCAAACTTTTGGTCTGTACTGTACATCAGTGTACAGAGTATCAACAAGTCGATATTGCGAATGAGGGCCCAGGTATTGGGAGCATGTACTGGGAGTTAAGTGGGTATAGGGACAATGTTCTTCTATGTTACTGTTATGCTTCTGGATTCGAACCCTTGATTGTGTCTTTTGTTTTCGGCGTTTCTTTCCGCTGAGCCACCACTGATACAACTTTTTTAGGGTGTTTTAGTTCTGTTATCTTTGTTTCTGTCGGTTTTGGGTAACAGGTGTTTTCCATTTACTCTGTTTGCCCGTCCTATCACCTTTCGGGTGCAGCTTTACATACCTTCCACTATTGGTGTTTCCTGCTGGTGATAGATTTTATTGGATTCATTCACTGTGCAGTAGTTTGTGTTGGTTGCAGTTGCTTGGTGTGTGATTCCTTTTCTCATTAAGGAACTGCTACTCTAGCGATCCAAGGAGCTGCTAAGGACATTCAGGGTAAACTGCCGTTGAGTAGGGGCACCATTGCCTTAGGGTGCCAAACTCCGCAGTCAGGCAAGGACAGACTAGGGTCGGAGAAGGGCTTTTCCTAGTCTGAACAGGAACCTGTCAGGTTTAGGTATTTGTCTTCCTCGTTTGCACGTTACCCTTGTTAATGTGCTTTAGCAGTCATGACAGTTAGTTGTTGGGATGCACTAACAGGAGAAAGAATGAGTGTGGGCAGACCAGCATTGATATGTGAGCAGTGTTCTGTGTGGAGAAGAGACAAGACTATATTCAAGTTGGCAAGTTCTGAAGTAACCAAGTATCATATGGCAGAAAAAGTCCATCATAGCAGACAAGTGAGGTGCCTACGCAAGTGCCATCTATAGAAGATAAGAATTTCGAGTGTAGCCAAACCTGAGGGTCATAGTGAAGACAGGCCATGACCCTAAGGCTATATTCACACATCATGTTTTTTTCAGTGTTTTTTGCTGCAGATTTTTATGCAAATTTTCAGCTGCCTTTCGCAGTACCAGCAAAGTCTATGAGAAACCAGAATTCTCTGTTCACACATCACGTTTTTTTTGTTCAGTATTTTTTGCCTTGGTTGGGTTTTTGGAAAATAGAGCATGTCACTTCTTTCAGCGTTTTTTCACCCATAGGGAGTAATGGATGGTGGAAAAAATGCTGAAAAAACTCACCAAAAACGCAGGTACAATTTTTTCAGCGTTTTTGATGGAAAAATAGAATGGGGCTCTTTTTTTTCACAGAACTTTATGTACATGTATAAAACGACAGAAGTACAGTGAAAAAAAACGCACCAAAAAAGCACCAAAACTGCAAGAAAAATCTGCAGCAAGCCTCCCTTGAGAGATCAGGTTTTGCTGCAGATTTGTAACGCAAAAAAACCCCATGATGTGTGAACATAGCCTTAGGAGTTGTAGCAAGTGTAAACAAGTGCGATGATGCAGCAGATCCATACGAATTGGAAATTGAGAATAGTTGTGAGGGGCCGTAGTGACCGACCTAAACCCATGCAGGCCTCACAAGAAGGGAAGATGGAGGTTCTTATAGTAACCTTTTTCAGTGCAACAAATATTGACAGAAATGTGCCGCCACATGTAACTATCAAGCTTATACCTCTGAATTGTACAGACGATGTATTGCTTAAGTGCTATTTCTGCCACTGGATGTATATATGTTTTACCAATTCCTTTAGAAAAGGAAAGTTTATTTTCTTACTGCAGTCTCTCTCATTCATCTCTATTTCATTGGGTCATGGCCTGCCACGTCAAGCAGCAGTATGCGGTCTGCAGTTGAATCTACAAGAGGTAAGAACACCCATACACCAAGCCAGTTACCCTTTTTTGAAGTGTTTAGGGACACAGAATCGACCCACAGCCAGGGTGTCCTTGGGCATTACAGGAACTTCGCTCGAAACCTGGATGTGTTTATTAGAAAATTATCAAAATTGTAGTGGGCGCCATTCCTGGTAAGTAAATATGAAGTTGGATCCAAAAGTGAACAGTGAGGATATTTCCATAATTTTGCCTCTGTGCACGGGTACTGGAGATTTGAAACAAAGCCATAAAAATGTAAATGCAGTGTAGACTTCCAGATTTAATTTAAGTGGTTTTACAAAAACACTGCATTGGCTGTTTAGGAATTCCAGCCATTGCTATAAAGTCACTCAAAGGTTCAAAAGTAATTGAAAAAAGTAAAAAAAATGTGACCTATAATTAGTTTTAAATACTTTAAAAATGCTTTGCAGCAATGCCTGCCGAGGGGCGCTTTCCCCCGTGAGATACTTGCAAGGTCTTTACTGCGGTCAACTCTAGGTGATATTTTTTTGTCGGCCTTCCCGCTTTCTCAATTTGTCTTCAGTAATTAAAGTATGCTCAGAAGCATGCGGCCAGACCTGTCCTCCTCTAACTGAAAGCACTGCACATGGGAAAGCTCCTTTTCAATTGCGGGAGGCTGATTGACACGTCTGGTCACATGCTCCTCCATCAACTGCTGTTCTGAGAACATAGGAGCTATGCAGTATGTGAGGAAAGGGCAGAGAACATGTAACCAAGACATTTGTTAAAGATAAAGTCGTCTCCACTTTTAATTTACAAAACTGGTCAAAATATCAAGATGAACAACCAATTGGAAGTAATGCTTTTTTAAAAAAAATTGGGAACAAACAATGGTATAGGTCATGAAAAGCAAGATTATCTCCTTACCGTCAGCACAAAGCACACACAAAATAAATTAGCAAAGGTTCTAAATAAATGGACACTAACCGTGCTTGTAAAAAACAAGCTTAAACGGAGTTGAGCTGATGCTTCTAATAATTCCATAAGGGTATGTGCACACAGTCAGGAAGGTATACTACAGCTGACACACTGCTGCAATGTCCACAATAGTTACAGCAGCATCTAGATGGTTAACAGAGGGAGGGGGATCCCTCTTTCACCCCAATGGCAACCCTGCGGCGTGATAATGGTTGCTATGCTATAATAAAAAGGTAGTGGTAGTTTTGAGGGACGCCATTCATTTTGCCATATAATGTATTGAAAACAGGAAAAAAAAATCCTTATTAAATGGTGGAAAAAAATACAGTTATGCAATAGTCTTTTCGAATTTGTTTTTACAGCGTTCATTGAGTGGTAAAATGACCTGGATATATTATTTAGGACTGTCTGATTATGGAGATATCAAACTTGTGTGGATTTTTTTTCTATTTATGTAATGAAATTTTTCTTTAGAATATTGTAAAAAAAAATCCTTTTTTGCTTTGTATTGACATTTGTATTTTTAACAATAACATTTTTATTTTTCTGTTGATGGGGTTACTTAAGGGCTTATTATTTGGAGTGATGAGCTGATGATTTTATTGATATCAATTTTGGGTACATACTTCCTTCTGAGCTTTGCAATGTGCCCAAAAAACACAGTGTCTACTTGTATGGCATTGCTGTAGCTAGGAGAGTCCGTGCAACAATTTACACCGTGCATGACTCCAAAAACAGTTGATAGGCGCAATGTATTGGGAATATAATGGCATAGTGAAAATTTTCACTCTGCAACATCAACTTGTGTGCTTATTTCTGGAAAACATGTGGGGTCAAAAAGTCACTACACCTGTAGGTGAGTTCCCCGAGTATTGTACTTACCAAAATTATGCATTTTTTTATTTTTACTGCCTGATGTTATAAACTTCAGTGAGACACCATTGTTGCTAAACTTTCAAAAAGCTCACTACACCTCTAGATGCCTGTAGTTTCCAAAATAGGGTCACTTGCGATGGGGTTCTGATGTGTTCACATCTCAGGGCTTCTGCAAATGTAACATGGAGTCTACAATTTAAACCAGACAAGTATATATGTACCAAAATGCAAATAGCACACCCTGGCATGTACCCAAACAGCAGTTTCAACCACATATAATTGCCGAGAAACAAATTATGGGGTCTTTTTTTTCACCTAGCAACTCTTGTGAAAATGAAAACTCTGTGGCTAGAGCAACATTTTAGTGGGAAAAATTGTAATGTAATTTTTCATTCCACTTTGCATTAATTCCTGTGACGCACCTGAATGGTTAACAAACTTTCAATACTTAGAGGGATTTGGTTTTTAAAATGGTATCAGTTTTGGGACTTTTCCAATGTATAGGTCCTTAAAATTGACTTCCATAGGTCCTAAAAAATGAAGTTTAGTAAATTTTCTTGAAAAAAAAAAAAAATTTAAATTTTACTCCTAAACTTTTAAGTTGTTAACATTCTTAAAAAAATTAAAAGATATTTGAAAACGTATGCAGACGTAAAAGTAGACAAATGGTGAATGTTATTTGTGTGGTATGACTATCTGGTTTAAAGTGGACCTTTTACCAAATGTTTCATTTTTTTTTTTAACTGGACACATGATGTAATAGAGGCTGTAACGTGGAATAAAACTTTATTTTTTAAGTTTCACCTCTCCGCAATTAAAGTACTTGACACCTAATAAGTTCGAGTGGGTTTTCATTAGATACTGTTCACTGAGGGGAGTGTGCTTCTTGTCCCTGTATGAGTTGCTATTTAATAACACCTACTTGGCCTTAACAAAAGTTAACTCATTAGGTGCCAAATACTTTGCTGAAATATTGGTAATCAATGAGGAAGCAAAATAAAAAAAACAAAAAACTTTTATTTCACGCTGCAGTCACTATTAAATTGTGTGTCCAGCTCAACATGAAAAATGTAGTGAAAGGTCCTCTTTAATGGTATAAATAAAAGAAAATTTGAAAATTGATACTTTTTCTAACTTTCATCAAAATTTTAGCATTTCGTAAATAAATGCAAAATGTATATACCCAAATTTACCTCTAACAAAGTATAATGTGTCACAAAAAAATTCTCAGAATCACTGGGATATGTATAAGCATTCCAAAGTTACCACCACATAAATTGACACACCAGGATTGAAAAATGTGGCTTGGTCTCGAGAAATATTGGCTCCATCACTGAAAGAATGTGATAGGCAACAAAAGGTCATCAAAATAAGAATAGACCTATAATACTAGAATGCGTGAAGGGTCCATGGAACTTCGCTCTACTGTATCACAATCTAAAACACAAACACATTTTAGAACCACACCTTCCTGTAAAAATAAAGAATACGATAATTATCAAGGCAATAGTTATAAGGAGGTGCATTGGTATTAATTAAATCCTTTTCCACATAAGACACTAGTGGAAGAACACATGGCAAATGGGAGGTAGAAACATATTTTGCATTCCCGTTATGTCATGTAATTTTGCTAGCTATGCATCACATAATACATGGCACTAGTTACCTGAGCTGCAAACTCCAAGATAGTGCTCATTTTCAACCTTTAATCTTCAAAGAAATATGGACTTTTCTGTAAGGGAATCCCAAGCAAGAATTGTCACCATTTGGTAGCAGGATGCTGCAGCAATTAAAGGTCACAGCCTGAAAGACAGGACTTGACTGTGGCCACAGGACTGGAGCACAGTCAGTCAGAGACAGTTGAATACAACTACAAGCTCCAGGTATGATATTGAAAATACAAGGCAGATTCCTAGTATAAAGCAGGCAGCTCAGGATCTGGATGTAAAACTATAGGTATTACTCAGACATTAACGGATACCGCAATAGACAGAGTCCAGACACAGAACTAGGTCAAGTACAGGAAACCTATACATAAATAACCAGGTTAGAAGATGACATTAACTGTCAGTTCAGCAAAGAGAGTTAAATAGCTGGTTATAACAACCTATGATAACCCCATCACTGCAGTAGGCAATAGAAGCTATACCTGCAAGGCAACAGCTTGGCACAGAAAGACTTATAACCAACACAAACTGAAGCCAAGTAAGTCAAAGAAGCAAACAATCACTTTAGATGCTTGAAGGATCAAATAGTTTCCTGTAAGTGAAACCAGCAGCACATGCTGATCGCCTAACCACACTCATTAACTGCTTGAGAACAGTGCTGGAAGACGGAGTGGTAACAGCAGAATCACTGCGAATTGTCACATTAAGGCTAGGGTCACATGAGCGCATTAAAAATTGGTGCGCTTTTCATCTAAAAAAGTGGTACGATTTTTTTTTTTAAATTGTCATTCGTGTGTTGTCCGTATGCAATTAGTTTTTTACTCCTCGTGGCAGGCAAGGAAGCTATAAATGGTCCTGTAAAAGGTTAACAGGTGAGTAAAAAAGAGATTGCACACGGATGACAAGTGAGGGAAAAAACCCAAAATGATGATAACTCAAGATGCAACAATGATACCGGAAGTTAATAGGAAAATAACTATGGGCAAATCAACCATGAAGTCACTGGATAAGGTCTTCAAATCAAGGAACATTTCATTGGTGACACAGCTCGCACATAATTTGGTCTTTTCTGTGGTAACATATGGATGCGCAACCTGGACGAGAAACAAGACAGAAGAAGAATCTAGACCTCCAAAATGTGGTGTTGGAGAAGGATGTTATCTATACCATGGATGGCAAGAAGAAAAACAATTAATTTTGGAAAAAAATCAAGCCACACATGTCACCAAGATCACCAAGCTACAACTTGCCTACTTTGGACACCTCATACAAAGAGAATAATCACTGGAGAAAGATATCATGATTGGAAGAATAAAAAAGGAATAAGGCGAAGAGGTAGACCACCAACCAGATGGCTTGATACTATCAAGATAACGAGAAGACCTTGGGGGACCTATCTAGGCTTGCACAAGATTGATTTTCCTACAGAGCAGAGCGTTTATTCATCAAGTTGCCATGGCTCGAGATCGAGCTGAAGGCCGTTAAACAATGATAATTACAGCTTCCTATGCTACAGAACTGTAATGTATCCGTAATAACTGGATGCCATGCTGTGGCTCCGTATTTCATCCGATTATTGTTTTCAGAGTGAAATCGCAATATGCTGCGATTTTTTTCAAAGACAGATTTTCTCAGTGAAAGTCATCAGCACTGCCACTCTGAATAACATTGGTCGGAGTGCTATCCGATAAAAAAATCAGATCAAACTTGGCCGATTTATACAGTGGAGTGAGTGAGCCCCTAAAGGGGTTGTCTGGGCAGAAAATATTTACAATATATCCACAAGATAGGTCATCAGTAGGGGTTTTCAGGATTTTTTTTTTTCAGGAAAAGAATAGTGCTCCAAATGAAAAAAAAACACAACTAATGAAACCCTCTAGTCAAATAAATGTAAACTATGCACTATATAGCCCTGATTTGTTTTAAGATTCCTCAACTGCCTTCATATTGTACTGTGCGTTAGTAATTGTTTTGTCTCATTTCGACAAACCCTGTACACATGCTCCATTATATTACCACATATGGTTTTAAATTGTGCAACATTCCTTTTGGGTTTTTACCACTCACAATCATTTTTCAATGCAAGATTTTTCCTCTGGGTATTCTCCTTCGGGTATGTGCACATGTCATCTTTTTCGGTCAGGCTCTGCTCCAAAAACCACCTGAAAAAAGCACTCCGTGAATGTTCAACAGAATGAACATGTGAATTTCTATGTAAATAGACTTGCTGTTCATGTGATCAGCCTTCTGAGCTACTTAACCGCTTCAGGTTTCAAAAGACTCCAATCGGGTAAAAGAAGTGACCTGGCCATTCTTCAGACGGCCTCCGCTGAGAAGAGCCTGCATTATTGCTTCAAAAATGTTAGTGTTTTTTTTTTTTTATTATTAAATGGCAAAAAAAACACACACTAGAAAACACCTGTACAAGAGACTCAAAAAGTCTGGAACAATGCTTTAAAAAAAAAAATGCTTCAAGACAAAAACCTCTGAGGTGTCCTGAATAATTTTCCTCTTGGAAAACTTGGCGGGTTCGCCCATGTGTCAAAGACGCCAATGTGCATAAACCCCCTAGGGTTGTCTTTTCATCTCTCTTGTTTTGGGTATGTATTTCCAACTGTATTAATAAAGGTTGATTTGCATTTACACATTGCTGATGATATTTACTTTGAAACTGGATTCGAGTTGTATAATACTTTCTATTTCCTCTGGCTTTTTTACATGTTAGAGACATGCTGATAATCGTTTCTTGCTAAGTTTCTAAGTTTTATAAAAATTTTCCACTAGAATCCTTTTGAAATCTGGGTCTTAAAGGGGTTTTCCTACGAACAAAAATTATTTTAATCAATAGATCTCGGAAAAAAAAAAGAAAGATTCACAATTGGATGGCCAGGGGACTACGTAAAAAAAGTATACAGACAGAACAACAGGGGATGGCAGCTGCTACTTATTGTGAGGTAAAATATTTCACTGCCTGTTTAAAAACAAGCAGCAATGCTTTATCTCACAGAAAAAATTAGCTGTGATCCCCTGCTGTAATGTCTGTATTCTCTTTTAAGTCCTCTCCTGCCTAGGAGATGTGGTATGATCAGACCATGTTCTTGCATGGTCAGACGCAGCCATTACACAGTACATAGCAGGGCCACATTTCTAGGATTACCTCAGCACAGGAACATTACTTTTTAACACATCCAATTGTGGAAATTATTTTTATTCCAAAATCTATGGATTAAAATGTAAATTGTTCGTGGAAAATCACTTTAAGCTCATTGCTTTCAGGATTCATTTTGAAAAATGTAAAAAAAAATAACCCTGCAGTTTGGCTGTAAATAAGTGCTGTGTGAGAGTGTGAAATGTGATAACAGCAGGAGAGCACTAGGACCCATTGACTTTTGCCTGGCTGAGCTCAGAGGAGGGGCAGTGCAAGAAACTCTGTGTGTTCTAAGAGTGTCTGATGTGTGACAGTCTAGACAGGAAGTCTGTGAGAAGGAGATGCAATAAGAAGCTGTCTTTACACTTTTCCCTGTGGAGTTTGTTTACCCCTTTCTCTGTTTAAGAACAAGTGCTGAGCTGGGAAAGCTGTGTGGCTCTGTGGAGTTTTGTGGAAGTCCATGATAAGTGGATTAGAGACTTTGTGCTGAAGGAGTCACGTGTCGAGTGATAAAGGAAGGGACTTAGGAATCCATTTCTGTGACAGAGCACATGGTTGGTGTACTGGATAAGAGTGAGAGACTTCAGGAGGAAAGAAGGTTTCTGGTGCCATTTCCACTGAGAGGATATTGACAAGACTTTGTGAAGAGATCTTCCCAGACCTTAATCTGAGGCTACAGGACTAAAGTCCCCGGCGGGTGGGCTCGGCATCGGCCGACAAGACAAGGAATTTTTGCTGTTTTTATGAACTTTGTTTTTGTTTTGGCGCCAAAGTTCTCCGGGATTAGCTGCAGCCACCGCAATTCACAGGCCTGTGATAGACTGCATCTGAGGTTTACGGTACCATAACTTTAACCCCTTAATAACATCTGACGTACTAATACGCGTCTGTGCCCTGGGACTTAAGAGCCAGACCCGTATTAGTACGTCATGGCGATCGCGCGCGCACACAGGCTGTGCGGGCGCGATCGCCGCCGGGTGTCAGCTGATTGTCACAGCTGACACCCGGTACTATGTGCAGGGAGCGGTCCTGCACCGCTCCCAGCACATTAACTCCCGCGATGCTGCGATCGAAGTCGATCGCGGCATTGCGGGGGCAAGGGGAGGTGATCGGCGATACTCACCTCCTCTTCCGGCTTCCAGCGCAGTCTGCAAAGGCTTCCCGGGTGTTGCCATGACGACCCGATGTCATCATGACAACATCCGGGTCACCAGAGAGCAGGAAGATTGCTTGGGCATGCGCAGTGCATCTCCAAGCAATCTTCACACTGTGCACTTCTGACAGCCTTCATGGCATAGGGATGGTGCTTCATTCCTGTGCCATGCAGGCGATCAGAAAAAAAAAAGTGAAAGTCCCAGAGTGGGACAAAGTAATAAAGTGTCTAAACTGTGTGAAAGTGGAAAAAAAAAAAAAATGTGCAAAAATATTATAAAAAAATAAAAAAAATAATACACCAAAAATAAAAATATAATGTACCCATCAATAAATATTATTATAAAAAAAAAAAATAAAAAAAAAATAAAAGTACACATATTTGGTATCGCCGCGTCCGGAACAACCTGACCTATAAAACTGTCCCACTAGTTAACCCCTTCAGTGAACACGGTAAAAAAAAAAAAAACGAAGCAAAAAACAATGCTTTATCACCATACCGCCAAACAAAAAGTGGAATAACACGCGATCAAAAAGACGCATATAAATAAAAATGATACCGCTGAAAACGTCATCTCGTCCCGCAAAAAACAAGCCGCCATACAGCTCCATCAGCCGAAAAATAAAAAAGTTATAGCTCTCAGAATAAAGCGATGCTAAAAAATATTTTTTTCTATAAAATAGCTTTGTGTATAAGCGCCAAAACATAGAAAAATGATACAAATGTGGTACTGCTGTAAACGTACTGACCCGAAGAATAAAGCTACCTCATCAATTTTACCACACGCGGAACAGAATAAAAAAATAAAAAAAAACAATTCCTGAATTGTTGGTTTTTGTTTATTCTGCCTCCCAAAAATCGGAATAGAAAGCGATCAAAAAATGTCACGTGCCTGAAAATGGCACCAGTAACAACGTCAAGTCATCCCGCAAAAAACGAGCCGTCACATGACTGTCTGCCAAAATCTGGAAAAATTATAGCTCTCAAAATATGGCGATGCAAAAACTAGATTTTACAAAAAATGCGTCTTTTAGTGTGTGACAGCTGTCAGTCATAAAAACCCCATATGATTCTGGCATTGCTGTAATCACACCGACCCAAAGAATAAAGTCGTCTAATCACTTATACCGCACAAGGAACGGCGTCAAAAATAAACTCTTGGGTTAGGATTGGGCTAGGGGCTAGGGTTGTGCTGGGGCTAGGGTTGTGCTGGGGCTAGGGTTGTGCTGGGGCTAGGGTTGTGCTGGGGCTAGGGTTGTGCTAGGGCTAGGGTTGTGCTAGGGCTAGGGTTGTGCTAGGGTTAGGGCTGGGGTTGGGATTTTTTTCAAAAGTAAGAAAAAAAGATGACGATATGGCGACTAGTGTTGAGAGCAAGTGCTCGCTACTTGAGTTTGCATCGGGTGCTCTGGTATGCATTGAGTATCGTGGGTATTTGAGTGACATGCTCGAGTCTCTGCCCATATGCTTCGCGGCCAAAAAACTTTACGGGGATTGCCTGCCATGCACGAGCGATCCCCGCATGGTTTTTTTTGGGTGTCTAATAACCGTGAAACATGCGGAACAGGGACTCGAGCATGTCACTCGAGCACACGCTGTACATGGTGCATACCTGAGTACCCGATGCAAACTCAAGTAGCGAGCACTTGCGCTCAAGAATAATGACAACTTATTCAATATGATGACCTAATGTAAACAAATTCTGTGCCGTACCTCTGGGTTCAAAATGTTCACTATACACCTTAATAAAATCCTTGAGGGGTATAATTTCCAAAATGGGGACACTTGTGGGGGAGCTCCACTGTTTAGGCACATCACGGGCTCTCCAAACGCGACATGGTGTCCGCTAACAAATTGAATGGAAAATCGGCTCAAATTGTTAGCGGACGCCATGTTGCGTTTGGAGAGCCCCTGTGTGCCCAAACATTGGAGCTCCCCCACAAGTGACCCCATTTTGGAAACTAGACCCCCCAAGGCACCTACCTAGATGCATAGTGAGCACTTGGAACCCCAGGTGTTTCACAAATTGATTCATAAAAATGAAAAAGTGTTTTTTTTTTCACTTTTTCATTTTTACGAATCAATTTGTGAAGCACCTGGGGGTTCCAAGTGCTCACTATGCATCTAGAAAGGTGCCTTGGGGGGTCTAGTTTCCAAAATGGGGTCACTTGTGGGGGAGCTCCAAAGTTTGGGCACAGAGGGGCTCTCCAAACGCAATGTGGTGTCCGCTAACAATTTGAGCCGATTTTCCATTCAATTTGTTAGCGGATACCATGTTGCATTTAGAGAGTCCCTTTGTGCCCAAACATTGGAGCTCCCCCACAAGTGACCCCATTTTGGAAACTAGACCCCCCAAGGCACCTATCTAGATGCATAGTGAGCACTTGGAACCCCTAGGTGCTTCACAAATGGATTCGTAAAAATGAAAAAGTGTTCTATAAAGGTGCCTTGGGGGGTCTAGTTTCCAAAATGGGGTCACTTGTGGGGGAGCTCCAAAGTTTGGGCACACAGGGGCTCTCCAAACACAACATGGCGTCCGCTAATTATTCAAGCAAATTTTACAATCAAAAAGTCAAATGGCGCTCCTTCCCTTCCGAGCCCTGCCGTGCGCCCAAACAGTGTTTTTTCCCCAAATATTGGGTATCTGCGTGCCCAGGGGAAATTGCACAACAAATTTTGGGGTCCATTTTTTCTTGTTACCCCTGTGAAAATAAAAAAAAATGGGTCTAAAGTAACATTTTTGTGAAAAAAGTTAAATGTTCATTTTTTCCTTCCACATTCAAAAAATTCCTGTGAAGCACCTGAAGGGTTAATAAAGTTCTTGAATGTGGTTTTCAGCACCTTGAGGGGTTTTTAGAATGGTGTCACTTTTGGGTATTTTCTGTCAAAAAGACCTCTCCAAGTGACTTCAAATGTGATGTGGTCCCTAAAAAAATGGTTTTGTAAATTTTGTTGGAAAAATGAGAAATCGCTGGTCAACTTTTAACCCTTATAGCTCCCTAACAAAAAAAAATTTTGGTTCCAAAATTGTGCTGATGTAAAGTAGACATGTGGGAAATGTTATTTATTAACTCTTTTATGTGACATATCGCTCTGATTTCAGGGCTTAAAAATTCAAATTTTGAAAATTGCAAAATTTTCAAAATTTTCGCCAAATTTCCGTTTTTTTCACAAATAAACGCAAGTGATATCGAAGAAATTTTTCCACAATCATGAAGTACAATATGTCACGAAAAAACAGTCTCAGAATCAGGGGGATCCGTTGAAGCGTTCCAGAGTAATTACCTCATAAAGTGACAGTGGTCAGAATTGTAAAAATTGGCCCGGTCATTAACGTGCAAACCACCCGCGGGGCTTAAGGGGTTAAGATACCCGGGTATCCTGATAATAAGGGTATAAGAGCAATTGGTATAGTTTCATGCATTACTATTGTTATAGTGGTAGGATTGTATTCAGTGTGCCATCTCAGGGGGTCCCCATATACCACCCTCACTAGACTGATATTGTGTTTAGGTAAAATTGTTCCAGATCACTAGAATAATTCACATAAGCTGGAAACCTTGAGATAGGCACATTGATTTCAGCTTTTGCTGATTGTGTGTATTTAGTAGAGACAGTGTCCCAGGCAGAACCTGAGACTGATTCATTCAATACTGAATTTTAGTCCAATCCCTGTTTTAGTAAAGAAAGTGCTGTTTATTTCTGTCTCTATCTCAGTTTGTGACTCACTGGATCTCTCTCGGACCTCCGGTCATTACATACTGTGCCCCATTCAATAGCTTATCTATTTTCATCAATTTTCGCCAAAATTAGATGCGTACACCGACAACTCATAGTCCATCTGGGTCTAGCCTTTTCTGCAGTCTTATTCCAAACCCTCGTGCGAAACACTGTCTTGTACAGTTTTACTTAAAGAGATTATCAGCACAGGATGACTGTTGAAAACACGTCCCGCCACTCTGTGCATCATGGCGTGGCCAATCATTTAAATACAACTTCCCACCTGCTTGTTTTTCCACAATCTCCCCCTGTTCTTTGATTGACAGCTCTGGCTTCATAGGGCCTGAGAAGGGTGGACATAGAAGGAAACCAAGCAGGTGGGAAGGTATATGTAAATGATTAGCCCCGCTGTGAAGCACCGAAAACCTGTACTTGGATTGAACAGTCATTCTGTGCTGAAAGAGTCCCTTTAACTGTCCAGGACTTGTAGGAAAGCCCAAGTAAAGGTTAGGGTGGTTGTTCTGTATTTTTTAGTTTTTCGACAGATATGAAGATTTCCTTGTGAATTTTTTAAAATAAAATTCATTGTAGTGAATTTTGTTGAAGACTGTCACTGTCTTTGTGCCTACAGTTACTCATGCTCTTCATCCACAATATAAAACATATTACATGCATTTAGTGCCTACTAATAAAAGTGGACGTAATGTTTCTTCAATGATGAGAGGTACATGGTGCATTTTAACATAGAAAGAACCTGTAAAGCCGGCCTGCATGTAAAACTTCCCCAAACGTTAGAATGTCTGGCAGTACTGGGACTTCTGCCAAAATTAGTGAAAAAAAATTAAATCCAGGTCATACAAGTTTATTTTTCCAATACAGGCTCTTTTCATAGAATCATAGAATCATAGAATGGTAGAGTTGGAAGGGACCTCCTGGGTCATCTGGTCCAACCCCCTGCTCAAAGCAGGATTCACTAAATCATCTCAGACAGATGTCTGTCCAGCCTCTGTTTGAAGACGTCCATTGAAGGGGAACTCACCACCTCTCGTGGCAGCCTGTTCCACTCATTAATCACCCTAACTGTCAAAAAGTTTTTTCTAATATCTAATCTGTGTCTCCTCCCATTTAGTTTCATCCCGTTGCTTCTAGTCTTTCCCTGTGCAAATGAGAATAAAGATGATCCTTCTACAATGTGACAGCCCTTGACATATTTGTAGACAGCTATTAAGTCTCCTCTCAGTCTTCTTTTTTGCAAGCTAAACATTCCCAAATCCTGCAACCGTTCCTCATAGGACATGGTTTGCAGACCAGTCACCATTCTGGTCGCTCTTCTCTGAACTTGTTACAGTTTGTCTATGTCTTTTTTAAAATGTGGTGCCCAAAACTGTACACAGTATTCCAGATGAGGTCTGACCAAAGAGGAGTAAAGACCGATAATGACTTCACGTGATCTAGACTGTATGCTTCTGTTAATACATCCCAGAATTGTATTTGCCTTTTTTGCTGCTGCATCACACTGTTGACTCATGTTCAGTCTATGATCTATTAGTATACCTAAGTCTTTTTCACATGTACTGTTGCTTAGCTCTATTCCTCCCATTCTGTATATGCTTTTTTCATTTTTATTGCCCAGATGTAGTACTTTGCATTTTTCCCTGTTAAAAACCATTCTGTTGGTTGCTGCCCACTGCTCCAGTTTATTTAGGTCTTTTTGAATCCTCTCTCTCTCTTCTCTAGTATTAGCTATCCCTCCTAGCTTTGTGTCATCAGCAAATTTAATCAGTTTACCCTCAATTCCTTCATCTAAATCATTGATGAAGATGTTGAACAATACAGGTCCCAGGACAGAGCCCTGTGGTATCCCACTTGAGACATTCATCCAGCTGGATGTGAAGCCATTTACAACCACCCTTTGAGTCCGATCACTAAGCCAGTTATGAATCCACCTAACAGTTGCCTGGTCCATTGCATACTTGGTCATTTTTTCAATAAGGATGGTGTGAGATACTTTGTCAAATGCTTTGCTGAAGTCAAGATATACTATATCTACAGCATTTCCCTGATCCACCCAGTCAGTGATTCTGTCATAGAAGGAAATTAAGTTAGTCTGACATGACTTGTTAGTTACAAACCCATGCTGACTCTGGTTAATCACTTCATTCTTATCCAGGTACTTACATACATGATGTTTAATAATTTGTTCAAAGATCTTTCCTGGTATAGAAGTCAGACTCACCGGCCTATAGTTCCCTGGGTCCACCTTCTTCCCCTTTTTGAAGATAGGAACAACATTTGCTCTTCTCCAGTCTTCTGGGACTTCTCCTGTTCTCCAAGAATTTTCAAAGATTATGGAGAGTGGTTCTAAAATTTCTTCTACGATCTCCTTCAGTACTCTGGGGTGTAATTCATCTGGACCTGGAGACTTGAACTCATTTATGTTAGCTAAATATTCCCTCACAATCTTTCTGTTTACAGATAACTTGGATTCTTCTATTCCTTTAAAAGGACAGTGAAAATCAGTTGATGTTACATTTTCATTCTGAGAGAAAACAGATGCAAAATAGGAATTAAAAAGTTCGGCCTTCTCAACATCCTCTCTTACCATTTCTCCATTTTCATCCTGTAAAAATCCTATAGCATCTTTGACTTTTCTTTTACTTTTGACATACCCCCAAAATCCTTTTTTATTGCTTTTGACATCTCTTGCAAGCCTTAATTCATTGTCAGCTTTAGCTAACCTGATACGTGCCCTGCAGGATCTGCAGACTGCATTATAATCTTCTTTAGATATGCCTCCCTCTTTCCATTTAATAAACATTTCTTTCTTTCTTTTTAGCATGTGTTTAAGTTCTGTGTTCATCCATCCTGGTTTCCTTAAATGCTTCCCATTCTTCCTACTTTTCGGGATTGTTAACGATTGTGCTTTGAGAATCTCATTTTTAAAAATTTCCCATCCTTCCTGGACATTTTTGTCCTTAAGGAAATGCAGCCATTGGATCCCTCCTATTCTCTTTCTGAGTCTCTTAAAATCTGCCTTTCTAAAATCTAACCTTGAAGTTTGAGTCTTCACATGTCTTCCTCCTCTAGTTATCCAAAATTCTATAATAGCATGATCGCTGCCTCCTAGGGTCCCAGCCACCTTTACCTCCTCAACCATTTCCTCCCTGTTTATAAGGATTAGATCCAAAGTAGCAGATCCCCTTGTTTTCTCCCCTACCTTTTGGAAGATAAAGTTGTCAGCAAGAGAGGATAAGAATTTGCTTGACCTGTTAGTTTTACTTGAGAGAGATTCCCAACAAATGTCTGGATAGTTGAAATCTCCCATGAGCAATACGTCATATTTTTTGGAGAACTTGGTCATTTGATACATAAAGAGTTCATCCATATCTTCAGCTTGCCCAGGTGGCCTGTAGTAAATGCCTACAATGGTGTCCTTTCCGTTGTTCTCTCCTTGTATTCTTACCCAAACAGTTTCCACAGAACTCCCAGTCTCTGAAGCTTCAATCTCTGTGCAGATATACGCTTTTCTAACATACAATGCGACACCTCCTCCTCGTTTATCAATTCTGTTTCTTGCAAATAAGTTGTATCCTTTTAGCCTTTTATTCCAATCATGTGTATCGTCCCACCAAGTTTCAGTGATTCCAATGACATCATATTTCTTTTCCTGCATTAGTAGTTCCAATTCTCCTTGTTTGTTGCCCATGCTTTGTGCATTTGTATAAAAACATTTTAGTTTGTGATTGGTTTCTCTTCCTCCCATATTTTTATTTAGATTTTTTTGTCTTTGTTCTTTCTTTCCACTTCCAGTAGCAGAGATCTCCATAGTATTTGTCAGCTGTATGGCTTTTTCTGGCCTTTTGCTTCCCTTCCCACATTGTTCTAGTTTAAAGCTCTTATGATAAGTGTAGCAAGGCGACTTCCAAATACATGTTTTCCAGTCTTCGTAAGGTGCACCCCATCTCTAGCAAGTAGTCCATCGTATAGGTAATTCATCCCGTGATCCAGAAATCCAAATCCTTGTTGACGGCACCATCGACGTAGCCAGTTGTTCACCTGTAGAATCTTATTCCACCTCATTGTTCCATGGTCATCCACTGGGAGGATGGATGAGAAGACCACCTGCGCTCCCAATTCTTTCACTTTCTTGCCTAAGTCTTCAAAGTCACTGCAGATGGTTTCCAGGTCCTTTCTTGCGGTGTCATTTGTCCCCACATGTATTAGCAGGAATGGGTAGTGATCTGTAGGTCTGAAGAGTCTTGATATCCTGTCAGACACATCTTTAATTTTTCCTATAAGCTCCTTTAGTAAAGAAAAAAAAAAAAGCTTTACCATGGCTTGGTCCATGATTGTGTCTCTGCCGCTGCCCCAGTCTCTGTTGTTGTCTGCAGTGCTGATGTCACATCGACAGCATTGCAGCCAATTAGTGAGCTCAGCGGCTCATCTACATCGCAAAGCCGTTGAGCTCAGTGATTTTCTGCAGCGCTGTAGATGTGATGTCAGCAGTACAAACAGAGACCTGGTGTTATGGTGGCAATGTGCATGGTAGCCTGGCTGGTGGAGCTGACTGGCAAAGGCTTGTCAGGATGCCACATAAAAAAAACAGGAGGTCCAGGAATGAAGCACAAATGTCAGGCAGGTGGATAGTTAGATTATGCACCAAACTACTAGCAGGGCAAAGGCAGACAAACATGTGTTGATCAAGTCTAGAAGAACTACAACTGTCAATGGGGAACAGGAATCCAGGAACTTAACTTAAATAGCGAGCAGTCCCACCCATTGGTTGTTAAGAGGCAACTTTGTAAGTAATTTTGATTTTAAATAACCTGTCATTTTTTGATCACAGCTCCTATACAGGCCATTGTATTTTCACAGCTGCAAGTTACAAACAGTGCATGTACATTGGTCTAGACCAGGGGTCTCAAACACGTGGCCCCTCTGGCTGCTTCATGTGGCCCAGCAGGCACCTAGACCCCGTAACGATCGCGGCTCGCTCCAGCAGCCGCCATCAGCGCTGTAATGCAGTGTATTGCCGCGCAGAGACCGGCTCTCTGCACAGCAATATCAGTGTCAGCCGCCGGCCTATCAGAGGCCAGCAGCTGACATCTGCGCATGTCAGTGACGTCATACGCCGCTGCGCTGGGACGCAGATGTCAGCTGCTAGCCTCTGATAGGCGGGCGGCTGGCATTGGTATTGCTGTGCAGAGAGCCGGTCTCTGCGCGGCAATACACTGCATTACAGCGCTGATGTCGGCGGCTGCTGGACGGGGCCGCGATCGGGGTCTATGATGCCTGCGGGCCAGAGGTGCAGAAAGGACGCCGAGGGAACGGAGGACAGGTGAGAAGAATCTTTTTTTTTTCTGTCATGTCTAGGTGAAATACCTGAGCGCAGTAGAGGGGGGGGGGGGGTACCTGTGCCCAGTACGGGGGGGGACAAACACCTGTGTGCAGTATGGGGGGGGGGAACACCTGTGCGCAGTATGGGGGGGGGAAACACCTGCGCAAAGCATGGGGGGCGGGGAGGAGTAAAACACCTTTGCACAGTGTGGGGAGGGGGGAGAGGAAAACACCTTTGCACAGTGTGGGGGGGGGAGGAAAACACCTGTGCGCAGTGTAGGGGGGGGGACACCTGTGCGCAGTGTGTGTGTGTGTGTGTAGGGGGAACAGAAGTGCGCAGTGTGTGTGTGTGTGGGGGGGGGGGCGGCACCTGTGCGCAGTGTGGAGGGGAGGAAAACATCTGTGCGCAGTATGTGGGGGGAACGGAAAACACCTTTGCACAGTGTGGGGGGGGGTGGAGAGGAAAACACCTGTGCGCGCGCGCGTGCGTGTGTGTGTGTGTGGGGGGGGGGGACACCTGTGCGCAGTGTGGAGGGGAGGAAAACATCTGTGCGCAGTATGTGGGGGGAACCTGTGCGCAGATTGGGGGGGAGAGGAAAACACCTTTGCACAGTGTGGGGGGGGGGTGGAGAGGAAAACACCTGTGCGCAGTGTAGGGGGGGACACCTGTGCGCAGTGTGTGTGTGTGTGTGGGGGGGAACACCTGTGCGCAGTGTGCGTGTGTGTGTGTGTGGGGGGGGGTGACACCTGTGCGCAGTGTGGAGGGGAGGAAAACATCTGTGCGCAGTATGTGGGGGGAACCTGTGCGCAGTATGGGGGGAGGGGGGGGGGGAGGAAAACACCTTTGCACAGTGTAGGGGGGGTGGAGAGGAAAACACCTTTGCGCAGTGTAGGGGGGGGGGTGGAGAGGAAAACACCTGTGCGCAGTGTAGGGGGGGGGGGACACCTGTGCGCAGTGTGTGTGTGTGTGGGGGGAGGGGAGGAAAACATCTGTGCGCAGTATGGGGGGGGGAGGAAAACACCTGTGCGCAGTGTGTGTGTGGGTGTGTGTGGGTGTGTGTGGGTGTGTGTGGGTGGGGGGGGGGGGGACACCTGTGTGCAGTGTGGAGGGGAGGAAAACATCTGTGTGCAGTATGTGGGGGGAACCTGTGCGCAGTATGGGGGGAGGAACCTGTGCGCAGTATGGGGGGAGGAGGAAAACACCTTTGCGCAGTATGGGGGGGGGGGAAACACCTGTGCGCAGTATGGGGGGGGGGGAAACACTTATGCGCAGTATGGGGGGGGGCCTGTGCGCAGTATGGGGGGGAACCTGTGCGCAGTATGGGGGGGGACCTGTGCGCAGTATGGGGGGGGGGGAAACACCTTTGCGCAGTATGGGGGGGGAGGAAAACACCTGTGCGCAGTATGGGGGGGGGGGAAACACCTGTGCGCAGTATGGGGGGGACCTGTGCGCAGTATTGGCGGGGACCTGTGCGCAGTATGGGGGGACGACCTGTGCGCAGTATGGGGGGGAGGGGAGACATCTGTGCGCAGTATGGGGGGGGAGGAAAACACCTGTGCACAGTATGGGGGGGGAGGAAAACACCTGAGCGCAGTATGGGGGGGGAGGAAAACACCTGTGCGCAGTATTGGGGGGGGGGAAACATCTGTGCGCAGTATGGGGGGGGGAAACATCTGTGCGCAGTATGGGGGGGGGGGGGGACCTGTCTGGGGGATATGTCTGCAGGATGGGGACCTGTCTGGGGGACCTGTCTGCAGGATGGGGACCTGGATGGGGGACATTACTACAAGATGAGGACCAGTTCAAAAGGTGTATAGAAAAAAAAAAAATGGTATCACTAAAAATGTCACTTTGTCCTACAAATAATGCGGCCCCCCAAATTAAATGTTTTTCCGTGTGCGGCCCATATACCCAGCTGAGTTTGAGACCCCTGGTCTAGACCTAAAGCCATGTGTCACTTCCAACAATCCGATCCCTCTTTTAGCTCACCTAGGTACAGCTGAACATTGGCAGCAGATGTAGTGAGGTAAAGCTGACCATTATCTATAACTGTTGAGCCTATAGCGATAAAAATAGATTCTGACCATAGGAAATCTGTTTTGTTGAACTGAAATACTTATTTTTGGTGTATCAAAAATGTTTTCAGTCTTTAGAAATAAATTATACAGTTGTAGCATTTAGAATACAATTAAATTGTGTAAGGCGGCGGTGTACACACCGTGCAGTAACTGACGCAGTGACCCAAGCAAGTCCAACATAAACAGCTTTTATTCAGCAACTCACGGTTAAACAGAAAGTCCTCCGGTTCGCAGCCGGGTTAACATGAGTCCATAAACAACGGTTGCCGGGGACAACGGCCATGCCATGAAGCACAGAGCCTGACAGGTGCACAGCCTTCCCAGGTGTGGGTTCAGCCACACTCAGTCCTGCTGAGCTAACCTGCTGTGCTCCTAGCAGGTTGCAACATAGAACAACACTAAACCTTAGTGGAGGCAAGAGCCACTGGAAAATCCGGGTTGGAGGGAGGAGGCCGCCCCACTGCCTTCCTGTAGCCTCCTCCAAGAAATGAAGGCCCTGCCGGGTTTTACTTAATCTGCCTTAGCCAGGTAGTCTGACCAGGTCATTGCTCACCTTCATTCCTGCATTGCAGCCGCAGCTGTGTCTGTGACTGCAATGCACTCCAATGGATTTAATAGGTCTCTGTACACATTCTGGGGGATATATACCATCCCTCGTATATGATCCCCGTCACTGCCTCACATATCCCCCCCCTCTGTTCAAACTTGTGGGGTTGAACATTTGCCACCATACAGGGTGCCCGGGACAGGGCATCCGCGTTTCCCTGCGACTTCCCAGGGCGATGTTCTACCGAGAAACTGAAATTTTGCAGTGACAGGAACCACCTGGTGACTCGCGCATTCCTCTCCTTGGCATTTCTCATCCATAACAAGGGTGAGTGGTCCGTCACCAAGCGGAACTGACGCCCGAGTAAATAATAACGTAGCGATTCCAAGGCCCACTTAATAGCCAAACACTCCTTCTCTACCACACTATAGTTTTTCTTTGCCGGGTCAAGTTTTCTACTCAAGTAGGTGACCGGGTGCTCTTCACCATTCACTTTTTGTGACAATACCGCTCCTAAGCCTACCTCCGAGGCATCTGTCTGTACAATGAAGGTTTCCTTGAAGTTGGGGCTGATGACGACTGGCTGTCCACACAGGGCCAACTTCATGGACTGAAAAGCTTCCTCTGCCTTAGGGTTCCACTGAACCATTACCGATTTTTTTCCTTTCAAGAGATCAGTCAGGGCCGCTGTTCTCCCAGCAAAATTAGGTATAAACCGGCGATAATACCCAAGGATGCCAAGGAACGCCCTCACCTGCTTTGTACTTGACGGTTTAGGCCAATTTTTTATGGCCTCAACTTTATTGATTTGGGGCTTAATAGCTCCTCGGCCTATCACATACCCCAAATATCGGGCTTCCCCTAGCCCTATCGCACATTTTTTTGGATTTGCCGTTAACCCCGCAGCTCTGAGAGAATCCAGAACCACTTGTACCCGGGATAGGTGCGTATGCCAGTCAGTGCTAAAGATGATAATGTCATCTAAATAGGCGGACGCGTACTCCTGATGGGGCTTAAGCACTATGTCCATCAACCTCTGGAATGTAGCCGGGGCCCCATGTAACCCAAAAGGTAAGACCACATAGTGGTATAGACCCTCTGGAGTTACGAAGGCGGTCTTTTCCTTCGCCGAATCTGTGAGGGGTACCTGCCAGTAACCCTTGGTGAGATCGAGCGTGGTAAAGTACTGGGCCTGCCCCAGTCTCTCAATCAGCTCGTCCACCCTGGGCATTGGATAAAGGTCAAACTTTGACACTTCATTCAATTTCCGGAAATCGTTACAGAAGCGTAATGATCCGTCTGGTTTTGGAATCAATACGATGGGGCTAGCCCACTCACTCCGTGATTCCTCTATGACGCCTAGCTGAAGCATTTGTTTTACCTCAGCCATGATGGCTTGCCTCCGGGCCTCGGGTACCCGGTACGGTCTTATTCGTACCCTTACGCCAGGTTCGGTGACAATGTCATGTTGGATAACCGTAGTCCTACCTGGTAGCTCTGAGAACACGTCATTATTGTGCTGCACCAGCGAGCGAGCCTCCCGTCGCTGCTGTTTAGTGAGGGCACCATTTATCCTGACCTCCCCCTCGGATGCTTCCCTGGCTAAAGGTAGAGAACTCTCTGGTGATATGCGCGGGGTGACGTCTGTAACTAAACACTCTCGATCTTTCCAAGGTTTTAACAGGTTTACATGGTAAAGCTGCTCAGGTTTCCTCCTTCTGGGCTGATACACCCGGTAATTTACCTCCCTCACTTTTTCTCAAATCTCATATGGTCCTTGCCACTTGGCCATGAACTTACTCTCGGCTGTGGGTACCAGTACTAACACCCGATCACCCTTGTTAAAAGTTCTGACTCTGGCTCTTTTATTATATGTGCGCCTCTGAGCTGCCTGGGCATCTAACAGATGCTCTTTCACGATGGGCATGACCGCCGCGATCCGGTCCTGCACACTAGCCACGTGTTCAATTATACTCCTATGCGGAGTTGGCTCTTGTTCCCATGTCTCTTTGGCTACGTCCAACAGACCCCTAGGGTGTCTGCCGTACAATAAGTCAAAGGGAGAGAACCCTGTGGAAGCCTGAAGCCTGCGGTACCTCACGGACGGAGAACATCAAATAGGGTAACAACATGTCCCAATCCCTTCCATCCTTAGAAACCACCTTTTTTAACATGGACTTGAGGGTTTTATTGAACCGTTCTACTAGCCCGTCGGTTTGAGGGTGGTACACCGAGGTGCGCAATTGTTTAATTTTTAGCAATTTGCATAGTTCCCTTGTCACTTTGGACATAAAGGGGGTCCCCTGATCCGTCAGGATCTCCTTGGGGAGTCCAAGGCGACAGAACATGGCAAACAGCTCCCGTGCAATCAGTTTTGCCGAGGTGTGGCGCAGTGGTATAGCTTCCGGGTACCGAGTGGCATAGTCGACGACTACCAGTATATGTTGGTGTCCACGGGCGGATTTTACAATGGGTCCAACCAAATCCATTGCAATCCGTTCAAAAGGCACCTCTATCACTGGCAGAGGTACCAATGGGCTACGGAAACTTGCAGTGGGTGAGGTCAACTGACATTCGGGGCAGGATTCGCAATACCTTTTGACTTCCGCGTAAACCCCAGGCCAAAAGAACCGCTGTAAGATATGGTCTAGCGTCTTTTTCACCCCTAAGTGTCCACCCAGCAGGTGTGAGTGTGCCATCTCCAGAATCTCTCGATGGTACGACTGAGGTGCCACTAACTGTTCTACAACCTTGTCCCTGATCTTATCTGTCCTGTAGAGTAACTTACCGTTGATTACCATGCGTGGAAATACAGTATCTGCACCGGGCTGTTGAGCTACGCCATTTATCTCTAACACCCTTTCCCACGCCTGAGTCAGGGTGGGATCCCGTAGCTGAGCTGTCCCAAACGTGCCCCGGGACACTTTCAGCTCGGGGATCGATGGGGTGTCCTCGACCTCTCCTGCCAACACCTCTAAGGGAAACCTATCGGGGTCACACTCTGTCCCTAGGTTGGACACCCCTACGGCAGGTTCATCGGGTAAATACATTTTACCGGGGGAGAGTGGATTTTTTGTTTTTCCACAGAGTCCAGAACAGGGGCAAGTCTCTTCCCAACACATTCCCATAGGAAAGAGTTTTTACCACTCCCACCACATGTTTTATGTCTCCACATGGCGTGGACAAAACTATCTCTGCAGTTGGGTACTCTCGGAGGTTCCCATGGATACACACAACCCCGACTGGCCGTCCACTGGGGTTGTCTCCTGCCACCAGCGACCCATGTACCAGAGTCACGAGGCTCCCTGAGTCCAGGAGGGCCTCCGTGGGGTACCCATTAACCAGTACCTGGCATAGTTGGAGTTCACTGTTCCGGGATTCGGCGCTCGCTGTGCAGACGGTCTGGGCGTACATTGAGACCCGGCGGCTATATCCGCAGTCCATGGGTTCCGTAGTCAGGGGACAATTAGCAATCACATGTCCCGGCCCCTGACACCGCCAGCACCTAAGGGTGGAGGTACTGTTAGGTCTTATGGCAGTTTGGGAGGGAACCAGTCTCCTGCCGCTCTCACTCCGGGGTTCCCCTTCAGCACGGGCACGGTGCTGACTGTCCCCAGCAGAGGGACACGACCCCTTTCCCGACTCCTGGGTTGGTAGGGATCGGCGTGACAGCCGAGAGGGGGCGGAGTCTCGAATGAAGTCCTGAGTAGCCGAGTAGCGCTCGACCAAACTGACCACCTGGTCGAGGGTGCCGGGGTCCCCTTGCCCCACCCAAAGTTGGATAGCGACTGGCAGAGTCCTCACCAGCCGGTCAACCACCACCCTCTCCACTATCTGGGCTGGGGACAAAGTCTCAGGTTGGAGCCACCTCTTTACCAGCTGCAGGAGGTCTCCACATAGGCCCACGAAAACACACGCTGAGCCCTCATGTATGTATTGACCCCCAGCCGGGCAAGGATCTCACCTTTGAGCCTCTGGTAGTCCCGTGCGTCCTCCTAACTGAGGTCGAAACAGGCCTTCTGGGCATCGCCAACCAAAAACGGAGCCACCACTTCCGCCCACTGGTCAGCTGGTAGGTTTTCCTGCTCTGCTGTGCGTTCGTAGATGGTAAGGAAGGCTTCCACCTCGTCCTCCGGTCCCATCTTCCTCAACGCTGATCGAACCTTGTCCCGGGCGTCTCGACGTTCCGGGGCTGATGCCGTCGGTGTCTCCCGCAGGGCAGCAATTTGTTGCATCATCAGTTCATTTGTTTTTTGCTGCTGCTGCCGTTGGAGATCCTGGTACTGCTCCTGCTGTTGCCGCTAAGACTGCATCTGTTGCTGCTGGGTGAGTACCAGCTGCTTAAACTCCTCCATTTTGTCCATTTGGTGGAACTGGAAGGTGGCAGGCCAAATTGTGGTCATGCAGCTGCCGGCGGGGTATGCCTCAGTCACACTGCCCGCATTCTCCACCAAGCTGTAAGGCGGCGGTGTACACACCGTGCAGTAACTGAGGCAGTGACCCAAGCAAGTCCAACATAAACAGCTTTTATTCAGCAACTCACGGTTAAACAGAAAGTCCTCCGGTTCGCAGCCGGGTTAACATGAGTCCATAAACAACGGTTGCCGGGGACAACGGCCATGCCGGGCCTCTCAGAGCCTGACAGGTGCAGAGCCTTCCTAGCCGGTGGTTCAGCCAAACTCAGTCCTGCTGAGCTAACCTGCTGTGCTCCTAGCAGGTTGCAACATAGAACAACACTAAACCTTAGTGAAGGAGTTTTAAAGGACCTGTGACAAGAGCCACTGGAAAATCCGGGTTGGAGGAAGGAGGCCGCCCCACTGCCTCCTGTGACCTCCTCCAAGAAATGAAGGCCCTGCCGGGTTTTACTTAATCTGCCTTAGCCAGGTAGTCTGACCAGGTGATTGCTCACCTTCATTGCTGCATTGCAGTCACAGCTGTGTCTGTGACTGCAATGCACTCCAATGGATTTAATAGGTCTCTGTACACATTCTGGGGGATATATAACGTCCCTCGTATACGATTCCGGTCACTGCCTCACAATTGCTTTATGTGATATATAAAAACTACATGGGAAAATATGCATATTTGTATTTTTTTTTTCTTATGTCTCATTTCATAAAAGCAACAATTTAAAAAAATAAATAAATGTAAATGACTGTTTGTTTACGATGAACTCTTTCGATCTTGTGGCTTAGCAAATGACATAGCATCTGTTTGTGGTCTCTAACCACAGAGTAAGCCGACATAGGAGCTATATAAAAAATGGCTGAAACAGACAAAAAATTCAACATACCATTTGAAGCTCAAAATGAAAAGCATACAAGCAAGACACATGCTAAATCTTGCACTAAACACCTTAAAAATCATATCATACACCTCTAGATTTAAGATATGATAATTCATTCCTATAGAGATTTTGAAAAAGAAAAAAGTGAGGAAGTAGTATCGTGGTATAGGGGCATGGAATATCATGCCTCATGCTTGTCTGCAAAGGCCTCCTTCACACTTCCTGGCGATTCCTGTACAGGAAAAAAATAGTACTGGTGAGATCCGTGTCCATATGTGACATCCATGTATCCGTATGTCCGAGTGACACGTACCAGCGCCTGGGAAAAGCATTACAGTTCATGCTGACCCCAGGTGCCGGCTGCTGAAGGCAGCTCTCATCATTGTCTCCAGCTCCCGCTGATATCAGCACGAGCAGGAGACAATGCTGGGAGTTGTATTCAGCCCCCGCTGTGTACATCCAGTGTAAGATGAAGAAATAAAAAAAAAAATGGTGTGGGCTCCCACATCATTTTCATAACAAGCAGAGGGAAAGAAGACCACTGGGGTCTGATATTACTAGCCAGGGAAGGCCAACATGTTCCCTGGCTATTAATAACAGCTCACAGTTGTTTGATTAGTGTTTACTGGCTAGATTACAGGGGAACCCAAGAAAAAAATTGATGTAGGGTCTCTCTTTAAAATCTAACCACAAAGGCTAAACAGACAGCTGTGGGCTGATATTAATAGCCAGGGAAGGGACCATGGATACTGGCCCCCTCTGAGGCCAATAACATTAGCAGTTAGCGGACCCAGAAATGGCACATCAATAAGATGTGCCAAATTTGGCACTTAGCCTAGGCTCATCCCACTTTCCCTGGTGCGGTGAATAGTGGGGTAATAGGGTTGGGGTTTACGTCAGCCTTGTATTGGCAGTTGACATGAAGCCCAGTGGTTAGTAAGGGGCAGGCGTTTATAAGATGTCCCCATTACTAACTCCATAGTAAAAGTTAGTAAATAAAGACACAGCCTGAATAAAGTCCTATATTTGAAATAAAAGCCCACACTGTTTTACACATTTAAAAAAAAATATTTATACTCCCCTTACGCCTTTTCCTCTGAAGCCCGTATCCCCTGTAAAAGACAGAAAATAATAAACAAAAATACTCACTTTACACCTAATCCATCAAAGCGCTTGTCCCCTGTAAAAAAAATTAAATAAATAAAAAACAACCATATCCCTTACCTGTCCGAATTGGCAAGAATCCATAGTGTCCCACGCTGTAATCCATCTCTGTGATATTTGGTTTACAACCTGAACAGTGGTATGATGCTACCGTCCAGGCTGCTAACCATGAGACAATGAGTTGCTGCGAGTGCAGCTTCAGTGACTAGTGGTGACGTTGTAGAGGGTACCGCCGGTCACTGAAGCTGCATTCTCACGGGCAGTTCACTGCGAGCTGGGACGATGAACTACGGGTGACCTAGCAGCGTGAGAAAATTCTCACAATGCTCGCTGTGATCTTATTAAGTTCACCGCAGTTCATCGCTTCGGCTCGCAGTGACGTGAGCCTGCGCCGAGCTGACGTTTTGATTGATACCATTTGGCATGTTTTAATTGCCTTTTATTGCATTTCATTGCAATGTTGTGACGGCCAAAAAACGTAATTCTGGAATTTTGATTTGTTTTTTTCATTCTGCCGTTTACTGATCAGATTAATTTATTTTATGTTTTAATAGATCACACTTTTACGAACGCATCAATACCAAATGTGTATTTTTTATAATGGTTTTAATTTTTAAAGGGGCAAAAGTTGTATTTATATTTTTTAAAACTTTTTTTTCCACTTTTTATTGGATTTAATAGTCCCCTTATGTGGCTTGAAGCTGTGATCATCCGATTGGTTGTGCTATATGTAATAGAAATAGGAGTCATAGGAAATATTAACATCTCTACGCCACATGAAATTGCAGGGGCAAAGATAGCTAATAGTTGAGTAACAGAGAACCTGATACCAAACCCCTATCCCATTTGCAGTGAGGACAGGAGCTAGCAATCTAAGCCTGCCATTATGTAAAATGGCAGTGTACAAAGGGAAGTGCCGACCCTAATTAACATGCAAAAGAGAGCTTCTTGTAGCTCAAATATGTATATTGTGCGTAGACAAAGAGCCATACAATTCACAGGTGGTTGAGATGAGAGAAGTCTTTTCAGAGAGCTGGACAGCAGTATAGACTTGTGTTGACGGATAAACACAGAAGTGGGAGAAACCTTTTGTCCGCAGGAAGTACACTGTCAGTTCAAGGGAAATATTTTACATTTACACTGGACACCTTTTTGTCTCTGTAAGAGAAGTGGTACACGTGCAACAAAAATGCGTCTCCGAGAGAAAATATAGAATAGGGGAATTTCTATAAATCCGATTGGAATGAGACATATATTTTTAGCGGCAGGGCTAATTGGGGAACAACATGCATATTTTTCATATCTGTGAGCCCTGCCGATGAGCCGTAAATCAACAGTAAAAAGATAACTGACGGCAGCTGGGTCATGTTTGATCTCTAAGGGAAGATAAAATCCCAATAAAAAATATAGCATCAATCTCCAACTTCCAAGACCCTCCAGAGAAGTTATCACAAACTGGGGATTTCATAAAATCATGAAGGACTGAGACCAGCCCACAACCTGGCCCATGTGAGGTCATCATAGGGGAGTGTGTGGATGGGACCCAATTCGGCAAGCCGAATTATGATCTGGGTTTGTGCAAGCAGGGGCCACGTTCACTTAACGGCCAAGTGCTTACTTCGGCTAAAATGAATGGTCTTCGATCAGTATAGTAAGTTCTTCTGTTAATCCCTTTAATTTGCTGTGACTGTATATGCAGTATTGTTTTGACCCCTTTGTAAAATCTTTTGTATATGTTTCATAAACACTGCCTCTCTTTGGATTAAATTTAAAATGTAATAGTTTGGTTTATTTTGTTCTGTAATCATGCCTCCCCGAAGCCATACATGCTACCAGAAAGCAGGCATCCAATCAGCCTGTATTGTATTTTAAAAAAAGAAACGGATTGGTGGTGGCAGCTAATATTCTTTCTTGGGTTATCGTGAAGTTAGCAGTGATCGTACGGGGGTATATACATATATTCCATGTGTTCGGATCTGGAGGTGTGTATGCCATATGCTCACTGTTAGCTTTCCGATAACTAATAAGTGAGAACAGTCTGTGGTCCCCTCGGTTGATCGTCGGCCAATTGTGTAATTGTCCGGACGATAGGGGGCAGCAGAGAGCTGTTCACTCTAAAGATTACAGTAGGTGGTCTCTGTGATTATTAGGGATCATAAATCCCTGACAAATAGGTGGCAGCGGCGGGACTCTGCATGATCTCGCCGATGTCGTCCTGACACTATACATAACAGTGCATAAGCACTGCTATGTATGGAGAAAATCACGATCTATGTATGTCAACCACAGACTAGCATTCACAGGAGAATCATAATAACAGGCACAGGGGTTTTCAGCAGACCCACTGCTGTTATGACAACCCATTGCGATCACGTAACGGGTGCGCTGATTGGAGAGTGGAATGACGCAGCCCTTTGCCGGCGTGCATTAAATGCCGCTGTCAGCGATATTTAACAGGTGAACAGCCGCGGGCAGAGCTTCACTCCACCAGCGGCTGTTAGAGTCACATGATGGCTGATTAAATCAGCCGTCATGCGTGGGGAAAGATGCGGGCTCATCATGCGAGCCTGCATCAAAGTCAGGGAGCTGGCATATAACATAAGTTTTCATCATATGTTGTTAAGGGATTAAAGAGAACCTGTCAGCATGGTTTTGTAATATAAAGTAAACATATGGCTGTAATGTCGCTATAATACAGATTACAATGATACCTTTGGTGAAGAAATCTACTCTGTGGTTCTCCTTTAATCATCATTTGACGTTTTCTGGTAATTAGATTTCGGTGCACAGAGGCTGGACTGGGTCTTCTCCTCTCTGTGTGTGATTCCTCAGCCCCTCTGGTTTATGAATCACTTGTCTCTTGTTTGAACTCTCAGCAGTGACCTGTCATTCACAGACTCAAGGCAGGTGGAGGGTCCTGGGAATCACAGACAGGAAGGAGGACACCCAGTGCACCATCCCGCCTCTGTGTACCAAAATTTAATTAGCTGAAAACTTCACATTGTGAATAAATAACAAAATGGATTTCATCACAAAAAGGTATCAATGTAATCAGTATTACAGCTCCATTACAGTCATGCCTTTACATTAATAATAATAATAATAGTTTTTATTTTTATAGCGCCAACATATTCCGCAGCACTTTACAAATTTTAGGGGGGACATATACAGACAATACAGAATAAGCATATCTCATATCGAAAGGAGTGAGGGCCCTGCTCGCGAGCTTACAGTCTATGAGGAAATGGGGGAGACACAAAAGGTAAAAAGTACATATATTGTATCATGCAGCCTTGATATACTGAATAGGATAAATAATAATACATGGACTGGTCGCCAGCCAGTATGTGTGCAGTCCTGACAGAGGCTATTATGTGCATGGTTGGTATGAACCCGAAGTTGAAGAATATTTTAATATGGGGGAAAACTGGGATGGACAGAGTGTGTTTAGGCGATACGCCAGTCTAAAGAAATGTGTTTTTAGGGTTCGCTTGAAACTGTGGGTATTGGGAATTAATCGAACTGTCCTGGGTAGTGCATTCCAAAGAATTGGCGCAGCACGCGAGAAATCTTGGAGACGGGAGTGGGAAGTTCGGATTATGGAGGATTTTAGTTTTAAGTCATTTGCAGAACGGAGGGCACATGTAGAGTGGTAGACTGAGACAAGGGAGGAGATGTAGGGGGGTACTGAAGCATGGAGCGCTTTGTGGGTAAGCGTGATAAGTTTAAATTGAACTCTATATTGGATGGGCAACCAATGCAATGACTGGCACAGGGAAGAGGCATCGGAGTAGCGGTTGGCAAGGAATATGATCCTGGCTGCTGCGTTCAGGACGGATTGGAGAGGGGAGAGTTTAGTAAGAGGGAGACCGATTAGTAGAGCGTTGCAATAGTCAAGACGAGAATGAATAAGAGCTACAGTAAGAGTTTTTGCTGAGTCTAAGGTGAGAAAAGTCCTGATTCTTGAGATGTTTTTTGAGGTGTAAATGACATGAACGAGCGAGTGATTTGATGTGAGGAGTGAAAGAAAGATCTGAATCAAAAATGACCCCAAGACAGCGGGCTTGTTGCTGGGGAGTAATGGTTGAGCCACAAATGGAAATGGCAATATTGGGCACAGGTAGGTTAGTGGAGGGAGGAAAGACGAGTAGTTCAGTTTTTGACAGATTCAGTTTTAGGCAGAGGGAGGACATGATGTTAGACACAGCAGAAAGACAATCACTGGTCTTTTGTAGTAATGCAGGGGTGATGTCTGGAGCAGATGTGTATAATTGGGTGTCATCAGCATAGAGATGGTACTGAAAACCGAATCTACTGATTGTTTGTCCAATAGGAGCAGTGTATAAGGAGAAAAGAAGGGGGCCTAGGACTGATCCTTGAGGAACCCCGACAGTAAGAGGAAGTAGGGAGGAGGAGGAGCCGGCAAAAGACACAGAGAAGGAGCGGTCAGAGAGATAGGAGGAGAACCAGGAGAGAACAGTGTCCTTGAGGCCAATAGTGCGGAGCATAGTGAGGAGGAGCTGGTGATCCACAGTGTCGAATGCTGCAGAGAGATCCAGGAGAATCAGCAGGGAGTAGTGACCATTAGATTTAGCTGTTAGTAAATCATTAGAGACTTTAGTGAGGGCAGTTTCAGTAGAATGTAAAGAGCAGAAACCAGATTGTAAAGGGTCAAGAAGAGAGTTGTCTGAGAGATAGCGGATTAGACAAGAATGGACCAGGCGTTCCAGGAGTTTAGAGATAAAGGGAAGATTGGAAACAGGTCTGTAGTTGGCCGTGCAGTTCTGGTCGAGGGATGGTTTTTTAAGTAATGGTTGTATGCTGGCATGTTTAAAAGAAGAGGGAAAGATACCAGATGAGAGGGAAAGGTTGAAAATTTTAGTTAGGTGAGTGGTGACAGCTGGAGCAAGGGACTGAAGGAGATGTGAGGGAATAGGGTCACTGGTGCAGGTGGTAGGGCGAGAAGATGCAAGGAGCCTGATCACTTCATCTTCCGTGACTGGTTCGAAGTCAGAAAATGAGCAAGATACAATGTGGCGGGGGAGAGCATGCATAACATTTGGGGATTGGGAGAAAATTTCCTGTCGGATATGGTCAATTTTTTCTTTGAAATAATTGGCCAGATCGTCAGCGCTGAGGTCGGTGGTCGGGGCCTGTGTTGTTTGATTGAGGAGAGAATGAAACGTGTCAAAGAGTCGTTTAGGATTATTGGAAAGTGAGATTATGAGGTTGTTAAAGTAGGTTTGTTTGGAGAGGTGAAGGGCAGAGTTATATGTTTTCAGCATAAATTTATAGTGGAGGAAATCTTCGGGCAGATTTGATTTTCTCCACAGCCGTTCAGCGCACCTGGAGTACCTCTGGAGAAGACGTGTTTGAGGCGTGTGCCAGGGTTGTCGCCGTCTATGCCGAATTTTTCTTTATGTAGGAGGTGCGGCTTCATCCAGGGCACATAGTATTATTTTGTTATAATGCTTCAATGCAGAGTCGGGACATGAGAGGGAGGAGATTGGGGCCAATGATGATTGCCACCTTTTTATAAATTTCTGGGTGTTAATGGCGCATAAATTTCTATAAGTGTGGACGGTGGGAGTGTCTTGAGTAGAGTCACAGTTCTTGACAGAGAATGAAAGAAGATTATGGTCAGAGAGTGGAAGGGGAGAGTTAGTAAAGTCATGTACTGAGCAAAGCCGGGAGAAGATCAGGTCCAATGTGTTCCCGTCCTCATGTGTAGGAGAATTAGCAAGCTGTGAAAGGCCGAAGGAGGAGGTTAGTGATAAAAGATGCGTGGCAGATGGGGAAAGAGGATCGCCAATTGGGATGTTAAAGTCTCCCATGATTATCGTGGGGATGTCGCAGGATAGAAAATTTGGAAGCCAGGCAGCAAAGTGATCCAGGAATTGACGGGGGGGACCTGGAGGGCGATAGACAACCGCCACTCGCAGGGAGAAGGGCCGGTAGAGTCTGACTGTGTAGGCCTCAAAAGACGGGAAGATATGGGAGGGTACAGGGGGGATAACCTGAAAAGTACATTTTGTTGAAAGAAACAGACCAACATCTCCCCCTGATCTGTTGTCAGGTCACGGGGTATGAGAGAAATGTAGGCCACCATAGGAGAGAGCTGCAGCGGCGATGGTGTCCGACTGCTGGATCCATGTTTCAGTGAGAGCCAGAAGGTTGAGGGAATTAGAGAGGAAAAAGTCATGGATTCAAGAGAGTTTATTACATGCTGAGTGTGCATTCCAAAGGGCACAGTTGAATGAGACAGAAGATATGCAGGAAATATTAATGAGATTAGCAGGGTTACTGAATGTAACAGGGAAAGAGTTAGTGTTATTATTACTGGAGGGTCCTGGGTTGGTAGAAATATCACCTGCGACTAATAGAAGGAAGATACAGAGAGTGAGCAGATGATTGAGTGATTTGTGAGAGCGTTTCCTGCGTTGTATGGTGGGAATGAATGGATCTGCGTGGTATAACATTGTGAAGAGAGCATGACAACTGTACATAGGAGAAGAGAGGAGTGAGGGATTAATATGGATGAAGTGTGCCGCATTTGTGGGAGAACGGTGAATGTGGATGATTGTAGCAACCAGAGTATAAATGGCACAGATACAAATGGTGAATACTGTTTGCCAAAAACATGACCTGGAAGCAAGTTTGTTTGTTTGTCTTGCATGTCTTACCTGTCTCCTGCCCTGTCCAACTGCCATTTTCTAACTGCCAGGGCACTACTAACTGCCAGGGCATTACAAAATCGTGCCAACAGGTTCTCTTTCAATTGAAATATTGAAGTATTGGTTCCTACCCGACAATATTCTCAGGTAGGAGATTAACGCTTTTCGTCTACTGAGAAAGAAACTTGTTACTTTACAGAAGTATGTCTAGTTGATTTTTACTTTATTCAGTCACCCAGTAGATAGTGGTAGATGGACATCTTCAATATAATGCTAGTGAGAGTCAGAAGCAGGCAGATGGGAAGAGCTGCTAACACAGGGTCTATATCAGTAAAGAGGGTGTACGTGTGTGTGCATGTGTCCAATCTATTAAAAGAATATGTGTACCCTAGAGGCTTGAATAATTGCTTATAACAATATCCATAAGAAATGCCGTCTGCCATCTGCTGTTGAAAGTTGTTCACCTTTTACCAGTAGATAATAGCAGCATTATAGAGTCAGAAAGGAGAGGGAGAGATTCAGTGCTACAGTATCCCAAAAGGGCTATTAACTGGAGCAATCTTGTCATGATGTGCCCACCCTGCACTAGGCATCAGAGAAGTAAGTGTAGTGTATGTGCATCACAGTGTTTACATTATGTGTGTCGATACATGTGTGAATGTATGTATGTATGTGACAGTGTGTATGTATGTGTGAATGTATGTATGTATGTATGTATGTATGTGACAGTGTGTATGCACTATAAGAAATATACATGTATACGTGTGTGTGTGTCAGGATATATACCTTCAAAAACCTATAATTACTTCAATTTCAAATAGTCTCACTGCTTATTTCAATGCCATTTCGAAGTGATGATAAAGATGATACCTAATTTAATTTTTCACAGTTCTCAAATAAATTTCTACATAATTTTATATTACCATCTGCCTGGAAAATTTTTTTCCTTACTTTCCTACTCTCATGCCAACTACTGTACATATATTTAGGCCACGTTTTCAATTATCAACTTAAAAAAAAAGTTCTGTTCAGAGCCTGAAATAACTACAGTATCTTCAGAGATGCAGCAAAATTCATTGCCAGTGATAATAGCGATACATTGGCTCATCCCCAGTAGCTTTGCTTTACAGTAGCTTAATTGTATAATTTTAGAAACAAAAGACTCCAATCAAAAATAATATTGTATAGACAGGCATATTCTGATTCACTAGTGGATATTCTCCTACATCATAGCACTTAATTCATTTATATACTGTAGCTTAGATTTATCACCAAAAATAACATTTGAAAGAGAATGCTGGTTTATCAGGTAAACCAAGAATAATCATTAAATTCCTGATTTACCTGACAGAAATGCTCTAATTAGAAGAAAAACAGGATATTTGGCATCCACAGCAATACAACCAAAAATTTGCCAACCGTTTAAGTTTACCAAACATGATATAGAATTTAAAAGAATAAATTAATAAATATGTTAAAAAAAAAAAGGAAAAGAAAAACAAAACAGAGTACCAGAAGATGAATTTGAGATCAACTTGGTTAACCAGAACACATTTAAAAGGAAATGGAGGAAATTGCCACCCTACTGTACTTCACACATCAAAGTATTTAAGCGACATAACACAGACAGTTAAATACTCCATTCTGAAACATCCTAAGCTTTGAAGAGAACAATTCTAGATGATTACGGAATTATATGGTGTTGAGCCACAATTTCAATTGGATAGACACAGTTCTTGACAAGGGTCAGTGATCATGTTTCATATTCAGGTTAAATTCATTTGTACATACAGTGGGTGCTTGAAAGTTTGTGAACCCTTCATGAATTTCCATATTTGTGACTAAATTTGACCTAAACCTACAACAGATTATCACAAGTCCTAAAAGTGACCAAATCAAACAAATGAGTCAAAGTTATTGGAATTTGTCATGTTACTATTGAGGAAAATGAATCAATATCATGTCTATGAGTGTCAGATGCTTTCAGTATCTGGTGTGACCCCTTGTGTTACACACCTGTCCCGGGTATCCCTGGCCCTGCTTCCTTCACTTTTGTCCGCTGCTCTCTGTTGTGCTCCACATCCGGTCTTGCATGTTGCCTGGCATGGTTCAATTACATCTCCCTAATCGTATTTAAAGAGAACTTATCAGCACAATTCTGTTACGTAACGTAAAGACATGGCAGAAATGTTGCTGTAATACTGATTACATAGATTTCTTTGCTGAGGAAATCCACTTTGTTATTTTTCTCTACACAGAGTTTGACATTTTTAACCAATTATGTCTTCTCCTCACTGTGATTTCACAGCCCTTCTGCCTGGCTCTGGTCTTTGAATTACAAGTAATTGCTGAGATTTCAACAAAGGGGGCAGGTCATTCAAAAACAGGAGGCATGCAGAGGGGTTGGAGAATCATAGACAGGGAGGAGAAAATCCAGTGCATCGAAATCTAAAACTACAAATGGTAATTAAAGAAGAACCGCACAGTGGATTTCTTCACCAAAGGTATCAATATAATCAGCATTACAGCACCATTACAACCATATCTTTACTTTACATTACAAAATCATGCTGACAGGTTCTCTTTAAGGCCAGTTAGGAAACACAACTGTGTCTTAGGATTGAGATACTAGACATCTGTTTGGTGTGTTCCACCTTCTATGCATACTTTGCTTCAACTTGCTTCCATCCCTGCCGGGTTTCACTTCATCCGTCATGCAGCTCATGAGATTCCTCTGCCAAGTCGTCGCTTCCCATGTGCCTTCCTGATTTCTGCACAAACAGACCTGAAGCTAAGAGGATCCACCTCAATAGGGGAGTCCAGCAATAACTTCATCTAAACTTTCTAGTAATTGTTGATTAGTACTGCACTTCATTTTGAAAAATTGTACCTCCTACTTCCCTACTTAAAGCCCCCGTCTCACATAGCGAGATCACGGTTTTGGTGACGCAACAGCGACCTCACCAGCGATGTCGCTATGTGTAACACTTTGCAGCGATCAGGCCCCTGCTGTGAGGTCGCTGATCGCTGCAGAATGTCCTGGACCATTTTTTGGTCGTTGCCCTCCCGCTGGTTAGCACACATCGCTATGTGTGACCAGCGGGAGCAGCGATCAGGCTGGTAACCATGATTAACAGCGGGTTACTAGGGGCACACACGCACTTAGTAACCCGCTGTTTATCATGGTTACGAGCCTGCTCCTGCTTCAGCCGGCTGGTAACCAGGAGCAGGACATCGTGGAAAGATTCTTTCCACGATGTCGCTGCTCCCCTGATCGTTGGTGAGCCTGCCTGTTTGACAGCTCACCAGCGACCACATAGCGACGCGGCAACGATCCCTGACAGGTCGTATCGTTGTCGGGATCGTTGCAGCGTCGCTTAGTGTGACGGGGCCTTAATAACACTCTAGGATTTTTTTCCATGAACTGCTCGCTTCAGATTCTTCCACTAGATTTCTATAAGATTAAAATCAGGCCTTTGCCTTAGCGATTCCAAGATTTGGACTTTATTCTTCTATGACCCTTCTTAAGGACAATTTGGGTGATATGGCAAGGCAATGACCCATAGCACAAAAGTTCTCTTGAGTTTCGCCACACGGACAGATGTCCTGACATTTTCCTTTAGAATTTACTGTTATAATTGGCATTTATAAAAAAACACCAGAATCTAATTTCACTTTATATTTACCTGATAATCCTAAAGGTTCACAGAATTTTGCCACTCACAGACGTGTGATATTCGATCATTTTCTTTATTTAAAAAATAAGAAAAGTCTAATAATTTTTCTCATCTGTTTGATTTGTTTCCCTATCTATTTTATGACTTGTGCGAAAATTTGATGTAATTTTAGGTCAGATTTATGGAGAAATATGGAAAATCCTGAAGGGCTCACAAACTTTCAAGCCCTACTATATCTTAAATCAGCGCAAGGTTTTAAAAAAATATGCAATATGCTACTGGAAATAGTTGCCATCACTAACTCATAATTAGTATTAGGTTTAGACAGCCATGACTGGCATTGAAAATTTGCTTCAATACCGTTCATGAGCCTAAGTGACAATAGCAGATATAGCCCATGGAAAGGAGTGAGACAGCTGTAAGAAAGCAGACATATTTCTCTAAGCTCTCTGAGATCCTCATAAATCTCCTTTGTTCATGACATCATATACTTCCACAAAAATGTGTTGGGGAGATCAGACTTTGATGGATCCCTGTTCTTTAAATAAAACAGATTGCCAACTCACATCTGATTGTCACCCTATTAATTGAAAACACCAGAATCTAATTTTACCGCAGGTGTGCAACCTTTGGCCCTTTAATTGTCGATTTCTACACAAGACAGTCTTCCAATATCAAGCCACAATGGAATTTCTAAGGTGTAATTTTTAAGGTTTAAAGTTACTGCTTCAGATCAATGCACACTAGCCTTTTTTGATTAAATGGGTTGTCTAGTGAATACAAATTATTTCCTCTTAACAGGATAGGTGTTGCTCTTTGGTGGTCTGACCGATCAGCCCTGCAGTGATCAGCAGTACATGTAACCTGCACTCCATTCACTTCCTATGGGGGCTGCCGATCACCATAAAGAATGAATGGAGAAGCGGCTGGGCATCTGTTCCTACCATTCCATATTGTAATGGGGATAAAAGTTCGCCATCAGGGATAAAAAAAATCCCTGATCTGCTGACACCCAATTAGCAAGTTATCTATTTCTGCAGACAGGTGATATCTTGTGTTCACTGGACCCCTTTAAGAATATAGATTTAGCCACATCAGATGAGCCCTCCTGTAAATCTAATCCAGAAATATTTTAAATGAAAAATACGTGTTAAAATTGTGAATTGGGTGAAATATATGAACAGTTAATCATTTTATTTTATAAAAGCCCTAAAACAAATTATGCCTAAATACATGCTGGCAACGGTCTATCAACAGAGGTTTAGAAGGAGTGGGCACAGCAAGTACATACATAGCATGCAAATCAGTGTACATGAACCAAAGTATATACACAGGATAAAAAGAAAAAGACATCTGCAAAAAAAAAAAAAAAATAGGTTGCACATTTTTGAGTCCAACAACATGACTCCTTATTGCAATACATGCCACAAAAATACAACAATACAATTAACCTTCACGGCAACCCTCTACATGTGGTAATATGCATAGGGTCCGCTGTTGCTACTATAGTTTTCACTATAATGATGGTTCTTCTTTCATACCTAATTCTATAGATTCCCTCTTCTGTCTGGAGCTCTGCTCACTACACTGATACACAGAAGTGTAGGAAGCACATTGTTGATATGATTAGGGAGTACCAGAGCTCTCTTCATTTCCATAAGAAATAAAATGCTTTACTGAAAACTACACTACAGAATGACTTTCTATAGGGGCTATGGGGGTAACAGTATCACTTGAATTTTCAGAATAAGTCATTATCTGTATACAGGGTGGGCCATTTATATGGATATACCAAAATTAAATGGGAATGGTTGGTGATATCAACTTCCTGTTTGTTGCACATTAGTATATGGGAGAGGGGAAACATTCCAGATGTGTGATGACCATGGCGGCCATTTTGAAGTCGGCCATTTTGGATCCAACTTTATTTTTTTCAATGGGAAGAGGGTCATGTGACACATCAAACTTATTGAGAATTTCATAAGAAAAACAAAGGTGTGCTTGGTTTTAATGTAACTTTATTATTTCATGACTTTTTTACAAGTTTATGACCACTAAAATGTGTCCAAAGTGCTGCCCATTGTGTTGGATTGTCAATGCAACCCTCTTCTCCCACTCTTGACACACTGATAGCAACACCGCAGAAGAAATGCTAGCACAGGCTTCCAGTATCCGTTGTTTCAGATGCTGCACATCTCATATCTTGATGGTATGGTATATGGGGTACAAAGATAGTGGGGCCATTCTTCATCAATGGAAACCTCAATGCCACTGGATATCTGAAATTGCTACATGATGATGTGTTGCCCTCTTTATGCACTGAAGATGGCATGTTCCCTGAGTTTTTCCAACAAGACGGTGCACCACCACCACATTATGGGTGTCAGGTCCAAGCATTCCTACATGAACAGTTTCCTGGAAAGTGGATTGGTCGTCGTGGGCCAGTTGAATGGCCACCAAGGTCTCCCGATCTGACCCCCTTAGACTTTTATCTTTGGAGTCATCTGAAGGCAATTGTCTATGCTGTGAAGATAAGAGATATGCAGCATCTGAAACAATGGATACTGGAAGCCTGTGCTAGCATTTCTTCTGCGGTGTTGCTATCAGTGTGTCAAGAGTGGGAGAAGAGGGTTGCATTGTCAATCCAACACAATGGGCAGCATTTTGAACACATTTTATAAGTGGTCATAAACTTGTAAAAAACTCATGAAAGAATAAAGTTCCGTTAAAACCAAGCACAGCATTGTTTTTCTTATGAAATTCTCAATAAGTTTGATGTGTCACATGACTCTCTTCCCATTGAAAAAAATAAAATTGGATCCAAAATGGCCAATTTCAAAATGGCTGCCATGGTCACCACCCATCTGGAAAAGTTTTCCCCCTCCCATATACTAATGTGCCACAAACAGGAAGTTGATATCACCAACCATTCCCATTTAATTTAGGTGTATCCATATAAATGGCCCACCCTGTACATTAAGGTAAAAACACTATTTCTGATCATTGACCCGATTATGGAAATTTTCACCAGTTTCACCCCTCTGCAGACTATGTTTTGAGTTTTCAGTTGTCTCTGAGCAACTGTTAATGTTTTTCACAGGAAATAAACATGGAAGGAAAAAAATGGAATTTGAATCACAATGGCGTAAAAAGACTATAAAAAGAACCCTAATAGGGCATAACAATAATAACTATCCACTGCCAGTCTGTTTTCTTAGATTACACTAAAGTGCCTAAATTCTTTGCCAAACTTGAGGTGAATGAAAACAAAGTGGTGCACATTACAGAGCAATGAAAAGTTGTTTGTATAAACCAGCAGATTATGACATAATTATGATTAAGACTACACAGACATACAAAGGATTACTGCTCCCTTTTCTTTATGTAGCACATGTTCAGAAGCAACAGCATGGAGAACATTATAGATCAGTACTGAGCAGTGTAGCTGTAAATCCTGCACTAATCTTACAGAGAACCGGACAGCTGATACATACTGCCCGATCCAGGGGCAGCATATATTAGACACTCTCTATAATCAACTCAGCCAGGTATGTTGGACTCTGAAGCCCGGCAGCATTACTGAGAAAAACATACTCTTATAGCTGCCAGACACTGAGCTGTCCTGTAGACTAGTCAGAGAGGGAGGTCCCTTGTGGCTTCTTACTGCCTGCTGCCCTGGATTGACAGGTCTCTTCCTACGTGTGCGTATAGTCAAAACAAGATACTGCTTTGTATGCTGAACTTGTCTTTTTGATGTTTTTTTTTACACTAAATTAAATCATGGAACATAAACCACAAGTTTCTTCACATTGTTAAAAAACACAATAAGGAACTTATTAAATGTGTATATCATTCACTCATGGAGATGCCTTGATGCTCTCAATATTGGACTCCTTACACATGTGAATGGAATATACAGTTGAAACCAGAAGTTTACATTCACTATTTAAAAAGACATATATGCATGTTTTTCTCAATATGTGACATGAAATCAGAATAAACCTTTCCCGTTTTAGGTCAATTAGAATTACAATCATTTTTAATATTTGCCAAATGCCAGAATAATGAGAGAGAGAATTTAACACATTTTTATTACTTAATGCAAAGTCAAAAGTTTACATACATTTCATTAGTATTTGGTACCGTTGCCCTTAAACTGAATGACTTGGGTAAAACGTTTGGGATATTCTTCTACAAGCTTCTCACAATAAATGGCCGGAATTTGGGCCCATTCCTCCTGACAAAACTGGTGTAACTGATCCAGGTTTGTAGGTAGTCTCGCTCGCACCTGCCTTTTCTGCTTTGCCCATAAATTTTCAATAGGATTGAGATCAGGGCTTTGTGATGGCCACTCCAAAACACATTGACTTTATTATCCTTAAGCCACTTTTTTACCATTTTGGCAGTATGCTTCAGGTCATTGTCCATTTGGAAGACCCTTTCCACCCAAGCTTTAACTTCCTGGCTGACGTCTTGAGATGTTGCTTCAGTATTGCCACAATCTTCTTTTCTCATGATGCCATCTAATTTGTGAAGTGCATGAGTCCCTCCTGCAGCAAAACAAACTCACAACATGATGCTGCCACCCCCGTGTTTCACAGTTGGGATGGTGTTCTCAGGCTTCCAAACTTCTCTTTTTCTTCCCAACGTAACAATGGTCATTATGCCCAAAAAGTTAAATTTTAGCTTCATCAGACCACAGTACATGTCTCCAAAAATTAAGGTCTTTGTTCCTGCGTGCATTTGCAAACATTAGTCTGGCTTTTTTATGTTTCTTTGGAAGTAATGGCTTCTTCCCATGATGTTACACAAAGAAGCAGTGTTTTAGGTGTGCATTAAAATACATCCACAAGTGTGTCTCTAATAACTCAGATGTTACCAAACAATCAGAAGCTTCCAAACACATGACATGATCATATGGGCAGTCCAGAATTGTTTAAAGGCCTAGTAATTAGGGTTGAGCGAGTATGTTCTGTCCGAGTACGCTCGGGCCGAGCTCCGAGTATTTATAGCTGCTCGGTGATATGGTTAAATTGCTCCCGTGTGCATGATTTGCAACTGTTTGACAGCTTTATTACATGGGAGGAATGTGTAAGAAATAGACATTCCTCACATGTAATAAAACTGTCAAACAGTCTCAAATCATGCACACTTGGGAGCGATTTAACCTTATCACCGAGCAGCTATAAATACTCAGAGCTCGGCCCGAGCATACTCGGCGAATGGGTTAATAGAACATACTCGCTCAACACTAATAGTAATCTTAGTATATGTAAACTTTTGACACTGCAGTAAGTAATACAATTCTATAACTAATTCTGATAACTAAATTCTCTTCATGCTTTTCTTAATGATCAGGATTACAACTCAAACTGGCAAGAAGAATGGAATCCTAACAGTGTGTATGCTACACACTGTTAGTATTCGGCATGATAATATGCCTGCGAAAAATTAACCCTGGCCCAAAAAACCCCTTTTAATTGAAATCTGTACATGGGACTGTAACATTACTAGTCTCTTTCCTCACTATTTGTTATTGCTTTATTGCTTGACTGGGCATTCTGCGAAAAAGATTACATAAATGGAAGTGTCAAGGTAAAATATATATATTATAGAAAATCAATTAGTTTCTTTTAATAAATTACCTAATCAGTGTGAATCAATATAGAGATGATGGAATAATCAATGTGTATGTATGTATGCAAATGTGTATATGCACATGGATTATGTTAATAGTTAATAAATATATAACTAACAGCTTCTGTTCTAATTTGTAGACACGAACAACTAAATGATTTCCTGGGAATGACGTATGCATGTGATGGCTGATGACAGAGAGATTCATGTCGAGTTGGCAAAGATGGCGCTGAGAGACAAACTCACTCCTCCCATCGGAATTCCTAAGGCGTTACTGAGGCCAGGAGATACATGGATGAGCAAATTACAGTGTGCCGAGTTATCAGAAAAGAGCAATAAATTTTTACTAATCCCACCTAGAAGGAGAATACTATTTAACCCCATGTCTACGTAACAAAGGATGCCATTTGCGTGGTTCAGTCTCTGAGTGAAGTTTTTCAACCAGATTAGCAGATTTGGTTAATTAGCTTCTTTGCATGCACTCGGATATCTTTAATTTGGAGGAGAGCAGTTGCCTAGTGTATCTTAAATTGGTGAAACCTTCACAGAAGGACAGGAAAGCATGATGGATTTCGCTATGTAATTATATTGCCTTCCAAAGAAATCCACTCTCCGGCTTCCTACACATGAACAACAAAAAATATAAATAATAAAAAGAATGTACAGTACAGACCAAAAGTTTGGACACACCTTCTCATTTAAAGATTTTTCTGTATTTTCATGATTATGAAAATTGTACATTCACACTGAAGGCATCAAAACTATGAATTAACACATGTGGAATTATATACTTAACAAAAAAGTGTGAAACAACTGAAAATATGTCTTATATTCTAGGTTCTTCAAAGTAGCCACGTTTTGCTTTGATGACTGCTTTGCACACTCTTGGCATTCTCTTGATGAGCTTCAAGAGGTAGTCACCGGAAATGGTCTTCCAACAATCTTGAAGGAGTTCCCAGAGATGCTTAGCACTTGTTGGCCCTTTTGCCTTCACTCTGCGGTCCAGCTCACCCCAAACCATCTCGATTGGGTTCAGGTCTGGTGACTGTGGAGGCCAGGTCATCTGGCGTAGCACCCCATCACTCTCCCTCTTGGTCAAATAGCCCTTACACAGCCTGGAGGTGTGCTTGGGGTCATTGTCCTGTTGAAAAATAAATGATGGTCCAACTAAATGCAAACCGGATGGAATAGCATGCCGCTGCAAGATGCTGTGGTAGCCATGCTGGCTCAGTATGCCTTCAATTTTGAATAAATCCCGATCAGTGTCACCAGCAAAGCACCCCCACACCATCACACCTCCTCCTCCATGCTTCACGGTGGGAACCAGGCATGTAGAGGCCATCCGGTCACCTTTTCTGCGTCGCACAAAGACACGGTGGTTGGAACCAAAGATCTCAAATTTGGACTCATCAGACCAAAACACAGATTTCCACTGGTCTAATGTCCATTCCTTGTGTTCTTTAGCCCAAACAAGTCTCTTCTGCTTGTTGCCTGTCCTTAGCAGTGGTTTCCTAGCAGCTATTTTACCATGAAGGCCTGCTGCACAAAGTCTCCTCTTAACAGTTGTTGTAGAGATGTGTCCGCTGCTAGAACTCTGTGTAGCATTGACCTGGTCTCTAATCTGAGCTGCTGTTAACCTGCGATCTCTGAGGCTGGTGACTCGGATAAACTTATCCTCAGAAGCAGAGGTGACTCTTGGTCTTCCTTTCCTGGGGCGGTCCTCATGTGAGCCAGTTTCTTTGTAGCGCTTGATGGTTTTTGCAACCGCATTTGGGAACACTTTCAAAGTTTGCCCAATTTTTCGGACTGACTGACCTTCATTTCTTAAAGTAATGATGGCCACTCGTTTTTTTTTACTTAGCTGCTTTTTCTTGCCATAATACAAATTCTAACAGTCTATTCAGTAGGACTATCAGCTGTGTATCCACCTGACTTCTGCACAACACAACTGATGGTCCCAACCCCATTTATAAGGCAAGAAATCCCACTTATTAAACCTGACAGGGCACACCTGTGAAGTGAAAACCATTTCCGGTGACTACCTCTTGAAGCTCATCAAGAGAATGCCAAGAGTGTGCAAAGCAGTCATCAAAGCTAAAGATGGCTACTTTGAAGAACCTAGAATATAAGACATATTTTCAGTTGTTTCACACTTTTTTGTTAAGTATATAATTCCACATGTGTTAATTCATAGTTTTGATGTCTTCAGTGTGAATGTACAATTTTCAAAGTCATGAAAATACAGAAAAATCTTTAAATGAGAAGGTGTGTCCAAAGTTTTGGTCTGTACTGTATATAGCACAGCAAAAAGGTGGGAAAGGGTGTTGTACGGAGCGTGTACCCAGACAAACGTGTAAACCCTCAACAACAGACTCCAGCTATGCAAATTGAATTCATTTACAGTATAAGCGAATTATATCCGTTCAAACCAAAAAAAAGAAATCAATACCAGTTTTGTAGATTATAAAAAACATCCCTATGGGTCCCGAAGCCAGGCTGAAAAAGTAAGAGAAACAACCTACAGCCCACACATATTGTGTCACTGAAAAATACATTCAATTAGTGATTAATTGAATCAAACACAGATCAAAGAGTACCACTAATGACGGTCAACTACATAAGGAGCATGCTGGAATATTCTATTGGATGCATGAAAAAAACGGCATAATAGCTGAAAAAATGGCACAATAACCAAATACATTTAGTGTGAACAATTAAGTGACTCAAAGTGCCCATAATACAGATGTACAAAACTAATAGTTGTTTGCTGATTGTACATTCCCAAACATAGTAGATCACTGATGGTAATGTGATAAGCAACACAAGGCCACCAAAATAAGAATTTATTTTGCTTAAATAGCACCATTAATTGCACAGCGCGTTAAACACATTATCATCACTGTCCCCATTGGGGCTCACAATCTACATCCCCTATCAGTATGGCTTTGGAGTGTGGGAGGAATCCAGAGAACCTGGAGGAAACCCAAGCAAACACAGGGAGAAGATACAGATGTTGTCCTTGGTGGTATTTGAATCCTGAACCCCTCCTTCACATGTAAAGCACCATGGAATAAATGGCGCTATAATAATAAATAATAATCACTACACTGCAGCAGTGGAAAACTACTGAGCCACTGTGCTGCTATATATGTATCCAGTAAAGGTGTAACAACTCTACAGGGAGAAAAAGCGCCTCCACATACAGATACAAATATAGAGGCTATGATTAAAGGAAGGTTTTAGTAAATTGCAGGAGGTTTTTATGAACAGATGAAGGATTTTATTGCTCAAATTCACTTTACTGAAAAATCCAACTTAAACAATTCAAGATCCTAATTAAAAAAAACAAAAACAGTATACTCCCCTTTTGCAGAGTCATGGGGAGGCTATAGCCAATGAGCACATGGAGAAACATGTGACCAGACCTGTCCGTCACCAGCACGGTGGCTCAGTAGTTAGCACTGTTGCATTGCAGTGATTATTATTATTAGTTATTATTATAGCGCCATTTATTCCATGATTATTTCTGATTTCAGGAATAATTCCTGATTACAGCTATGTATCACTTACTGGGCTGCTTGCTGTCATTTTGATAAAATCACTGTTTCATCTGCTGCAGATCTAGCAGTTCTCTAAATGCCAAGGTCAGTATAACCCCACACACTGATTGGCAGCTTTCTATCCATGTACAGTGTACGCAGAAAGCTGCCAATCAGTGGAGGGGGCGGGGTTAAAAAGAGATCATGAATATGTTTGACTACCAGGCATGCAGTTTACTAGTCCTCTAATAATAATCTCCTGCTAATAAACAGTGATTTTTATCAAAAGTACAGCAAGCAGCCCAGTAAGTGCTGGAATTAGGGTTGTTGTCACTATATTATGTTGCTCTCAAATTAGGTTGCAACAGTTTGTTAACAGATTCTCTTTAAGTTGCATTTTTATACATGTTATATTGTACACTCAAAAAATGTAGACTTTGGCAGCATTATTAGCTGTTTGTGACATGCAGCATACATTAACAAATTATTGGATAACAGACATTGCATTGGTCTTTTTCAGTGTATTTGAGAAAACCCAAGATACTTGTTGATTATATGAATATTACACATCTTGAGCTAATATAGTTACATCATTTTTGTGTGTAAATATCTGCTTGCATGTGAGTTTTGTTGGAATATACAACAACTGCAGGCTTATGCTGGTAGGGACTATCTTAAACAATCAGCAGATAAACAATGGACCACGCCATAGGTCGGATAGAGAGGACTCTCTACCTGATGCGCTTCCACAAAGATCCTTCAGACGACCACGGAAGCCAAAACCAGGAACAGATCTCCCCCAAGAGACCCGGATTGACATATTCAAGCTTTAAATATAACCTGTGTCCTATATAATATGCATATTGTTATGCATATGTAGCACCCTGAGGATTCGGCTGCTACAGGGGTATTGCACCTCAACCCAGAGGTGTGATATTCCACTCCCGGGTAAGGATGGAGTGTGGATCTGAGCTCGGTAGGCTGCATGCACTACACACATCCCATTTCCGAGGAACAGGCCGACGGTACTCCCACTTAGAAATGTGCAGGTACGACCGAGTCTGTTCCTGGCTGGAGTGGGAGGGGGGTGGTACATCCCAAGTAGTGTAGGGGCAGATAGGGGGAGCAGCCTGGGTAAAGATAGGAGCTCATTGGGTGCTGGTCACCTGAGCTCACACATAGAGGGTGTATATAAGGTGGGCACCAACTAAGAACAGGGTCAGTTGCAGAGAGAAAGTCAGCGAGCGGAGGAGAAGAGAGACCCAGAGTGAGAGAGGAGAAAGAGAGACCCAGAGGGGAAAGCAGAACAAAGGACTCTAAGACCCCAAATTAAATCCCCGGGTGAAGAGTCGGCATCAGGGTACCGGAACCCAAGCTGGTGGGGGCAAAAACACTCCCCAGCCAGAGACCGGAGACCGTGGGCAGCGTTTGCCACGGTCACCCACCACATCCACCACGAAGGCATACCACGAGGAGGGTCAGGGAACCCAAGGCCAAGGGTCTCCCAACAGAAGGCCCGAGGGAGCTGGACCTGGGTGGATCAATAGTGGGGACGGCCAGAGAAAGGACAGAAGGAGAGCTCAGGGTCACGCTCCGGACTTATTTGGGAGTTGGCTGGATCCAGAACCTGGTGGACGCAGCACGGCTCGGGAGGTCACTCGAAGCTGGAGTGACCAGAACATCAGCAGTGAGTAAACATCCTAAACTGCATAACCCGACTCTGTCTCTGATTGCCGCCTACACTGCATCACCACAACTCCCATCCTCTGCACCTGATCCCCCTGAGGCTATACCCCACCCGTTGGGGGTTATATCACCAAAGCTGCACCTACACCACCAGCCTCAGCGGACCCTGCTGCAGAGGCGGCCACAGTGACCGCAACACAATGGGTGGCGTAGTTGACAATAAAGAACTTATAACATCTGTAGGACTGCCACATACAACTCAGTTTGACACCCTGGGCACGGACCGGGTCACAGCCACTCGGAAGACTACAACCCCCATCTGATCCGGCTCCGGATATTCCCCCTAAAAGAATATGGCCCAGGGGGCGCGTCACATACACGATATGAATACTATTATGCCTGTGTGATACTTGTTAGTGGGTGCATGTACGCTGGGAAACACTTAGCTGGGGCCTACTTGTTATTGCCTTAGCTAGTTCATATGCTGATAACCCGTATGTTCCAACTAATGTTCTAATTACAGTTAGCAGAAATTAATGAGTTATATTTTTGAAAGTTCTGCAAAGCCAGTCGGTCAGGTCTAGTCAAAAATTGTTTATCACTTGGGAGCACACCCCCTTCCTTTTTGTGATGCCTGGCTGTCACTTTCCCCTCATAGGGACTCTACCGAGCGATATGGGACTTTACCCAGCTTGGTCCTACATATTTTGGTTAGTTATGACCATGACAGTGAATCTTTCACCACTGTCTTTTTTGTTAAAAATCTTTCCTTACCCGATCTACTTCCCGCAGACATTTTTGAGATATAACATTGTTGTCAACAATCTTTTTCCTTTGGTTTCCAGAGTAGTGTGGAGGGCATCGGACCACGTGGGGCATCAAGTCCATGGCGACACTTAATCTTGCCTCCTGCAACGTGAGGGGGCTGAACACACCGGAGAAGAGGGCCCACATTCTTACACTTCTTCATAAGAAAAAGGTACAGATTGCCTGCCAACAGGAGATCCATTTTAAGGAACACCACACCCCCATCTGTAAAAATAATTACTACACCCATTGGTACCTTTGCAACAATACCCTTGCCAAAAGTAAAGCATAGCCATTCTTATTCACAAAAACTTAACACATGAGGTTATCGACATTGTCAATGATCCCAATGCTAGATATATGATTTTTATTATAAGAATAGGAGATAGAATTTTCACCATTATTAATACATATGCTTCTAATCAAGGTCAGGCCTAATTTATCATAGATTTGATAGATAAGGTGGTGCCAATTGTCAAAGGAACAGTTATCCTATGTGGTGATTTTAATCTGACATTATATCCTACCTTAGATAACTCGACAGGGAAAGCGTCTTTATCATATGCAACTAATAAAAAAGTAAAACACGCAATTCTCAAACTACAACTCTGTGATATATGGAGGCTCACACACCCATCCATCATGGATTACTCTTTTACTCTCCTCCTCATGACTCATATAGCAGAATTGACTATATTCTGATGCAACATCATGCTTTATCATGGCTTCCAGAGACTGACATAGGAACTATGTTATGGTCTGATCACTCTTCTGTGTTTTGTTCTCTTGCTGTGCCTTCACTTTCCAAGTCAGGATGGACATGGAAATTGAACGAATCCCTACTTCTGGATCCAGTTAGCACTCAGGATGTGGCCAATACCATATCACATTTCGGGCGGGACCATGAATCGGACGCCTCCTCTCCCACAATAAAATGGGAAGCTTTGAAGTGTGTTCTAAGCGGTGTCTTCATAAAACATGGCTCTCAACTGAAACGTGATAGAGCAAAAAAGATCACACTAGCCATTCGTAAGGTGGAGACTCTAGAACTTGCTCATAAACAGGCTCTTGCCCCGGCAACACTCAGAGTATTATTAACAGCTCAACTACAAGCTAAGAAATTATTAGATTTAGCCCATAGATGTTCCTTTCAAGTTTGTCGTAGCAAATTCTATGAATTTGGTAACAAAAGTGGTCGTATGTTGGCTAGAGAACTGAAAGCTCAACAATCCCAAAACCATATTTCCAGAATAAAAAATGACGCAGGCCATATTTTACACACAACAGAAGAGATCTCCACACAATTTCATAAATATTATACTAACCTATATAACTTAGATGGCCCTCGGGACAATACACCCCCCACCTGAAAATGCTGCGCCTTTTTCTGAAGATACATCTTCAGCATCCCTGATGGATGAACCCTTATCAGATTCTGAGTTCTGCTCAGCGGTCCAATCATTGGCGAGCGGAAAAAGTCCTGGACCCGACGGGTTTACTGTTAAATTTTACAAGACATTCCTTCCCCTTCTCTCCCCCCTTATATTAGCATTGTTCAACCATGCTACCAACATTAATCCATTTCCCCCTCAAACTACAGAGGCCCATATCACAATACTCCCTAAATCTGGTAGGGACCCCCTTCCTTTGCTCAAATTACAGGCCTATTTCTTTGCTGAATGTCGACTTAAAAATTTACGCTAAAATATTGGAAAAAATAGACTCCAGCCACTACTCTCTAACCATATTCATTTGGATCAAGTTGGGTTCCTGGTCGGTAGAGAGGCCCGCGATAACACACTAAAAACCTTTGATATCATTCACTATGCTCAAACAAGAAACATACCTCTTTTAATCCTGCTACTCGACGCTGAAAAAGTGTTCGACAGAATATCATAGTCCGCCATCTATTACGCCCTCAAAAAACTCAATATAGGAGAACGCTTTATAGCTAAAATAATGGCCCTCTATTGTAACCCTTCAGCGAGATTAAAGATAAATGGAACCCTGTCCCCATCATTCACAATCTTTAATGGAACAAGACAGGGGTACCCTCTCTCCCCTCTCCTGTAAATGGGGAACATTTACTATCCTCTATTTGCGATAACCCTGGTTAAAGGTATCACTATGGGGCAAATGGAATATAAATGCTCCGCCTTTACAGATGACGTCCTTCTATACATTACAAGCCCACATACATCAATTCCATCTATCATGGAAGAAGTGGATCATTTTGGCACATGGCCCAATTTCAAAATAAACACTTCAAAATCTCAGGCTCTCAACGTTTCCCTGACAATTACTACTCAGGCTATCATCCAATCAAATTTTCCTTTTTCTTGGCCATCACAGGTTATAAAATACTTAGGGATACGCATACACAGTGATCTTTCTTGACTGTTTGACCTCAATTACAAACCCTTACTAGGTAAAGTCTCCATAAGGACCTTAATTCATGGACTGTGAAGGATTTCTCATGGTTCGGCAGAGTAAATATATTAAAAATGAATATTTTACTTAGACTGCTTTACCTTTTTCAAACTATCCCAACCAGAATCCCTTTAAATTATTGGAAACATCTACGTAGTAGCTTTTGTAAGTTCATCTGGCCGACTGGTCGTCCACGTATTTGTGGCGATACAGTTCTATGAAAAAGTTTGGGCACCTCTATTAATCTTAAGCTTAATGTTTTATAAAAATTGGTGTTTATGCAACAGCTATTTCAGTTTGATATATGTAATAACTGTTGGACACAGTAATGTTTCTGCCTTGAAATGAGGTTTATTGTACTAACAGAAAATGTGCAATCTGCATTCAAACAAAATTTGACAGGTGCATAAGTATGGGCACCTCACCAGAAAAGTGACATTAATATTTAGTAGATCCTCCTTTTGCAAAAATAACAGCCTCTAGTCGCTTCCTGTAGCTTTTAATGAGTTCCTGGATCCTGGATGAAGGTATTTTTGACCATTCCTCTTTACAAAACAATTCCAGTTCAGTTAAGTTTGATGGTCGCCGAGCATGGACAGCCCTCTTCAAATGATCCCACAGATGTTCAATGATATTCAGGTCTGGGGACCGGGATGGCCATTCCAGAACATTGTAATTGTTCCTCTGCATGAATGCCTGAGTAGATTTGGGGCGGTGTTTTGGATCATTGTCTTGCTGAAAGATCCATCCCCTGCGTAACTTCAACTTTATCACTGATTCCTGAACATTATTGTCAAGAATCTGCTGATACTGAGTGGAATCCATGCGTCCCTCAACTTTAACAAGATTCCCGGTGCCGGCATTGGCCACACAGCCCCAAAGCATGATGGAACCTCCACCAAATTTTACTGTGGGTAGCAAGTGTTTTTCTTGGAATGCTGTGTTTTTTTGCCGCCATGCATAACGCCTTTTTGTATGACCAAACAACTCAACCTTGGTTTCATCAGTCCACAGGACCTTCTTCCAAAAAGAAATTGGCTTCTCCAAATGTGCTTTTGCATACCTCAGCCGACTCTGTTTGTGGCGTGCTTGCAGAAACGGCTTCTTTCGCATCACTCTCCCATACAGCTTCTCCTTGTGCAAAGTGCGTTGTATAGTTGACCACTGCACAGTGACACCATCTGCAGCAAGTTTATGTTGCAGCTCTCTGGAGGTGGTCTGAGGATTGTCCTTGACTGATCTCACCATTCTTCTTCTCTGCCTTTCTGATGTTTTTCTTGGCCTGCCACTTCTGGCCTTAACAAGAACTGTCCCTGTGTTCTTCCATTTCCTGACTATGTTCCTCACAGTGGAAACTGACAGGTTAAATCTCTGAGACAGCTTTTTGTATCCTTCCCCTGAACAACTATGTTGAATAATCTTTGTTTTCAGATCATTTGACAGTTGTTTTGAGGAGCCCATGATGCCACTCTTCAGAGGAGATTTAAACAGGAGAACAACTTGCAAGTGGCCACTTTAAGTAGCTTTTCTCATGATTGCATACACCTGGCTATGAAGTTCAAAGCTCAATGAGGTTACAAAACAAAAAAAAGTACTTTAGTAAGTCAGTAAAAAGTAGGTAGGAGTATTTAAAACAAGAAAATGATAAGGGTGCCCATACTTATGCACTTGTCAAATTTTGTTTGAATGCAGATTGCATATTTTCTGTTAGTACAATAAACCTCATTTCAAGGCAGAAATATTACTGTGTCCAACAGTTATTACATATATCAAACTGAAATAGCTGTTGCAAAAACACCAATTTTTAAAAAACATTAAGCTCAAGATTAATAGGGGTGCCCAAACTTTTTCATATAAACAGTATATTAGTCAGGTCTAAACAGATGGGAGGCCTCGGTCTTCCGGATTATAGAAAATGCTACATGGCGGCAGTCCATGCCAGAATACTCGATTATTTTCGCCATCAACATGGGAAACTTTGTGCTCATATAGCACAAACTATATGTCCAAGAACATTAACTACTCTCCCCTGGAACCCACATCCCTCAGTCCTTAAACCCTCTCAACAATCCTACAGCACATACCGTACAATCCTATCCCACGTTGAGACAATAAGAAGATCTCTCTAATAGACCCACAGGGCCCATTATACCCTATCTCAGACAATCCCACCTTTTTACTGGGGCTATCTTCCAATCGATTTCTGGGTAGAAGTAAACATCGTCCTCTTCACTTTGCTTATGTACTATCTAACGTATCTTTAATACCTCTCAACGAGATATTTCAGGACTGCTCTATCCCTCCAAGAGCCAACTATGACTATAGACAATTGCAACATTTCTATTCCCAAGTTAAAAAAGATAAACGGCTCAATAGGGATCTGACAAATTTTGAAAAACTGTGCCTGTCGTCGTCTCCACCCTTGCACTCCATCTCATTGCTCTATAAACACCTAATAGCCCATAGTACAACTATCAAACCACCCTATTGCGATGCATGGGAAAGAGAACTGGGCAAATCTTTTGAAGACTCACAATGGGCTAAATATTTTCAATTTGCTCACAAAACGTCAATTGCAACCAAAGCTCAAGCCTTTAAGATAATCTCCAGATGGTACCGGGTTCCCATATTACTTCATAAGTGGTTTCCCGCAGTGTCAGATAGATGCTGAAGATGTGGAGTGGAAGAGGGGACGATGACACACATTTGGTGGAGCTGTCCTATAATAAGAGGTTTCTGGACTCAGGTAATTTAGACTATTAAAAAAATGACTAATCTCTCTGTGCCCGACTCTCCTGAATCTCTTTTGCTCTTTATGATCCCCAACTAGTCTCACCAAATACAAAAGGTCTTTAATAAGCTACCTTATACAGGCTGCTAAGAATGTTATTCCTCGTCACTGGAAAAGTACTTCTCCACCTACTCTGGAGAAGTGGTTCTGTGAAATAGCCCTTCTAAATAGGATGGAACATTTGATTGCCCAATCCCCCACTGATTGTGATAGATAGTGTGAGACTTGGAGAGACTGGATTAAATTCCAGGAATCCGAAGCCTACCGTCTTACATCAGACTGATGTAACCCACCCTTTTCTCTGTTGCGTTTCTTCTCTGTCCGGATTGTGCTCAGTGTTGGTTTGCGCCTGACTTCACTATAGGGTTTCCATTAGATTTATACAATGGTTGCTGTGTGTCCCAAATTAAACAGTTAGTTCTTCCAATATGTTTGAAAGCTCATGATTGTTCTGAAAGCTGGAAATATGCATTAAGTTGTAGGTGCAAATTTATGTAATAAGATAGCAGGATGTTATTAACCCCTTTACCCCCGAGGGTGGTTTGCACATTAGTGACCGGGCCAATTTTTACAATTCTGACCACTGTCATTTTATGAGGTAATTACTCTGGAACGCTTCAACGGATCCCGCTGATTCTGAGAGATTGTTTTTTCATGACATATTGTACTTCATGATAGTTGTAAAATTTTTTCGATATCACTTGCGTTTATTTGTGAAAAAAACAGAAATTTGGCGAAAATTTTGAAAATTTTGCAATTTTCAAAATTTTAATTTTTATGCAAAGAGATATGTCACACAAAATAGTTCATAAATAACATTTCCAACATGTCTACATTATATCAGCACAATTTTGGAACCAAAATTTTTTTTTATTAGGGAGCTATAAGGGTTAAAAGTTGACCAGCAATTTCTCATTTTTACAACAAAATTTACAAGACCATTTTTTTAGGGACCACATCACATTTGAAGTCACTTTGAGGGGCCTTTATGACAGAAAATACCCAAAAGTGACACCATTCTAAAAACTGCACCCCTCAAGGTGCTCAAAACCACATTCAAGAACTTTATTAACCCTTCAGGTGCTTCACAGGAATTTTTGGAATGTGGAAGAAAAAAATTAACATTTAACTTTTTTCACAAAAATGTTACTTTAGACACAATTTTTTTTATTTTCACAGGAGTAACAGGAAAAAATGGACCCCATAATTTGTTGTGCAATTTCACCTGAGCACGCAGATACCCCCATACGTGGGGATAAACCAGTGTTTGGGCGCCCGGCAGAGCTCGGAAGAGAAGGAGCGCCATTTGACTTTCTGAATAATTATTTCTTGAATAATTAGCGGACGCCATGTTGCGTTTGGAGAGCCCCTGATGTGCCTAAACAGTGGAAACCCCCCACAAGTGACACCATTTAGGAAACTTACCCCTCAGGGAACTTATCTAGATGTGTGGTGAGCACCTTGAACCCCCAGGTGCTTCACAGAAGTTTAGAACATTGAGCCGTAAAAATAAAATGTTCACATTTTTCCCACAAAAAATGTATTTCAGCCCCCAATTTTGCATTTTCATAAGGGTAACAGGAGAAATTGCACCATGCAGTTTGTTGTGCAATTTCTCCTGAGTAAGCAGATACCCCATATATGGGGAAAACCACTGTTTGGGCACACGGCAGGGTTCGGAAGAGAAGGAGTGCCATTTGACTTTTTGATTGTAAAATTAGCTTAAATAATTAGCGGACGTCATGTTTCGTTTGCAGAGCCCCTGATGTGCCTAAACAGTGGAAACCCCCCACAAGTGACACCATTTTGGAAACTAGACCCCTCAGGGAACTTATCTAGATGTGTGGTGAGCACCATGAACCCCCAGGTGCTTCACAGGAGTTTAGAACATTGAGCCGTAAAAATAAAATTGTCACATTTTTCCCACACAAATGTTTTTCAGCCCCCAATTTAGCATTTTCATAAGAGTAACAGAAGAAATTGCACCATGCAGTTTGTTGTGCAATTTCTCCTGAGTAAGCAGATACCCCATATGTGGGGGAAAACCACTGTTTGGGCGCACGGCAGGGTTCGGAAGGGAAGGAGCGCCATTTGACTTTTTGAATGTAAAATTTACTTGAATACTTAGCAGATGTGCCCCTGATGTGCCTAAACAGTGGAAAAACCCCACAAGTGACACCATTTTGGAAACTAGACCCCTAAGGGAACTTATCTAGATGTGTGCTGAGCACCCTGAACTCCCAAGTGCTTTGCAGAATTTTATAACATGGAGCCGTGAAAATAAAAAAAATCTAACTTTTTCCTCAAAAATAATGTTTTTAGCCCCAATTTTTTGGGTAAGAGGAGAAAATGGACCCCAAAACTGTTGTGCAATTTCTCCCGAGTACGCCAATACCACATATGTGGGGAAAATACAGTGTTTGGGCGAATGGCAGAGTTCAGAAGGGAAGGAGCATTGTGTGACTTTTTGAACGCAAAATTGGCTGGAATTGAGAGCGGACGCCATGTCGCGTTTGGATAGCCCCTGATGTGCCAAAACAGTAGAACCCCCCCACAAGTGACCCCATTTTGGAAACTACACCCCTCAAGGATTTTATCAAGGGGTATAGTGAACATTTTGAATCCAGAGGTACGACACAGAATTTGATAACATTAGGTCATCATATTGAATAAGTCGTCATTAGTCTCGCTACTTGAGTTTACATCAGGTACATGTTTCATGGTTATTAGACACCCAAAAAAAAAAACATGCGGGGATCGCTCGTGCATGGCAGGCAATCCCCGCGAGGTTGTTTTCGCCATGAAGCATATGGGGCAGAGACTCGAGCATGTCACTTGAGCATCCACGATAGTCAGTGCATTCCTGAGCACCCGATGCAAACTCAAGTAGCGAGCACTTGCGCTCAACACTAGTTGCCATATCGTCATCTTTTTTTTTTTTACTTTTGAAAAAAATCCCAACCCCATCACAACCTTAACCCTACCCTAACCCTAGAGTTTATTTTTTACGCCGTTCCTCATGCAGTATAAGTGATTAGACTACTTTATTCTTCGGGTCGGTTCGATTACAGCGATACTAGAATCATATCGTGTTTTTATGATTGACAGCTGTCGCACACTAAAAGGCGCAGTTTTTGCATCGCCATATTTTGAGAGCTATAATTTTTCCATATTTTGGCCTACAGAGTCATTTGATGGCTTGTTTTTTGCGGGATGAGGTGACATTTTTTGATAAATGAGAAGGTGTGTCCAAACTTTTGGTCTGTACTGTATAACTATGTATGTTTTAACACAGTCACAACATAGTACTTTCCAGTACATTCCTATATTGAGTTTGGGTGTATGGAGTGGGTTCTGGAGCTGAGCTCCAAACAGAATGGATGCTGGCTGTGTTATATAGCCGGCACATGCCTGTAACAGAAGAGACTGAAGCTAGCTCACTTGCTTTTAAAACAGATGGTACGGCGAGATTCTTACAGCATCATTAAGACATTTGTGAGTTGCATGCAAGCAATCACAAGTGTTTGATGCATTACTAAGGCAGCCAATGTGCTTCTGAAGGCCCCATTCACCACAACTTGGTGCCTCTGAGAAGTCCAGCCTGTGGCTAGGCTTTGTAGGAGATTGTTCATTTCACTATACAGTGCAATTCTAAGGTTTTCCAGAATATTTATCAAATGCAATCAGACGGACAAGGAATTAAAAAACATTTTAACTCCATAGTGACCGAGCCAATTATGTCCTTAATGACCAGGCCAAATTTTACAATTCTGACCAGTGTCACTTTATGAGGTTTCCGCTTCAAGGGATCCCACTGATTCTGAGGTGTTTTTTTTCATGACATATTGTACTTCATAATAGGGATACAATTTCTTTGCTATGAATAGCGTTTATTTGTGAAAATAGTGGAAATTTGGCGAAAATTTAGCAATTTTCAAACTTAATTCTTATGCCCTTAAATCAGAGAATTATGTCACACAAATTAGTTAATAAATAACATTTTCTACATGTGTACTTTACATTGCATCATTTTTTAAACAAATTTTTTGGTAGGAAGTTAGAAGGGTGAAAAGTTAACCAGCAATTTTCAATTTTTCCAACAAAATTTACAAAACCATTTTGTTAGGAACCACATCACATATGAAGTGGCTTTGGGGGGCCTTTATGACAGAATACCCAAAAGTGACACCATTCTAAAAACTGCATCCCACAAAACCACATTCAAGAAGTTTATTAACCCTACAGGTGCTTCACAGGAGCTAAAGCAACGTGGAAGGAAAAAATGAACATTTTACTTTTTTTCACAAACATTTTACTTTAGCCCCAATTTTTTTATTTTCACAAGGTTAAAGGGAGAAAATGGACCCCAAAATTTGTTGTGTACTTTCTCCTGAGTACGCCGATACCCGATATGTGGGGGTAAAACTACTGTTTGGGCAAATAGCTAGGTTCGGAAGGGAAAGAGCACCGTTTGACTTTTTAAATGCAAAAATGTCTGGAATCGAGAGCAGACGCCATGTCGCATTTGGAGAAACCCTGATGTGCCTAAACAGTGGAAATCCTCCATAAGTGACCCCATTTTGTAAACTAGACCCCTCATGGAATGTATGTAGATGTCTGGTGAGCACCTTCAAGCTCCATGTGCTTCACAGATGTTTATAACCTAGAGTAGTGAAAATAAAAAAAAAATCCCATTTTTCCCACAAAAATGTACTTTTAGCCCCAAATTTTTTATTTTCACAAGGGTAACAGGAGAAAATGGACCCCAAAATTTGTAGTGCAATTGCTGCTGAGTACGCTGATACCCATTTAAGCAGAACTATTGTTTGGACGCACGGCAAGGCTCGGAAAGGAAGCTGTGACGTTTTGGAATGCAGACTTTGATGGAATGGTCAGCGGGCGTTGTGTCGCGTTTGGAGAGCTCCTGATGTGCCTAAACAGTGGAAATCCCCAACAAGTTACCCATTTTGGAAACTACACCCCTCAAGAATTTTATCCAGGTTTATAGTGAGCTTTGTGAAATCACAGGTACTACACAGCATTTGATAACATTAAGTTGTCATATTGAAAATTTTCATTTTTTTTCACAAAAATGTAATTTTACCCCCAAATTTGTAATTTTCACACATAATAGGAGAAAACAGGCTCCATATTTTGTTACGCAATTTCTCCCGAACGCGATGATATGGGGATATGAAGTCAAAAAGTTCTGTTTGGGAACATGGCAGGGTGTAGCATCGGCGTCTCGGCCCCCTGCTAGGCAGAGATGCCGTCCTCCTTACCGCCGCGCTCCTGGTCCAGTGTCTTCAGGCCCCTCTGCTGCTGGTGCATGCAGCTTCCCGGGCACTGTGCTTAGGGCGCGTGACCCATCCCTCTTAAAGGGGCCGCGCATGCCGTACTAAAAAGTCCCCGGCCAACGGCCGGAGGACTTTCCCTATTTAAAGCACCTCCTCCAATATGGAGGTGCAAGTGCAAGGTTGTTGCTCTGTGATTCTTACTGTTGCTTCAGCCCTCAGGTCCTCTGCAAGTCAGTCCTGTCCGCCAGTCTGTTCTTCAGTCCAGCCCGCCAGTCTGACTACTATCCTGCCAGACAGTCTGTCTATGGGCTCTGCCTGCCTGCTTACCTGGAAGCACCTGTCTGTTACCTGCCGTGCCCACCAGCCTGCTTACCTGGAAGCTCCAGCCTGTTACCTGCCGTGCCCGCCAGCCTGCTTATCTGGAAGCACCTGCCAGTTACCCATTGTGCTCTCCAGCCGGCCTACCCGAAACACCAGTCTGGCTATCAGCCGAATCAGCCTGCTTGTCTACTCGGACCACCCATCAGCCTGCCTGCCGTGCTCATCCGCTGTACCGGTCAGTTCCTGCCATCTGACCCGTGGGAGTCACCTGCTCTCATACAAGGTCGGTCCCAGAGTGGCACCTGGTTCCCCTGCTCGGTCCCTCCCTGGTTCATGAAGTCGATTGAGCCGCCGTGCGACCTTGGTCAGGCCGAGTAGGTACTTAGTCACGCCCCTCTGGTCCCTCCTTGCACTGCAGCACAGAGGTCCCACCACCCGGATCCGTAACACAGGGCTAGGAAAGGAAAGTGCGCTATTTGTATGGAATAGATTGTGAATGCAATAGCGCATTTGGAGAGCCTCTGAAATGCGAAAACAGCAGAAGCCTCCTGCAAATGACCCTAATTTGGAAACTAGTCCACTCAAGAAATTCATCTAGGGGTGTATTTTGAACCCATAGGTGCCTCACACAATTTTATAACATTGGGACGTGGAAATATAACGTGTGGTAAAAATATAATTTTTATATTTGCTGAAAACTTGTCAGGTACACATGGGTTAATAAGTGAAACTGGACCCCATAATTTATTGCGCAATTTCTCCCGAATGCTGTAATGCTCCATATGTAGTCAGAAATTAATGGTAGGCCACACATCAGAGCTGAGACGGAAGGAGCGCCATTAGGCTTTTGGAGCATATACTGTATTTTGGTAGACTAGTTTGCGGGCGACATTTGCGGAGCCCCAAAGGTGCCAGAATAGCAGAAAAACCTCAAAAGTGACCCCATCATAGAAATTACACCTCTCAATTAATTAACCCTAGAACGCATACCTGGGGCCTCGCAGGCCCGCCCTGTTAATTGTTTTCTATTTTCTGCAAGATTACATTAGTTAGAATTTTGAAACTCTAGGTATTCCTCAGGTATATAGTTGTTTGTCATTTTTGTTTGAGTTATTCCATGTTATTTGCACACGAGCCTAAAAGGCCCCAGGTATGTGAAAATGTAGATTTTTATGGTCATGCGTTCTAGGGTTAATCTATGGCTGCAGTGACTATTTTGTAACATCCACGCCAGGCTTTTTTTCTGGAGAATTGCAAATATGCCAGTTTAGTGTCCATACATTGTGCCACTGTACAATGTAATGCCCCCATACATTTTGACCAGCTAGTGCCTTTGGAGACCCGCTCCCCGTAAAGTGTTAAGTGCTATCTCCCCACTACTACAATGGCAAATATGTGGCTGCATGCTGCGGTTTAGGCACAGGGGCCTCAGGAGGGGGGCATTTGGATTTGGGAGCGCAGAATTCACTGAATTTTACTTGAGGGGGCGGGAGCCATGTCGCTTTTCTAGAGTCTGTGTTCTACCAGTAACATGGGAACCCCCTATAGTTCAGGTACAGACCTGCGTAGGGGCTGGTTTTGTGTGGGATAAATTAGGGTTTTATTGGTAACATTTTGGGTAACAATGTTTTTCTATCGCTTCCAGAATAAGACTGGGATCACATTCTTGTGTTTTACACCGAGCACTTGTGTCGGGGTTTTATTGTAAATCCCACAAAAATGTGATTCAGATGAAACCCCCAACGGAACCACCCACCATAATGAGGCAGATGGAGACGCTTTGGAATTCGTTTAGTGTCTCCTCTGGTGGTATCCATCTTTTTAGGTGTGCACAGATCTGTGGTCGCCCACACTTGTGTACTAAATTACCCAGAGCGCAGGATAAATGTGAATCGAGCCTTGTTCCGATTTTTGGGAGGTAGAATGAACAAATAAGAGAGCAGTACAAGAATAGTTCTGATTTTTATGCGGTTCGCCCTGCGGTATAAGTGAAAAGGCGGATTTATTCTTAGGGTCGGAGCGATTTCAGCGATACCAGATTTACATGTTTTTTTTTTTTTTTTTAAGGTTTAACTGCTATCACACAGTGAAAATAATTTTTATAAAATGTAATTTTTTTCGCCGCCATATTCTGAGAGCTGTAATTTTTTGGTGAGTAGATCTGTATTTGAGCTTATGGCTTGCAAGACGAGTTGCAGATTTTTTTTTTGGGACCATTTTCGTGTATATAACACCTTTTGATAGCTTTTTATTCAGATTTTTCAGGCACAGAATTAACAAAAACCGGTAATTCAGTTATTGTTTTTATTTTTTGCGCCGTTCACCGTGCGGTAAAAGTAATAAGACTGATTTGTTAGTCGGGTCGGTACGATTACAGCGATACCAGATATATATATTTTTTATGATTTGCTATTTTTACACACTAAAAACAATATTTTACAAAAATGAATTGGTTTTTGCATTGCTATATTTTGAGAGCTGTAACTTTTTATTTTTTGTTTTTGTCAAATGAGCCATATTAGGGATGATTTTTTGCGGGACAGTTTGACGTTTTCATTTATACAATTTTTTTCTATATACCACTTTTTCATCGCCTTACATTCACTTTTTTGTGAGTCACAATGATGAAAAAGCGAAGTTTTTGGCATGTTTTTAATTATTTTTTTTAAGCCGTTCACCATACAGAATAAATAAGATGCCAGTTTTATAGAGCGGGTCCTTCCAGATGTGACAATACCAATTATGAGTACGTTTTTGTTTTTTTTATTTATCACAAACGCTGCGTTTTGTGTGGCGAAACAAATTTTGGTGATTTGTATGTAGTTTTTTTGTGTGTTTTTTTTAACTTTTTTACATATTTTATTTTACTTTTTCATTAAGTCCCAGTGCAGGACATGTATTATTTTCAGTTTGATTACTGGTCTCATACACTGCAGTACTTGTGTACTGCAGTGCATGAGGCTTTCAGTATCTCACAGCTTTATAAGCTGGATCTAACAGGTCATCATACCCTGTGGTCATCACTTTACCTCTGGGTACCATGGTAAACCATTCTCATCGCGGAGGTATGATGGTTACTAAGAGGGAATTGCGACCCCCTTGTAACAACTTAAATACCGCTGTCCCGATTGACACAGTCAAAGTCAGTAATATCCCCACATGGAACTACTAATTATGTAGGAACGTCTCCAAGACTAAATAGACACAATATGTCAAAATTTAATAGACAAAATATAGCAAAATGCACTGTCAAATGCCATTTAATATAGACAAGTTTTTATCATGGTAGTTAAAGAGAGTTATATTCCATTACAAATACCAGCACTGGGAAAATGGCAGGCAATCCAAGTAGGAAAAATAGTCCATGCGCAACACCAGTACTAGCTTGTTATCCCAAGGGTTTCTTGAGAAAGCCAGCTGTAACTTTTTTTTTTGCACATGTCAAAGATGGAAAAATTGTACTGAAAAAAATTGCACAATATGAAAAATAAAAAAAACCTTGTGGAAGGTGGGTTAAGGAAAAGTCCACATGTGGTGGAGTTTTTCTGCAGCATGGGGAGGAGTCCTGAGGAGATAATTTGCATATTCCCACTGCATTTTGGGGTAAGTGAAGAGTCTCCGCGAGCTCAAAGAACACTGGATTTTGGCTGTTGGAGCTGAAAAGAGGACATCGGTAAACTAGGGGCGGAGTCCTGAGGAGATAATTTGCATATTCCCACTGCATTTTGGGGTAAGTGAAGAGTCTCCGCGAGCTCAAAGAACACTGGATTTTGGCTGTTGGAGCTGAAAAGAGGACATCGGTAAACTAGGGGCGGAGTCCTGAGGAGATAATTTGCATATTCCCACTGCATTTTGGGGTAAGTGAAGAGTCTCCGCGAGCTCAAAGAACACTGGATTTTGGCTGTTGGAGCTGAAAAGAGGACATCGGTAAACTAGGGGCGGAGTCCTGAGGAGATAATTTGCATATTCCCACTGCATTTTGGGGTAAGTGAAGAGTCTCCGCGAGCTCAAAGAACACTGGATTTTGGCTGTTGGAGCTGAAAAGAGGAATTTTGAAGCTTTTTTTTGAAGCTTTTTTCACTGTTTTCAGAACATTAACAGTAAGAACATGGAAGAGTCCAGGAGCCATTTGGTGAGCTGCATATCGTGCTACATGTTCACAGACTTGCCAGTGGAAAAGCCAAACTTCACATGCCAGAAATGCAAGCTTGTGTCCCTGTTGGAGGAAAAGTTGCGAAATCTAGAAGACAGGTTAACTACCTTGAAAATCATTAAGGAAGATGAAGAGTTCTTAGACAGAGCAGAATTATCTCTTCATGATTCAGAAAGAGAAGAAATTCGAACTGCACCTGACGAAACAGAGGAATGGAAGCATGTGACCCAGAGAAGCAGGAGGATCGAGAGGCAGTCAGCACCCATACTGCTCAGGAACCAGTACCAGGCTCTCACGCAGGAGAACCATGAAGAAATACAGCAAAATAAGACTTTGCCAGCAATGAATAACCTTGTAAGCCCTCAGAATCCTCCTGGATGGAGAAAGAAGAATGTTGTGAAGAAAAAACGGAGAGTGGTGGTCATGGGGGATTCCCTGTTAAGAGGAACAGAGGCCGCTATCTGCAGACCAGACATAACCTCAAGAGAAATGTGCTGTCTTCCAGGAGCAAAAATTAAAGATGTGTCTGACAGGATATCAAGACTCTTCAGACCTACAGATCACTACCCATTCCTGCTAATACATGTGGGGACAAATGACACCGCAAGAAAAGACCTGGAAACCATCTGCAGTGACTTTGAAGACTTAGGCAAGAAAGTGAAAGAATTGGGAGCGCAGGTGGTCTTCTCATCCATCCTCCCAGTGGATGGCCATGGAACAATGAGGTGGAATAAGATTCTACAGGTGAACAACTGGCTACATCGATGGTGCCGTCAACAAGGATTTGGATTTCTGGATCACGGAATGAATTACCTATACGATGGACTACTTGCTAGAGATGGGGTGCACCTTACAAAGACTGGAAAACATGTATTTGGAAGTCGCCTTGCTACACTCATCAGGAGAGCTTTAAACTAGAACAATGTGGGAAGGGAAGCAAAAGGCCAGAAAAAGCCATACAGCTGACAAATACTATTGAGATCTCTGCTACTGGAAGTGGAAAGGAAGAACAAAGACAAAACAATTTAAATAATAAAAATATGGGAGGAAGAGAAACCAATCACAAACTAAAATGTTTTTATACAAATGCACAAAGCATGGGCAACAAACAAGGAGAATTGGAACTACTAATGCAGGAAAAGAAATATGATGTCATTGGAATCACTGAAACTTGGTGGGACGATACACATGATTGGAATAAAAGGCTAAAAGGATACAAATTATTTGCAAGAAACAGACTTGATAAACGAGGAGGAGGTGTCGCATTGTATGTTAGAAAAGCGTATATCTGCACAGAGATTGAAGCTTCAGAGACTGGGAGTTCTGTGGAAACTGTTTGGGTAAGAATACAAGGAGAGAACAACGGAAAGGACACCATTGTAGGCATTTACTACAGGCCACCTGGGCAAGCTGAAGATATGGATGAACTCTTTATGTATCAAATGACCAAGTTCTCAAAAAAATATGACGTAGTGGTCATGGGAGATTTCAACTATCCAGACATTTGTTGGGAACCTCTCTCAAGTAAAACTAACAGGTCAAGCAAATTCTTATCCTCTCTTGCTGACAACTTTATCTTCCAAAAGGTAGGTGAGAAAACAAGGGGATCTGCTACTTTGGATCTAATCCTTATAAACAGTGATGAAATGGTTGAGGAGGTAAAGGTGGCTGGGACCCTAGGAGGCAGCGATCATGCTATTATAGAATTTTCGATAACTAGAGGAGGAAGACATGTGAAGACTCAAACTTCAAGGTTAGATTTTAGAAAGGCAGATTTTAAGAGACTCAGAAAGAGAATAGGAGGGATCCAATGGCTGGATGTCCTTAAGGACAAAAATGTCCAGGAAGGATGGGAAATTTTTAAAACTGAGATTCTCAAAGCACAATCGTTAACAATCCCGAAAAGTAGGAAGAATGGGAAGCATTTAAGGAAACCAGGATGGATGAACACAGAACTTAAACACATGCTAAAAAGAAAGAAAGAAATGTTTATTAAATGGAAAGAGGGAGGCATATCTAAAGAAGATTATAATGCAGTCTGCAGATCCTGTAGGGCACGTATCAGGTTAGCTAAAGCTGACAATGAATTAAGGCTTGCAAGAGATGTCAAAAGCAACAAAAAAGGATTTTGGGGGTATGTCAAAAGTAAAAGAAAAGTCAAAGATGCTATAGGATTTTTACAGGATGAAAATGGAGAAATGGTAAGAGAGGATGTTGAGAAGGCCGAACTTTTTAATTCCTATTTTGCATCTGTTTTCTCTCAGAAAGAAAATGTATCATCAACTGATCTTCACTGTCGTTTTAAAGGAATAGAAGAATCCAAGTTATCTGTAAACAGAAAGATTGTGAGGGAATATTTAGCTAACAAAAATGAGTTCAAGTCTCCAGGTCCAGATGAATTACACCCCAGAGTACTGAAGGAGATCGTAGAAGAAATTTTAGAACCACTCTCCATAATCTTTGAAAATTCTTGGAGAACAGGAGAAGTCCCAGAAGACTGGAGAAGAGCAAATGTTGTTCCTATCTTCAAAAAGGGGAAGAAGGTGGACCCAGGGAACTATAGGCCGGTGAGTCTGACTTCTATACCAGGAAAGATCTTTGAACAAATTATTAAACAACATGTAGGTAAGTACATGGATAAGAATGAAGTGATTAACCAGAGTCAGCATGGGTTTGTAACTAACAAGTCATGTCAGACTAACTTAATTTCCTTCTATGACAGAATCACTGACTGGGTGGATCAGGGAAATTCTGTAGATATAGTATATCTTGACTTCAGCAAAGCATTTGACAAAGTATCTCACACCATCCTTATTGAAAAAATGACCAAGTATGCAATGGACCAGGCAACTGTTAGGTGGATTCATAACTGGCTTAGTGATCGGACTCAAAGGGTAGTTGTAAATGGCTTCACATCCAGCTGGATGAATGTCTCAAGTGGGGTACCACAGGGCTCCGTCCTGGGACCTGTATTGTTCAACATCTTTATCAATGATTTAGATGAAGGAATTGAGGGTAAACTGATTAAATTTGCTGATGACACAAAGCTAGGAGGGATAGCTAATACTAGAGAAGAGAGAGAGAGGATTCAAAAAGACCTAAATAAACTGGAGCAGTGGGCAGCAACCAACAGAATGTTTTTTAACAGGGAAAAATGCAAAGTACTACATCTGGGCAATAAAAATGAAAAAAGCATATACAGAATGGGAGGAATAGAGCTAAGCAACAGTACATGTGAAAAAGACTTAGGTATACTAATAGATCATAGACTGAACATGAGTCAACAGTGTGATGCAGCAGCAAAAAAGGCAAATACAATTCTGGGATGTATTAACAGAAGCATACAGTCTAGATCACGTGAAGTCATTATCGGACTTTACTCCTCTTTGGTCAGACCTCATCTGGAATACTGTGTACAGTTTTGGGCACCACATTTTAAAAAAGACATAGACAAACTGGAGCAAGTTCAGAGAAGAGCGACCAGAATGGTGACTGGTCTGCAAACCATGTCCTATGAGGAACGGTTGCAGGATTTGGGAATGTTTAGCTTGCAAAAAAGAAGACTGAGAGGAGACTTAATAGCTGTCTACAAATATGTCAAGGGCTGTCACATTGTAGAAGGATCATCTTTATTCTCATTTGCACAAGGAAAGACTAGAAGCAATGGGATGAAACTAAATGGGAGGAGACACAGATTAGATATTAGAAAAAACTTTTTGACAGTGAGGGTGATCAATGAGTGGAACAGGCTGCCACGAGAGGTGGTGAGTTCCCCTTCAATGGACGTCTTCAAACAGAGGCTGGACAGACATCTGTTTGAGATGATTTAGTGAATCCTGCTTTGAGCAGGGGGTTGGACCAGATGACCCAGGAGGTCCCTTCCAACTCTACATTCTATGATTCTATGATTATCAAATACGTGCAGATTTTATACTGTAAATTGGCATTGATTTTTGGTATAAAATATTTGCAACTTCTGACCTCACTCTTGGTTAAATTGCAGTTTCCTATCTGGTACACTGTGGCCTACAAAGTGCCCCCAAAAGTGAATCTACAAAATAGTCAGCTGAGGTCTGAGCGGCACTGTGGCGGTCTAGTAGCTCTGCTCTATATTATATCACATATTAATGCCCTGTACCATTATCTATGTGTGCTGCTTTGGACACTTGGTAAGGGTGACAATTTTATTTTTTGATACTCTCTCTATATTGTACAGGAACCTGAAGAAATGTCTGTTCTCTATATGGAAAGATTTACAGTGATTGACAACTAGCAAGCAGCTCTTCATGACTATTAAATGTCAGGCTTTATTATCTGCACTGGTTTTCAGCCTATTTGTTCTCAAACTTAATTATTCTGCATGACATAAGTAATGGTCTCGCGTTAAAGTATTTTCAGCTTACGATAACCGCCCTAGAGCAGATTACTATTGTAACTTGAGAAAACACCTTTCAGCTTAAGAAACTGATCCTCTGAAGGCAAGTGAAATATGACAAGATGAAGACTGTTGTGCAGACTGATTGGCCTAGCACGCCATGGCACTTACAGGGAATTCGGCCTGCTAACTTTAATGACTTCCAGGTCAGGATCACTGGAGTTGAGATTATTCATGTTGGTGCGCTGAGCACAGCTGGAATTCACAGAGCTGTTTGCATTAGATGAACTGACCGACTCCACACTCGAATTTACACTGTTCCTCTTCTCTTCTGAAAGCAAACCAAACATGTATTAAAAACATTACAATGTAAAAGGCCTCTAGTTCAGAAAATTCATGAAATATTGAAAAACAATTAAAGGGAACATGTCAGTTTCCTGAAGCCCCCAACCCACCACCACATATTTATACACTGTTCAAAAAAATAAAGGGAGCACTCAAATAACACATCCTAGATCTGAATGAATGAAATATTCTCATTGAATACTTTGTTCTGTACAAAGTTGAATGTGCTGACAACAAAATCACACAACAATCATCAATGGAAATCAAATTTATTAACCAATGGAGGCCTGGATTTGGAGTCACCCCCAAAATTAAAGTGGAAAAAAACACTACAGGCTGATCCAACTTTGATGTAATGTCCTTAAAACAAGTCAAAATGAGGCTCAGTATTGTGTGTGGCCTCCACGTGCCTGTATGACCTCCCTACAACGCCTGGGGCATGCTCCTGATGAGGTTGCGAATGGTCTCCTGTGGGATCTCCTCCCTGACCTGGACAGTCTGTTGTGCAACGTGACGTTGGTGGATGGAGCGAGACATGATGTCCCAGATGTGCTCAATCGGATTCAGGTCTGGGGAATGGGCGGGCCAGTCTATACCTTCAATGCCTTCATCTTGCAGGAACTGCTGACACACTCCAGCCACATGAGGTCTGACACTGTCCAGCATTAGGAGGAACCCAGGGCCAACAGCACCAGCATATGGTCTCACAAGGGGTCTGAGGATCTCATCTCGGTACCTAATGGCAGTCAGGCTACCTCTGGCGAGCACATGGAGGGCTGTGCGGCCCTCCAAAGAAGTGCCACCCCACACCATTACTGACCCACTGCCAAACTGGTCATGCTGAAGGATGTTGCAGGCAGCAGATCTCTCTCCACGGCGTCTCCAGACTCTGTCACATGTGCTCAGTGTGAACCTGCTTTCATCTGTGAAGAGCACAGGGCGCCAGTCGCGACTTTGCCAATCCTGGTGTGCTGTGGCAAATGCCAAGCGTCCTGCATGGTGTTGGGCTGTGAGCCCAACCCCCATCTGTGGACGACGGGCCCTCATACCACCCTCATGGAGTGGTTTTCTAACCGTTTGTGCAGACACATGCACATTTGTGGCCTGCTGGAGGTCATTTTGCAGGGCTCTGGCAGTGCTCTTCCTGTTCCTCCTTGCACAACGGCGGAGGTAGCGGTCCTGCTGCTGGGTTGTTGCCCTCCTACGGCCCCCTCCACGTCTCCTGGTGTACTGGCCTGTCTCCTGGTAGCACCTCCAGCCTCAGGACACTACGCTGACAGACACAGCAAACCTTCTTGCCACAGCTCGCATTGATGTGCCATCCTGGATGATCTGCACTACCTGAGCAACTTCTGTGGGTTGTAGAGTCCGTCTCATTCTACCACGAGTGTGAAAGCACAACCAACATTCAAAAGTGACCAAAACATGAGCCGGAAAGCATTGGTACTGAGATGTTGTCTGTGGTCCCCACCTGTAGAACCACTACTTTATTGAGGGTGTCTTGATAATTGCCAATAATTTCCATCTATTCTCTATTCCATTTGCACAATAGCATGTGAAATTGATTGTCAATCAGTGTTGCTTCCTAAGTGGACAGTTTGATTTCAAAGAAGTTTGATTTTGTTGGAGTTATATTCTGTTTAAGCGTTCCCTTTATTTTTTTGAGCAGTGTATATCACTTTATATCCTTTTTAACTAGCACCTTTTCGTGGCTTATTGATTTCTGAATATGCCTAAAATCAGTTTTTTGAATGGGCTTGTGATATAATTGATTGCTGACTAGTTTTAGGGGTGTTGTTTTACCCTTTTACCCAGATTAATTGTCCCACTAATCAGGTTATCATGCTCTTGTGGACATGAGTGACATTATTTGTAAGAGCAACATCACCGCTGGCTCTTTGCACACCTCTGCCTCTCTGAGAATGTGCTGTAAGCCGGGTGTACGCTTCCCAGAATCATCCGCGCACTGTGTATGCCTAGGGAGGCAGCAGTGACATGGGAGTTAGTCAGCAATTACTGCTGGCTCTGCAAATCTCACGACTGGTTAAGACCTGCATCACTACTGCCTCGATGCGCATAGTGCACCGATGAGCCTACGGGCGTACACCTGGATTCACAGCATTCACTGGATTCACTGCCTGGGAGGCAGAAATTTGGAAAGGACCAGTGGTGATATTTCTCGTGAAAATGATGCATCATTGAAAGCCTGCAAGGGCAGGGCCCTCTTCCCACTTTACCAGTCTATCATTGTTAGTTTGTTTACTGTAAGTGATATCTGTATTTAGTATGTAACCCCTTCTTATGTACAGCGCCTTGGAATCAATGGCGCTATATAAATAAATAATAATAATAATAATAATCATGCAGCCTATGCACATAGAGCAGAGTGACGGTGGAGAGGTAGGGCTTTACCAGAACAGTGTAAGCAACAGCTCCATTTGTTATTTTATTGTAATAAAAAATGTTAAAACGTACAACCCCTCTAAATTCAACGCACCGGAAAAATAACGCTCCGCCACTCAACAGATATATATGGGAAAAAAAACCACACAAATCACTAGCAATAGTGATTCAATGCCCAATTCATTTTAGACACTTCTTACACCCACCTTGAAAAATCCGAGGACTCTAACAATATTATGTGAGGAATAGTAAAATTCACCAAATATATCATTGAAATTCACAATTTTGAGTTCAAAAAATAGTTGCACATGTACACCAGGCATAAGGTGATTTAAAGGGAACCTGTCAGGTCCCCCATACCCTTCAACTCAGCAGCATTCACATGTGTATGATTAAACGCCCTGCCCCAGCCCTGTATAACATAATTCAGGTAAATAAATGCTTTAAGAAAGCATTTATATTGTCCCAGTTTCCTATGCTAAT